>NC_086121.1:43293477-43893477 GCF_963921235.1 Mobula hypostoma | reverse complement strand
TAAAGGCACTGACCTCTTCCTCTATAGAATAGATCCTGTACAGCCTTTTCAGCCACTTTTAGCAGAGGCTATCTCATACAGATTACTCTTTCTTGAACGAATTCAATAATGGTGGACCCTTTCCAAACCTGTCGAACGTCTCCTTCAGGATCCCGTCTTCACTCTGCAATGTTGCTGAAAAGATACTTGAACAAACCTGGCAGCAACTGGTCAAACTGCTGACCCAGTACTTCTGTACCTTACAATAGAACATAAAACTCCGTTTAAAATCAAAAATGCGTCATAATGCAAATACGCAGCGGAGCGGAGTGTCTCGTTGACGTTCTAACTGTAAAAATAACTGCGTCATCAGGGGTCTTCCCTTTTATACCCGTGGTGAACATGTCATCACGTGACCTCACATAGGCAGGAAAATTACATCAGGTGACCTCCAAAGGACCATTACATCATTCTCACAAGAAAGTCACAAGACTCCATGAGGTATGTAACACCTCCCTCCAAAAAAAAAATTTTCGTCTCTTAAGGAACAAAATTTAAAACAATTAACAATTTACAAAAAAATACAAAGGTATAAAATTTACAACATACACAATATACACAGTATTATCTTTCAGCACTTTACAAACTCATATACAGTAGGACTGTTACAAATTTTAAAATACCACTCCATAAAAAATTTTCATTGTACATTTAACATCTAGATAGACAATCAGCAATCACATTATCTTTACCTTTAATATGAGTGATCAAAATATTGTACTCCTGTAACATCAAACTTTGTGGCTAAATTGGAGTTTGATTTATTTCCTTAACCATTTTCCTTAACAGTCATAGTAGCATTTTGTTTCTCATAATATGGTTTTACCATATTTATATGACACAGTTGTGTTGGCTTTCTTCGATCTGGATTTTTTAATCACATAATCCACATCATTTACTTTGGATTTAATCTCATAAGGACCATGAAATTTAGCTTGTAATAGGTTTGTGTGCACCGAGAAAAGAACCAACACTTTATCTCCAGGCTTAAATGACCTCATCCTAGCTTCCTTATCATACCAAGTCTTCATCTTTTCTTGAGCTGATTTTAGATTTTCTTTGGCCAAGCTACAAGTTTTCAATGTTACTGAAAAGATACATTAACAAACCTGGCAGCAATTGGTCAAACTGCTGGCCCAGTACTTCTGTACCTTACAATAGAACATAAAACTCTGTTCAAAATCAAAAATGCGTCATAATGCAAATACGCAGCGGAGCGGAGTGTCTCATTGATGTTCTAACTGGAAAACTAATTGCGTCACCAGGGGTCTTCATTTTATACCCGTAGTGAACATGTCATCCCGTGACCTCACATCGGCGGGAAAATTACATCAGGTGACCTCCAAAAGACCATTACATCATTCTCACAAAAAAGTTACAAGATCTCCATAAGGTATGTAACATCATATATCGGCCTCCAAATAGAACCAAGATGTGGGGTTGAGATTGCAAAGGGAGGTGAAAAAGGCATGCAATAAGGGTCATGACACAATTTTAACAGGGGACTTCAATATGCAAAAGGATTCAGAAAATCAGGTTGGCGTTGGATTGTAAGAGACTGAATTTGTTTAATGCCTACAAGATGGTTTTTTTAGATCAGCTTGTGCTTGAGCCTACTTGGGGAAAGGCTATCTTAGATTGGGTGCTGTGTAATAACCCAGCGCTTATTAGGGAGCTTAACATAAAGGAACCCTTAGGAGGCAGTGATCATAATATGGTTGAATTCATGCTGCAATTTGAGAGGGAGAAACATAACTCACAGAGGCATGAGAGTGGAGTTTGCCCAGATGGATTGGAGGAGGGCACTGGCAGTGATTACGGCAGAGTAGAGATGGTTGAAGTTTCTGGGAATAGCTCACAAGGCACAGGATAGATATGTCCCACAGAGGAAGAAGTTCTCGAATAGCAGAGATAACCAACTGTGGCCGACAAGAGAAGTTAAGGACTGAATAAAAGCCAAGAAAAGGGCATATAAAGTAGCAAAGGTGATTGGGAAGTTGGATGATTGGGAGGCTTTTCAAATCCAACAAAATGCAACTAAAAAAGCTATAAGAAGGAAAAAAGATGAAATATGAGGGCAAACTAGCCAACAATATAAAGCAGGATACTGAAAGTTTTTTCAGTTTTATATATATAAAGAGTAAAAGGGAGGTGAGAGCTGATATTGGAGCACTGGAAAATGATACTGTTGAGTTAGTAATGGAGGACAAAGAAATGGCAAATGAACTTTATAAGTACTTTGCATCAGTCTTCACTGTGGAAGATACTGACAGTGTGCCAGAGGTTCCTTGAGTATCAGTGAGCAGGAGTGAGTGCCATTGTTATGACAAAGGAAAAAGTGTCAGGCAACCTCAAAGGTCTGAAGGTGGTTAAGTCAACTGGACTAGATGGACTACATCCCAGAGTCCTCACAGAGATTGCTGAAGAGATAACAGATACATAGGTCATGATCTTTCAAAACTCACTTGATTCTGGCATGGTTCCAGAGGACTGAAAGAATGCATATGTCACTCCACTCTTTAAGAAGGGAGGAAGGCAAAAGAAATAAAACTGTAGGCCAGTTAGCCTAACCTCAGTGTTTGGGAAAGTGCTGGAGTCTATTATTATGGATGAAGTTTTGGGTACTTGGAGACTAATGATAAGTCAAAGTCAGCATGGTTTCTGTAAAGGGAAACACGATTGCAGCAGGATTTAGACAATTTGGAAGAATGGACAAAGAAGTGGCAGATAGAATACAATGTTGGAAAATATACGATAATGCACTTTCGTAAAAGGAGCAATAGTGTGGAGTATTATCTAAATGGGGAGAAGTTTTATACATCAGAGGTGCAGAAGGACTTGGGAGTTCTCGTGCAAGATGACTGGAAAGTTAATTTACAGGTTGAGTCTCGAGTAAAGAAGGCAAATGCAATCTTGGCCTTTATTTCAAGGGGGATAGAATATAAAAGCATGGAGATAATTTTGGGGCTTTATAAGACTCTAGTCAACTGTCGGAGTACTGTCAACAGTTTTGAGCCCCATATATCAGAAAAGATGTGTGGACATTGGACAAAGGTTCATGAGGATGATTCCAGGAATGAAGGGGTTAACATATGAGGAGCTTTGGGCCTGTACTCATTAGAATTTAGAAGAATCTGGGGGGCTCTCATTGAATGTTGAAAGGATTAGATAAGGTGGATGTTGCAGGAGTAGGCAAATCAGCCCTTCAAGCCAGCACCACCATTCACTGTGATCATGGCTGATCATCCACAATCAGTACCCTTTTCTTGTCTTTTCCCCATATCCCTTCACTCCGCTATCTTTAAGAGCTCTAAGAAGAAGAAGAAGAAGAATATCTTTATTATCATTGTTGTGGAGCAATAAAACACAGTTTAGCAGCACGACAAAGAATATATACATAAAATAAACTCTAAAACCTCAGGAGTGCAGTCCAAAATTAATAATATATGGATGGCAGGGTAGGACTATTGCACACTTGCCATTCCTGGAAGTGTGATGCGTTTAGCTGCCGCCGTCTTAGGAGGGGGGCAGGAGAAGAGAAGCGGGTGTTATACATTTCGCTGCTTGTGGGTAGAAGCTGTTAAGGAGTCTCTTTATTTTCATCCTTAATGCTTTGTATCTCTTCCCAGAAGGTAGAGGGGAAAACAGGTGATGTCCAGGATGAGTGGGATCCTTTGAAATACAAGTAGCCTTCTTTTGAAGTCTGCCAGTATAAATGTCTCTGAGGGAGGGTAATGTTGTGCCAATAACCCGCTCTGCTACCCTCACCACCAGCTGCAAGTCCTTCCTGTTCTGTTCTGTGCAGCTGGCAAACCACACTGCACAGCAATACGTCAGGAGGCTCTCTATAGTTGTCCGATAGAAGTTGATCAGCAGGTGATGAGGGAGGAGAGCGTGCTTTAGCTTCCTTAGGAAGTAGAGCCTCTGTTGGGCCTTCCCCAGCTGATAAGAGATATTGGCAGTCCAGGTGAGGTCAGCCGAGATGTGGACGCCCAGGAACTTGAAACTCTCTACTCTCTCCACCTCTTTCCGTATATGTGCAGAGGAAGAGTGCTCGACGCGCTTTGATTTCCTGAAGTCTACTATCAACTCCTTGGTTTTTGTGATGTTCAAGTCCAGGTTATTATGACAACACCATTCTGTCAAATGCTGTACCTCCTCCCTGTAGGCTGTCTCATCACAGTCTGATATGATACCTATTAGGGTGGTATCGTCAGCAAATTTGACAATGGTGTTGGTGGAGTGAATGGTAGAGCAGTCATGGGTGAAAAGAGAATAGAGGATGGGGCTGAGAACACACCCCTGTGGTGTACCGGTGTTCAGGATGAGAGTAGATGATGTGTGTTCTCCCATCCTGACACTTTGGGGTCTGTTACTCAGAAAATCCGGTATCCATGAGCACAGTGAGCTGCCAAGGCCCAGGTTGCTCAATTTCTGCACCAGTTTGTAGGGGATGACTGTATTAAAAGCTGAGCTGTCGTCCACAAACAGCATTCTTACATAGGTGTTACCCTGATCCAGGTTTGTAAGGGCTGTGTGGGGAGCTGTGATGACTGCATCCTCTGTCGATCTGTTTGCATGATACGCAAACTGGTATTTATCAAGGTCAGCAGGTATGACAGACTTAATATAAGACAGTATGAGTCTCTCAAAACATTTCATGATGATAGGAGTTAGAGCAACTGGGCGATAGTCATTAAGGCAGTTCGCTGTACTTTTCTTTGGTAGGGGTATTATTGTGGCTGACTTAAGGCAGGTGGGGACTACAGACTGTAGTAGCGAAAGGATGAAGATGGTAGTAAATACTCCCGCTAGTTGATCTGCGCAGTCCTTAAGAATCCTTCCGGTGACTCCATCTGGGCCGGCTGCTTTCCTCGCATTGACTCTGCGCAGGGCGGATCTGACCTGGTGTTGGTGTAATTGTATAGGGTCATCCTTCTCTGTTAGTGCTGACTGGATGTCAACTTCTCCATTCTGACTGTCAAAGCGAGAAAAGAACTGGTTCAGAGTGTCTGGCAGTGTCCTATCTGCAAACAACAGGAATTCTGCAGATGCTGGAAATTCAGGCAACACACATCAAAGTTGCTGGCGAACGCAGCAGGCCAGGCAGCATCTGTAGGAAGAGGTGCAGTCGACGTTTCAGGCCGAGACCCTTCATCAGGACGAAGGGTCCTGACGAAGGGTCTCGGCCTGAGACGTCGACTGCACCTCTTCCTACAGATGCTGCCTGGCCTGTTGCGTTCGCCAGCAACTTTGATGTGTGTTGCTTGAGTGTCCTATCTGAGGAGTTTGTGACTGTATATCTGTCCTTGTAGCCAGTAAGAGTCTTTATCCTCTGCCACATACATCTGGAGTTGTTATTGGTAAATTGCTCCTCTATACGCTGTTTATATCTGCGCTTGGCCTCTCTGATGCCATTTTTCAGGGCTCTTCTTACCTGCCCATAGGCCTGTAGATCCCCAGATTTAAAAGCAGCATCCCGTGTTCTTAGCAAGATCCTCACCATACTATTAAACCAAGGTTTTGGTTGGGGAACACCTTAACAGACTTTGTGTCCATGACATTCTCAGCACAAAAGTTTATATATGAAAGAACAGCAGATGTGTGCCCTTCCAGATCTCCCCCTTCATCAAAAACTTCCCAGTCTCTGTTATCGAAACAGTCTTGTAGGGCAGAGGTAGCCTCCTTAGTCCATACTTTGACTGTCTTCATATAAGGTCTTTGTCTACAGCTGAGTGGTTTATATGCCGGGGTCAGGGACAGAGACAGATGGTCTGAGAGTCCCAAATGTGGCAGAGGGCTGGCTTTATATGCATGAGGAAGATTGCAGTAGACTTGATCCAAGGTGTTCTTTTCCCTTGTCGGGAAGTTCACATACTGATGGAATTTAGGTCAAACAGACTTCAAGTTGGTATGATTGAAGTCCCTAGCTGCTATAACAATGCTGTCTGGTTGTGCTGATAGACACTGGCTAATGGAGTGATGTAACTTCTCCATAGCTAGCTTAGCGCTAGCCTGCGGTGGTATGTAAACAGCTGCTATAACAACCGATGTAAACTCTCTTGGCAAGTAAAAAGCTATCTAACTCTTTCTTGAAAGAATCCAGAGAATTAGCCTCCACTGCCTTCTGAGGCAGAGCATTCCATAGATCTACAACCCTCTGTGTGAAAAAGTTTTTCCTCAACTCGGTTCTAAATTGTCTACTCCTTATTCTTAAACTGTGGCCTCTGGTTCTGGACTCGCCCAACATTGGGAACATGTTAGGTAAATTGAAGGGATTGAAGGCAGATAAATCCCCAGGGCCAGATGGTCTGCATCCTAGAGTGCTTAAGGAAGTAGCCCAAGAAATAGTGGATGCATTAGTGATAATTTTTTAAAACTTGTTAGATTCTGGACTAGTTCCTGAGGATTGGAGGGTGGCTAATGTAACCCCACTTTTTAAAAAAGGAGGGAGAGAGAAACCGGGGAATTATAGACCGGTTAGCCTAACGTCGGTGGTGGGAAAACTGCTGGAGTCAGTTATCAAGGATGTGATAACAGCACATTTGGAAAGCGGTGAAATGATTGGACAAAGTCAGCATGGATTTGTGAAAGGAAAATCATGTCTGACGACTCTCATAGAATTTTTTGAGGATGTAACTAGTAGAGTGGATAGGGGAGAACCAGTGGATGTGGTATATTTGGATTTTCAAAAGGCTTTTGACAAGGTTCCACACAGGAGATTAGTGTGCAAACTTAAAGCACACGGTATTGGGGGTAAGGTATTGGTGTGGGTGGAGAATTGGTTAGCAGACAGGAAGCAAAGAGTGGGAATAAACGGGACGTTTTCAGAATGGCAGGCGGTGACTAGTGGGGTACCGCAAGGCTCAGTGCTGGGACCCCAGTTGTTTACAATATATATTAATGACTTGGATGAGGGAATTAAATGCAGCATCTCCAAGTTTGCGGATGACACGAAGCTGGGCGGCAGTGTTAGCAGTGAGGAAGATGCTAAGAGGATGCAGGGTGACTTGGATAGGTTGGGTGAGTGGGCAAACTCATGGCAGATGCAATTTAATGTGGATAAATGTGAAATTATCCACTTTGGTGGCAAAAATAGGAAAACAGATTATTATCTGAATGGTGGCCAATTAGGAAAAGGGGAGGTGCAACAAGACCTGGGTGTCATTATACACCAGTCATTGAAAGTGGGCATGCAGGTACAGCAGGCGGTGAAAAAGGCGAATGGTATGCTGGCATTTATAGCGAGAGGATTCGAGTACAGGAGCAGGGAGGTACTACTGCAGTTGTACAAGGCCTTGGTGAGACCACACCTGGAGTATTGTGTGCAGTTTTGGTCCCCTAATCTGAGGAAAGACATCTTTGCCATAGAGGGAGTACAAAGAAGGTTCACCAGATTGATTCCTGGGATGGCAGGACTTTCATATGAAGAAAGACTGGATGAACTGGGCTTGTACTCGTTGGAATTTAGAAGATTGAGGGGGGATCTGATTGAAACGTATAAGATCCTAAAGGGATTGGACAGGATAGATGCAGGAAGATTGTTCCCGATGTTGGGGAAGTCCAGAACGAGGGGTCACAGTTTGAGGATAAAGGGGAAGCCTTTTAGGACCGAGATTAGGAAAAACTTCTTCACACAGAGAGTGGTGAATCTGTGGAATTCTCTGCCACAGGAAACTGTTGAGGCCAGTTCATTGGCTATGTTTAAGAGGGAGTTAGATATGGCCCTTGTGGCTACGGGGGTCAGGGGGTATGGAGGGAAGGCTTGGGCGGGGTTCTGAGTTGGATGATCAGCCATGATCATAATAAATGGCGGTGCAGGCTCGAAGGGCCGAATGGCCTACTCCTGCACCTATTTTCTATGTTTCTATGTTTCCTGCCTCTAGTGTGTCCAATCCTTTAATAATCTTATATGTTCCAATCAGATCCCCTCTCATCCTCCTAAATTCCAGTGTATACAACCCCAGTCGCTCCAATCTTTCAACATATGACAGTCTCTGCATCCCGGGAATTAACCTCGTGAACCTACGCTGCACTCCCTCAATAGCTAGAATGTCCTTCCTCAAATTTGGAGACCAAAGCTGTACACAATATTCCAGGTGTGGTCTCACCAGGGCCCTGTACGACAGCAGAAGGACCTCTTTGCTCCTATACTCAATTCCCCTTGTTATGAAGGCCAGCATGTCATTAGCTTTCTTCACTGCCTGCTGTACCTGCATGCTTACTTTCGATGACTGATGAACAAGGACACCTAGATCTCGTTGTACTTCCCCTTTTCCTAACTTGACACCATTCAGATAGTAATCTGCCTTCCTGTTCTTGTTACCAAAGTGGATAACCTCACATTTATCCACATTAAACTGCATCTGCCGTGCATCTGCCTACTCACCCAACCTGTCCAAGTCACCCCGCATTCTCATAACATCCTCCTCACATTTCACACTGCCACCCAGCTTTGCGCCGTCTGCAAATTTGCTAATGTTACTTTTAATCCCTTCATCTAAATCATCAATATATATTGTAAATAGCTGCAGTCCCAGCATCGAGCCTTGTGGTAACCCACTAGTCACTGCCTGCCATTCTAAAAAGGACCCATTAATCCCTACTCTTTGTTTCCTGTCTGCCAACCAATTTCCTATCCATGTCAGTACCCTATCCCCAATACCATTTGTATTGTCAAATGTGTTTACGAAAGTTTCTCTGATCAATATGTAGGAGTCCCAATGAGAGAGAGAGTGTGATATGGGAGCTCCGCTTTGGGAACAAGACAAAACAGGTGACAGAAGTATATGTTGTGGAACACTTCAGATCTAGCTGTCAAAATTCCATTAGCTTCAAGATTATTATGGAAATGGATAGGACTGTTTCTTGGGCTGGAATGTAAGTTGTTAATCCGGTTTAATATAGTGCTGGTAAATCTCAGCACCTTCTGGCTGGTGCCCAACGAAACAAGGAAAACAATTAAATACTTTGTTAATCACTCCTTTTCTGGTAAATGATCATCGCAAACAATAGTCTGTAACTTCCTTGGACTTGGAGGCAATTCCACGTGGCAAAACCGAGGTGAGGCAAGGCAGCAGGCCTGTCATCGAGACCGAAGGAGACCCGAAGATCAATTGATTTAAACACTGTGCCGAATCAGAAATTTCGGATACAGGCCAAATTGTGGCAGCAGGGTCCCGGCCCCAGAGCACATTGTGGCAACTGAACCTGATGTCTGGACAATGATTTAGGCACCGGGCCAGGCTGAAAAGATCAAGGTGTTATGAATGGAAATGAGGTACTGGCCAGTTCAGCTCGCTGCTCCACTCTGCACTGAAGTAGGTGTCTGGGGACAGACTTTCTGTGGACTTCAGTTCAGAACACTATGTGCTTGCACTTATTGTTTGCATGATTTGTTTTTGCCTTCTCTGCACAATGTGTGTTTGATGGGTTTTTTTTATGGGGTCTTTTGGGTTTCTTTGTTCCATGGCTGTTTATTAGGAGACAAATCTCAAGGTTGTATAATGATACGTACTTTGCTAATAAATGTACTTTGAACTTTGAATTGGAATAAAGCCAATTTTGATGGCATCAGAAAAGAACAGGCAGGCGTGGACTGGGAGAGGTTGTTTCCTAACAATGAGATTGGAAAGTAATTGGAAGGCTTTCAAGAGTGAAATGCTGAGTGAACAAAAGAGAAATGTAATGAGTTTAAGAGAACCTTGGTTATTGAGGGATGTTGACATTCTGGTTAAGAAAAAGGGGGTACATAGCAGGTATAAGCTCAAATGAAGTGTTTTAGTATAAGAAATACAGAACTATTAAGAGAAAAATCAGAAGGGCTTAAAAAGGGCATGAGGTTGCTCTGACAAAGTGGAAGAGAAACCCTATATACTAATAGGGTTTCTGTGGGTATATTAAGAACAAAAGAATTACAAGGGACAAAATTTCAAGAAAGGCTCCAAGAAAAATCTGAGAGCCTAAAGTCAGTAGTGGGTAAATTATTGGAAGGTATTTTAAGGGATTGTATATGTAAGTATTTGAATAGGCAGGCCTGATTAGTGATAGTCAACATGGTTTTGTGTCTTGTAAGTGATGTCTAACCAATAGTATAGAGTTTTTCAAGGTTACCAAGAAGATGATGAATGAAAAGTGATGGATATTGTCTACATAAGACCATAGTTAGACCCCACTTGGAGTATCTGGTCACCTCAATACAGGAATACTGTATCTCCACTATCTCTACAGTGGATACTGTAGAGAGAATGCAAAGGAGATTTACAAGGATGTTGCCTGGATTGGAGAGCATGCCTTATGAGAATAGGTTGAGTGAACTCCTTGGAATGATGGAGAATGAGGGGTGACTGATAGAAGCATATGAGATAATGAGAGGTATTGATCGTGTGGCTAGCCAGAGGCCTTTTCCCAGGGTTGAAGTGGCTAACACGAGGGGACGTCGTTTTAAGGTGCTTGGAAGTAGGTACAAAGGGGATGCCAGAAGTAAGTTTTTCACACAGAGAGTGGTGGGTGCGTGGAATGCACTGCCAGTGAAGGTGGCAGAGGTGGATACAACAGGGTCTTTTAAGAGACTCTTAGCATGGAACTTAGAAAAATAGAAGTCTATGCAGTAGGGAAATTCTAGGCAGTTTCTAGAGCAGGTTACATGGTCGACACCACATTATGGGCTGAAGGGCCAATAATGTGCTATAGATTTCTATGCTTTATGCACATGGACTTGAACAAGGCCTTTGACAAATTCCCAGATGGGTGGTTGATCCAGAAGATTAGGTCACTTGGCATTCACGCTAAACACAGTCATCTGGATCCAACATTGGCTTAGTTGGAGAAGCCAGACAGTGGTCATTGACGTTGTCTCTCTGACTGAAGGCTTATGACTGGTGGCATGTTACAGGGATCAGTGCTGTGTCTGTTGCTGCTTTATGAATGAAAACTGGATCAGCAAACTTGTAGATAGAACCATAGAACCATAGAACACTACAGCACAGAAAACAGGCCATTTGGCCCTTCTAGTCTGTGCCGAAACATTATTCTGCTAGTCCCATTGACCCGCATCCAGTCCATAACCCTCCAGACCTTTCCCATCCATATAGCTATGCAATTTATTCTTAAAACTTCAGAGTGAGCCCGCATTTACCACTTCAGATAGCAGCTCGTTTCACACCCCAGCACACTCTGAGTGAAGAAGTTCCCCCTAAACTTTTCCCCTTTCACTGGAAAACTATGTAAAGCCTAAAGCCATAAAGCCGTGTCACCAAGTTTGGAGGCATAGTGCACAGTAAGGAAGATGACTAAAGCATACCGCATGATCTGGATCAGCTGGTTAAAAGGGGCTGAACAAATGGCAGATGGAATTTAATGCAGGCAAGTGTGAGGTGTTGCATGTTAGAAGGACAAACCAGGGTAAGACCTACACCGTGGAAGATAGGGCTATGAGAACAAAGGCACCAGACAACACAGATCAAATATTTCTTGAAAATGGCAAAACAGGTAGACAGAGTAGTAATGAGAATTTTAGCACAATGGCCTTCAAGAATACAGGAGTTGGTATGTTTCATTGAAGTTGTACAAGATGTTGTTGAAGCCAAATTTGGAGTATTGTGTGCAATTCTAGTCACTTACCTACAAGAAATATATTAATAAATTTAAAAGAGAACAGAGAAAATTTACAAGGATGTTGTCAGGACTTAAGGAATTGAATTATAGGGAAAGGTGGAATAATTTAGGGCTTTATTCTCTGGATCATAGGAGAAAGAGGTATACATAATTATGAGGGGGTTAGATAGAATTATTGCAAGCAGGCTTTATTCACTGATGTTGGGTGAGACTAGAACTAAAGGTCATAGGTTAAGGGTGAAAGGTGAAATCTGAATGGGAATTTCTTCAGTGCGAAGGTGGTGTGAGTATGGAATGAATTGAAGTGGTGAATGCAGTGTTCGATTGCAACATTTAAGAGAAGTTTATATAGGCACACGGATGAGAGTAGCTTGGACGGATTAGTCCATGTGCAGGTAGATGAAAATATACAGAAGAGCAGGTCAACATGGACCAGATGGACCGAATGGCATGTTGCACTCTATGACTAACTTGGCATTTGGAGATGCAGACTTTAGAAGGAGAATGAAGACTATATGTCACTGGTTTTCTCACTTGCTGCCATCAACTCAGAAAGAGTCTCTGTGTAAATATAGGATAACCTAGAACTGGCCATGGTAGGACAAACGAGTACCTTTTGTGCTGAAACCATCCTATTGATGGGTTCACAACACACAGCCAAGGTAGGATTGCTAGTCTTTTAAAGCCAAGGGTGGTGGATTATGTTTCATGATCAATCAACATTGGCGTGCCTCAGGAATGAAGCCCACTGTTCTATTCTCTCTACACCCATGACTGTGTAGCTAGGCACAGCTCCAATACTATCTATGAATTTGCTGATGATACAACCGTTGTTGGAAGAATTGCAGGTGGCGATGAGAGGACTTAAAGGAGCAAGATAAACCAACTAGGTGAGTGGTTTTGCAGAAACAAACCTGCACTCGACTTCAGTAAGACCAAAGAGCTGTTCATGAAGATCAGAGAGGGTGAGATGAGAGAACACACACCAATCCTCATAGAGGGATCAGAAGTGGAGATAGTGAGCAGTTTCAAGTTCTTAGGTGTTAATATTTCTGAGGACTTAACCTGGTCCCAACATAACGATGCAGCTATAAAGAAGGTAAGACAGTGGTTATATTTCATTGTGAGTTTGAGGAGATTTGGTATGTCACCTAAAACACTCAAAAAATTCTACAGATATACGAGGGGTGATTGATAAGTTCGTGGCCTACGGTAGAAGGAGCCAATTTTAGAAAACCTATCACATTTATTTTTGAACATGGTCCCCTCCGACATTTACACACTTAGTCCAGCTGTTGTGGAGCATACAGATCCTTTCTCTGCAGAAGTCGGCGTCTTGGACCTCCAGAAAGTGGTCCACAGCAGAGGTGATTGATAAGTTTGTGGCCTAGGGTAGAAGGAGATGAGTTATACAGCTCTCGTTACATGCACGTGCAGTTCAACTCTTTGAGTGATTATGCAGAAAGTTTGAAGTTAATAACTCGTCTCCTTCTACCTTCGACCTGGCTGGTGGCGTAGTGGCATCAGCGCCGGACTTCGGGACGGAAGGTCCCGCATTCGAATCCAGCCAGCTCCCTGCACGCTTCCCATTGGTGCTGGGTTATGAGCTGGTGATCTCTTTGGAAACTCACATGGCAGAAGGCAATGGCAAACCACTGCTGTAACTTGCCTCGTACACGGTTCCGCACTACATCAGAGCTGCATGGAGGGAAATCATCTGCTAACCGGAGAAACTCCAGATGCAACATACCTTTCCTTTCCTTGTTCCTTCTGCCTTTGGCCACAAACTTATCAATCACCCCTGCTGTGGACAACTTTCTGGAAGTCCAAGATGCCGACTTCTACAAAGAAGGAATTTGTATGCTCCACAACCGCTGGACTAAGAGTGTAAATGTAGGAAGGGACTATGTTGAAAAATGTGCTAGGTTTTCTAAAATTGACGCCTTCTACCTTAGGCTACGAATTTATCAATCACCCCTCGTACAGTGGAAAGCATTCTAACTGGCTGCATCACTGTCTGGTATGGCGGGGGGGGGGCGGGGTGGGAGCTACTGCACCGGGTCAAAGTAAGCTGCAGAGAATTGTAAAATAGTCAGCTCCATTATGGGTACTAGCCTCTGTACTATCCAAGACATCTTCAAGAAGTAGTATCTCAAAAATATGGCATCCATCACCCAGGACATGCCCTTGTCTCATTGTTATCATTCAGAAGGAGGTACAGACAGGCGACAGCAGTCTCACATCCTTCCTGTTGCAGAGGGAGGTACTCCAGACTATCTGGGCCAGTATTTAAATTGTCCAAACCTTGCACAGGGAACCGGGCCTAGATCTCACTGCCAGAGAAGCTGTTCTTGACCTCTCCAGATCAGCTTGCCGCTTAGAGTGATCCACCCTCGCCCGACTCTGAACACCCTGCCTTTCCAGTTAGCTGGCCTGGTGTTTTGATTGCCCAAAACGCGTATTGTATCTCGCATTAGGACCCGGGCCTCGCCACGATAATTTGCTCTGGGCCTAGGACACGCCACCCAACAATTCGCTTCAGACCATTTCGGATCTCACCAAATCGGCTCAGCACTTACAGCCATCCCACTGTCGCTCCCAGGTAAGTTGGACAGGCGTTGGAACTATAGTAAGTCTATATATTTACTGCAATTCACAGTATTTTTCTATATTATCATGTGTTGCATTGTACTGCTGCTGCAAAGTTAACAAATTTCACGACATACCGATGATATTAAACCTGATTCTGATTCTATGAGACCCTGCAGCTGGAATAGGAAGCAAGTGTACCCTAAGTGCCAGATGGTTAGAGAATGAGTTGCTCAGGAGTTTTGCCACAGAGGACTCAGCTGAGGAGTTCATTTAATGCCAATGTGCAAAGAAAACTGATCAATTTAGGCAGTGATATTATTAGCAAATCGGCAATCTCCAGTGTTACATACCCCGTAGGTATCTTGTGACTGTCTTATGAGCATGATGTAATGGTCTTGCAGAGGTCACATGATGTAATTTTCCCACCAGTGTGAGATCACATGATGACCTGTTCTCAACAGGTATAAAAGAGACCTCTGGTGTGACGCTGTTAGTTTTCCAGTTTAGTTTGGAGTTAGTTCGTCAGTTACTTCATTATACTGTGTATTTGTCACGATGCAGTTTCGTTTTAAAAGGAGTTATCCTTTCTATTGTAAGGTGCAAAGACTGGTGCTGGCAGTTTCGCCAATTGCTGCCAGGCTTGTGTGTTGCATCTATAATTTGTCCTTTACAGTAGTATTGGAGAGTGAAGACTTTATTAAAGGATGGGAACCTGAAGGATCGGAATAAAGTTGGAGTCGTTCGGCGGCTTTATAAAGGATCGACCTTATTGAGCATTCGTTCAGAATATGGTGACCTGTATCTGAGATAACTCCTGCAAGAGTGGGGAAGTTGTGCAGTGTTCACTCGCCAGGAACTGATCTTTCCTTAAACCCTATTATTTCCTTCATCATGAATCCTTTGGAGAATCAGCAGTAATGTCACGTCTTCGAAGAAATCCATCTCCAGAGAAGTCTCTCCTTATTGACGGTGTAAATCATTTGGACTTTCGAATTTACCATTTTAAGACTGGGTTCGAATTTACCACTTTAAGATCTGTTTTCACATTTACCTGTTTTAAGAACTGTTCCAGAGTTGCCGTATAGCAGTTAACTTCCGATTAAGTTAGTCGTTTGAATACTTTTCGCTATTTTTTGAGCAGAGCTTAATAAATGTTGGTTTGTTTTTTCATAAAACCTGTCTCAATAGATAAATCATTGTTGCCAGATCATGTGATATAAATTAGGGGCTCGTGGGATTGTTCCAATTTTGAGCTTAAGTGCTTGTTTAATTAACAATCTGATTTAGAAAAGGGAAATACCCAATTCTTTTGTTTGATTGGTCTGTGGGAGGTATTCGGTAGCAATGAATATTGATGAGTTTATGGCATCGCCTGACCTGGAGGTATTAGCAAAGGCGAAAAAGGGTGATGTATCTGAGATTGCTTGAAATTTGGACCTTAAAGGTATTTTGAAGGCGACAACAAAACCAGCAATTCAGAGAAAAATCGCGGAACACTCTATAAATTCGGGTGATTTTGATGAAGTGGAGTTAGAGAGGTTAAGTAAAGCAGCGATCTAGTTACACCTGGAACAGGTAGTGTTAGAAAAGCTTAGAGTAGAAGCTGACTTAAAACAGAAACAATTGGAAGTTGACTTGGAATGATGTCGGTTAGAAGCTGCAAATAAACAGAGGGAATTTGAAGAAAGAGGAGCATATAGAAAGAGGGAGTTTGAGCTAAAGATGGAGGAATTAAAGTCCGAGAGTCAGTCCTCTGGTTCTAGGAAACAGTTTGTTGCTAGTCGAGAAATTATATTAGCTCCTCCATTTAATGAAACAGAAGTGGACGAATATTTCCAACATTTTGAAACTGTGCTCTGAGTTTAGGGTGGCCGAAAGATCAATGGCCAGTGATGTTACAAAGTATAATTAGACGTAAGGCACAACAGGTTTATACAGCTTTAACTGCTGAACAAGCACTTGATTATGATATTGTGAAGCAGCATATACTGAAAGCGTATAAACTGGTTTCAGAAGCTTATATAGAAAGATTCAGAAATTTGAAGAAATCCGTGGAAAAAAACTTACGTGGAAATTGCCTATGAAAATTCTGTGTGTTTTAAGAGATTGGTTTCCTCTAAAAATATGAATGGGGAGTATAATAAATTAAAAGAGTTGATTTTATTGGAGGAATTTAAAAGAAGCATTCCTGTTAAAGTGAGAACACACTTAAATGAAAGGGACCACTGCTACATTGCAGGAGTCTGCTAAATTAGCTGATGAGTATGCTTTAATTCATAAGAGTAAATTTTCTCCAGGTAGAACTTTTAAAAGGAAAAATAGCACGAAGGGTCAAGGTAAACCAGAAATTAAATCTGAAGTTAGTGAGAAAGGTGAGGATGAAGGGAGACATGTGAAGGAAAGACATTTTTGTCCTATTTGTAATTATTAAGAAACCTGGACAGGTAATAGCTAACTGTTTCCCATTGAAGAAGGAGGAGAAGGAGGCAGTCCTAAATGCTTGTGTGCAACATATTGAAACACCTGTAAATCCACAGAGTTCGATAAATACAAATGAAGTTTTGTCAGAGTCTGACCAACTTAAGAGGGAATATGAACATCTTATAATGGAGGGATTTGTATCCTTACATGAGGGATCCACTCCTGTGCCAATAAAAATACTCAGGCATACTGGAACTTTAGCAGATGGACAAGTTTTTCCTGAAGGATATTTGACAATTAAGCCTTTTTCTGATGAACCAAAGGTGGATTCTAACGTGGATTCCTCCCGTGTTGTAACCTGAGCTATGGCTAAAAAGATTAATGTACACGATGAGGTTGTTTCCCATGACTGTTCAACTCGGGATTCGAACTTTGAGGATGTGTCAGAAACTTTCTGACCTTCATTATTTAAACAAGATTATTGTAGTTAGTCTGACCATGAAGATTTGTCTTTATCTCGGAAGGAGATGATAGCAAAGCAGAGTAGAGACCCTGGGATTATCAAATTAAAGGACCAAGCTCTTCCAGATAGTGAAATTGAGAAGGTACCTGTAGGATATTATTTTGAAAAGGGAGTATTAATGAGGAAATGGATATCACGTACAATTCCTGCAGGTGAGGAATGGGAAGTTAATCACCAGGTAGTAGTTCCTAAAGTTTATTGAAATGAGATTTTAACTATGGCTCATAGTATGCCTTTGGGTGGCCATCAAGGTGTAAAGAAAACTATGAACAAGGTTTTTAAACATTTTTACTGGCCTAGTTTAAGAAAAGATGTGGCGACATTTTGCAGAGCATGTCATACTTGTCAAATTGTGGGTAAGCCTAATCAAGTTACTCCAGTGGCCCCACTGCAACCTATTCCAAAATTATTATAGATTGTGTAGGCCATTGCCAAAAACCAAAACTGGACATCAATATTTGCTGTGCACAGCATCTAGGTTTCCAGAGGCAATACTACTCAGGAATATAACAGCTAAAACTGTAATAAAGGCTCTTATAAAATTCTTATTTATTTTGGGTTGCCTAAGGAAATACAATCAGATCAAGGTAGTAATTTTATGGCTGGATTGTTTCAGCAGATAGTTTATAAACTGGGAGCAAAACAGATTACCTCATCTGTATATCATCCAGAATTGCAAGGAGCCTTGGAGAGCTTCCATTCTACCCTTAAAGCTATGATTAGGATGTATTGTGTGGAAAATGAAAATGACTGGGATGAGGGCGTACATTTACTACTTTTTGCAATACGGGAGGCAGTGCAGGAATCATTAGCTTTTAGTCCTTTTGATTATGTGTTTGGGCATAGAGTTCAAGGACCTTTGGCCTTGTTGAAAGAACAGTGGATTAATAAAGAGGTACACAGTAATTTGTTGGATTATGTTTTAAAATTTAAAGGAAGATTACATGAAGTTTGTAGCTTAGCCAAGGAAAATTTATAATTGGCTCAGGAGAAAATGAAGACTTGGAATGATAAGGAAGCTAGAATGAGGTAATTTAAGTCTGGAGATAAGGTATTGGTTCTTTTCTCAGTGCAAATGAACCCATTATAAGCTAAATTTCATGGTCCTTATGAGATTAAATCTAAAGTTAATGATGTGGATTATGTGATAAAAACACCCATATCGAAGAAAGCCAACGTAGCTGTGTCATATAAATGTGATAAAACCACATTATGAGAAACAGTCTGCTACTATGACTGTTGTGGTCAATAATAATGAGTCTGATCCCACTAGGAGCTTAATAGATGATTCATCTGAAACTCATTTTAAACTCAACATTATTTCTGCCAGATTACCAAACTCAACAATTCTGGAAAATATTGATGAGAAATTAGCTCATTTACAGCCAAAGCTTAGAGAGCAGATGAAACAGTTAATTTTTAAATATAGGGATTTATTTCCAGACATTCCTAAAAGAACACAGTAGCTTCACATGAAAATGAATTTGGCTATGCCACGGTGACCTACCTTGGTTTTGTTGTGGGTCAAGGAAAATTAGCTCCTGTTCAGGCAATTTTAGAAGTACCTACTCCAACTGATAAAAAAATTCTCCGAAGATTCTTGGGAATGGTAGGATATTACCGTAAATTTTGTAAGAATTTTGCTAACATTGCCCTTCCATTAACTAACTTCTTGAAGAAAAATGAAAGGTTTGTTTGGACAGAGCCTTGTCAAGAGGCCTTTGATAAATTGAAAACTATACTATGCTGTCAACCTGTGCTGAAACCCCCTGACTTTGAAAAACCATTTTCATTAGATGTAGATGCTAGTGATGAAGCTGCAGGAGCAGTGTTACTTCAAAGGGATGTGGGTGATGAAATTGATCATCCGTTAGCTTACTTTTCTAAGAAATTCAATGCCCATCAAAGATATCACTCAATTATAGAAAATGAATTATTATCTCTTGTTTTGGCTTTGCAACATTTTGAAGTGTATGTTGGTACTACTCAGAAACCACTCATAGTTTATACCGATCATAATCCGTTAGTGTTTTTGAGTAAGATGAAAAACAAAAATAGAAGATTACTAAATTGGAATTTGATGTTACAGGAGTATAATATTTTGATAACTCATATTAGAGATAAAGTGAATGTGATCACTGACTGTCTATCTAGATGTTGAATGTACAATGTAAATTTTTTTATGGAGTGGTATTTTAAAGTTTAACACTCATACTGCATATTAGTTTGCAAGATGCTGTATGATAATACTGTGTATATCGTGTATGTTGTAGATTTTATACATTTGTATTTTTCGTTGTGTAAATAGTTGTTAAAATGTTGCTCTTGAAAGAACAAAAATTTCTTTTTTGGAGGGAGGTGTTACACACCCCATGAGTTTCTTGTGACTGTCTTATGAGCATGATGTAATGGTCTTGCGGAGGTCCCATGATGTAATTTTCCCGCCAGTGTGAGGTCACATGATGACCTGTTCTCAACAGGTATAAAAGAGACCCCTGGTGTGACGCTGTTAGTTTTCCAGTTTAGTTTGGTGTTAGTTCGTCAGATACTCCATTATGCTGTGTATTTGTCACGATGCAGTTTCATTTTAAAACAGAGTTCTCCTTTCTATTGTAAGGTGCAAAGACTGGTGCTGGCAGTTTCGCCAGTTGCTACCAGGTTTGTGAGTTGCATCTATAATTTTTCCTTTGCAGTAGTATTGGAGAGTGAAGACTTTATTAAAGGATGGGAACCTGAAGGATCGGAATAAAGTTGGAGTCGTTCGGTGGCTTTATAAAGGATCGACCTTATTGAGCATTCGTTCATAATATGGTGACCTGTATCTGAGATAACTCCTGCAAGAGTGGGGAAGTTGTGCAGTGTTCACTCGCCAGGAGCTGACCTTTCCTTTAAGCCCTATTATTTCCTTCGTCATGAATCCTTTGGAGAATCAGCAGTAATGTCACGTCTTCGAAGAAATCCATCTCCAGAGAAGTCTCTCCTTATTGACGGTGTAAATCATTTGGACTTTCGAATTTACCATTTTAAGACCGGGTTCGAATTTACCACTTTAAGAACTGTTTTCGCATTTACCCATTTTAAGAACTGTTCCAGAGTTGCCTTATAGCAGTTAACTTCCGATTAAGTTAGTCGTTTGAATACTTTTTGCTATTTTTTGAGCAGAGTTTAATAAGTGTTAGTTTGTTTTTTATAAAACCTGCCTGAACAGATAATTCATTGTTGCCGGATCACATAACACCAGAAATCCTATTATCAGTGTTATGCTTCCTTCATCAAAATATTTATCGCTATCAGATCAAAACAGGCATGAATATCTGAATTTGGCTAAAACCATGGCAGATAGAGAAGGAGATGAGATGAGATTAGATTAGATTATGAGGACACTCAGTCCTCGTTTATTGTCATTTAGTAATGTATGCATTAAAAAATGATACAATGTTCCTCCAGATTGATATCACAGAAACACAAGACAGACCAAGACTAAAACTGACAAAAACCACATATTTATAACATATGGTTACAACAGTGCAAAGCAGTACCGTAATTTGATAAAGAGCAGACCATGGCCACAGTACAAAAGTCTCAAGTCCTGATAGCCCCATCATCTCACGCAGATGGTAGAAGGGCGAAACTCTCCCTGCCATGAACCTCCAAGCGCCGCAAACTTGCCTCTGCAGCACCATTGGAAGCACCCGACCGCAGCGGACTCTGAGTCCGTCTGAAAACTTCGAGCCTCTGACCAGCCCTCCGACACCGAACACCGAGCTTCATCCTCTGCCAAGCGCTTCAACCCTGCCCCGGCCGCTGAGCAACAAGCAAAGCCGAGGACTTGGGGCCTTCCCCTCCGGAGATTCTGGATCACCCAGCAGCAGCGGCAGCGAAACAGGCATTTCAGAAGTTTCACCAGATGTTCCTCCGTGCTCTCACATCCGTCTCCATCAAATCAGGATTGTGCACGGCACCCTACTTGACAGATACCAGATATCGCCACTGGAGTGGCCGCTGCGAGTTGTGTTGTGCCGCCATCTTCTCCTCCTGAGATTAGATGGAGAATAATTATATAAAGTTTCTAATTATCTAAAGGAGGAAAGGATGACTAGAGTTAACATAGGTCCCTTGGTAGATGGGGGGTCAGTGGTGAATGACTGTAATATTTGGTAATGCAAAAATGCCTCAGACCTTGAATAACTATTTTTTGTTGGTATTCATGGTGGAGGACATGTCTTACATGTCAAAGAAGTCTAACATGCTTCAAAAAAATTGCTATTTAAAAAGATAATGTTGAGCAAGCTAGTGGTCCAAAAGGCAGACAATTCCTCTGGTGCTGATGGGATGCATCCCAGGGAACTGAAAGAAATAGCAAAAATTATAGTAGATGCATTTCTGATAATTTACCAAAATTCTCTGGACTCTGGGTAGGTCTCAGGGGATTGGATAACAGTAAATGTCATGCCACTATTTGAAAGAAGATGTAGACAAAAGGCAGTTAACTATAGGCCAAGCAATACACACAAAATGCTGGAGGAACTCAGTTGTTGCTTGGATTTCCAGCATCTGCAGGTTTTCTCTTATTTGTAACTATAGGCCAGTTAGCTTAACATCTTTCATTAGGAAAATGCTTCCAGCTATCATTAAAGAAGAAATAATGAGGCACCTAGGTAGACATATACATTTCCCACCGCAGCCTATACATTCTCCCTGTGACCACGTGGGTTTCCTCCCACAGTCCAAATAACGTACCAGTTTGCAGGTTAATTATCCCATGAATAGGTGAGGATTAAATCATGGGATTGCTGGATGGCATGGCTTGGATGGCCGGAAGGGCCTACTCCGCGCTGTGTCAAAAACAAAATAAATTAACGATTTGGAAGAGGGGACAAGTGTAGCGTATCTACTTTTGTGTATGAGTCACAGAATGTCAGTTTGAAGGAGCAACAGGTTATCAAGAATGCAAATGGAATACTGGCCTTCATTACAAGAGGGATTGAAGATTGCAATTATACAGGGTACTAGTAAGGTCACGCCTGGAATACTGTGTCCAGCTCTGATGTCCTTACTTGAAAAATATACTGGCTTTGAAGCTATGCGGAGAAAGTTAGATAGGCATTTGATAAGGTACCCCATGCAAGGCTTATTGAGAAAGTAAGGAGGCTTGGGATCCAAGGGGACATTGCTTTGTGAATCCAGAACTGGCTTGCTCACACAAGACAAAAAGTGGTTGTAGACGGGTCATATTCTACATGGAGGTCGGTCACCAATGGTGTGCTTCAGGAATCTGTTCCGGGAGCCCTACTCTTCGTGATTTTTATAAATGACCTGGATGAGGAAGTGGCGGGATAGGTTAGTAAGTTTGCTGATGACACAAAGGTTGGGGTTGTTGTGGATAGTGCGGAGGGCTGTCAGGGGTTACAGCAGGACATTGATAGGATGCAAAACTGGGCTGAGAAGTGGCAGATGGAGTTCAACCTAGGTAACTGTGAAGTGGTTCATTTTGGTAGGTCAAATATGATGGTAAAATATAGTATTAATGGTAAGACTCTTGGCAATGTGGAGGATCAGAGGGATCTTGGGGTCCGAGTCCATAGGACACTCAAAGCAGCTGCGCAGGTTGACTCTGTGGTTAAGAAGGCATATGGCAGGGATGTCAAACTCATTTTAGGTCACAGGCCAGATTGGGTAAAATGCGACTTCATGCGGGCTGGATCAGTTGTGCACGTGCGCGTGCTCCCACAGCTTTTGTTGCCTTTGGTTTTTCAACCTGTTCTTATGTGTCTCAGTCTCTGCTATAACTACGAAGTGTTTCACATTATGAGTTTAGTTTCTTATGAAGAAGATCGCCTAGCAAGCATTATTCTTATGATTGGTATTAACTTACAGTCGTAGACTACAAGAAAGTTGTGATGAGAGAGAGAAAAAACAATGCTATTTTGGCTAAGTGTTTTGGGAGCCACACCCTTTCCATTAATAAACCATTTGAAATCGAACATTAGCAGACACAAATGTAGACCTAACGAAACAAATTGTAAATGTAGGCTACACAACTGCACCTAACTTTTATTAGCCTGCTTCCAGCAATCAAACTCAGACAATGAACACAGTTAATCTCTAATTTTTATTGAAGTGATCATATTTACAATAATAGAATAGTCAGAAAATGAATGATACTTAATATTTCATAATGCATTTTGCTTACATGTCGCAGTGCATTGAACAGTGTCACTCATTTTTCACTTGCTGCTTCCAGACACCTGACATCTCTTGGCTTTAACCAGCCTGTCAACATCAGGGACCAGTTTCTGGGCAGTTGTGATTTTCATACTGTCATTTAGATGTCCGTGTGTCATCTGCGAGTGCAGTTTGGATTCATTAATGTTCATTATGGAGAATGCCCGCTCACAGAGATTTGTTGTCTCGAACATGCAAAGGATCTTTGAGGCAAAGTCTGTCATCTTGGGGCACAACGGTCCAGGTATTGATAGAATGAGTCCAGACCCACAGTCTCAAGTTTATATTTCAAAGCTGAGTTACACTGAATTTCAATTAGTTCCATTTGGAATTCCTCCGGCTCGTCTGATGCTGTGTTGACAGCAACCAGTGAGCAAAATAGTGAGAATTCCTTCTTGAGCTGAGTGAAAATGATTCTGAAACTCACTTTTCAGCTGTGATATTTTGACCTTGCACCTGTCCAAGTTGTCATTATTCCCATGAGCAACACACACAGACTGCAAAGAGGGGAAATGAGCTGGGTTGCTCCAGGACAGTTGCATCTCCCACAGGCCTAATTTAATTTGAAAGACACGAATGCTGTCGTAGTATTCCGTAACAAGTTTGTTGCTGCCTTGCATGTTAACATTAAGCACATTTAAGTGCTCTGTTATATTCACCAAAAGTGCAAGATCATGAAGCCAGTCTGGGTCATCCAACTCTGTCACTGGCTTCCCTTTCTCATTCATGAATAGTCCAATTTCCGTACGTAACTGAAAAAAACGTTTGAGCACAACCCCTCTGCTCAACCAGCAGATTTCAGTGTGGTAGGGTAGGCCGTGTCCAATATTACATTCAGACAAAAGAGTGTCAAATTGCCAATGGTTGAGTCCCTTGGCTCTAATAAATTAACCATTTTGATTACTACATCCATGACATTGTCCATTTTCAGGCTCCTGCTACGGAACACCTCTTGGTGTATAATACAATGAAAATTCCAGAATTCCTGCTCTGGATCATCAGTCTGAATGTCCTCTCTGAGTTTTCCAATAACACCTGCCTTTTTTCCGACTATGGTCGGTGCGCCATCTGTTGCCACGCTGACAGCGTGACTCCAGTCAACCCCCAGCCTGTCCAAGGACTCGACGAGGCTGGAGAAAAAGTTGTTCGCCATTGTGGTCTTTGTCATGGGCACCATCTCCACAAACTCCTGGGTGACAGTCAAAGATGCATCAACACCATGAATAAATATTCCCAATTGAGCTACATCAGTCACGTCGGTGCTCTCATCAATTACAATAGAGAAGGCAATAAATGGCTTCACTTTGTCTTTTAGTTGACGGTTCAAATCTCCTGCAAGGTCCCCGATTCTCTCTGCCACAGCATTTCTTGACAAGCCGATATTACCAAAAGCCTGTCTCTTCTCAGGGCACACCAGCTCAGCCGCCGTCAGCATGCGTGCTTTGATGAATTCCCCCTCTGAGTATGGCTTCGACGCAGCAGCTATTTTAATGGGAATAATATAGCTGGCCCTGACAGCTCCATCATGAGTCTCTCGACTATTGGTGAACACTGATTGCTGTTTTTTCAGAGCTGCTTCAAGCTCATTTACCTTTTGCGTTCTGAGTCATCCTGCGTACTTGTCATATTTTTCTCCGTGTGACGTCTCATAGTGTCGTTTGATATTGTACTCTTCTGCCACAGTCACTTGTTGTGAACATATCAGACACACCGGTTTGCCTTTGACCTCACAGAAGGAAAAACAATCTTTCCAAATATCGTTGAATATCCGACCTTCAATGTCAGCTTTTCTTTTCTTGGAAAGCATTTTGAACCACAGCAGCAAACAGTCTCAGCCTCACTACAGGTGTTACTTACCTGAGTACTCTGTGTGTTTATACTGTGTCTGACGACGCAAGTGGGGCCCTAGTGGTCTTCAATGACGGGTGGTAAGTGCTTACGCACAGCGGGTGGTTAACTGCCGCCTATTGTTTTCTAAGCACACACAACAAGCTGCCGGTACAGCAGGCAGCACAGACAGCGGTGGGACAGTGAGTGGCTGCCGTACAGATACATAATAAATGGTCGGGAATATATTTTATTTTCCCCATATCATCCCGCGGGCCGGATGCAGCCCACTGGTTGGTAGTTTGAGACCCCTGGCATACGGTGTATTGGCCTTCATCAGTCGTGCAATTGAATTTAGGAACCGAGGCATAATGTTGCAGCTATATAGGACCCTGGTCAGACCCCACTTGGAGTACTGTGCTCATTTCTGGTTGCCTCACTACAGGAAGGATGTGAAAACCATAGAAAGGGTGCAGAGGAGATTTACAAGGATGTTTGCCTGGATTAGGGAGCATGCCTTATGAAAACAGGTTGAGTGAACTTGACCTTTTCTTCTTGGAGCGACGGAAGAGGAGAGGTGACCTGATAGAGGTGTATTAGATGATGAGAGGCATTGTTCGTGTCGATAGTCAGAGGCTTTTTCTCAGGGCTAAAATGGCTGCCACAAGAGGACACAGGTTTAAGGTGCTGGGGAGTCGTTACAGAGGAGTTGATAGGGGTAAGTTTTTTATGCAGAGAGTGGTGAGTGCGTGGAATGGGCTGCCGACAACTGTGGTGGAGGCGGATACAATAGGGTCTTTTAAGAGACTTTTGGATAGGTACATGGAGCTTAGAAAAATAGAGGGCTATGGGTAACCATAGTAATTTCTAAGGTAGGGAAATGTTCGGCAAAACTTTGTGGGCCGAAGGGACAGTATTGTGCTGTAAGTTTTCTATGTTCCTATGATTTTCTCTTAACAGAGGAATTATACGGGTTATGGGGAAAAGGCAGGGAGTTGGACCTGAGTCCCATGGCCTGATCAGGCATAATGTTGTTGAGTGGTGACGAGAGCTCAACAGGGCACATGGCCTGTTGCTGCTCCTCTTTCTGATGTTCTTATGATTAATCAATCTAGAATATCCAGCTTGGTGTTCACTGGCTTTTTACCTTACAGTTTCAGGGAGTAGCCAGGAATGTGCAGTTGCAATTGTAATCACACTAAGAATTAATTTATCACTGACATGTGAGGTTAAATTTATTGTTTTGCAGCAGCAGTTTAGTGCAAAGATGTTAAAATATGTAAACTAAAATAAATAAAAAGTGCAAAAAGAATAATGAGTTAGTGCTCATGGACAGTTCAGTAATCTGATGGCAGATGGGAGGAAACTGTTCCAAAATCAGTAAGTGAGAGTCTTCAGTCTTCTTTACCTTCTGATGGCAGTAATGAGAAGAGGTCACGTCTCAGGTGGTGAAAGTCCTTAATAATGGACTCTGCTTTGTTGAGGCACTGCCTCTTGTGGTGGGGTGGTTTGTGTCCGTAATGGAGCTGAGTCTACCACACTCCACAGCCTCTTGCTTCGGACCCTTCATACCAGGTTGTGATGCAACCAAAATGGCATCAAGCTATGATCTCCAGGGAGAACGTGATTCGGACTCAATTGTTTTTCAACTTGATGGGGATGGCTTTAGGGACAAGGAGGGGAGTGAGCGATCAGGTTTCAGCTTTGGGTCAGGGATATGGGGAAGTTAGAAGTCAGATTGAGGTTTTGGGACAGGAATGTGGAGGACTTTCAGAAAGGACAGGGAGGGAGGCAAAAGAGGTGGAGGCGTGGTACTGTTGACCGGAGATAGTGTCACGGCTGCAGAAAAGGAGGAAGACATGGAGAGATTGTCTACGGAGTCTTTGTGGGTGGAAGTTAGGAATAGGAAGGGGGTCAATAACTCTACTGGGTGTTTTTTTATAGCCCACCCAATAGTAACAGGGACATCAAGGAGCAGATAGGGAAACAGATTCTGGAAAGGTTTAATAATAACAGGGTTGTCATGGTGGGTGATTTTAATTTCCCAAATATTGATTGGCATGTCCCCAGAGTGAGGGGTTTAGATGGGGTAAAGTTTGTTATGTATGTTCAAAAAGGTTTCTTGACACAATATGTAGATGAATCTACAAGAGGAGAGGCTGTACTTGATCTGGTATTGGGAAATGAACCTGGTCAGGTGTCAGATCTCTCAGTGGGAGAGAATTTTGGAGATAGTGATCACAATTCTATCTCCTTTACCATAGCATTGGAGAGGGATAGGAACAGACAAGTTTAGGAATGCATTTAATTGGAGTAAGGGGAAACATAAGGCTATCAGGCAGGAACTTGGAAGCATAAATTGGGAACAGATGTTCTCAAGGAAATGTACGGAAGAAGTGTGGCAAATGTTTAGGGGATATTCCCGTGGAGTTCTGTAGAGGTACGTTCCAATGAGACAGGGAAAGGATGGACGGTACAGGAACCGTGGTGTTCAAAGCCTGTTGTAAATTTAGTCAAGAAGAAAAGAAGAGCTTATGAAAGGTTCGAAAAACTAGGTAAGGATAGAGATCCAGAAGATTATAAGGCTAGCAGGAAGGAGCTTAAGATAGAAATTAGGAGAGCCAGAAGGGACCATGAGAAGGCCTTGATGAATAGGATTAAGGAAAACCCCACAGCATTCTACAAGTATGTGAAGAACAAGAGGATAAGAAATAAGAGAATAGGACCAATCAAGTGTGACAGTGGAAAAGTGTGTATGGAACCGGAGGAGATAGCAGAGGTACTTAATGAGTACTTTGCTTCAGTATTCACTACAGAAAAGGATCTTGGCAATTGTAGGGATGACTTACAGCGGACTGAAAAGCTTGAGCATGTAGATATTAACAAAGAGGATGTGCTGGAGCTTTTGGAAAGCATCAAGTTGGATAAGTCACCGGGACCAGATGAGATATACCCCAGGCTACTGTGGGAGGCGAGGGAGGAGATTGCTGAGCCTCTGGTGATGATCTTTGCATCATCAATGGGGACGGGAGAGGTTCTGGAGGATTGGAGGGTTGCAGATATTGTTCCCTTATTCAAGAAAGGGAGCAGAGAAAGCCCAGGGAATTATAGACCTGTGAGTCTTACTTCAGTGGTTGGTAAGTTGATGGTGAAGACCCTGAGAAGCAGGATTTATGAACATTTGGAGAGGCATAATATGATTAGGAATAGTCAGCATGGCTTTAAAGGCAGGTCGTGCCTTATGAGCCTGACTGAATTTTTTAAGGATGTGACTAAACACATTGATGAAAGTAGAGCAGTAGATGTAGTGTATATGGATTTCAGCAAGGCATTTGACAAGGTACCCCATGAAAAGCTTGTTGACAGAGTAAGTAGGAATGGGATCCAAAGGGACATTGCTTTGTGGATCCAGAACTGGTTTGCCCACAGAAGGCAAAGAATGGTTGTAGATGGGTTATATTCTGCATGGAGGTCGGTCACTAGTGGTGTGCCTCAGGGATCTGTTCTGGGACCCCTACTCTACGTGATTTTTATAAATAACCTGGATGAAGAAGTGGAGGGCTGGGTTAGTAAATTTGATGATGACACAAAGGTTGGAGGTGTGGCAGATAGTGTGGAGGGCTGTCAGAGGTTACAGCAGGACATCGATAGGATGTAAAACTGGGCTGAAAATTGGCAGATGGAGTTCAACCCAGATAAGTGTGCAGTAGTTCATTTTGGTAGGTCAAATATGATGGCAGAATATAGTATTAATGGTAAAACTCTTGGTAGTGTGAAGGATAAGAGGGATATTGGGGTCTGAGTCCATAGGACACTCAAAGCTACTGCACAGGTTGACTCTATGGTTAAGAAAGCATATGGTGCTTTGGCCTTCATCAATCATGGGATTGAGTTTAGGAACAGAGAGGTAATGTTGCAGCTATATAGGACCTTGGTCAGACCCCACTTGGAGTACTGTGCTCAGTTCTGGTTGCCTCACTATAAGAAAGATGTGGAAACCATAGAAAGAGAACAGAGGGAATTTACAAGGATTTTGCTTGGATTTGGGAACATGCCTTATGAGAATAGTTTGAGTGAACTCGGCCCTTTTTTCTTGGAGCGACAGAGAATGAGAGATGATCCGATAAAGGTGTATAAGATGATGAGAGGCAGTCATCATGTGGATAGTCAGAAGCTTTTTCCCAGGGCTGAAATGGCTAGCACGAGAGGGCAGTTTTAAGGTGCTTGTACGTAGGTACAGAGATGTCAGGGGTAAGTTTTTTATGCAGAGAGTGGTGAGTGCATGGAATGGGCTGCTGGTGATGGTGGTGGAGGCGGATATGATAGGGTCTTTTAAGAGACTCCTGGACAGGTACATGGAGGTCAGAAAAATAGAGAGCTATGGATAACCCAAGGTAATTCCTAAAGTAAGGACATGTTTGGCACAGCTTTGTGGGCCGAAGGGTCTGTATTGTGCTGTAGGTTTTTATGTTTCTATGACTTCGAAGTCAAGTCAGAGTCTGGGCCTCAATTCTATGCTTCACATTTGAAAGCCAGTGACGTGGATGGGTGGCAAATGATATCCAGAGTCTATACATCTGGTCTGCACTGGAAGACCAGTGATATTGGCATGTGACAAAAAACACGTTGGGCTGGACAAGGACCAGTGAGGAAGAGGGCTGGTTGCCTGTTGGATCAGCAAGTCCCACTAAATCAATGGGTCCTGGGATGGGATGCCCAAGCGAGTAGGAGGCATGAGTCCTGGTGACCCCTACGTGTGTCAGGTAGCAAATCTAGAGTTTGAGGCCTGGGGTTCAGAGTTCCATCACTGGATGGTACCGGGGTCAATAATGAAGATCAAAGTGTGAATGTCGATTGGAAGTTCAGAAGTTGAAGCCCAATGGCTGAAGCCCTAGGTCTGTGAGTCTGCAAGTCCACTGGAAGCCGGAGATCTGGAGCCGTGACCTGGCTGTGTGTGTGGGTGTGAGGAAGGACAGAAAGGGGCTTGTTTTGCTGCTGTTATTTTGTTGCTTGTGGAGTTTTGTTTTGTTGTGTTCACTCCAGCGTTGTGGGAATCCTACGTTGGTGCCACAATCTTTTCATCCCAGCACATCCTTTGGTTGTTAACACAAACAATGCATTTCACTGTATGTTTCCATGTGTATTTTTATTTTATTTATTTTTTAAATTCAGAGATATAGCACAGCAACAGCTCTTCTGGCCCAGTGAGCCTACACTGACCAATTACCCTACTAACCCATATATATTTAGAAAGTGGGAGGAAGCTGAACCACCTGGAAGAAACCCATATGGTTATCGGAAAAACATATAAAACCTCTTTCTACTGGGCGTCTGTGGAAATGCAGCTCGTTAGTCCCTCACTAACAGCCACTGGACTCCACGGTGAGAAACCCAGCTTTCTCAGGCTTCATACATCTCGGGCGTATACGACTTTGGTCCTGCCAAATCTGTGAGGTTGGGATGTCTTCCCCACCCAAACTCCGTGAATGTAGTGTGATTTACTGCCACTGGCAATTACCTGTCAGCAAGAAATAACAGATTGTACACTACATACAATTATAAAGGAAGTATATTTAAGAATGTCAACTTAACCATTATTAAAGGAAAGAAAGTAAAAAACCCAAAAGGGCCCATTATACTTAAACAGTCACATGTGCACACCGGAACTCAAATCATCCAGAAGCTGTTGCTTTTGATGTACACACTGCACCAACTCCTATTCAGCGCTTCTTGGTAAAAGTTCCCCTCCTGGGTTCTATTGGTTCACACGTTCCCACTGGATCGAATCTTATAGCCAGTTCTCTTGAGCTCCTTCTCTCTCCATCTCCTGCCTTAAAAATCCTTGACCTACCTCAGTGTTCATCACAAAAACTTCACCTCCACCGTTCTCTGGAACCTTCTGCCGGTTCCACTCTCTTGATTGGACGACACACATTCCTTGGCATCCCTTATCGTTAACGGTAACCCAAACACTGCCAGCAGAACACACTGCTTCTACAAAAAGAAATACGTAAAATACCTTACAACAACCTTTATCAGGGCACTACACTGCAAATTCCTTACATAGTGGTGGAAATTGAACCTGTGTTGCTGGCACTGTAATAGCATTATGCATTACGCTAACCACATTTGGTAAGTACATGATAATTATGATATAAATCTGAATATGAAACCGGTCAGAATACTCTCCACTGTACATGTATAGAAATTTACAATAATTATTGGTAATGTACCATATCTCTTTCAGCTCCTAACCAAGTAGACCTGCTGGCACCCCTTTTTTTGTTCTCTACACGACTGGTGTAATCACCAGCTTCTTGAAATCCACCACCAGTTCTTGGCAAGCCTCTCATGTACCAGTGAACACCTGATGGAACTGGGTGCCCACTCTACCCTTGTGCACCACATGTAGATATACTGACCATGTAAGTATTCTTAGTAAGTTGTCAGCCAGACTGAAAGTTCATCCTGTCTATGAATGCATTGACCAAGAGGTCCAGGCAGGGTGATCTTATTTAATAGATGATGTATTAGCAGCAGCAGAGATGATATACATTGGCAACCCACACAAAATGCTGGAGGAACTCAGCAGGCCAGGCAGCATCTATGGAAAAGAGTGAATAGTCGATGTTTTGGGGTGAGTCCCTTCATCTGTATCTACTCCATAAGAGTTCCTTCTCTTCCCTACCATTTCAGGATCTTATTAAACGTCTTTTATCTCCTTTCCAGTTCTGATGAATGTTCTTCAACAAAAAACTTTCTTCCTCTTTACTTAGATACAGCTTTAGCACCTTTAGCATCTGCAGATTTTCCCATCTTGTTCCTAGAATGAACATAGAATACAGGACAATATGGCATAGGATCAAGGGCTTCGGCACACAATGTCTGCACCAAACACAGTGCCAAATCAAACTGAATCTCTCCAACCTGAATCTGATCCATATCCCTCCATTCCTTGCATATTAATGTGCCTACCAGCCCCTTAAACATCTCTGTTGTATCTGCTTACATCTTCACCTTTGGCAGTCCATTTCAGGAACCTACCATTCTCTGTGGAATAAACTACTCTGCACATCTCTTTCAAACATCCCCACAAAGGAAGTGAGAGGGTTCTCCCAACATGAATGGCCAAAAAAGTTACATCTGAGTCTTTACAGCTTAAGACTAAGATACTGTTAGAGTGAGGTCCAACCAAGTTTGAGAAACCAGCATCTCAAAGGTTTCAAAGGTACACTTAATGTCAGAGAAACATGTACAATATACATCCTGAAATTCTCTTTTGTGCAAACATTCACAAAAACAGAAGAGTGACCCAAAGAATGAATGACAGTTAAATGTTAGAAACCCAAAGTCCCCCCAGCTCCCCCCACCCACGCGTAAGCAGCAGCAAAGTAATGACCCCCCCCCACCAGGAAAAAAGCATTAGTGTCCCCCCACCACCGAGCACTCAAGTGTGCAGCAAATCATCAATAAAGACACAGACTTGCAGTACCCCAAAGACTGCTCATTCATCTGGGTAATTCAACATACCACAGGCTCTCTCTCTCCCTAATAAGGGAAAAAAGAGTTGTCCCTTTTTCACAGCGAGTGGGGAGACATAACAAACAACTTGCTGATTTATGATGTTAAAGTCCGTTGTGTTGCTGCTTTAGAGCTCTATGCCCTAAGAACTAGGGTCTCTGAACACACAGTCTGCAACCAGCTTGGTGCTTTAGATCTTCCGTCTCGACATGCCAGTTTCCTGCAGCGGCACCGACCTCAAGTCCGCCCACTTCCAGAGCCATTGAAATCCCGGAACCCTAAAGGTGCACTAGTCTTCTAGGCCGCGTCCTTGGCATATCAAATAGCTGCCAGTTGGGAGATCCCAAGAGCGGGTCCCGTTCTCGCAAAGATCTGAAGTCAGCGTGTAACTCCAGGTCTGGGTCTTCAAAAGAAACTTGAAAAGGAAAAATAGATATTAAAGATGGAAATAAAGCTGTTTCTGAAGATGCAATCAAAAGAGTTGCTGTTGGCTTCTCCCTGGGCACTTTGCAGCCTCCTGAACTCAATATTGAAGCCTACAGTTCAGGTAACTTGATTTCTATCTGCTCATTGTTGCTTGCTATATTCACCTTTTTCTTTTTTTTCCCTGAGAGTAGAGGGCATAACCAGCCTCACCTATCAGGCACATCTTCCTGTTCTATATTTTGCAGCTGCCATGTTCTTTTGACCATATTCAAACAGCTAGTTATAGCTTGAATGCCAGCTATAAATTTGCTGATGATACAACCATTTGTTGGTAGAATCTCAGATTGAGATCAAAGGGTGTACAGGAGCAAGATATACCAGCTAGATGAGTGATGTCGCAGCAACAACCTTGCACAAAACGTCAGTAAGACGGAAGAGCGGATTGTGGACTTCAGGAAGGGTAAGATGAGGGAACATGAACCAATCCTCAAAGGGATCAGAAGTGGAGAGAGTGAGGAATTTCAGTTCCTGAGTGATAAGATCTCTAAGGATATAACCTGGTCCCAACATATCGATGCAGCTATAAAGAAAGCAAGACAGCAGCTATGTTTCATTAGGAGTTTGAAGAGATTTGGTTTGTCAACTAAAACACTTGAAAAGTTCTATTGATGTACTGTGGAGAACATTCTAACAGGGTGCATTACTGTCTGGTATGTGGTGGGGGGGTGCTACTGAACAGGATAGAAATAAGCTACTGAGAGTCATAGAATTAGTCAGCTCCATCTTTGGTACTAGCCTCCGTAGTAGCCAAGACAACTTCAAGGAGCAGTGCCTCAGGAAAGCAACGTCCATTATTAAGGACTCGCATCACCCAGGAAATGTCCTCTTCTCATTGTCACTGTCAGGAAGGAGGTACAAAGCCTGAAGGCACACACTCAGTGATTCAGAATCAGCTTCTTCCCCTCTGCCACCCAATTCCTAAATGGACATTGAACCCGAGAACACTACCTCACCTTTTTAAAAATATATATATATTACTTCTGTTTTTGCACTATTTTTAATCTATTCAATATACATGTATACACTTACTGAAATTTATCTACTTATTCTTCTTTCTAATTTATCATGTATTGCATTGAACTGCTGCTGCTAAGTTAACAAATTTCATGACACATGCCAGTGATAATAAACTTGATTCTGAAGATATTCATTCACTGACCAGATAACCTTGTTTACACCTTTTCTCCATGGTCACTCCAGTTATACCCCCTTCTCTTTCCTACCGTCTCTAGATCTTAACAAACTTCTTTTGTCTCCTTCCCAGTTCTGATGAATGTTCCTCAACCATAAACATTAACTCTGTTCCTCTTTCCACAGATACAGCTTGAGTATTTCCATCATTTTCTGTTTTTGACACCTCATACATTAATATATTGTACGATTATGACAGTCAATTTGTAATGATGTGCAGTAAATTGTTGGGATTTTTGATGTTGCTTTGGAGATGAATGTAAGCTAGAAAACTTCTAATGAATATGAATTTTCTTCATAAACTCAAAGGACAATGAAGTTAAATAATCTGTGTAAAAACTTGCAATGCATATTTCCTTTAAACTTTCCCTCAATGGAAATAAGTTTATGCTTAAATAATGTTACATTGTATTTTGTATGTTACAGTTATACTTAAATAAAGTTATGATGTAGAAGTCCTTTTTAAGAGCAATGCCAGTAAATGAAATATACTGAATATGCAGTCAAATAGAAAGGCTTTGTGGAGAAAAAGGCAATGAGGTAGAAATTCTACCTATTTACTGTATGTCCCTAACATCAGTGTAGTCCAGGGTAAATGGCCAAAGTCAAAGTCATGTTGTTTATTGTCATATGCACAAGTACAATGGAAAACTTACTTGCAACATCATCACAGGTGTGTAGCATCAAATAAGCAGCATTTTACAAGAAAAATAAATTATACACAATTTTTACAAGCAAAAGCACAATTTAAACCACAAAAAAGTAAAGTTCAATTTAGTAGAAAGTGATTAAAATAGTTATCATTTTGCTAAACTTCAGAGATTAATAACATACAGTAAGTGACCAAAGTAGTGCAAAAGATGAATAAATATCCCCAAAACACACAGGAGCAGATCTTTAAATGCCCCATTGGCAGTTACATCTAAAACTGTCAGCACCTGCCAGTGTTTATGTTGAAGGGTCAGAGCCACAGTGAGGATGTGGGAGCTGTTTTCCACCACTAAATTGGTGACCTTCTGATGCAGTGAATGTGATGCTGCTGCTCCTCTCCTGTGTTGCTGGGTTCCCTCTGTTTGCCCCATTACTTTACAGCTCTCCAAAGTTACAGATATGTAGAAGTGCATTTTACAACACATCATAAACATCCTTAAAGTAGCAAACAGGTAGATAGGGTGGTAAAGAAGGAACATGGCACACCTGATTTCAGTGGTGGTGGCATAGAAAATAAGAGTTTTGACATTATATTGCAACTTTACAAAACACTAATAAGTCGCTTTGGAAGTGCCGATTGCAATTCTAGTCACACACTACTGAAAGGATGTAACAGTAGTGGAGAATGCAAAGGAAATTAATCCGGAGATTGCCTGGATTAGAGGCATTAGTTATGGGAAAAGACTGGTTAATCTGGGTTGGTTTTTCCTGGAGTCAAGCAGGCTGAGGGATGATTTGACAGAGGTAAAGTATATACAATTACAGTATGAGAAACAAAGATATTCAATTGTACACACCTTTAAAACCAGGTTATTTTGAGAATTTTGAATCGCATTAAAAGGACTGGTAATTGCTTCGTGGAATTTTAGTGAGTCACTGCGTTCGGTAACTTCTGAAACCTTTAGAAATCTTCATAAGCTTCACAGTGCAGGGAACCTTGTCAAATGAAGTAGGCAGGTCAACCTGGGAAATAAAATCATGGATCTGCTTTCAAAGCAGATGACTTGAATTTATAAATATAGCTTTTATCCCAGAAAAATGTCCCTGACATGTCCCTGCCTTAGAACTACCTAGGCTTTACCCATAGCCCTCTATTTTTTTAAGCCCCATGTAGCCATCCAGACCATGTAGGGTCTCTTAAATGATCCTATCATTTCTGCCTCCACTACCGCCGCCAGCAGCCCATTCCCGCACTCACCAGTCTCTGTGTAAAAACTTACCCGACATCTCCTCTGTACCTACTTCCAGGCACCTTAAAACTATGCCCTCTCGTGCTAGCCATTTCAACCCTGGGGAAAAGCCTCTGAATATCCACACGATCAATGCCTCTCGTTATCTTGTACACCTCAGGTCACCTCTCATCCTCCGTCGCTCCATGGAAAAAAGACTGAGCTCACTCAACCTATTCTCATAAGGCATGCTCCCCAGTCCAGGCAACATCCTTGTAAATCTCCTCTGCACCAATTCCATGGTTTCCACGTCCTTCCTGTAGTGAGGCGACCAGAATTGAGCACAGTACTCCATGTGGGGTCTGACCAAGGTCCTATATAGCTGCAACATTACCTCTCGGCTCTTAAATTCAATCCCACGACTGATTAAGGCCAATGCACCGTATGCCTTCTTAAGCACAGAGTCAACTTGCGAAGCTGCTTTGAGTATCCTATGGACTCGGACCTCAAGATCCCTCTGATCCTCCACACTACCATCATATTTGACCTAAAAAAATGAACCACTTCACACTTATCTGGGTTGAACTCCATCTGCCACTTCTCAGCCCAGTTTTGCATCCAATCAATGTACCACTGTAACCTCTGACAGCCCTCCACACTAACCACAACACCCCCAACCTGTGTGTCATCAGGAAATTTACTATCCCATCCCTCTACTTCCTCAACCAGGTCATTTACAAAAAATCACAAAGAGTAGGGGTTCCAGAACAGATCCCTGAGGCACATCACTGGTCACCGGCTTGCATGCAGAATATGACCCATCTACAACCATTCTTTGCCTTCTGTGGGCAAGTCAGTTCTGGATCCATAAAGCAATGTCCCTTTGGATCCCATGCCTTCTTACTTTCTCAATAAGCCTTGCATGGGATACCTTCTCAAATGCCTTGCTAAAATCCATATACTCTACCTTCATTAATGTGTTCAGTCACATCCTCAAGAAATTCATTAGGCTTGTAAGGCACGACCTGCCTTTGACAAAGCCATGCTGACTATTCCTAATCATATTATGCCTCTCCAAATGTTCATCAATCCTGCTTCTCAGGATCTTCTCCATCAACTTACCGATCACTGAAGTAAGACTCACCTGCCTACAATTTCCTGGGCTATCCCTTACTCCCTTTCTTGAATAAGGGAACAACATCCGCAATCCTCCGGAACCTCTCCCATTCTCATTGATGATGGCAAAGATCATTGCCAGATGCTCAGCAATCTCCTCCCTCACTTCCCATAGTAGCCTGGGGTACAATGCACCCAGTCCCGGTGGACTTATCCAACTTGATGCTTTCCAAAATCTCCAGCACGTCCTCTTTCTTAATATCTACATTCTGAAGCTTTTCAGTCCACTGCAAGCCATTGCCAAGATCCTTTTCCATAGTGAATACTAGAGCAAAGTATTCATTAAGTACCTCTGCTATCTTCTCTGGTTCCATACACACTTTTCCACTGTCACACTTAATTGGTCCTATCCTCTCACACCTTATCCTCTTGCTCTTCACATTCTTGTAGGATGCCTTGGGGTTTTCCTTAATCCTGTCCGCCAATGCCTTCTCATGGCCCCTTCTGCCTCTCCTAATTTCACTCCTTCTTGCTAGCCTTATAATCTTCTAGATTCCTATCATTACTTAATTTTTTGAACATTTCATAAGCATTTCTTTTCTTCTTGACTAAATTTGCAACAGCCTTTGCACACCATGGATCTTGTACCCTACCATCCTTTCCATGTCTCATTGGAACGTACCTGCTCAGAACCCCATGCAAATATCCCCTGAACATTTGCCACATTTCTTCCGTACGTTTCCCAGAGAACATCTGTTTCCGAGTTATGCTTCCAAGTTCCTGCCTGATAGCCTCATAGTTTCCCTTACTCCAATTTAACGTTTCCCTAACTTGTCTGTTCCTATCCCTCTCCAATGCTGTGGTAAAGGAGATAGAATTGTGATCACTATCTCCAAAATGCTCTCCCACTGAGAGACCTGACACCTGACCAGGTTCATTTCCCAATACCAGATCAAGTACAGCCTCTCCTCTTGTAGGCTTATCTACATATTGTGTCAAGAAACCTTTCTAAACACACCTAACAAACTCCACCCCATCTAAACCCCTTGCTCCAGGGAGATGCCAATCAATATTTGGGAAATTAAAATCTCCCACCACAACAACCCTGTTATTATCACTTTTTTCCAGAATCTGTCTCCCAATCTGCTCTTTGATGTCCCTGTTAATATTAGTTGGTCTATAAAAAACACCTAGTAGAGTTATCAACCCCGTCCTGTTTTTAACTTTCACCCAGAGACTCCATAGACAACCACTCCATGGCTTCTTTTCTGCAGCCGTGACACTATCTCTGATCAGCAGTGCCACGCCCTCACCTCTTTTGTCTCCCTCCCTGTCCTGGCCCTGCACCATCCAAGTCTCTATAATGGCCACAACATCATAGCTCCAAGTGCTGATCCACGCGCTAAGCTCATCCGCTTTATTGATGATATTGAAATGAATGCCAACACTGCATTTCCTTCCTTATCAGTGATTTTAGCAGCAAGTTAACTTTTAGGGAATCCTGCACAAGGACTCCATTTCTTTGCATCTCTGATTTCTGAATTTTCTTCACATTTAGAAAATAGCCTACTCCTTTATTCCTTCTACACTAACAGTCATCACTAACTGGCAAGTAAAGGTGGCAATAAAATGTTCCAGGCAATTGATGATGTTCTCCTCTTGGATACATTAACACTCTTGATTTCAACCAGTCTTTAATAGGGATTTGATGTTTGTGACACTTTCCTTGTCAACCCTTCCCTGCCGCCCCACTGTGGTATACATCACATTCTATCTTTGCCTCTTCAATTTTTAATAACTGAAACTTATCAGATATGGCTCTCAATAGGTACTCTGTAGGCAGGTAGGACCAAGATTCGAGTTAGTTCGGCCTACAGAGAGGTTGACTCCCTGACACAGTGGTGCCAATATAACAATGTCCAAAAAACAAAACAGCTGATTGTAGATTACAGGAGGAATGGAGACAGGCTCGACCCGATCAACATCAATAGGTCTGCATTTGAGAGGGTGAGTAGTTTCAAGTTCCTTGGTATACAAATCACCGATATTCTCACCTGGACTCTACACACTGGTTTTGTGGCAAAAAAGCACAACAGCGTCTCTTCCACCTCAGGCAACTGATGAAGTTCAGCATGGGTCTCCAAATCCTTAAGACCTTCTTCAGGGGCACCATTGAGAATATCCTGACTGGTTGTATCACCCAACACACATCACCTGTCCAGCTCTTGGCTCCATCCCTCCCCCTCCTGTCTTCTCCTATCATTTTGGATCTCCCTCTCCCCCTCCCACTTTTAAATCACTTACTAGCTCTTCTTTCAGTTAGTCCTGACGAAGGGTCTCGGCCTGAAACGTCGACTGTACTTCTTCCTAGAGATGCTGCCTGGCCTGCTGCGTTCACCAGCAACTTTGATGTGTGTTGCTTGAAATTCCAGCATCTGAAGAATTCCTTGTGTATGGTTCTATCACCGCCTGGTATGGTAACTGCACCAACCTTGATCACTTGTCACTGCAGAGAGTGATACAGACAGCCCAGCGCATCTGTAGATGTGAGCTTTCCTCCATTGAGGACATTTATAGCAGAAGGAGCAGAAATAAGGCCTGGAAGATCATCAGGGACACCAATCATCCCAATCATAAACTGTTTTAGCTGCTTCTGTCTGGCAAACAGTACCGCAGCATGAAAGCAGGACCAACAAGCTATGGGACAGCTTCCTTCTGCAAGGCATTAGACTTTTAAATTCATAGGTCTGTACATTGCAACAGAGTCATAATGCAAAGATTTTTACTCCCCCATATTGTGGATGGATGTAAGATTTAAATAAATTCTAATTTTAATTTGTCACATGTACATTGAAACATACAGTAGTAACTCATTTGGGTTAACAACCAGAAAGAGAATTTTGTTTCAGGTTCACATTCCCTGTCATGATAGAAGATTGACAGTCTAATCTGACAAGACTCCCAAACCCTTTGATCAATCTACAGGTGTTGTCATGGTCTGGTCTGTGAAGTCTATATTCCGGTTCACAGTCTGGTCCATTGACCCTTGCTCCAGGTTTTCCTGTCTACCCTGTTTCTGTTCTTGTTGAGCTCTAATTGAGGCAGCTGATACTCATTGGGTCTGGCTGCATAAATACCTTCAGAGACCAGGGCGTGGCTGCTGAGTTGTTCTTGTCCTTACTCCTTGTATCCCTTGCTCTGCCTTCTGTTTCCTCGCCTGAAGCCTTGCCTTGTCTTGCCGGTAACTCTCGCCTCGCCTGAAGTTCTGTTTTGCCTTGCATTGCCTGAAGCCTTGCCTTGTCTTGCTCTCTTGTCCTGAAGCCACCCCGTACCTAGCTCCCTTCCTGTCCCTTGCCTCCGTCGGGTAAGCCAGGCCGTCTTGCCGTTACCTGCGGTTGGTTCTGTCCCTTCCTGTCCCTTGTCTCCGTCAGGTGGAGATCTGCACCCTGCCCTGGAGTACTGCACCCTGCCCAGGACGAGCTTCCAGTCTCCTGCCTCCAGCCTCCAGCCTCGCCTCACCTTGCCTCAAGTCTCCTGCCTCCAGCCTCCTACCAAGCCTCGCCTCATCTCAAGTCTCCCGCCTCCTGCCAAGCCTTGCCTCAAGTCTCAAGTCTCCAGCCTCCTGCCAAGCCCTTGTGGCTAAAGGGATCAGGGGGTATGGAGGGAAGGCTGGTACAGGGTTCTGAGTTGGATGATCAGCCATGATCATACTGAATGGCGGTGCAGGCTCGAAGGGCCGAATAGCCTACTCCTGCACCTATTTTCTATGTTTCTACGTTTCTAAGCCTCGCTTCAAGTCTCTAGCCTCTAGCTTCTAGCTTGAAGACTCCAGCCTCCTGCCTAGCCCCAAGCCTGAAGACTCCAGACTCCTGCCTACCCTTAAGCCTGAAGACTCCAGCCTCCTGCCTAGCCCCAAGCCTGAAGATTCCAGCCTCGTCCTGCCTGCCAGCCTAGTCTCGTTCTTGCCTAGTTCTGGGGTCCAAGCCATAGGCAAGACCCAGGTACTTGGTCCTTGTCCAGTCTCTGGCTCGGAGTCCAAGCCAGGGCTCCTAGCTCTCTTGCCCAGTCCTGTTCCAGGTTCCTGGTTTTCCTGTCCATGTCCTTGCCATCGCCCTGTATCCTAGTCCTGTCCTTAGTACTTCAGTGTCTGTGTCTTGCACTTAGGTCCATTCCCAGCCACCTCCCTATGACAACAGGAGGGTTTGGGATGGTGTCTTGGGCAAGGAGAGTTCAATTATTGATACTAATGACCCTGTGTCCATCACAGAAAAACACTCCTCACTATTGAGCACATCTAGAAGGAGCACTACCACAAGAAAGCAGCATCCATTATCAAGGACCCCTACCATCCAGGCCATGTGCTCTTCTCACTGCTGTCATTGGGAAGGGGCACAGAGCTTTAGGTCCCACATCCACCAAGTTCAAGAACTGTTACCACTCTTCAATTATCAGGCTCCTGAACCAGCATGGGTAACTTCACTCATCCCAACTCTGAACTGATTCCACAAGCTATGACTCACATTCAAGGACTCTACGACTCATGTTTTTGGTTTTATTTGTTTGTTTAACATCTGCACAGTCTGCCTTCTTTTGCACATTCATTGTCAGTCTTTGTGTGTAGCTCATCATTGAGTTTACTGTATTTCTTAGTTCTAATCCAAGTATCCGTGTAACCCTCAGTTTTGACTGGCGGCGTTAGTCTAAGGGAAGGCAGTCTCTAGCCCTGCCAACTTTGTGAAATCTCACTTGTGTGGATGCTGCGTGATGTGTTACCCTGTTACAAATCAGTACCATGAAACAGCAGACAGTACACCATATGCAATTAAACAATAGAGCTTTATAATTCCTAATTTGACTAGAGGGTTAGTAAAGAAAACAAAAAGAAAAAGGGCCCATTTTAATGCAATAATCTACTGTGCACATTGGAGCTCACAGTTTCCCCATCTGTTAGTTCTCCATTGATTTCCTCTGAGCATCGACTCCCGTCCTGCAGTCTACGACCTCTCTGTTCTGGCATCTTCTCTCGCCATCTTCCGCTGAACAGAAGACCGCAAATCCCTCGCTCTCGGGCACATAAGAAAGAAAAAGACTCCCCTCATGGGATAGCGCACATTCCAAAGCTCCCGTTATCTCTAGTCATAACCCAAACACTGCAGCTACAGCTAAACCATTACATTCGCAGTGAAACCTTTCCCAGGAGGTTACACTTTTTTCCACCAAATTTAGTCATGTCCTCATGACTTCTGAGATAATTTGCCAACCCTTCCTGCAAAGCACTAGGTCCAATCCAGGTGCAAAAGGCAGTGACATAGCTCCCCACAATGGGGCCACACTCTGTTCCCCCTGTGCTACATAGTCCAGCCTATCCAGTGGTCTCCTAATTCTCCAAGACCTCCATTCCTCCTCATCTTCCTCTTCATGTTCCGACACTACTGGGGAGACTGCTGGTCTACCTGGCAAGGCCCCCCCTCCCGGTCTATCATTCATGCCCTCCTGCAACTCGGACCCCTCTGTCCCTTGGCCAAGACCCACTTCCTGCCTTGCAGAGTCCTGCTGAAACCCCAGGTGTCCACAGATAGCCCCCCTGACTTCAGCTAACTCAATGGGAGAAGGGTTTGAAATCTCTTCTTCAATCAGTGGGGAGTTAGCAAAAGGCAACAGATACCACACCCCCATTTCCTCATCCTCCAAATCAGTATCCCACTCAGGGGCAGAGGCCAGTCTAATCTCTACTGCTGTTGGTCCTGCTGTCATCCTGCGTCACTGCAGAGTCCTCTTACTAGCTGTAGGCTTCAGGTCTGGCTCTCTTGTCCCAGAGGCAGATGGTGGTTCTGATGGAGAATCTTGACAGGCCCATTCCTATCCCCTGGTTTCACCTGGAAAACTGGTACATTTGGCATCTGACTCTCCACTACATAGGGCATAGCTGCCCAGTGGTCAGCCTACTTATGCTTCCCAGGTATCCCCAAATTCCTTATGAGGACTCAATCTCCCAGCATGAGTTGGGAGAAACTAACTTTTTGATCATACCTCCTCTTGTTTCCTTGATTCTGCTTGGCAGCTGTCACCTCAACTAACTTAGAAGCCTTTTTCAGCTCCCTTCTCGTATCAGGCACATAATTCAGATGAATCCTTGGTGGTAGGTCGTCCTTGTCAGTCCCAAAACAAAGGTTGATGCCAAATGTATTTTCTAGTGCTCCCATGTTGCATTGGCTGGGGGGTGCCAGGTCTTCATGACTCCCATAACGTCAGCAGCCCGCCCACTCAAACTTTCAACCAATCCCCTTGTCACTTTACGTCATCAGAGCACTGCCATTCATCTAACAACTGAGAGGTCTGCTTCGCCCAAGTCTCATACTCCTCCTCCCCTTTAGCAGTGGGCATTATTCCAGAGAATAAGCAGAACCTACCGAAGCTGGGACTTTGGACCTGGGCATTTTTTCCAATTACTCACCAGAGAGTTAAGGGCAGATACTAATTCAGAATTCTCACTCTTCCCTGTGGGACGGGGACTAATTAGACATTCCAAATCCAACCACTCCTTCCCCTCACTCTTTAGGAACAATAGAACCCTGTCTTTGAAGTTTCCTCTCCCAGCTATGGGGAAACTCGACTTGTGATTGGGCACGCTCTGTTACACTCTCCTCCTCCCTGTAAGTATGGACAGTCCACAGACACACCTCACCTGGGGAACCGAGAGTAGCAGGCAGCTCCACTGCCGTTATATCAGTGCTAATCTGCAGTAAAACGAGGTCTGTGCCTGCCATTTTATTAAACCTCCGCCCCCAATCGTACCTTTGCTGACTACTTTAACAATACTTAACAGACAAATTAACAATTCATCCAGAGTACGAATATCTACCCCACCCAACACGCACGCATTCATTACTGGTAACCCCTTGGAGGCACGTCGCCGCTCCACCCCGGCAGCATCCATACCAGCACAGACTGAAACACCCAACCCACTGCTTCAATGCTCAGGGCAATCACACAACATCCAACAAAATCAATCCCAGACGAGCCCCCACAGTTGTAATTCTCAGGTTTGGCTGGCGGTATTAGTCTAGGGGAGGGTAGTCTCTGGCCTCACCAAACTTGTGAAATCTCATTCGTGTGGACACTGCGTGATGTGTTACCCTGTTACAAATCAGTACCATGAAATAGCAGACAGTACACCATATGCAATTAAATGACTGAGCTTTACAATTCTTACGAGGGGTGATTGATAAGTTCATGGTAGAAGGAGTGAATTTTAGAAAACCTAGCACATTTATTTTTCAACACAGCCTCCTCCTACATTTACACACTTAGTCCAGCGGTCGTGGAGCATATGGATCCCTTCTTTGTAGAAGTCGGCGTCTTGGACCTCCAGTAAGTGGTCCACAGTAGGGGTGATTGATAAGTTCGTGGCCTAAGGTAGAAGGAGATGAGTTATTAACTTTATACTTTATTGTTGCCAAATAATTGATACTAGAACATACAATTATCACAGCGATATTTGATTCTGCGCTCCCTGGAGTACAAATAGATAGTAAGTATTAAAAATTTAAATTATAAATCATAAATAGAAAATAGAAAATGGAAAGTAAGGTAGTGCAAAAGAACTGAGAGGCGGGTCTGGACATTTGGAGGATATGGCCCAGATCCGGGTCAGGATCCATTCAGCAGTCTTATCACAGTTGGAAAGATGCTGTTCCCAAATCTGGCCGTACAAGTCTTCAAGCTCCTGAGCCTTCTCCTGGAGGGAAGAGGGACGAAAAGTGTGTTGGCTGGGTGGATCGTGTCCTTGATTAACCTGGCAGCACTGCTCCGATAGCGTGCGGTGTAAAGTGAGGCTAAGGACGGAAGATTGGTTTGTATGATGTGTTGCGCCGTGTTCACGATCTTCTGTAGCTTCTTCTGGTCTTGGACAGGACAACTTCCATACCAGGTTGTGATGCACCCTAGAAGAATGCTTTCTACAGTGCATCTATAAAAATTAGTGAGGGTTTTAGGGGACAGGCCAAATTTCTTTAGCTTTCTCAGGAAGTAAAGGCGCTGGTGAGCCTTCTTGGCAGTGGATTCTGCTTGGTTGGACCAAGTCAGGTCATTTATGATATTGACCCCGAGGAACTTAAAGATTTTGTCCTGTTCCACTTGCGCACCACCGATGTAAATGGGGTCGTGCGGTCCACTACTCCTTCTGAAGTCAACAACCAATTCCTTCATCTTGCTGACGTTGAGGGATAGGTTGTTCTCTTCGCACCATGCCACCAGGTTCTTAATTTCCTCTCTGTACTCAAACTGATCATTAGCCGAGATACGGCCTACAACTGTGGTGTCATCAACAAACTTATATGTTGAGTTCGATGGAAACTTGGCTACACAATCATAGATATACAGTGAGTACAGCAGGGGGCTGACTACACAGCCTTGTGGGGCGCCGGTGCTCAGAGTGATTGTAGAGGAGAGCTTGTCCCCTATTTTTACAGACTGGATCCTGTCTGTGAGGAAGTTGAAGATCCAGCTGCAGATCTGAGTGCTAAGGCCCAGGTTCTGGAGCTTAGGAATCAGTTTATTTGGAATGATGGTATTAAAGGCAGAGCTGTAGTCAATGAAAAGGAGCCTTACTTCAAACTTTCTGCATAATCACTCAGAGTTGAACTGCACGTACATGTAACAAGAGATGTATAACTCATTTCCTTCTACCTTAGGCCACAAACTTATCAATCACCCCTTGTAATTTGACTATAGAGTTAGTAAAGAAAACAAAAAGAAAAAGGGCCCATTTTAATGAAACAGTCTAATGTGCAGGTTGGAGCTCACGGTTTTCCCATCCGTTAGTTTTCCATCGATTTCCTCCAAGTGTCGTTGACTCCCAGCTCATTCCAAGTCCACTCTCTCCTGCAGTCTGTAGACTCTCCGTTCTAGCATCTTCTATCTCCATCTTCTGCTGAACAAAGACCATGAATCCCTTGCTCTTGGGCACACAAAAAAAACATTCCCCTCATTGGACAGCACACATTCTAAAGCCCCCGTCATCTCTAGTCGTAACCCAAACACTACAGCTACAGAGAAACCATTACATTAGCAGTAAAACCTTTCCCAGGGCGTTACATCTGCAAGAAAACCAATTTTGGGATTGAATTTGGTGACGCGGTATATGCACTTTGAATGTTTAAACATTAAGTTAACATATTGCATTGCTGCTCCCATTAAACCTCTTGTATACATCTGCATGTGACCAGTACTAGCAATGGTGGCTGACCTGGAAACTGTCATCAGCAGATCAGATGGATAGGTGCTGCTGTGGTTTCTGTCTGTTTTGGAGGGTGTTCCTCACACCTTCCTCCCTTTTTAGGACACTGCCTTCAATCTTGGCCTGAGAGGCCACAGCTATAACAAATCACCTCCTTTACACTGTTTACTCTGGCAGTTCTTTGCTAGGTGCTCTGGTTGCTGGCACACAAAGCAATTTCTCCACATCTTTGCGACAGCTACATTCACTGCAGCTACTTTACTACTTCTCTTCCCCCTCCTATGATCATAGCTGAGAGGGGATGTCATAGGATCTTATAGAAACATACAAAATTTTGAAAGGGATAGAAAAGATAGAAGTAGGAAAGTTGTTTCCATTGGTAGGTGAGACTAGAACTAGGGGATATTGCCTCAAGATTCAGGGGAGAAGATTTAGGACAGAGATGAGAAGAAACTGCTTTTTCCAGAGAGTGGTGAATCTGTGGAATTCTCTGCCCAGGGAAGCAGTTGAGGCTTCTTCACTGAATATATTTAAGATACAGTTAGATAGGTTTTCACATAGTAAGGGAATTAACGGTTATGGGGAACAGGCAGGTTAATGGAGCTGAGTTTACGAACAAATCAACCATGATCTTATTGAATGGTGGGGTAGGCTCGACAGGCTGGATGTCCTACTCCTGCTTGTATTTCTTATGTTCTTATGTTATGTAGCTCCGCAAGATCATGATACTGTCACAAGGTAGGGGTCCGTCCCTCCCTCCCTCACTCACTCAGCAGAGTTTCATCGATGCAGTTTGTAGATTGGACTCTGTAGTTCACGCTATGATGTGTTGCTCGCTGCTCCTTTTTTGTTGCCATTTTGATCAGGGCTGACTGGTTCTGTGGCCTGAAGTTAACAAACAAAACTGACCTACATTGAACTGAGCAACATCAAAGTTGCTGGTGAACGCAGCAGGCCAGGCAGCATCTCTAGGAAGAGGTACAGTTGACGTTTCGGGCCGAGACCCTTCGTCAGGACTAACTGAAGGAAGAGTTAGTGAGAGATTTGAAAGTGGGAGGGGGAGAGGGAGATCCAAAATGATAGGAGAAGACAGGAGGGGGAGGGATGGAGCCAAAAGCTGGACAGGTGATTGGCAAAAGGGATATGAGAGGATCATGGGACAGGAGGCTCAGGGAGAAGGAAAAGGGGGAGGGGGGAAAAACCCAGAGGATGGGCAAGGGGTATAGTGAGAGGGACAGAGGGAGAAAAAGGAGAGAGAGAGAAAGAATGTGTGTATATAAATAAATAAGGGATGGGGTACGAAGGGGAGCTGGGGCATTAGTGGAAGTTAGAGAAGTCAATGTTCATACCATCAGATTGGCCTTGAGGATAGGGAGCAGAAGAACAAGAATTAGTCAGAGGGAAGGACAGATTATGAGCCTAAAGGAAAGGAGCAGCGACCTGTGAGATGGGAGTGGCAGAGTAATTGAGAAAGGGAAGGACATTGAATGCCAAAGCAGATCCTGTAGAAATTCAAAGACATAAAAGCAGTGAGCGCCAATTGTGTTACAGCTGAACCACACCTTTCTGGGCTTGTAGAATGCTTGTTTCAACAGGTTAAGAGGATAGCTTTTATCAAAATTGTTTCCTTTTAATTTGTCCTTTGACATGTCAGTGTCTAAACTTGGAATCACTAGCATATATTAGACTGGAAAACAGTTCATCTGAAGGCAATGTTACCGGCTTCCACTCAAACTTTAAACATTATGCTTTGGAGTATTTGTTTCTGGTAACTGATTGATAGAAGTCATTTTGACAATGTTATTATAACTAGAGTGTAAATTAATTATGTTACACTCTGCTTTCTTGGTAAAGTGGGTGAAACTGAGGAAGGAAAAGGCCAAAGAAACACACAGGTAAGGTTGAGAGGTTGCTAGAAGGTCAGGGACAGTATTTAGCCATTTAGAAACACAAGTCCATTCAGCCACTCAGTGAGATAAAGGTTGATTTGAGACTTGCTTCATATTTGTGCTTGTACTCCTTATCCCTTATTTAGTATTTCTGGTTATCCAAAGCCTCAATTAACTTGCAGTTTTATGAAGGAGTTGCAAGCTTCTGCGACACTTCAAAACTAGCACTAATTTAGCTGCAACCCTAGTCCAGACTCTCCAATCAGAGGACATAATTTCTATCTATATACCTATCAATTTCCCTTCATGAAAATGTCAATGAAATCACTTCAAACTTTTTAAACTCCTGGGGATTTTCATTCCCCAGTGCCCAACCTTTAGAGTTAACCATAGAAGATGATTATAGGTGAGTTTGCAAGAAGTGCGCAGACACAGTAGCTCGTTATCACGCAAGGCTGCTGAGAAGGTTGCGGGATAAAAAGGAGACACTGCCTAGTAGAGCAGTTGACGGAGTAGCTTGCGGGCTTTGGCTCATCAGGGCTTCGGTGAGGATGGGTGTACGTAGGCAAGGTAAGGGGGTAAGCTACTTTCATATCTCTTTTTTTCCTCTAACTTAACAATAGTGAGTATGATTGCAAGGCCAGTTTCTGCTTTGGGTGTCAGATGTGGGATATCCAGGAGACTTCCAGTCTTTTTGATGGCCACATCTGTGCCAGGTGCATTGAGCTGCAGCTCCTTAGAGACAGAGTTAGAGAACTGGAGCTACAGCTCGACGACCCTTTGGCTTGTTAGGGCAAGTGAGGAGGTGATCGATAGGAGCTACAGGCAGGTAATCACACTGTGGCCACAGGAGACAGATAAGTGGGCGATTGTCAGGAGAGGGAAGGATGAGCGTCAAGTAGTGGAGAGCACCTCTGTGGCCATCCCCCTTAACAATAACTACTCCATTTTGTGTACTGTTGTGGTGGATGACCTACCTGAGGGAAGCAACAGTGGCTGTGCCTCTGGCACTGAGTTTGGCCCCATGGCTCAGATGTTTCATACTCACTATTCTTAAGTTAGAGGAAAAAAAAAGAGATATGAAAGTAACTTACCCCCTTACCTTTCTGTGGAAAAGGGTGGCAGCAGTAATAGGGGACTCTACAGTTAATGGGATAGATACGCGATTCTGTGGCGCGAAAAGGAAACTGATGGTAATTTGCCTCCTGGCTGCCAGAGTTCGAGATGTTTCTGAATGCATCCACAATATCCTGAAATATGAGGGTGAGCAGTCAGAGGTTATGGTACATATTGATACCAACAGCCTAGGTAGAAAAAGGGGGGAGGTCCTGAAAGCACCTTCTAACTTCCTATGAGTTAGGAAGGAAGCGATGAAGCAGGACCTCAAGGGTAATAATCTCGGGATTGCTACCTGTGCCACGTGACAGTGAGTCTAGGAATAGAATGAGGTGGGAGAAGAATGCGTGGCTGAAGGATTGGAGTAAGGGACAGGGATTCAGATTCCTGGACCATTGGGACCTCTTCTGGGGTTGGTGTGACCTGTACAAAACAGACAAGTTGCACTTGAATCTCAGGGGACCAATATCCTGGTGGGGAGGTTTGCTAATGCAATCGGGGAAGGTTTAAACTAGATTTGCAGGGTGGTGGGAACTGAAGTGAAGAGGTGGGCAGTTGGCGCACAAGTGAAGACAATTTGTAGGGAGTTTGTGAGGAAGGATAGACAGATGATAGAACAAAGATGCACTCAGCCTGATGGTTTGAGATGTGTCTATTTTCATGCGAGGAGTATCGTAAACAAGGCAGATGAACTTAGAGCGAGGATCAATACATGGAACTATGATCCTGTGGTCATTACAGAGACTTGGATGTCTCGGAGGCAGGAATAACTGCTGAGTGTGCTAGGATATAGATGTTTCGAAAAGGACAGGGAGGGAGGCAAAAGAGGTGGAGGCGTGGCATTGCTAATCACAGATAGTGACACAGCTGCAGAAACAGAGGAAGTCATGGAGGGATTATCTACTGAGTCACTGTGGGCAGAAGTCAGAAACAGGAAGGGGGCAATAACTCTACTAGGTGTTTTTTTATAGATCCCACCCCAATAGTAACAGATACATCGAGAAGCATATAGGGAGGCAGATTCTGGACTGGAGCAATAATAATACAGCTGTTGTGATGGGCGATTTTAACTTTCCTAATAATGACTGGCATCTCCTTAGAGCAAGGGGTTTAGATGGAATGGAGTTTGTTAGGTACGTTCAGGAAGATTTCCTGATGCGATGTGCAGATTAGCCAACGAGAGGAGAGGCTGTACTTGATTTGGTATTTGGAAATGAACTTGGTCAGGTGTCAGATCTCTCAGTGGGAGAGCATTTTGGAGGTAGTGATTACAACTCACCCCGATCTCCTTTACCACGGCGATGGAGAGGGATAGGAGCGGACAATTTGGGAAAACATTTAATATGATGCCACTAGGCAGTAAGTTGGGAGCAGATGTTGTCAAGGAAAATGCACGACAGAAATGTGGCAAATGTTGCTCATTCCCCATGACCTCCCCCATCCATGTCCTGAAATCATCACTGGCTAGAAATGATCTGGACCAAGCACACAATGACTAAGATTATTTCTGAAGTTGCTTTCATATTCTTTCCACTATCCACAAAGCAAAGATCAGTATTGAGAAAGAAATTCTCCACTACTCCAGAGGCAGATAATGATAAGTCTCTTTTAAGCTACTGGAAAAGACTTTATCTTGTGCATTACAAAGCAGCCTGATGCTCTGCAGAAACCATTACCAACCTAAACACTCACAGGATTCCAGGCCTGACACAGTGCCTACATTGTGCATTATTGGCACTTTTTCAATTTCACTATCTGGAAGAGCTTGCTCCTTTAACTATCTCAGGATCTCTACACTTCTCTGCTATCACCTCCTTACGAGATAAAGATAAATCTTCCTTGTCAGACTTACTACCAAAATCCTGATCAAATAGCGTAGGTAAGAAAATTTCTGCTACATCCTCAAAATTCGAATCTTGAATTGAACAGTCATGGGCAACAACCTCATCCCTTACATCAGTCATTTTAGCTATAGTTCTTGTTACAACACAGGAAGAATCTGTGTTAGAATCCCTCTGTGGTTCCTCAGAATTAGGATTTATTGTCAAATGTACATCAGGAAAAACTTGTCTGCCTGCTAAGTCATTCCCTAACAAAAGAGAAACATCATTCACAGGTAAACTGGATTGTTGTCCTACTTTAACAACCCCTGTAACTAATCCTGACCTTAAATTTACTCTATGTAAATGTACTGGCATAAGGGCACTCCCAACTCCTCTTATATAATTTACTTCATCAATGTCACTCATCACTAAACTTTAGTACACTGTCTAATATTAGTGATTGAGAAGCTCCAGAATCTCTAAGTATTCTTATTGGTACTGAATTGGATCCTTCTTTCAAGGATACAAATCCTTCTGTTATAAAAGTTTCATATCCCTCCTCAACTTGGTCAGAATCTGACAAATCTTTATTAGTATTTATCAAACTCCGTGAATTTACAGGTGTTTCAGTATGCTGCACACAAGCATCTGGGATGGCTCTTTTCTCTTTCTTTTTCAATCAAGAGCAGTTAGCTACTACAAGTCCAGGTTTCTTACAATAATTACAAATAATACCAAAATGTCTTTCCTTCAGATGTCTCCCTTCATCCTTACTTTTCTCACTAACTTCAGATTTAATTTCTGGTTTACCTTGACTCTCTGTGCTATTTTTCCTTTCAAAAGTTCTACCTGCAAAAAATTTATTCTTATGAATTAAAGCATATTCATCAGCTAATTTAGCAGTCTTCTGCAATGTAGCAGTGTCCCTTTCATTTAAGTATGTTCTCACTTCAACAGGAATGCTTCTTTTAAATTCCTCCAGTAAAATCAACTCTTTTAATTTATTATACTCCCCATTCACATTTTTAGAGGAAACCACTCAAACACACAGATTTCTCATAGGCAAATTCCACATAAGTTTTTTCCACCGATTTCTTCAAATTTCTGAATCTTTCTCTATACGCTTCCGGAACTAACTCATATGCCTTTAATACATACTGTTTAACAATATCATAATCCAGTGCTTGCTCAGCATTTAAAGCTGTATAAACCTGTTGTGCCTTGCCTTTAGTTACACTTTGTAACATCACTGGCCATTGCTCTTTCGGCCATTCTAAACTCAGAGCAATAGTTTCGAAATGCTGGAAATATTTGTCCACTTCAGCTTCATTAAATGGAGGAACCAAAATAACCTCACGACTAGCAATAAACTGTTTCTTAGAACCAGAAGACTGGTTACCCATCCTTAATTTCTCCATCTCTAACTCAAATATCCTCTGGTTTTCAGCTTCTCTTTCTTTAAATTCCCTTAGTTTACTTTCCTCTCTTTCTTTAAATTCGTTTAATTTATTTGCCTCTCTTTCATCAAATTCCCTTCTTTTATTAACCTCTCTTTTGGCCATTTCCACTTTAAATCTTTCAAACTTTATCTGTTCAAGATGTAACTGCATTTCCAGATTACTCATTGGAAACCTACCTAACACCTCATCATCAAACGTTTTCAAACTGATATAATACTCAGCGATTTTTCTTTGTATTAAAGCCTTTGTGGTATTCTTCGTAATTCCCTTAATATCCAACTTCCTAGCAATCTCCAATACAACAGGTTTTCTCGCATTCTCTAAAAACACCGGGTTAGGCGTGTCAATAAAGTCGTCAACATTCATTGCTGCCAAATACCACTCACACACCAATCAAACTAAAAAAAAAATCGGGTATTTCCCTTTTCCAAATCAGAATGGCAATTACCAGCACTTAAACTCAAAATCGGAGCAACCAAACATTTATTAAACATGGATAAACAATAAAAACAAACGAAAACCTTAACCGGAAGTTAACCGCTATGCGGCCGTTCAACAAATCGTCACTCGGTACTGATTCTTAAAATGATAAATTCGAAAACAGTTCTTAAAGCGGTTAAGTCAAACACAGTTCTTAAAATAGTAAATTCGAAAGTCCAACAGATTTATACATTCAATTGGGAGGGACTTCTCTGGAGAAGGATTTCTTCATAGAGGCAGCTTTCCTGCTGGTTCTGTCCAAAGGATTCATGATGAAGGAAATAAATGGCTTAAAACAACTGACCTTAATTTCTAGAGAGCACAAAAGAAGTAGGGGGGAGGGTAGGAAGGAGAAGGCTGGTAGGTTCCAGGTGAAAAACCAGTAAGGGGAAAGATACAGGGGTGGGAGAGGGGAAGCAGGGAGGGGATAGGCAGGAAAGGTGAAGAAAGAATAGGGGAAAACACAATGGGTAGTAGAAGGAGGCGGAACCAAGAGGGAGGTGGTAGGCAGCTGGGGGAGGGGACAGAGTGAAATAGGGATAGGGGAAGGGAGAGGGAGGGAATTACTGGAAGTTGGAGAATTCTATGTTCATACCAAGGGGCTGGAGACTACCTAGACGGTATATGAGGTGTTGCTCCTCCAACCTGAGTTTAGCCTCATCATGACAGTAAAGGAGGCCATGTATGGACATATCTGAATAGGAGTGGGAAGCAGAGTTGAAGTGGGTGGCTACTGGGAGATCCTATCTGTTTTAGCGGACGGAGCGGAGGTGCTCGACGAAGCGGTCCCCCAATCTTCTTCAGTTTTCACCTATTTCATTTCAACTCTGCTTCCCACTCCCATTCAGGAAATTACAGTGTCACAGTAGTATTACAAGTGCACAAATATAAATATTAGAAATAAAAAGAATAAAAAATAAGTTAATTCAAGCAGTCTAACAGAATGGGGTAATCACTTCCCCAGCTATAGATTGACTCTTCATAAAACCTAATGGCCTCCACCAGGACCCTGGTTTTTTTTGTGCGCCATACTCTACCAGAGCCTCGGCGACCACTTCTTTTCAAGTAGTTGTCTTGGGGGAAAGATTCTGTGAGTGGTCCCGCACATCCTTCTCACAGCACAGTTGTTTATTTTTTACGAGCCCGAGATGCGAGCTCGACACTCAACCCAGCACGGATAGAAAGCATGCCCGGGAGCGGCCGGACTGGATTCGCACTCCTGAACCTTCGGAGTCTGGCGCTGATGTCACTGCACCACCAGCTGGCCAGGACCCTGTAGTTATTCTCATGAATGAAGAGATTGGCTGCCTGAAATATGCTGCCCAAGGAATTGTTGTTCGCTGGCGCCATCTTGACTGGAAGTCACTCTTCGTAAGTTCTGTGTGGATCTTCCTGCATTTCTCCAGCAAAGTACCACTGAGTTTTGTGTATAAATGTTCTGTCCTGACCAAATAGGCAATGGTTCACCAATAAATTTCTTACTGTGCTGAATGACTCAATATAAAGAGTAAAGATGCAACTGGCAGCCACGTAAAGATTTAAAGTGTTATTATTTATTGTTATTCTGAGAGAGTTTGAGGTTATTTTAAACTTTTAACTTTTAAAAATTATATTAAATTGTGCATTTTTTGTTGGTATAGTTGGAGGTAGTGGCCCCAAAATTACTCAATATCAACTCCAGACCACATGGAATCATATAAAACCTGATGAAACATGGACAAGGAAGACTGCTGTTGACCACCACCTGAAATAGTTTTTGAAATGATAAATCACTACTTCTCCATATTGAACAGCAAAGTTGTGCAAAAGAGCAACTTAACTCATTCTTTCTCTTTCCACAGAACACATCTAATCTCTGGGAAATTCCAAAAGCATACTGGACTAGACAACTCTGAAATCATGGTGTCACCTGGCCAGTGATCTCCATTCTATCAGAGGTACAACGTGCTCTTTCTCCCTTCCCTTTTCTGCAAATTAAAGTCTGCTTGTTTTCTTGTTTCCCATTCTGACAAAGGGTCATTCTCCTTTATTATTAACTCTGTTTTACTCTCCATAGATGTTGCCTGAGGTACTAATTACATCCAGAATTTCTGTAAGACCTAGGAGCAGAATTAGGCCACTTGGCCCATCAAGTCACCTCCACCATTCAGTCATGGCTGATCCTTTTTTCCCCTCCCCAGCCCCACTTCCTGGCCTTCTCCCCGTAACCTTTGATGCCATGTCCAATCAAGAACCTATCAAGCTCTGCCTTAAATACACCCAACGACCTGGACTCCACAGCTGCCTGTAGTAACAAATTCCACAAATCCACCACCCTCTGGCTACAGAAATTTCTCTGCTGCTCTGTTTTAAATGGATACCCCTTTATCCTGGGGCTGTGCCCTCTTGTCCTAGCTTCTCCTACCATGGGAAACATTCTTTCTACATCTACACTGTCTAGGCCTCTCAACATTCGGAAGGTTTCAATGAGATCCCCCTCATCCTACTAAATTCCAGCAAGTACAGACCCAGGGCCATCAAACGTATGATAACCCTTTCAATCCTGGAATCATCCTTGTGAACCTCCTCTGAACCCTCCTCAATGACAGTACATCTTTTCTTAGATGAGGAGCCCAATACTCAAGGTGAGGCCTCACATGTACATTATAAAGCCCCAGCATCATATCCCTGCTCTTGTATTCTAGACCTCTTGAAATGAATGCTAACATTGCATTTACCTTTCTAACCAGCAACTCCACTTGCAAGTCAACCTTTAGAGTGTTCTGCACAAGGACTCCCAAGTCGCTTTGCATGTCAGATTTTTGGACTTTCTCCCTGTTTAGAAAAAGAACTGCACATTTATTTCTACTAGGAAAGGACATGACCGTGCATTTTCCAACAATGTATTTCATTTACCACTTTCTTGCCCATTTTCCTCATCTGTCTAAGTCCTTCTGCAGCCTACTTGTTTCCTCAACAATACCTGACCCTCCACCAATCTTTGTATCATCTGCAAACTTGGCAACAAAGTCATCCATTCCACCATCTAAATCATTGATATATCACATAAAAAGAAGCGGTTCCAACAACGACCCCTGTGGAACACCATTAGTCACTGGCAGCCAACCAGAAAAGGATCCTTTTATTCCCACTGGCTGCCTCTTACCAATCAGCTAATGCTCTAACCATGCTAGTAACTTTCCTGCAATACCATGGGCTCTTAACTTGGTAAGCAGTTGTGTGGCACCTTGCAAAGGGCCATCTGAAAATTCAAATATAGAACATTCACTTCATTCCCTTTGTTTATCCTACATGTAATCTCCTCAAAGAATTCCAGGAGGTTCGTCAGGCAGGATTTTCCCTTAAGGAAACCACACTGACTTTGTCCTATCTTTTCCTGTGTCACCCCATCCTTAGGAATTAACTCCAACATCTTCCCAACAACTGAGGTCTATAATTTCCTTTCTGCTGCCTTTCTCCTTTTTTAGAGAGTGGGGTGATATTTGCAATTTTCCAGTCCTCTGGCACCATGCCAGAGTCCAGTGATTCTTTTGAAAGATCATATCTCAAGCCTCCACAATCTCTACTACTAGCTGTTTCAGAACCTTGGGGGGCAGTTCATCTGGTCCATTTCTTTCAGTGTTTTGAGCACCTGCTCCCCTGTAATAGTAACTGCACTCTCTCTCTTCCCTCACACACTTCAACATCTGGCACACATCTAGTGTCTACCACAGTGAGGGTTGACTAAAAATTAATTAGATTAAAGCCTGTCACGAGCCTTGTGGCCCATCAGGCCAGTGCTTATGCCGGTTTCTGTGGCATGAAGCGATTGAGAGTACGAGACTCCCCCCACCCCCCAGATAGGACGCCAGTCTATCGCGAGGTTAACCCCCAGCATTTTTGCTGGTACTCATTCTCAGCTAGGTAGACTGGAACACTGTGTGGTTAAGTGCCTTGCTCAAGGGCACACATACTGCCTCAGCTGAGGCTCCAAATTCAGATCACTAGACCAACGCCCTAACCACTTTGCCACGCACCACACAGTGAAGGTTGATGCAAAATACTTATTTAGTTCATCTGCCATCTCTTTGTCCCCCATTATTATTTCGCCAGCCTCATTTTCTTGCGGTCTCACCTATCATTTATTTTTTCACATACCTGGAAAAAGCTTTTATTATCTATCCACTTTGATATTGTTTGTTAGCTCACTTTGATATTTCATCTTTTCCCTCCTCAGGATCCTTTTAGTTGCTCTCTGTAGGTTTTTAAAAGCTTCCCAATCCTCTATCTTTCCCATAATTTTTTGCTTTGCTGTATGCCCTCTCTTTTGCTTTGACCTCCCTTTTTAGCCGCAGTTTTACTATTTTGCCATTTGAGTATTTCTTCATTTTTGGAAAACATCTATCCTGCACCTTCCTCATTTTTTCCCAGAAATTCATGCCATTGCTGCTCTGCTGTCATCCCTGCCAGCATTTCCTTCCAATTTATGTTGGCCAACTCCTCTCTCACACCACAACAGAGGATTGGTTGCGAATTTTTAAGTTGGTTAACTCTTCTTCGATTTGTGCCAGTCACTCTGTAATTCAATTTAAAATTGTACATCGTTATTATTTGACAAAGGAGAGACTGTCTAAAATATTTCCTAATGTTAATAGTCAGTGTGATAGATGTAAAACTGAGACAACTAAATTGACACATATGTTTTGGTCGTGTTCTGTATTGAAACAGTTTTGGAAATCTATTTTCTCTACAATTTCTAAAGCTTTTAAATTAATTTACCACCTAATAAATTGACAGTTTAATTTGGTATAATCTCTCAATATATTCATGGTGTTTCTTGTTACGTATCCCATAACTGGGTTGCCAAACCAGCAGAAATGGACCACTAGTTGGAGTCTGGATTACTAGGAATTAATAAAGTTTTATTAAAGAAACAAGTAACACAGTACTCTAATCGTAAGGATATATATGCAACAGGTTAGCAATGATAATACACACGTGTACACAGAACTAGGGTAATAGGAATCAAACCAAGCCCTATCGCAGTCTAGGGGTAAAATGATAAGTCTCAAGTGACGCAGAGTTCAGTTTAGCTTAGTACAGTTCGCAGTAATCGCTTTTGTGCTGTTAGAGAGAGAGAGAGAGAGAAAGAGAGAGAGAAAGAGAGAGAGAGAGAAATGCAAATTTGATTCAGGCAGACTTTTGATGTTCTTTGCAGTTGGTTTCGGGCGGACCCTTTTATGTCTTCTATCCCGCTGTGGTCACCGACTGTGACCTCTCTGTTCCGGATACGACCGTTCTTCCGCGGTGAACCCGGCACCCAGGCAAGGGCGGACACACACACCAGGTTCCCACCAATCGTACCTTTGCCTCCTGTGCGTCTACGGTTTGTTCTCGTGAACCGGACCTCCAAACTTCCACCAACTTGTGGGGGCACACTGCTCTTCCAGGGTCTTGTTATCTCGTGATCTCGTGGTGTTCTGTGCCTTAGCGAACCTGTTCTTTTTATCCTGCTGGGGTATCGCCTGTCCATCAACCTTCAAACAGTTCAGGTTCAAGGCAACCGGACTGTCAATATTCTGAATTGTGTTTCTTTTCCGTTATCTCTCTCTCCTCTCTCATTAACATTTTGAACATTTCTTCATTGTCTCCCTTACCTCTCATTAGCATCAATTGTCTGATAACTTGGTTTGTCGTCACGTTCTATATCAGACCAATATGTAATTGCATTTGACACACTATTGGCCAGAAGGGCTATTTCATTAAAATGGAAAGATGCTTCGGCTCCCACTTTGATACAGTGGTTTTCCCAGGTGATGTTATCTCTTAGTTTGGAGAAAATCAGAAGTCGAACTTTTGATCCTCAATTTGACTTTGAGAAAAGGTGGGGCTCTTTTGCCCACTACTATCATTTGATTTTGGTTAATTAAGATAGTCCCCCTTCTGATTTTTGGGTATATGGATTTGGCTGGTGGATTGATGTATTTCTTCTATGGAAGTTTGTATGGCGTATAGCTCCGGGTTTGTGCTCCTAATGGTTTTTTTTTGTTTTTTTTTTGTTAGGGGGTTTTTGTTTTAATTAGTAGGGGTTCTTTTTCCTTCTTTCTTTTTTCGAAAAAAAAGCTTTAACATTTTGTTTTTTCTTATTATTATTGATATATTGTTTAACTCTTATTGTACATATTGATATGTTGACTTGATCACTTCAGTGTATGTTTTTGTTGCTCATTTTCAATAATAATTAATAAAAAGATTTTTTTAAAAAAGAAGAGGAAGTATTGGTGCTTTTAAAGAATATAAAAGTGGTTAAGTCTCTTGGTCCTGACAAGATATTCCCTAGGACCTTGAGGGAAGTTAGTGTAGAAATAGCAGAGGCTCTGACAGCAATATTTTAAATATTGTTAGAAACAGGGATGGTGCCAGAGGATTGGCATATTGCTCATGTTGTTCCATTGTTTAAAAAGGGTTCTAAGAGTAAACCTAGCAATTATTGGCCTGTAACTTTGATGTCAGTGGTGGGTAAATTAATGGAAAGTATTCTTAGAGATGGTATATATAATTATCTGGATAGACAGGATCTGATTAGGAACAGTCAACATGGATTTGTGCTTGGAAGGTCATGTGTGACAAATCTTATTGAATTTTTTGAAGAGGTTACTGGGAATGTTGATGAGGGTAAAGCGGTGGATGTTGTCTATATGGACTTCAGTAAGGCCCTTGACAAGGTTCCACATGGAAGGTTAGTTAGGAAGGTTCAATCGTTAGGTATTGTTACATGCTCAAGGAGATGTGTTTTTTTTTGTGAGAATAATGTAATGGTCTTTTGGAGGTCACCTGATGAGATTTTCCCGCCGATGTGAGATCATGTGATGACATGCGACCCATGACTATATAAGGGTCGACCCAGTGACGCAGTGGGTTTTAAGTTTGTAGATTTCCAGGTAGAACGTGTTGTATCTCCGTTTCTGTTGCGTGTTTGTTATTATGACGCAGTTTCATTTTTAAAACGGAGTGTGCATTCTGTTGCAAGATACCATTATTATTTGGACTGGAAATTTTTGCTAGATGTGTTGATTTACCTAATTCCAACATTAGAAATGAGAGTGAAGAATTTATCGAAGTTGACAAACGAGTCGGCATCGTTTGGCAGTTTAATAAAGGATCGACCTTATTGAGTCTTCGTTGGAGTAGCAACCTGCATCGAGATAACTCTTGCCAAAAAGGGCAAGGAGTTCATGCAAAAAGGTGCTCTCTCTCTCTCTCTCTCTCTAAAGGAATTTAAGGTCAGTTGATTTAAACTGTTTATTTTCGGCATCGTGAATCCTGTGGACAGAACCAGCAGTAAAGTCTCTCCCAATTGAACATGTAAATCTGTTGGACTTTCGAAGTTATTGCTTTAAGAACTATATTTGACTTTATCGCTTTAAGAACTGTTTTCGAATTTAATGCTTTAAGAACCAGAGCCAAGTGGCGAGTTGGTGAACGGCTGCATATCTGTTAACTTCTGGTTAAAGTTTTCGTTTGTTTTTTCCCTTATCGTTTATCAATGTTTAATAAATGTTTGGTTGTTTTTATATAACCTGTCTCAATTGATAAACATTGTTGCTGTTTACATAACAGTATTAATATTGAAGTAGTAAAATGGATTCAACAGTGGCTGGATGGAAGATGCCAGAGAGTAGTGGTGGATAACTGTTTGTCAGGTTGGAGGCTTGTGACTAGTGGTGTGCCTCAGGGACCTGTACTGGGTCCAATATTGTTTGTCATATACATTAATAATCTGGATGATGGGGTGGTAAATTGGATTAGTAAGTATGCAGATGATACTAAGATAGGTGGCTTTGTGCATAATGAAGTAGGCTTTCAAATCTTGCAGAGAGATTTCGGCCAGTTAGAAGAGTGGGCTGAAAGATGGCAAATGGAGTTTAATGCTGATAAGTGTGAGGTGCTACATTTTGGTAGGACTAATTAAAATAGGACATACATGGTAAATGGTAGGGCATTAAAGAATGCAGTAGAACAGAGGGAAAGGTTGAACAAATTGGGTCTTTATTCTTTGGAGCATAGAAGGTTGCGGGGGGACTTGATAGAGGTATTTAAAATTATGAGGGGAATAGATAGAGTTGACGTGGATAGGCTTTTTCCGTTGAGAGTAGGGGAGATTCAAACAAGGGGACATGAGTTGAGAGTTAGGGGGCAAAAGTTTAGGGATAGCATGAGGGGGAACTTCTTTACTCAGACAATGGTAGCTGTGTGGAATGAGCTTCCAGTAGAAGTGGTAGAGGCTCGATATTGTTATTTAAAGTAAAATTGGATAGCTATATGGACAGGAAAGGAATGGAGGGTTATGGGCTGAGTGCAGGTTGGTGGGACTAGGTGAAAGTAAGCATTTGGCATGGACTAGAAGGGCCAAGATGGCCTGTTTCCGTGCTGTAATTGTTATATGGTTATATGATTATATGGTTATTGTGAGGGGATCCTGAATTACCCCTATGAACTGTGCTTTTGAAAAGAGAGAGAGAGAGTTATTTAACAGCTTGTTTGTAAAAGAGAGAGAGAGAGACAGAGATTAACAGTTGGACTGTCACTTTAAGGCACTGGAAGTGACTTTGGATTTCTACTGAATTTCTGCTGGAGTTGGAGACAGCACCGAGCAGCTCGTAAGTTGCCATGGTGACAGAAGGCAGGTTGTTGATACTTTTTCAAGGACAGTTCGCCTGCTTGTGCATTTCTTTCACAGACAAATGAAGGAGGGATTATTTGAATGACAGTTGATGCTCAGCACGGGAAGATAAAATAGGAGGTCAGATGATACAGACCTCAGACACATGTTTGGACACTGAATGAGCATTGTTGTGCCCGCAGAAAAAGTGGGTTTTGGAGGATCGATCAGGTGGATCGATCAGTCGCTCTTGCAGTGGAAGGATGCAAAAGAGTTGACTGGTGGGGAGTTGTCCATGTGTCCACCCTCGCCTGGGGGATAGCTCCAACACAGAAAACCTTTGTTAAAGTCACAGTCGGTGACTTGTAAAGGATTTCGAAGGACAACAAGAAGATCTACGGCGTCAGCTCACCTGGAGACTCAAATCTCTCCCTCTCTCTCTCTCTCTCCATCACTACTCAACTCAATACCACAAACTGAACTGAACTTTACCCATCATCGTAAGACTGTCCCTTTTTACCCCTAGACTTAAAGAAGCTTGGTTTTTTCATACATATATTTCCACACTTACGGATATACTTACTTATATATATAATTATTGCTAACCTGTTTGATTTATCTACATTTATATTACTGTATTGCATAGTTACTAATAAATATTATTAGCTAATAGCAATACTGGACTCCAAAGTGTTTTCCATTTCTGCTGGTTCTTTATTCCCGTCACGGGGTACGTGACAGTTATAATTAAAGTTAAATAAGGGGAAAAAAAGGAATAAGAACTACTGCTAGAATGTAAGACACAGCAATTTGGTGGAAATGTGAAACAAGAGAATACTAAAAATATCCAGCAAATTAAGGGAGTCTGAAGAACTGTGTCTATAGCAGTGTTAATGTTACATGTTGACACTTGCATCAAAACAGGATGTCCGGCACAAATAACAAAGGCTGATTATCTGAAATTGCTGTATTCAATTTTGAGATCCAAAGCAGCAATGTGCTAAGATGAATGAAGTGCTTTTCCTCAGGATTACATTGAGTTTCATTGGAACAGTGCCAAAGACAGAGGTTAGAGTAAAAATGGGATAGTGAAATGAAATGACAGACAATAGGAAACACTGAGTTGTTCTTTTAGGGAATAGAATGGAAACATTCTTCAAAATGGACACTAACATTGCATTCGAGTTGTCATTGTAGAGGAGATCATTTCATGACCACATGCAAGGTGTTGAAATGGGAGAAGTAATTTTCTACCTCACCTAGAAAGATGACTTTGGTCTCTGACTGGAAAAAGGGAAGAGCTGGATATTTAATCATGTGCTTTAGAAGTAAGTATTAAGATACTTCATGATGTACCATGACTGAAAAATAATCTTGTGCATAATAATAAGGTAAATATTTTTGACTTCACAGTTATAATTTGTATTTTTAGTTTTCACATGGTAGCTCATCCAGGAGATTAAGATGTAGGGGATCCACAGTGACTTTGCCCTTTCGATTCCGAGCTAGCTTACCCATAGCAGACAGATGGTGTGGTTGATAGACTTCATACTGACCGGAGGTCAGTGACTATTGGTGTTCTGTAGGTTTCCATATTGGGATTTCTACTTTTTATGATATATTGAATATTGACTTGACTTCCTGACCAACACACCATGATCAAGATGGGCAGTAACACCTCTGCCAAAATTATTCTCAACACGAATGCTTCACGTGGCTGTGTCCTCATCTCTCGAATCTACTCCTTGTACACTCATAACTACATGGTCATATTCTGCTTTAACTGCATTTACAAGTTTGCAGATGACACCATCACAGTAAGCCTTACCTTAAATAATGATGAGTGAGAGTACAGGAAAAGGGTTGAGAGTTTAGAAACCTTTCCCCCAATGTCAGCAAAACAAAAGAGGAGTAGGGAGAGCAGTGTACATGCTGCTGTTTACGTCAATGGTGCTGAGGTTAATAATTCTAGTTCCTAGGAGTGAACATTACTAATAGCTTGTCCTGGTCCAAACACAGGCACCACAGCTAAGAAAGCTCACTACCGCCTCTACTTCCTCAGGAAGCTGAAGAATTTTGGCCCTCCCCATTAACTCTTGCCAGTTTTTGTCAATGAACCATATAAAACAGTCTTATCTTATGCATTACCCTTTGGTAAAGAAAATGCTCTGTCTATGACTGCAAGAAACTGCAGTGTGTTGTGGACATAGCTCAGCACATCACAGAAATTAAAGTAGAAAGAACCGCTATATGTTGGGAAGAGTGATGGTGGCCATTGTTGTTGAGATATAAGTTTGTGTGAGTGAGTTTCTGAAGAACTGGAATTCAATTGTAAGGGTAGCACAACCAAAATCTGATTGGATGAGGACTAACCAATCAGGAGGGACAGACGATGGAGATCTATATACCACCGGACTAGACATGCCTGGGCGTCATCCCTGATGAAGGTGCCAGAGTTTGTCAGCAAAACATCAGTTAAAATCAATACCTGTACCCAACTGGAAGCATGTGAAGAGTGGATTTAACTATTTTTTTTGTTATTGCCCCTTATTCTGAACTTCCCTGCCAGAGGAAACAGATTCTCTCTATCTCTTCAGTTGTGCTTTATCTATCTCAAATTAGATCACCACGTTTTATGCAGGATCAGTCTATGCAAACTTCTTCATAATTTTTCTAGACTCCTCCTGGTTCAGCATATCAATTTAGAACTGAATCTGGCTCTGTGACTCAGAAGGGCGAAGAAGCGAGCTGTGATAATGCGGATCCATTAGTTAACAGAACAGAAAATAGGTTCTGTGGTTGAGGACAAGATTCCTGGATGTTATGTTGTCTCCCTGGTGCCAGGGTCAAAGACATCTTGGATTGAGGCGGCCTCAGCATTCTTAAGTGGAAAGGTGAATAGCCAGAGGTTGAGGTCCATGTAGGCACCAATGACATGGTATGTAAAGTGACAGGGTTCTGCAAATTGGGTTCAGGGAGAGTTAGGTGCTAAGTTAAAGGGAAGGAGCTCCAACGTTGTGATCTCAGGATTGCTACCCATGCCATGCGCCAGAACTAGGAAGATTATACAGTTTAACTCGTGGCTAAGGAGTTGGGGTAGGAGGCAGACATAAATTTTTGGATAATTGGGCTCTCTTCCAGGGAAGGAGGGACCTGTACAGAAGAGACTGTTTTCACTTTATCTGGAAGGGGACTAATATCCCTGCAGGAAAGTTTGCTAATGCTGCTTAGGGGGATTTAAACTTGAGTTCCGGTGTGATGGGAACCAGAGTGCCAGAGTGGAGAGGTTGTGGAGACAGATATTGTTCAGACCTCATACAAAGTCAGGAATCAAAAGTTTGAGCATGGTGTGAGTAATGTCCTGTGCTGCATATATTTTAATGCAACAAGAATTGTAGGAAAGGCAGATGAGCTCAGCGCATGGATCAACACATGGGATTATGATATTGTAGCCATTAGTGAGACTTGGTTTACAGGAGGGACAGGTCTGGCAGCTCGATATTCTGGGGTTTCATTGGTTTAGATGTGACAGAGTGGGAAGAATTAAAGGAGGAGGGGTGGCATTACTAGTCAAGGAAAATGTCACTGCATTGCTCAGTCAGGACAGACTGGAGAGCTCAGCTAGTGAGGATATATGGGTGAAATTGAGGAATAAGAAAGGTATGACCATGTTAATAGGGCTATCATACAGACCATCCAACATTCTGAGGGATTTAGGGGAACTAATTTGTAAACGTATCACAGGCAGTTGCAAGAAACATAAGTTTGCTTTTGTTGGGGATTTTATCTTTCCACATATTGACTGGGACTCCGATACTGTAGTAGGACTAGATGGGATAGAATATGTGATATGGGGTTCAGAAGAGTTTTGGATAGTGTTCAGTAGAATCTCAGATGGAGACGAGAGGGCATATAGGAGTGTGATACACCAGCTGGTGGAGTGGTCTCATAGCAACAACCTTGCACTCAACATCAGTAAGACTAAAGAGCTGATTGTGGACTTCAGGAAAGGTACAATGAAGGAGCATATACCAATCCTCATTGAGGGATTAGAACTGGAGAGAGTGAGCAGCTTCAGGTTCCTGATTGTCAAGATCTCTGAGGACCTAACCTCGTCCCAGCATATTGATGCAGCTATAAAGAAGGCAAGACAGCAACTATATACTTATATAACTATATATGTCAACAAAAACACTCAGAAACTTCTATCAATGTACTGTGGAGAGCATTCTGACAAGCTGCGTCACTGTCTGTTATGGAGGGTAGGGGTGGGGGAGTGGCTACTACACAGGACCGAAAGTCGCTGCAGAGGGTCATAAGTTTAGACGGCTCCATCTTTAGCACTAGCTTACAAAGTACGCAGGACATCTTCAAGAAGCAGTGTCTCAGAAAGGCAGCGTCAATTATTATGGACCTCCAGCACCCAGGACATTCCCTTTTCTCATTGTTACCATCAGGTAGGAGGTACAGAAGCCTGAAGGCACACACTCAGTGACTCAGGAACAGCTTCTTCCCCTCTGCCATCCAATTCCTATATGGACATTAAACACTAGATGAACACTAGATCACTTTTAAAATATATTTTATTTCTGGTTTTGCATGATTTTTAGTCTATTCAATATACATATATTGTAATTTATTTATTTATTTATTTATTCATTCTTTTATATGATGTGTTGCATTGACCTACTGCTGCTAAGTTAACAAATTTCACGGCACATGCCGGTGATAATAAACTTGATTCTGATTCTGATTCTAATCAGTACATAGAAGTCCCAATGAGAGAGTGTGTGATACTTGATCTGCTGTTAGGGAATGGGATTGGGCAGGTGATAGAAGTTTGTGTAGGTGAACACTTTACATCCATTTATCACAATGCCATTAGTTTCAAAGTAAGTTTGCAAAAAGATAGATCTGGTCCTCAAGTTGAGATTCTAAATTGGAGAAAGGCCAATTTTGATGATATCAGAAAGGAGCTGGCAAGTGTCGATTGGGACAGGCTGTTTTCTGACGAAGTGGGAGCATTCAACAGTGAAATTTTGAGAGTGCAAAGCTTGGACGTGCCTGTCAGAATAAAAGGTAAAGATAACAGGTGTAGGGAACCTTGGTTTTCAAGAGATATTGAGGTGATGGTTAAGAATAAAAAGGAGGTGCATAGCAGGAGTGGGTAGGTTGGAACAAATGAGCTGCTAATGGAGTACAGGAAATGCAAAAAAACACATAAGAAATACATCAGAAAGGATAAAAGAAGGCATGAGGTTGTCTTAGCAGACAAGGTGTAGGAGCGAAGTGATGATGGCGCTAAATGGCGACTCCTTTGCTTGCATCTTTGGAAACAGCTCTATTTCCATCTCTAATATCTTTATTTTTCCCCTTCAGGGTTCTTTTGAAGACCCTGACCTGGAGCTACATGCTGACTACAGTTCTTTGCAGGAATGGGACCTGCTGTCGAGGTTTCATAACTGGCCGTTGTTCAGCACGCCAAGGGCTCGGCTTAAGAGTCCCTAGGATCTCGGAGCTCTGGAGACAGGTGAATCGAAGGTCAGTATCATGGCTGGAGACCTGTGTGGATACGTATGGCTGTGTGCCCAGAGACTCGAGATCTTTGGGAAAAGAGCTTGAAAAAAGCGACGTTACAGACTTCTAACATCGTAAACCAGCAAGTTGTTTGTTTTGTCTCCTCGTTCACTGTGAAATGGAGATACTTCTTGCTCCCTTATTAGGGAGAGAGAGAGCCTGTGGTATGTCGAATGCTGGGTGAACAATGTAGTCTTTGAGGTAACTGCAAGTCTGTGTCTTTACTGTTATTTTGCTCACGCGTGAGTGCTTGGTGGCGGGTGCCGATGCTTTTTATTGCTGGTGACGGGGAGGCGGGGATTGTTGCTTTCTTCCGCTTACGCACAGGAGGGAGGGGATCTGGCGGGGCCTTTGGGGTTCTAGCATTTAACTGTCATTCATTCTTTGTGGCACTCCTCTATTTTTGTGAATGGTTGTGAAGAAAAAGCATTTCAGGATGTATATTGTATACAGTTCTCTGACATTAAATGTACCTTTGAAACCTTTGAGAATCCTAAGGGATTTTACAGATATGTTAAGAACAAAAAGATTGCAAGGGACAAAAATGGTCCTCTGGATGATCAGAATGGTAATCCATGCATGGAGCCAAAAGAGATGGGAGAGATCTTAAATGCAGTTTTTGCATTTGTATTTACTCAGGAGATAGACACAGAGTCCATAGAAGTAAAATTACATCAACATCATGGATGCTTTACAGAAGGAGATGTTTGCTGCCTTGAAGCAAATTAGGGTGGATAAATCCCCACGGCCTGACAAGATGATTCCCTCTGTCCCTGTGGGAGGCTAATGCAGAAATTACAGGGGCCCTAGCAGAGATAATTAACTTATTTATCCTTAGCAAAAGATGATGAAGAAGAGGTTTGGAGCCAATGTTGTTTCGCTGTTCAAGAAAGGCTCCAGAAATAAATCAGGAAATCATGGGCCAGTGAGCCTGCGATCAGTAATGGGAAGTTATTGGAAGATACTTTAATTGACTAGATAAATAGACTGCTTCAGGATAGTCAGCATGGCTTCATGCGTGGTAAGTTGTGTCTAACCAGTCTTGGAGAGTTTTTTGAGGAAGATACCAGGAGTGTTGATGTAAGCAAGGCAGTTGATATTGTCTACATGGACTTTAGGAAAGCATTTGACAAGGTCCCGTGTGGGAGGTTGGTCAAGAAGGTTCAGTTGCTCAGCATTCATGATGAGGTTGTAAGCTGGATTGGCCATTGGCTTTGTGGCAGAAGCCAGAGAGTGATAGCAAATGGTTGCCTCTCTGACTGAAGGCCTGTGACAAGTGGAGTGCCACAGGGAATGGTGCTGGGTCCATTGCTGTTTGCCATATGTATCAATAATTTGGATCATAATATGTATCAGCAGATTTGCAGATGACACCAAGATTGGACATGTTGTGGACAGTAAAGAAGATTATCATGGCTTGCAGTGGGATCTGGATCAGCTGGAAAAATGGGCTGAAAAATGGCAGATGAAATTTCATGCAGACAAGTCTTACACAGTGAATGGTAGTGAACTGAGGAGTGTGGTAGAACAAAGGGATCTGGGAATACATATCCATAACCTATTGAAAGTGGCATCTCAGATAGATAGGGTCGTAAAGAAAGATTTTGGCTCATCGGCCTTCATAAGTCGAAGTATTGAGGACAGCAGGTGGGATGTTATGATGAAGTTGTATAAGTCACTGGTGAGGCCTACTTTGAAGTACTCTGTCCAGGTTTGGTCACCTACCTACAGGAAAGATGTAAATAAGGTTGAAAGAGTACAGAGAAAATTTACAAGGATGTTGCCGGGTCTGGGGGACCTGAGTTATATGGAAAACGTGAATAGGTTAGGATTTTATTCCTTGGAACATTGAAGATTGAGAGGAGATTTGATACAATGAAGGGGTTAACATATGAGGAGCACTGGCAGCTTTGGGCCTGTACTCACTGGAAATTAGAAGAATGTGGGGGGATCTCATTGAAACCTACCGAATGTTGAAAAGACTAGATAGGGTGGATGTGGAGAGGATGTTTCCTTTGGTGTGGGTATCCAGAACTAGAGGGTACAGCCTCAAAATTGAGGGGTGACCCTTTAGAACAGAGATAAGGAGGAATTTTTTAAGCCAGAGAGTAGTAAATCTGTGGAATGCACTGCCATAGACTGCTGTGGAGGTCAAGACAGAGGGTATTTTTAAAGCGGAAGTTGATCGTTTCCTGATCGGTCAGGGCATCAAAGGATACGACAAGAAGGCAGATGTATGGGTTTGAGTGCGATCTGGGATTTGCCATGATGGCATGGCAGAGCAGACTCAGTGGGCTGAATAGTCTATTCTGCTCCTGTGTCTTATGGTCTAACATTGGACCTCTTCATGCTCAGGTGTAACCAGTTTGTCAGATACATTTTAATCGGCCAAATCATCCTTGCCCTCACTGCCATGTTGCACAGATGGCAATCCAGAGATTACTACGTTGGAAGTCCTGCTTTTCACCTTTCTACCTAAATTCTCTCTCCAGGGCCTCCTCCATTTTCCTCCTTATGTCATTGATACCAAGAGGTTTGCCAGATTGTAACGGAAAAGAAATGAACACTTTATTTGTTCCATTCATTGTGAACTCAGTTTTGAGTGTGGTGCCTCTAGTGGCCTAAACTACCAGACCTCTTTGGAAGTTCAATGCTTTTGGATTTGAACTGTTATCCATTCCTCCCCTGCCCCACCACACCCCCATCCCACACCTCAGGGATCTCAGTACATACCCCTGCAATAACACACTGTACATTCTACATGGCTGCATACAGGTAGGGACCAGTGTTTAATTAAACAGCAGTCAATTGAAGTTGACCACTTGGGGCTGTCAATGGGGAACAGAACCACATGGGAGCCTACCTGTTGCAATTCCTGGGCCAGACTGATTCAGAGAATGAAGGACCAGTTATTGATCTAAATGCATCATAATTGTTCCAGGAGGAAAAGCCTTATGACAGTGTCATTGCTGTGTTGTAGCTGTGTTTCAAGTTTATTGATATCAAGCAGATCTGAAAACACATTGTGACGACAGACCAAATTATCAGAAGATTGATGCCGATAAGAGAACAATGGGGGAACATTCAGAAATGTTAATGAGAGATGAGAGGGATTAACGAAAAGGAGACACAGTTCTGAGTATTGTCAGAGACCGGTTGCTTTGAACCCTGAACTGTTTGAAGTTTGATGGACAGGCAGGGGGATAAAAAGGGACGGGTTCGCTAAGACAACAGACACACGACACCACGAGGTAACAAGACCCTGGAAGCGTTGTGCCCCCACAAGTTGGTGACAGTTTTGGAGGTCTGGTTGCAGGAACAGCCATAGACGCACAGAGTGGAAAGGTGCGGTCGGGCGGGAACCCGGTGTGTGTGTCCGCCCTTGCCTGGGTGCCGGGTTCACCGCAGAAGAACGATCGTATCTGGAACGGAGGGGTCACAGTCGGTGACCTCAGAAGACATTACAAAGGGCTCGCCCAAAAACTAACTGCAAGGAATATCGAAGGTCTGTTTGGAATCCGATTTGCATATTCATTCATTCTCTCTCTCCCTCCCCAACGGCACGACGGCGATTACTGCGAACTGAAACTGAACTGAACTCTGTGTCACTTGTGACTGATCATTTTACCCCTAGACTGCGATAGAGCTTGATTGATCCTATTATCATAGTTCCGTGTACAAATGTGTTTATTCATTGCTAACCTGTTGCATTTATATCCTTACTATTAGAGTACTGTGTTACTTCTTTCTTTAATAAAACTTCCTTAGTTCCAGTAAACCAGACTCCAACTAAGTGGTCCATTTCTGCTGGTTTGGCAACCCAGTTACGGGGTACGTAACAACATACAATAAAGCTGTATGGAACTTCTGTATTGCATTAGGTCTATTTAGACTGGTCAGGATATACTGACCAGGAGATGTAGTAGCAACAACTAAAAAGACAAATAAAACAGTTCAGTTAAATATAGTTCAAAATGTATTTACAGTTAATAAATGACAACCATCACCCAGTCTATCTGTGCAAGAGTTTTCTGTAATGTGGGAGAGCAGGTTCGAGGATCCAATGAGTGAAACAGGAGACACAGATTTAAAATGGGTACATTCGGTATTTATTTAAAAATGAACAGTGAAACACTAAACAGGGTGCCCAGCTAAACAAGTGTTTAACTGAATAAATAAGCTACCCAAAACCACTACACTGTACAATGTTACCCTTTAAATGAATGGATACTTGGCTAAAACTCCCCAATTTATAAAACCCAAGAAGTAAGCATGCTGTGAATGGATACTTAACTAAACAATCGCCCATCTACGTCTGCAATGCTCTCTCTCAGTGCTCCTTCAGTGCTGGCCATGACTCTGAGCAGGAAGTGGGTCCTATAGATGGAAGGAAAGAAGAGGGTGACCCCTTCACATGTGCTACCTTTTATATCACCCCCCCCCCAGGTGCCTGAAATGGGAATGGGCGTCATGGTACATAATGGGAAAAGAGCATTGCAGACTTTAAGTGAATCAATCAGCACAAGGGTAGTGGTTTTCAACTAAAATAAGCCATGACCTGACAGGAAAATCATCCCTCAAAGGTTGTGACACTGTGACAATCTGCCCCTCAGGCTAATAAACTACAGATACAAGACAGAAGTATAATACCCAGTATTATAAGCCCAATAGTTACCCTCTAGTATATTATAGTAGTCCACCAACCTTCCAGTGCCCCAAAAGGCCACTAACATACTCCCAGAGTGAAATAATTATGGAACTGGTCCCTTACTTTCATAATTTTGTTCACCGACTGTTTAAAGTGATCAGCCAGCTGAGTGGTGTTCCCCGACTCGTCAGGAATGTAAGTGCAGCAATCTTGACTAATAACAGCACAAGTACCACCCTTCTCTGCAAGCAGGTAATCTAAGGCCATCTGATTTTGCAAGTCGACCATTCGAATAGCTACCTCCTCGGCAGATATCTGGGTTAATGCTTCCTCAGTATCTGTTTCATCAACCAACATTTCTATTGCAGAGATCATGTGTATAATTTCCCGAGACAGCTTAGTGGTACCATACATGGGAAAGGCTATCATCTAAAATGGTTTTGCCTCCATAATAGCACTCTTATTACACTGACCAACATAAGCAGGGTGTTCATCTAGATGACTGAGGTGATGTATCAAAGGCACCACATATCCTGGAGAGCAGCAACCGTACCACCCCATTGGAAGCCACGGATAGGCCCGAGAGCCGCATATCCAGTAAGTGCCGTTCAGCGTCCAAGGAGTACCCACCTTTATAGGACCCCTCGGTATAGACACGGCCATTTCAGGGTACCTTTCCTGTTCGTACTCGCTGTATCTCACCGTCTGCTTTGACCTGTGCTCATCATAATGTCTGCACCAACATTCCTTTCTCTTCACTGTTGGGTCGGGAATTACATTCACGGTCGGAACCTTGGAGCTAAATCAACTGTACATAGGGAAGTACCAGCCCTTAAAACACTCGCTCCACTGGGGTCTATTAAGGCTCGTTCTTTAAAGCCACAGCCATATTGTGGGATGAAGTAGGCTGGAATGGACACTCCCTCCCGGCTTTTCCCAAATCAGAACCCCGAGAAGCTGAATAATTTCCCCGAGTCTTTTTCCTGAAAAGGATTATTATTAATGGCATCCCTTCTGCGGTGTGGTTCAGTGTTCACAAACAAATCCAGCAGTCTGACATGTGAGTCCTGTTTGCATATTCATACGTCACTTGCAGGAACGTGTTGCAGGACTGCCCACCACAGATTAGCATCAATACCACTGCCGCCAGCATCCGCCATTTTGCCATTCTGTAATGTAGAGAAACACACATTCACTTTCTCTTGAACATCAGAATATCTGCAGATGCTGGAAATCCAAAGCAACACACACAGTGCTGGGGGGACTCAGCATGGAAACGAGTGAAGGGTCCTGATGAAGGGTTTCAGGCTGAAATGTCGACTGCATGTATACTTTTTTCCTTATGTGTTGCCTGGCCTGGGTGAGTTCCTCCAGCACTTTGTGTGTGTTTCTTCACTCTCTCTTGGTTAAACATGTCATTCCCGCATTTCCCTGGCAATGCAACCCACTGCGTATTCTCCAGTCCGTGCGCTACGAAATCTCCCCTGTCCGGGGGCCCCTGTGGTTGCTGTACCCAAACCTTCCCCAATTACTCCTCCAACATCACCTCCTCTAACCAGAGGATCTGACACCGCTACGTAACAGGACATCAGCGATCCGCCCGGACTTGCCGCCTGGGAGTTCAGGTGATCCACTGCTTCCTGTAGCATCCCCAGCCACCCAGCTTTATTTCTTCATTCAATAACCCATTCATACGTTTGATTAGCCCCACCACTTGCAAGTAATATGAAATGTGAAACACCCAGGAAATACCAGATTCCCTGACCCAATCCTGGATCTTAGCTCCCATAAAATGTGAGCCATTGTTATTTATGACAAAAGCTGTAATCTTGTGATTGTGTGTTCCAGGTCAGCACAAACCTGCGGCCTTGTGACTCGAATTCCAGAATACATGTCAACCCTAGTCAGCACATACCGCTTTTTACTTTGTCATGGCAGAGTCCCGATGTAACCGATCTGCCAGATCTGACTGGCTCCCATACGCTCCGAATATGCCTGGAGGGACCTGCTGGCCATCCCCTGGGTTTAATGGATTGGCTGATCAAGCAATTTGTGGCTGCAGTTTGGGTTTTGTCACAAGTTGCATTCATCTGCAAATGGCCACTCTTCTGGTGTGCCCAGTCCTCCTCCTCAGAACACAAAGTGACCATCCTGATCTCTGGCAATCTACCCACAGTAATGTTATGAATGGCTTCCCGAGAAGTGAGGGCATCCACATGGTAGACAGTTGTTCGTCCATCGTTGACATCGATGAGGACCTCGACACCATAATAATGGTGTTGAGACTAGCGCGTGATTTGGATTTAAGTGAGGGAGAGTTGTGCAGCGTCAGCCTCACTCTCTCTTCCCAATTCCCATCTGGATCCAGTGGCAAGACAGAGTCTAGACAGCTGGAGATAGGACTAGGCGCAGTGGATGACCAGGACGTCTTCTGTGTCTTGTCCTGCTCTACACGTTCCACGACGCTTGCAGAGACCGCCTTCTTGACCGTTGGACCTTCCATTGGTCTCGTCCGCTCAATCCGCCGGAGTCTGTCTTCACATGCTGGGATAGACAACTCCCTATCTCACCGAGGGTTTGAGACCCGTCAGCTACCCTCAGCTGGTTTAGCCGGCTTGTCGAAGCCGTTGCCCGGGGTGTGGCCGCTGGCACATGCAAACAGCTACGGGGAGCCACAGGTGAGAGCTGAGTGCCAGGTGGGGACCAAAGGTGGACTGACCGCCCTGGTAGACAGTAATCTGCCACTGGCATACACCCCCCCAGATACGTTCCATGCACCCCCCAGATTTCCCTGTGCCACTGAGGCATGCATCCCACTCTGCCATTAGCATCTGCCCAGGAGTCAGTCTAGATCATGATAGGCCCGGTTCCCTCTCGGAGGGTCAGAGTTACGGCCACCAATTCAGCCCATTGGCTGGATCCCCCCTGCCCCTCTGTCATGAAAACACGCCCGTTGCAGGATGGAGAGCCGCAGCCGTCCACTACTGCTTGCCAGTCTGCCATCGGCTGGAGCCGGAGGTGAACCAAACTTCAGGAGTCAGATCGTGGTATGGCTTACCCCACTGCATGGGTGAGGGGTCGATTGTGGAAAACTTATCGAGAGTGCAATGGTGACTAATGGACAAGAATATAACCTGCTCAAAGATCTGGCTCACCCCGTCTGGACATTCCTCGGCCCTGTCTGCGACATACCATTTCTATTTGACTATCGTGTCCTTTTTGTGAGTCACATTGTCGGACTTTACCCACTGCATGATAGGGAGTTGCGGTCGCAGCACGACCGACCCAGAGGCTGCCTGATGTGTGCTGCAAATAACAGGCCAACAACTGCCTCTCAGTGTATCGGGTTGCTGCCTCAGGGAGAGTCTTAGTCCAAAACCCTAAAGGGACGAGGTGCCCTTCAAAACCTGCCACAGGCTCCATTCAGCGACCCGAGGGGTGGTTGAAACCTGCAGGCCAAACTTTATGCCACTCTGTCATGGGGATAATGGGAGAGCCTGTTCCATGTCTTGTTTGGCAGCCTCAAAAGCTGCCTGCTGTTCTGGACCCCATTGGAAAACGGTCTTTTCATGGGAAACCTGGTATAGGAGGCATAATATCATGGTCAGATGGGTAATTGTTGGCGCCATTAACCCAGGAGTCCACTGCATCTCCTCATTGGGGGTGAGGATGGCAGTATTCAGAACCTTCAGCTTAGTCTTTTCAGGAAACTCCCGCTGTCCAGAATGCCTCTGTATTCCTGGGAATAGAACATTCTGACTGGGGCACTGTGTCTTATAAGACCATCAGTCCTTTAGACAAAGGAGCAGAATTAGGCCATCTGGCCCATCGAGTCTGCTCCACTATTCAATCATGGCTGATCCTTTTCTTTACCTCCTCAACCCCAGTTCCCGGCCTTCTCCCCGTAACCTTTGATGCCATGTCCAGACAAGAACCTATCAATCTCTGCCTTAAATACACCCAATTATCTGGCCTCCACAGCTGTGTGTGCAACAAATTCCACAAATTCACCATCTTTTGGCTAAAGAAATTTCTCTACATCTCAGTTTTGAAGGGGCACCCCTCTATCCTGAGGCTGTGCCCTCTTGTCCTAGACTCTCTCACCGTGGAAAACATCCTTTCCACATTTACTCAGTCTAGGCCTTTCAACATTCGAAAGGTTTCAATGAGATCCCCTCTCATCCTTCTGAATTCCAGTGAGTACAGACCCAGAGCCATCAAATGTTCCTCGTATGATAACCCTTTATTCCTGGAACCATCCTTGTAAAGATCCTCTGGAGCGTCTCCAATGCCAGTACATCTTTTCTAAGATGAGGGGCCAAAAACTGTTCACAATACTCAAGATGATGCTTCATCAGTGCCTTATAAAGTCTCAGCATCACATCCCTGCTCTTGTATTCTAGACCTCTTGAAATGAATGCTAACATGGCATTTGCCTTCCTCACCACCAACTTCAGCTGCAAGTTACTGTAGGGTGTTCTGTACAAGGACTCCCAAGTCCCTTTGCCTCTCAGATTTTTTTGATTTTCTCCCTGTTTAGAAAATAGTCTGCACATTTATTTCTACTACCAAAGTGCATGGCCATGCATCTTCCAACATTGTATTTCATTTTCCAATTTCTTGACCATTCTCCTAATCTGTCTAAGTTCTTCTGCATCCTTCCTGTTTCCTCAACACTACCTGCCCCTCCACCAATCTTCGTATCATCTGCAAACTTGGCAACAAAGCCATCTATTCCATCATCTAAATCATTTTTATACAGCATAAAAATAAGTGGTCTCAACACTGATCCCTACGGAGAACCACTGGTCACTGGCAGCCAACTTGAAAAGGATCCTTTTATTCCCACTCGCTGCCTCCGAGCAATCAGCCAATGCTTTAACCATGTTAGCATTTTTCCTGTAATACCATGGGCTCTTAACTTGGTAGGCAGCCTCCCGTGTGACACCTTGTCAAAGGCCTTGGGAAAGTCCAAATACACAACATCCACTGCATTCCCTTTATCTATCCTACTTGTAATCTCCTCAAAGGATTCCAACAGGTTTGTCAGGCAGGATTTTTCCGGAAGGAAACCATGCTGACCTTGTACTATCTTTTCCTGTATCACCAAGTACTCCATCACCTCATCCTTTAACTATTGACTCTAACATCTTCCCAACCACTGAGGTCAAGCTAGCTGGTCTATAATTTCCTTTCTGCTGTCTTCCTCCTTTCTTAGAGTGGAGTGACATTTTCAATTTTCCAGTCCTCTGGCACTACACCAGAGTCCAATGATTTTCGAAAGATCATTTCTAATGCCACCACAATCTCTAACGCTACCTCTTTCAGAACTCTAGGGTGCAGTTCATCTGGTCCGGGTGACTTATGTACCTTTAGGTCTTTCAGCTTTTTGAGCACCTTTCCTCTTGTAACAGTAACTGTATCCACTTCTTTTCCTTCACACACTACAACATTAAGCATACAGCCGGTGTCTTCCACAATGAAGACTGGCGCAAAATACTCATTTAGTTCAGCAGCCATCTCCTTCTTCCCCAGTTTTATTTCTCCTGCTTTATTTTCTAGCAGCCCTACATCCACTCTTTTTCTTTTATTTTTAACATACTTGAAAAAAAGCTTTTACTACCCACTTTGATATTATTGGCTAGCTTGCTTTCATATTCATATTTTCTTTACTACCCACTTTGATATTATTTGCTAGCCTGCTTTCATATTCATATTTTCCTTTCTCATGAATTTTTTAGTTGCTCTCTGTAGGTTTTTAAAAACTTCCCAATTTTCTACCTTCCCACTAATTTTTGCTGTGTTATATGCCCTTTCCTTTGCTTTTACAATAGCTTTGTCTTCCTTTGTATTTCATGGTTGTACTATTTTACCATTTGAGTACTTCTTCATTTTTGGAATACGTATGTCCTGCACCTTCCTCTTTTTTCCCAGAAATACACGCCATTGCTGCTCTGCTGACATCCCTGCCAGCAGCTCCTTCCAATTTACTTTGGCCAACTCCTCTCTCACACCACTTTAATTTTCCTTACTCCACTGAAATACTTTCTCCCTATCAAATTTCAAGTTGAACTCAATCATATTGTGATCACTGGTTCCTAAGGGTTCTTTTACCTTCAGCTCCCTAACCGCCTCTGGTTCATTACATAACACCCAATCCTGTATAGCTCATCCCCAGGTAGGCTCAACGACAAACTGCTCTAAAAAGCCATCACATAAGCATTCAACAAACTCACTCTCTCGAGATCCATTACCAACCTGATTTTCCCAATTGACCTGCATGTTAAAATCTCCAATGACCACCATAAGATTGCCCTTTTGACTCCCCGTTTCTATTTCCTGTTGTAATCTGTGGTCCACCTCCCAGTCACTGTTGGACGGCCTGTATATAACTGCCACCAATGTCCTTTTACCCCTGCCATTTCTTAACTCAACCCACAAGGATTGAACATCTTCTGATCCTCTGTCACTGATTTGACGCCATTAGAGTACCAGTAGAGCTGCACCACTCCCTCTGCCTAACTTCCTATCCCTCCAATATAACGTGTAACCTTGGAGATTCAGCTCCCAGCTACAACCATCCTTCAGCCACGATACAGTGATGGCCACAACTTCACAACTGGCCATCTGTAATATTGACCATCCACTATTTCTTGTACTATGTGCATTTAGGTACAAGATCTTGAGTATGTACTTGCTATCCTTTCTGATTCTGCATCCCTAATGATTTAATACTCAGTCTGTTGGCTGCATCTAAGTCCCATCACCTGCCCGCCCTTCATGCAAATCTGACTGCATGCTATCTTTACTTTTTTACCATCCATCCTATCCTGAGTCTCATGACTCTGGTTCCCACCCCCTGCCAAATCAATTTAAACCCTCCCCTACAGCTTGAACAAACCTGCTCCCGAGAATATTGGTTCCCTCGGGTTCAGGTACACTTTTGAACAGGTCATACCTCCCCCAGAAGAGATCCCAATGATCCAAGAGCCTGAAGCCCTGCCCCTGCACCAGCTTTTCAGAAATGCATTTATCTGCCATATCATCCTGTTTCCACCCTCAATGGCATGTGGCACAGGCAGCAATCCAGAAATTACTACCCAGGAGGTCCTGCTTCTCAGCTTTTTACCTAGCTCTTTAAATTCTCTTTTCAGGACCTCATTGCTTTTCCTTCCTATGTCATTGGTACCAATATGTACCAAGACATCTGGCAGCACCTCCTCCCTTTCCAAAATGTTGTGGACGTGATCTGATTCATCCCTGACCCTGGCAACTGGGAGTCAACATACCATCTGGGTGTCCCGTTCATGTCCACAGAATCTCCTGTCTGTTATCAGGGTTGATGGACCACCCTTGCACTCCCAGGGAGTTCACTAAGTCATTCAATGCCTACTGCACTACCTCCTGCACGGGCCTCTATAGCAGCACATCAATGCTTCCCCTAGGTCCTTAGTGATGGGCACCACCTCTGGAACAGCGGTTGTGAGGCACGAAGCATGTTTGTTCAACAGTCAACCGATTGTGCAACAGCCATCCTGAGTGTTATAGGGGGAGTTGTAGGACAAATAACTCCCTCACATAACAGGTCTTCCACAGTCTCCCCAATCTCTTTGGTGTCTCTCTGGATCTGGTACTGTTTGGTGTTGACCACCTCCGAGGGGAGCAGAACTCCCACTTAGCCAATTCCACCAGCTCCTTTGCTCAGTCTACCCCAAAGGATAAATAACCCTACTTATCTGCAACGATCTATCCCTCATCACATTCATGCCCGGAATACATTCAGGAGATGCTGCCACTAGGACAGACATGGCTCCTGGCTGTCCTGCTCCGAGACCTACCTGCTGAGTAACCTAATCATAACTAAGAGAAAATCTGCAGATGCTGGAGATCCAAGCAACACACACAAAATGCTGGAGGAACACAGATGCTGCCTGACCTGCTGAGTTCCTCCAGCATTTTGTGTGTGTTTGCGGAGTAACATTTCAGGCAAGAATAAGGGAACCCCCCCAAGACCCAGAATCCCTGTCAAATGTCAGGATTGCCTGAAATGATGGTATGCTCGGTGCCAGTATCTACTAGTGCCATCGATCCCTGCACATTCCCCTTTCCCCAATGCACCGCAATAGGTATGTAAAGCCTCAGGTCTCCAGCCAGGAAAAGGGCCACCAAGCATCTTTGCCAGGAGCCCTGACCACATCCCTACGGGAGCGGGATGGGAGCACGCCACCTATCAGTGGACGCCTGCTGCCACTGGAGGCCAGCCATGGCCCTTTGTAATCACTCCACTGCGGGATTTACGGAATCCCGACCTTGAGACACAGAAACCGGTGAGAGATCAGGCAAGCTTCTATCTGAGGAGGGATTAGAAGATGACATCCCATTCTTGGCTTTACCCTTGTCTGAATTCCCCTCGCAGTGTTCCTTCCACATCTCATATAAGGTAGAAGTGGGAACCCATCGATTCTCTCCTTTGGCGCCCCTGCCCTAAGCATCCCTTCAGCTATCCTTTCTCCTGGGAAATCCGAGCGAGTTAAGTATGGACACGATATAGTGTCCAGTTTCAACCACAGGGTAATACAACTGATCAGACCAATCTATAGGCAGGATGAGGTTAGCAAGGCTTCCAAAGCCTGTGATATTATCTGTCCAACCCGGGACTCCGTATCTCTCATTTGGTAGGGGCGGGGGGCTCTCTCTTATTCATCCATCTAAAAATACTCATCTTCTGTCCAACCACTGGATTCTGCCATGACTATGCCAAATGTAATGTGGGAGAACAGGTTTGAGGATCCAGTGAGTGATACAGGAGACACAGATTTAAAAATGGCAACGGTAGGTACTGATTTAAAAATGAATAGTGAAACTCTAAACCAGGCATCTAATTAAATGGATACTTAACTGAACAAATGCCTGTCTACATCTAAAAATACTGTCTCTCAGAGCTCCTTCAGTGCTTTTCATGACTCTCAGCATGAAGTGGGCCCAGTGGGTGGCAGGAAAAAAAGAGGGTGAACACTCCAGATGTGCTATCTTTTATACCTCCAGGGGACCCAAAACTGGAAATGGGCAAGCCAACTAATGGGAAAAGAACTTTGCAGACTTCAAACAAACCAATCAGCAAGATGGAAGTAGCTTTCGACCAAAATAAGCCGTGCCCCCAACAGGACAGTCTTCGCTTCCCTCATTGTCTTACATAAGGAGCCACAAATCCAGAGTGAAAGCAATTCATTCTCGATTTTAAAGGATGGTCAAAGAGAGTGTGTTCAAGTTTGGGGTCATTTTTATAATAAGTTTATCAGCAAATCTAGCGATAGCATGAGGATGGTAAAGTGAATGATCAGCAATGAACTCATTAAAATAGATTACTTTTCATCCCTGCTACTGAAGCTTATGTTCTGAAGATAATGTCTACCATTGTCCCATACTTACACATAGATTCAGTGCAGGTAAATCGTACTCTGTAATCGTTACACTTCCCATCTCTTTTCTCCGTATACACACAATAGAATCCAGTAGAAATGCTGCACCTGTTGACCACAGTGCAAGAAAATGAGTAAACTGTGAATGCCCTTTGGTATGAAATAATATCAGTAAAAGGATATGGTCAGCTTTGTTACGTACCTACAAATGTTCTCTCCAGTCTGTGAGGATGGAACCTCTGATGCTGTTTCCACCTCACAGGTTATCGGGTGATTACAGATGCGGTATGGAAAAGCTTTTTGTAGACTGGTGAGATCTTCACATATTCCCTGTCCTGATGGGTTATCACGGTGAAACCATTCAGTTTTGCATATATTGACTGAAGATGAGAAACAAGAAGTACATTAATAATGAATACAAATTCTGTTAGATCTCACCTGTTGTGTTTGAATTGCGGCCAATCGATGAATGTGATCCATTAGCAAGGGCGAATAAAAATAAGGCAGAGGCAAGTGGAGCAGCTATTGTTGGAAGTGCCAGTGTTTAAGTGGTGAGGCTTTGGCATTGGCTGACTAGGCTTGGTGAGGAAAGTTTCTGGGAAGTCTCTTTTGCTTCTTTATTTTTCATTCCTAATCAGAGCCTGGCAAGGTGACCTTTCAGTGGGTGAGCACTTAGGGAAGAGTGACCACAATTCTTTAACTTTCAGGATAGCTATAGACAAGAATAGGTAATAATCCTTGCAGGAGAGTTTTAAATTGGAGTAGGTCAAATTACAAGGGCATTAGGTAGGAACTAAGGACAGTTAATTGAGAACACCTTGTTTTTGGCAAATCCATATTAGACATGTGGAGAGTGTTTATAGATCAATTGCATAAAGTACAGGAAATGTATGTTCCAGTTAGAAGGAAGGGGAGGGATGGAAATATAAGAGAACCTCGGATGTCCAGAGAAGTGATGAATTTAGTTGAGAAGAAAAGACATGTAAAGCATCAGAAGTTAGGATCAAACAGAGCACATGAGAATTATAAAGAAGTCAGAAAAGAACTACAGAAGGGAATTAGGAAAGCCAGGAGGGGTCATGAAAAGTCCTTGGCAAGTAGGATTAAGGTGAATCCCAAGGCATTCTGTACATACATCAAGAGCAAGAAGATAACTAAGGAGAGAGCAGGATCACTCAAGGATAAAGAGAGGAACATTTCCTTGGATGTGAGTGAGGTTCTTAATGAGTATTTCACTTCACTATTTACCAAGGAAAAGGACATGGAGGAGCCAGAGATCAGTGCTGAGTGCATAAGTACGTTAGGGTATTTAGAGGTCAAGGAGGAGGAAGTGTTGGGTCTCCTAATGAGTATTAAGGTGGACAATACTCCAGGGCTTGATGGAATTACATGGGTGATTGAGGGAGGCAGAAGATGAGATTGCTGGGACGTTGACCAGTATCTTCATGTCCTCTCTAGGCACAGGCGAGGTCCTGGAGGAACGGCGAGTGGCTAATGTTGTACCTCTATTGAAGATGGGAATAAGACAAAATTCTGGGAGCTATAGGTCAGTGAGTCTCACATCAATTGTAGGGAAATTGCCGGAGAAGATTTTTAGGGATAGAATATATGAGCATTTGGAAAACCATGGCCTAATCAGGGAGAGCCAGCATAGCTTTTTGCTGGGCAAGTTTGTGTCTCACCAACCTGATTGAGGTTTTTTGACAAGGTGACGAGAGAGATTGATGAAGGTAGAGTAGTGGATGATGCCGACATGGATTTTAGAAAGGCATTTGACAAAGTCCTTCATGGGAGGCTAATCCAGAATATTAGGATGCAAGGTCTCTGTGGCAAATTGGCTGTTTGGATTCAGAACTCGTTGGCGCATAGAAGAAAGAGGGTAGCGGTGGAAGGGACTTATTTGAGCTGGAGTTCTACAATTAGTGCTGTTCCACAGGGATCTGTGCTGGGACCTCTGCTATTAACGATGTGTATAAATAACCTGGATGAAAATATAGAGTCAGTAAGTTTGTGGATGATACCAAGATTGGTGGAGTTGTGGATATTGTAGAAGACCGGCAAAGAATACAGCTCCCAGGTGCCAGGGTCAGGGTTGTCTTGGATTAAATCTACAGAAAGCTAAAGTGGGAGGGTGAGCAGCTGCAAGTCTTGGTACATATTGGCACCAATGACATAGGAAGGAAAGATGAGGAGGTCCTGAAGTCAGAGTTTAGGGAGTTAGGTAGTAAGCTGAAAAGCAGGACTGCCAGGATAGTATTCTCCAGATTGCTTCTTGTGTAACACACCAGTAAGGTTAAAAATAAGAGCAATTTGGAGGATAAATGTGTGGCAGGATGACGTAACTGTGGCTGACAAGAGATGTCAAAGGCAATATAAAAGCCAAAAGAGGTGGGGGGCATATAATAGAGTAAAAATTAGTTGGAAGTTAGAGGATTGGGAAGCTTTAAAAAACCAACGGAAGGCAACAAAAAAGTCATAAAGAAAGAAAAATTGGAAAAAGAAGGTAAGCTATTAAAGAGGATACCAAAAGTTTCTTCAGATATATAAAGTGTGAATGAGAGGCGAAAGTAGATATCAGATGCTGGAAAACTTTGCTGGAGAGAGGGTAATGCGGACAAGGAAATGACGACGAACTGAAAAAGAGTTTTGCATCAGTCTTCACTGTGGAAGACACCAGCAGTATGTCAGAAGTTCGAGAGCATCAGGGGGCAGAAGTGAATGAAATTGCCATAACTAGGGATAAAGTGCGTGAGGAAATGAAAGGTCTAAAGGTAGATAAGTGAGCTGGACCAGATAATCTGCACCCCAGGGTTCCGAAAGAGATGGATGAAGAGATTGTTGAGGCAATAGTTATGATCTTTCAAGAATCAATAGATTTTTGCATGGTTTCAGAGGACTGGAAAATTGCAAATATCACTCCACTCTTAAAGAAGGGAGAAAGGCAGAAGAAAAGCAATCACAGGTAAGTCCTCTGAGGATCTTTTGTGAATCTTTGAAGAAATAACAAGTAGGATAGACAAAGGAGAGTCAGTGGATGTTGTGTACTTGGATTTTCAGAAGGCTTTTGACAAGGTGCCACACATGAGGCTGCTTAACAAGTGAAGAGCCCATGAAATTACAGGAATGATACCAACATAGATAGACATTGGCTGATTGACAGATGGCAAATAGTGAGAATAAAGGGAGCCTTTTCTGACTGGAGGTTAGTGACAACTGGTGTTCCCCAGGGGGCTGCGTTGGGTCCACTTCTTTTTATGTGATACAGTACGTCAATGATTTGGATGATGGAATTGATTACTTTGTCGCCAAGTTTGTTTATGACACAAAGAGAGCTGGAGGGGCAGGTAGTGTTGAGGAAGCAGAGAGGCTATAGAAGGACTTAGACAAATTAGGAGAATGGGTAAAGAAGTGGTCGTTGGAATATAGTTTGAGGAAGCGTATGGCCATGCTCTTAGGTAGAAAAAATAAAAGCGCAATCTATTTTCTAACTTGAGAAAAAATTCAAAAACGCTAACAGCAAAGGGACTTGGGAGTCCTTGTGCAAGGAGACTCCCTTAAGTTTAAGTTGCAGGTGACTAAAACTGCACACAATACTCCAAACTATGCCTTGCCAACGTCTCATACAACTTCAACATAACATCCCATCTCCTGTACTCAATGCAGCACACACAAAATGCTGGAGGAACTTTATTCATTTATGGAAATGAATAAACACACAATGTTTCAGGGTAAGACCCTTCTTTGGGACTAGAAAGGAAGAGGGAAGAATAGAAAGCTGGGGGGACGGGAAGGAGTGCAGCTAGAAGGTGACAATGGGGACAGATGGGTAGGAAAGATAAAGAGACGAAAGAATCTAACAGTACTCCATACTTTGACTTAGGAAGGACAATATGCCAAAAGCTTTCTTTTCGACTCTATGTACCTGTAAAGCCACTTTCAATGAATTATTCCCAGATCACTTTGCTCTACTGCACTCCTCAGTGCCCTAACAATCATTGTGTAAGACCTACTGAAGTGGAACACCGCCTTTGTCTACTTTAAATTCAATCTGCCATTTTTCCGCCCATTCTTCCAACTGGTCCAGATCCCACTGCAAGCATTGATAGCTTTTCTCGCTATCCACTACACCCCCTATCTTGGTTTCATTCATAAATTTGCTAATCCAGTTAACCATATTATCATCTCAATCATTGATCTAGATGATGAAGAACACCAGACTCTGCACCGATCCCTGCATCACTCCACTATTCATAGACCTAAATCAGAGAGGCAACCTTCTCGTACCACTCTCTGGCTTCTGCCACAGAGCCAATATCTAATCCAATTTACTACCTCAGCTTAAATGCTGAGCAACTCAACCTTCTTGACTAACCTCCCATGCGGAACCTTGTCAAATGCCTTGCAAAAGTCCATGTATGCACCATTCACTGCCTTGCCTTCAACAATTTTCTTAGTAACTTTCTCGAAGCTCTGTAAAATTGATCAGCCATGACGTACCATACACAAAAGCCATCCCTATTCAACCACTGTCTATCCAAATACTTATATATCTGGACCCTTAGAATACCTTACAATAACTTTCCCACTATTGATGAGAGGCTCACTGGCTTATAATTTTCCTGGTTTATTTTTATAGCCTTTATTAACAATGGAACAACATTAGCTAACCTCCATTCCTCCAGTACTTCATCTGTCATGAAGGATGATTTAAATATCTTTGCTTGGCCCCATCACTTTCTGCACTTGCCTCCCATGAGGTCTGAGGGGACGCCTTGTAAGGCCCTGGGGATTTATCCATCATAATTTGCTTCAAGACAGAACACACTGACTCCTCTGCAATCTGTGTATGGCCCATGATCTCACTGCCACTTTGCCTCACTTCTATAGATTCTGCGTCCATTTACCGAGTAAATACAGATGAAAATAATCCATTTAAGATCTCCCCTACCTCTTTTGGCTTCATGCATAGATTACCATTCTGATCTTCCAAAGGACCAATTTTGTCCCTTGCAACGTTTTTGCTATAAACATATCAATTTAGGATTCTCCTTTGCCTTCTCTGCAAGGGAAATATCATGCCTTCTTTTAGCCCTCCTGATTTTTCTTAAGTATTCTCTTGCATTTCTTATACTCAATAGGTACCTCATTTGTTCCTACCTGTTAAGCACCACCTTTATTTTTTTTCTTAACCAGGGCCTCAATATCTCTTGAACACCAAGGTTCCCTGTTAGCTTTACCTTTTATTCTGACAGGCACATACAAGCTTTGTACTCTCAAAATTTCACTTTTGAATGCCTCCCACTGACCAAGAATACCTTTGCCAGAAAGCAGCTTGTCTCAATCCACACTTGCCAGATATTTTCTGATACCATTAAAATTGGCCTTTCTCTAATTTAGTGTGTTGCTTGCTGGTGTCCTGTACCAAATGTCCTCTCTGGTATTACAGTGCTTTTGCATATTAATTGTTATCCGTTCTTCTCATAGCCACTTCTGCAGATGTGTTTTGATAAAGCATATTGCACTTGGTATCACATAGGTTCATAGACGTTGCTTTTAAGTAGCAGTCAATCTAAGTTGACTAGGTTGGAGGTGTCGTGGATAGTGTGGAGGGCTGTCAGAGGTTACAGCGGGACATTGATAGGATGCAAAACTGGGCTGAGAAGTGGCAGATGGAGTTCAACCCAGATAAGTGTGAAGTGGTTCATTTTGGTAGGTCAAACATGATGGCAGAATATAGCATTGATGATAAGACTCTTGGCATATTGGAGGATCAGAGGGATCTTGGGGTCCGAGTCCATAGGACGCTCAAAGCAGCAGGTTGACTCTGTGGTTAAGAAGGCGAACAGTGTATTGGCCTTCATCAATTGTGAAACTGAATTTAGGAGCCGAGAGGTAATGTTGCAGCTATATAGGACCCTGGTCAGACCCCACTTGGAGTATTGTGCTCAGTTCTGGTCGCCTCACTACAGGAAGGATGTGCAAGCCATAGAAAGGGTGCAGAGGAGATTTACAAGGATGTTGCCTGGATTGGGGAGCATGCCTTTTAAGAATAGGTTGAGTGAACTCGGCCTTTTCTCATTGGAGCGATGGAGGATGAGAGGCGGCCTGATAGAAGGGTATAAGATGATGAGAGGCATTGATCATGTGGATAGCCAGAGGCTTTTTCCCAGGGCTGAAATGGTTGCCACAAGAGGACCCAACATTAAGGTGCTGGGGAATAGGTACAGAGGAGATGTCAGGGGTAAGTTTTTTACGCAGAGAGTGGTGAGTGCGTGGAATGGACTGCCAGCGATGGTGGTGGAGGCGGATACGATAGGGTCTTTTAAGAGACATTTGGATAGGTACATGGAGCTTAGAAAAATAGAGGGCTATAGGTAAGCCTAGTAATTTCTAAGGTAGGGACATGTTCAGCATAACTTTGTGGGCTGAATGGCCTGTATTGTGCTGTAGATTTTCTGTGTTTGTATTTGGACCTGGCACTAGGTGAAAGGAACAGCATGAGAGACCACTAGACAATTGTGATTCCTCTGCCAGACTGATGCAGAAAATGAAGGACAAGTTAAATGAGATGATTTAAATGCACCCAATTGTTTCAGAAGGAAATGTCTTACGACCATATTGTTGCTGCGTTGTAGCTGCATTTCAAGTTTATGAACATCAAGCAGTTCTTCAAACCAGATAAAATGTTGTTTGATGAAGCTTTTGTACTGCAGTCAGATTAACGGGAAGGATATACTCACTGCGAGCTGCAGTAGAAATAGCACCTAAAAGCAGAACGAAAACACCTCATTTAATGATAATTTGACAGTTATTAAAAGTCAAACAACACCCTGCCAAACTACGGAGGAGTCCTTCCTTCCCACAGTGGGCTCAGCAGTCACCTCAGGAGCTACAAGTCTGGAGTGGAGGTTATGCATTTCTGCTCCAAAAGCAATGTCAGATAAGGAGTGCTCAAGGTTGGTGTAGACTAGCTGACCTCTTTGGAATTTAAATGTATTTGTATTGTCATCCCTCCCTCAGGGAATTTTGTAAATGTATCTGCATAAAGCCTGTTTTACAAGGTAGCACATGCAAGGTAGGTCATTGGATGTCGCTTTTAAACACCAGTCAATCCAAGTTGACTTGGAACTGGTGATAGGGCAATGGAACAGTATGGGAGCCACCTGGACCTAGATTGACATAGAGAATGAAGGACTGGTTGATGAGCTAAGTGCATCTAATTGTCACAGAAGGAAAAGGTGCAGCTGTGTTTAAAGTTAATTATAACCAGGGAGCTCTGAAAACACAGACAATGAGGCTTGATAGAGCCTTTTTACTGCAGTCAAAGTTTTATGCCATTAGAATAGGAAGGATATACTCACCCGGAGTTGTAGTAGAAGCAGTACCTAAAAACAAAAACAAAACAACTCAGTTAATGACAATTTGAAAAGTATTGACAATTTATATATGTCAATCATCACCCAGTCTTCTCTTCCCACATGGGCCTCATCAGTCCAACGAGGAACTACAAAACTGAAGTGGGTGTAAAGCATTCTCAATCCCAAAGAACTGTATAAAATGGAGCGTTCATGACAGGGGTGACTGGAGTTTTGGACAATATGGAAGTGAGCATAGATAGCTACAGTAAGAGGGTGGTAGAGTGAATGATTGACTCTGAACACATTAAATCAGCTGACTGTCTAACCCTTCTTCTACAGCATATGTTCTGAAAACAATGACTAACATTGCCCTATTCAGTTTTGCAGCTACAGACTGAAGATGGGAAATAAGAATTACATTAATAATGAATCAACTTTCTGGTGGTACTCATCTGATGTTTTTGTTGAGCACAAAATATATGCAGTAATATTTTGTATCAAAATGTATTACATCGACCTGCACATGAGACCCCAATGTGTTACGGATTCACTGATGTGCTGCTCACTTCCCTTTACTCCTTGTGTCCCACGATGGCTGCTGTGAAGATCTGTTTCCTCTCAGCTCCAGAACTGGTCCTGACCTCTTCACAAATGCCAACATTCACTCTGTCCTCAATAAACCTCCAGCTTTTGTTATTACCAGCAGATCATCAGTATCGGAATTGTCACTGTCTCCCAAATTATTGTCCACATTTTCTGCATCTCCTTCCATCAACACCTCCTCCTCCAATCAGATATCTTCTCTCCATGATTACTTCAATGAGTCTTATTGGCCATTATTTGTGACAAGTATAATCTCTGCTGGTTTTTCTTCAATAGATGTGGGACCGCGTTAGGGAACTGGAGATGCAGCTCAATGACTTTCGTCTGGTCAGGGAGAGTGAGGAGGTGATAGAGAGGAGTGATAGGCAGGTAGTCACACCGGGGCATCAGGAGACAGATAAGTGGGTAACAGTCAGGAAAGGGAAGGGCAGGAGTCAGATACTAGAGAGTACCCCTGTGGCTGTCCCCCTTAACAATAAGTACTCCTGCTTGAGTACTATTGGGGGGGGAATGGCCTACTTGGGAGAAGTAACAGTGGCTGCACCTCTGGCACACAGTCTGGCCCTGTGGCTCAGAAGCGTAGGGAAAGGAAGAGGATGGCAGCAGTGATAGGGGACTCTATAGTTCGGGGGTCAGAGAGGTGATTCTGTGGATGCAGGAAAGAAACACAGATGGTAGTTTGCCTCCCAGGTGCCAGGGTCCGGGATGTTTCTGATCGCGTCCATGATATCCTGCAGTGGGAAGGAGAACAGCCAGAGGTCTGGTATATATTGGTATCAATGACATAGGCAGGAAAATGGAGAAGGACCTGAAAGCAGACTACAGGGAGTTAGGAAAGAAATTGAGAAGCAGGACCACCAAGGTAGTAATATCGGGATCACTGCCTGTGGCACATGACAGTGAGTGTAGGAATGCAATGAGGTGGAGGATAAATGCATGGCTGAGGGATTGGAGCAGGGGCCAAGGATTCAGATACTTTATACTTTATACTTTATACTTTATTGTCACCAAACAATTGAACTAGAACGTACAATCATCACAGCGATATTTGATTCTGTGCTTCCCGCTCCCTGGATTACAAATATTAAATATTAAAAATAGTAAAAATTAGTAAATATTAAACATTTAAATTATAAATTATAAATAGAAAATAGAAAAATGGAAAGTGAGGTAGTGCAAAAAAACGGAGAGGCAGGTCCGGATATTTGGAGGGTACGGCCCAGATCCGGGTCAGGATCCGTTCAGCAGTCTTATCACAGTTGGAAAGAAGCTGTTCCCAAATCTGGTCGTATGAGTCTTCAAGCTCCTGAGCCATCTCCCCGAGGGAAGAGGGACGAAAAGTGTGTTGGCTGGGTGGGTTGCGTCCTTGATTATCCTGGCAGCACTGCTCAGACAGCGTGCGGTGTAAAGTGAGTCCAAGGACAGAAGATTAGTTTGTGTGATGTGCTGCGCTGTGTTCACAATCTTTTGCAGCTTCTTTTGGTCTTGGACGGGACAACTTCCATACCAGGTTGTGATGCACCCTAGAAGAATGCTTTCAACGGTGCATCTATAAAAATTAGTGAGGGTTTTAGGGGACAGGCCAAATTTCTTTAGTTTTCTCAGGAAGTAAAGGCACTGGTGGGCCTTCTTGGCAGTGGACTCTGCTTGGTTGTACCAAGTCAGGTCATTTGTGATATTGACCCCGAGGAACTTAAAGCTTTTGACCTCTTCCACTTGCACACCACCAATGTAAATTTGATTGTGCGGTCCTCTACTCCTTCTGAAGTCAACAACCAATTTGTTCGTCTTGCTGACGTTGAGGGATAGGTTATTGTCTTCGCACCATGCCACCAGGTTCTTAATTTCCTCTCTGTACTCAAACTCATCATTACCCAAGATACGGCCTACAATTGTTGTGTCATCAGCAAACTTATATATTGAGTTTGATGGAAACTTGGCTACACAATCATGGGTGTACAGTGAGTACAGCAGGAGGCTGAGTACACAGCCTTGTGGAGCACCGGTGCTCAGAGTGATTGTAGAGGAGAGCTTGTCCCCTATTTTTACAGACTGGGTCCTGTCTGTGAGGAAGCTGAAGATCCAACTGCAGATCTGAGTGCTAAGGCCCAGGTTCCAGAGCTTAGGAATCAGTTTATGTCAAACATACTTTTCAGCCCACCATCATTTGCAAGCTCGAGGAGTTGATCTTCATCCCGTGCTGACATGGAAGATTCACCGGAAACATTCACAAATGGGTCACGGACCCATTCCTTTGCACGCATTGGGTCACTGATGACCACGTGTGCGTTAAAGTTCAACAGTGGGCGTGACAGGGAACGAGGAAAGGTGCAGCTGACTCATATTGTTTCCTCGCGGCCCAGTAGCACATGCTTTGTGGCCTGGTGGTTAGAGACCGCTGTCATAGAGGCCTACCTATGTCCTTCTATTTGGTGAATATTGATCCAATGAGCCAAATTAGCTTCTTTTTGACATGATCTTGCTCTAGGTGCAAATTCCAGTTCTTTCCTTTCTTCTTGAGTGGTCCTATCAACTCTCCAGCTGTCCTCTTGTTTATAATGTTTGCACTAAATACCTCAGGATTTTCCTTAATCGTTTTCACAATGGATATTTCCTGGCCATATTCAGACCTCCTGATTCCCTGTTACGTTCCTTCCCTGCGTCCTTTATATTCCACAGGGTTGAAACTGCCTTCAGCTTATGAGACCTCACATATACTTGCTTTTGCTTTTTAACTGAACTTAAAACTTGTGTCTTCTAACAATATGAAAACTTCCCATATTTGTCTTTGTTCCTCACAGGAAAATTTTGGCCCTGAGTTCTGATGAGCTGATCTTCAAATGATTCACACATGCCAGATGTGGACTAACCCAATAACAGCTTCTCCAAACCTTCTCTCATCAGCTGCTTCCTCATGCTGCAGTGGCTAGCCTTTTCCCCTGTGTCTCACTTTCTCATGATTTCAGTCTTCACCTGAAACTGATTGTCATTAAAGGAATGCTGTATCTGATGGTTTTGCGATCACTGTCCACAAAAAAGTTGTGCACTGAAACTCCAATCACCAAGCAAGACACAGTTCCCTTACTTCCCTTAGCATAGCAGTGACCTAAACATATTACTTCTGAATGAAACCTGGGATTCTTCAAAGACTGGCAGTTACAAGCAGTAATTACTGTTTGCGAAGAAGACCAGCTCTGTCTTTCAAGTTTACTAAAGTCAAGAAACTCTTCAAATCAGACACGATGTTGTTTGATGGAGATTTTGAACTGCAGTTAAAGTTTGCAATATGTAGTATGGGAAAGATATACTCACTGGAAGCTGTAGTAGAATTTGCACCTAAAAGCAGAAATAAAACAATTTATTTAATTTATTATTTCAAATTCATTGACATTTATTAAAAGTCAACTGTTATGCTGTTATACTGTGGAGTCTTCACATCACACAGCAGGTTCAGCATTTACCTCAGTGTCCACTAATCCAGAGAGGAGGTTATACATTCTTGCTGCAAAAGCACGGTCAAATAAGGTTTGCTCAAGGTTGGGCTGACTAGATTCTTGGACTACATGACCACTTCGGAGTTAATTGTCTTTGCATCCTCATTCTATCCCGTCCCACCCACGGGGAATTTTGTAAATATGTCTGCATAAAGCATGTTCTACAAGGTTGTACACATTTCACTAGAGGTTGCTTTCAAACAGTAGTCAGTGAATGTTAACCACATGGAACAGGCAAACGGGGACTGAAACAGGAGCGGAGCCCACTTGACTGGTGAAATTCCTGCTCTGTACTGACCCAGAAAATAACGGACTGGTCGATGGCAAAGTGGCTGGCAAAGTGAATGTTCGCCTCTGAAGAATTAAATTAGCTGACAGTCCAGCTTTTCTTTTCAGACATGTTCTGAAATCAATAATCACCATTGCCCCATTCAGTATTGCAGCTACTGACTGAAGATGGATAACAAAAATTACATTAATATTAAATGCATTTTCTAATGGTACTCATCTGCCATCTTTATAAGCAGAATATACATACAAATATTTGGTATCAGAATGAATTACGTGAACTTGCGTATGAGAGCCCAATGCATTATGCAGTCACTGATGTGCTGTTCAGTTTCCTTTACCCATCATGTCCAGTGGTGGCTTCTGTCAAGAACGTTTACCTGTCAGTTCCAGAACTAGTCCTGACCCCTACACACATGCTTCGTACTCCCTCTCTTCAACAAACCTCCAGCTTTTGTTATTATCAGTATCAGAATTGTCACTGTTCCCCAAATTCTTGTCCATGTTTTCACCATCGCCTCCTATCAATATCCGACATCCAATCAGATATCTTATCTCTCTGAATAATTCAATGGGTCTTATCAGTCACTGTTTGGGACAAGTATAATGTGCAGTCCTTTGCCTTCAATAGATGTGAAATGGTGTCAAGAAATCTGCCAGCAACAAGTGTAATGCACATAGTGAACAAGTTGTGGGTATTATATTATCAAAATGGACCAGCTGTCCATGGTATTGGAACACATAGTAAAGGTGATCTTTTCTCTTGATTTAAATAGTTACAGTATTATTATGTGGGTCTCGCAATTGATAGTGGGAAAATGAAACAGACTGATTATAATGAATGTGTGTCTTCCATTGTTATAACAATAATATGTCCTAGAGAATCACCATTTCTGTCTCTCAGCTCATTATCCTCCATGTCCTTCTATTTGATGCATATTAATCCAAAGGCCTAATTTAGTTTAATGTCCACATGAGCTTGTTTCAGATGTAAATTGTCTCCTTTGACCTTGAGTGGCTGTACACAGTCTCCAGCTGCCCTCTTGTTTACAATGTTTGCGTGAAATGCGTTTGGATTTTCTCAATCATTTTCACAAAGGGTATTTTCTGTCTGTATGAGATCTTCTGAATCCTTATTATGTTGCATCCCTGCTTGCTTTATATTCTGCAAGTGCTTAAACTGCCTTCTGCGTCTAAGACCTAAAGTATACTTTCTTTGCTTTTTACTGAATTTAGAACGTGTTTTCTAATGATATGAATTTTTTTCACATTTGTCTTTGTTCTTCACAGGAAAATTTGTTCCTTACTTCTGACCAGCTGGTCTTCAAATGACTCGCACATGTCAGATGTGGACGATCCCAATCACAGCTTCTCTGTATCTTCTCACCTAAGCTGCTTCCTCACACTGCTGTGGCTAGCCTTTTCCCCTGTGTCTCACTTTCTCATGATTTCAGTCTTCACCTGAAACTGACCGTCACTACAAGAATAATCACCTCTGAAGACATTAAATCAGCTGACAGCCCAGCTTTTCTCCTCAGACTTAAGTTCTGAAACCAATAATCACCATTGCCCCATTCAGTATGACAGTTACTGACTGAAGATGGATAATAAATGCATTTTCTGATGGTACTCATCTGCTGTCTATGTAAGCAGAATATACATGCACAAATATATTTGGTATCAGAATGCATCTATGTTATTCGATGGAGCTTCTGAACTGCAGTTAAGGTTTAAAATATTTGGGATTTGAGGGGTGTACTCACTGGGAGCTGCAGGAGAACTAGCACCTAAAAGCAGAAAAAAAACAATTTATTTAATTACTGTTTGAAAGGCATTGGTAGTTTTTAAAGGTCAGCTATTACGCTGCTAAACAGTGGAGTCATCACATCACACGGCAGGTTCAGCATTTACCTGGGGCCGCTAATCCGGAGAGGAGGTTAAACATTCTTGCTGCAAAAGCACGGTCAAATAAGGCTTGCTTAAGGTTGGGGTGACTAGATTCCTGGACTAAATGACCACTTTGGAGTTAAATGAATTTGCGACCTCATTCTATACCGTACCACTCACGGGGAATTTTGTAAATATGTCTGCATAAAGCAAGTTCTACAATAATGCACAGAGCTCACTGGACGATGCTTTCAAACAGCAGTCTGTGAAAGATAACCAATTGGAACTGGCGAAAGGGGAATGAAATGGCATCGGAGCCCACTTGACTGGTGAAATTCCTCCTCTGTACTGACCCAGAAAATAACGGACTGGTTGATGATCTAAATGCATCCAATCGCTGCAGGAGGAAAAGTTGTAGCTGTGTTTCACATTAATTATAATCAAGAAGCTCTTGAAATACAGATGATGAGGGAAGACAGAGCCTTTTTACTGCAGTCACAGTTACGATTTTAGAATAGGAAGGATATACTCACCAGGAGTTGTAGTGGAAGCAGTACCTTAAGGCAGAAAGAAAAAAGTTCAGTTAATTATAATTGGAAAGTTATTATCTGTTTATATATGTCAATCATCACCCGGCCATAATGTGGGAGTCTTCTCCCTCCACAAGGGCTTCAATTGTCACCCACGGCACCACAAAGCAGAAGTGTGTGTAAAGCATTCTCAATCCCAAAGAATTGTATGGTAAGGAATGTTCAAGGCAGCGGTTACTAGAATTTTGGAGAATTGAGAAGTGAGCATTGATACCTAATGGAAAAAGATGGCAGAGTGAATGATCAAATGTGAAGACATTAAATCAGCTGACAGTCCAGCTTTTCTCTTCAGACACGAAGCTGGGTGGCAGTGTTAGCTGTGAGGAGGATGCTAAGAGGATGCAGGGTGACTTGGATAGGTTGGGTGAGTGGGCAAATTCATGGCAGATGCAATTTAATGTGGATAAATGTAAAGTTATCCACGTTGGTGGCAAAAATAGGAAAACAGATTATTATCTGAATGGTGGCCGATTAAGAAGAGGGGAGGTGCAACGAGACCTGGGTGTCATTATACACCAGTCATTGAAAGTGGGCATGCAGGTACAGCAGGCGGTGAAAAAGGCGAATGGTATGCTGGCATTTATAGCGACAGGATTCGAGTACAGGAGCAGGGAGGTACTACTGCAGTTGTACAAGGCCTTGGTGAGACCATACCTGGAGTATTGTGTGCAGTTTTGCTCCCCTAATCTGAGGAAAGACATCCTTGCCATAGAGGGAGTACAAAGAAGGTTCACCAGATCGATTCCTGGGATGGCAGGACTTTCATATGAAGAAAGACTGGATGAACTGGGCTTGTACTCGTTGGAATTTAGAAGATTGAGGGGGGATCTGATTGAAACGTATAAGATCCTAAAGGGATTGGCAGGCTAGATGCAGGAAGATTGTTCCCGATGTTGGGGAAGTCCAGAACGAGGGGCCACAGTTTGAGGATAAAGGGGAAGCCTTTTAGGACCGAGATTAGGAAAAACTTCTTCACACAGAGAGTGGTGAATCTGTGGAATTCTCTGCCACAGGAAACAGTTGAGGCCAGTTCATTGGCTATAGTTAAGAGGGAGTTAGGTATGGCCCTTGCGGCTACGGGGGTCAGGGGGTATGGAGGGAAGGCTGAGGCCGGGTTCTGAGTTGGATGATCAGCCATGATCATTATAAATGGCGGTGCAGGCTTGAAGGGCCGAATGGCCTACTCCTGCACCTATTTTCTATGTTTCTATGTTTCTATGTTCTGAAATCAATAATCACCATTCGGTATTGGAGCTACTGACTGAAGATGGATAATAAGTATTACATTAAAATTAAATGAATTTTCTGATGGGACTCATTTGCTGTGTATATAAGCAGAATATACATGCAGAACTATATTTGGTATCAGAATGCATTACATCAACTTGCATATGAGAGCGCAATGTGTTACACAATCTCTGATGTGCTGTTCAGTTTCCCGAACCCATCTTGTCCAATTGTGGCTACTGACAAGAACAATATCCCCTCAACTCCAGAACTGATCCTGACCCCTTCACATGTGCTTTCTACACCCTCTCCTCAATAAACCTCCAGCTTTCATTATCATCAGCTTGTCATCAGTATCACATTTGACCGATAAAGGAACGTATACCTTTTTTTTTGCTTTCTACTGAATTTCGAACTGTTGTGTCTTAACGATAAGAAATTCTCTCATATTTGTCATTGTTCCTCACAGGAAAAATTTCATTCCTGCATTCTGACCAGCTTGCCTTCAAATGACTCGCACATGTCAAGATGTGGATGAATCCAATAGCAGATTCTCCATATCTTCCCTGCTCAGCTGTTTCCTCGTGCTACTGTGGCTAGCTTTTCCCCTTTGTGTCACGTTCTCATGATTTCAGTCTTCACCTGAAACTGATCATTACTAAAACAATGCTAAATCTGATCGATTTGCGACCAATGTCCATAAAAAATTTGTCCGGTGAAAATTCCAATCACCAAGCAAGACTCAGTTTTCTAACTTCCCTTAGCATATCAATGACCTGAATGAAACCAGGGAGTACTCAAAGACTGGCAATTACAAGCAGCAATTATTGCTTGCTAAGAAGACCCACTCTCTGTATCAAGATTATTAAAGTCCAAAAAGTCTTCAAGCTCGGCACAATGTCGTTTGATGGAGCTTTTGAACTGCTGATAAAATTTGCAATATTTAGGATTTGAAAGATATACTCACTGGGAGTTGCAGTAGAACTAGCACCTGAAAGCAGAAAATAACAATTTGTTTAATTATAATTTGAAAACTATTGACAGTTATAAAAGCTCAGCTATTGCACTGCTAAACTGTGGAGTCCAAAACAGCAGGTTCAGCATTTACCTCGGGCCACTAATCCAGAGAGGAGGTTAAACATTCTTGCTGCAAAAGCACGGTCAAATAAGGCTTGCTTAAGTTTGTGGTGACTAGATTCCTGGACTACACGACCGCATTGGAGTTAAATGAATTTGCAGCCTCATTCTACCCTGTACCGCCTACGGGGAATTTCGCAAATATGTCTGCATAAAGCACTAGACCTTGATCTCAAACAGCAGTCTGTGAAAATTGACCACTTTCAACTGGCGAAAGGGGAATGAAATGGCATCGGAGCCCACTTGACTGGTGAAATTCCTACTCTGTAATGACCCAGAAATTAACAGACTGGTTGATGACCTAAATGCATTCAATTGTTGCAGGAGGAAAAGTTGTAGCTGTGTTTCATATTAATTATCATCAAGGAGCTCTTGAAATACAAACGATGAGGCTTGACAGAGCCATTATACTGCAGTCATAGTTACGTTTTAGAATAGGAAGTATATACTCACCTGAAATTATAGTAGAAGCAGTACCTTAAAGCAAAAAGAAAAATGTTCAGTTAATTATAATTTGAAAATTATTATGTTTGTATATGTCAATCATCACCCGGCCATAATGTGGGAGAGTCTTTTCTCTCCACAAAGGCTTTAATTGTCACACATGGCACCACAAAACGGGAGTGTGTGTTAGGCATTCTCAATCCCAAAGAATTGTACGGTAAGGAATGTTCAAGGCAGCGGTTACTAGAATTTTGGAGAATTGAGAGGTGAGCATTGATACCTAATGGAAAAAGATGGCAGAGTGAATGATCAAATATGAAGACATTAAATCAGCTGACAGTCCAGCTTTTCTCTTCAGACATGTTCTGAAATCAATAATCACCATTCAGTATTGGAGATACTGACTGAAGATGGATTGTAAGAATTACGTTAATATTAAATGCATTTTCTGATGGGACTCATCTGCTGTCTATATAAGCAGAATATACATGCAGAAATATATTTGGTATCAGAATGCATTACATCAACTTGCATATGAGAGCACAATGTGCTACCAATCTCTGATGTGCTGTTCAGTTTCCCGAACCCATCTTGTCCAATGGTGGCTACTGACAAGAACAATATCCCCTCAACTCCAGAACTGATCCTGACCCCTTCACATATGCTTTCTACACCCTCTCCTCAATAAAAATCCAGGTTTCATTATTTTCAGTTTATCATCAGTATCATAATTGTCCTATTAAAAAACATACACTTTTTTTTGCTTTCTACTGAATTTAGAACTCTTGTGTCCTAACGACATGAAAATTTTGCATAGTTCTCTTTGTTTCTCACAAGAAAATATTGTTCCTGAGTTCTGACCAGCTGGCCTTCAAATGACTTGCACATGTGAGATGTGGATGAACCCAGTAACAGATTCTCCATATCTTCCCTCCTCGGCTGTTTTCTCCTGCTACTGTGGCTAGCTTATCCCCTGTGTGTCACTTTCTCATGATTTCAGTCTTCACCTGAAACTGATCATTACTAAAACAATGCTAAATCTGATCGATTTGCAACCACTGTCCACTGAAAACTCCAATCCCCAATCAAGACATAGTTCCCTAACTTCCCTTAGCAAAGCAATGACCTAAATATATTACGCAAACATGAGGAAATCTGCAAATGCTGGAATTTCAAGCAACACACATAATAGTTGCTGGTAAACACAGCAGGCCAGGCAGCATCTCCAGGAAGAGGTACATTCAACATTTCGGGCCAAGACCCTTCGTCAGGACTAACTGAAAGAAGAGCTAGTAAGAGATTTGAAAGTTGCAGGGGGAGGGGGAGATGTGAAATGATAGGAGAAGACAGGAGGGGGAGGGATGGAGCCAAGAGCTGGACAGTTGATTGGCAAAAGGGATAAGAGAGGATCATGGGACAGGAGGCCTAGGGATAAAGAAAAGGAGAGGGGGGAAGCCCAGAGGATGGGCAAGGGGTATAGTGAGGGGGATAGAGAGAGAAAAAGGAGAGAGAGAAAAAGAAGGTGTGTATATAAAGAAATAATGGATGGGGTGCGAGGGGGAGGTGGGGCATTAGCGGAAGTTTGAGAAGTCAATGTTCATGCCATCAGGTTGGAGGCTACCCAGACGGAATATAATGTGTTGTTCCTCCAACCTGAGTGTGGCTTCATTTTTACAGTAGAGGATGCCATGGATAGACATATCAGAATGGGAATGCAATGTGGAATTAAAATGTGTGGGCACTGGGAGATCCTGCTTTCTCTGGCGGACAGAGCGTAGGTGTTCAGTGAGACGATCTCGCAGTCTGCGTCGGGTCTCGCCAATATATAGAAGGCCACATCGGGAGCACCGGACGCAGTATATCACCCCAGCCGACTCACAGGTGAAGTGTCGCCTCACCTGGAAGGACTGTCTGGGGCCCTGAATGGTGGTGAGGGAGGAAGTGTAAGGGCATGTGTAGCACTTGTTCTGCTTACAAGGAGAAGTGCCAGGAGGGAGATCGGTGGGGAGGGATGGGGGGGACGAATGGCCAAGGGAGTCGCGTAGGGAGCAATCCCTACGGAAAGTAGGGGGGGGCGGGAGGGAAAGATGTGCTTAGTGGTGGGATCCCGCTGGAGGTTGCGGAAGTTACGGCGAATTATATGTTGGACCCGGAGGCTGGTGGGCTGCTAGGTGACTTCTGAATGAAACCTGGGAGTTCTCAAAGACTGGCAATTACAAGCAGCAATTATTGTTTACTGAGAAGACCCACTCTCTGTTTCACGATTATTAAAGTCAAAAAACACTTCAACCGAGACACGATGTCATTCGATGGAGCTTTTGAACTGCTGTTAAAATTTGCAATAGTTAGGATTTGAAAGATTTACTCACTGGGCGTTGCAGTAGAATTTGCACCTGAAAGCAGAAAAAAATAATTTATTTAATTATAATTTGAAAACCATTGTCAGCGATTACACTGCTAAACTGTGGAGTCCTCACATCACACGTCAGGTTCAGCATTTACCTCGGGCCACTAATCCGGAGAGGAGGTTCAACATTCTTGCTGCAAAAGCACGGTTAAATAATGCTTGCTTAAGGTTGGGGTGACTAGATTCCTGGACTACACGACCACTTTGGAGTTAAATGAATTTGCAACCTCATTCTAAACCATCCCACCCACGGGGAATTTTGACAATATGTCTGCATAAAGCAAGTTCTACAATAATGCACAGAGCTCACTGGACGATGCTTTCAAACAGCAGTCTGTGAAAGTTAACCACTTGGAACTGGCGAAAGGGGAATGAAACGGCATCGGAGCCCACTTGACTGGTGAAATTCCTTTCTGTACCGACCCAGAAAATAACGGACTGGTTGATGATCTAAATGCATCCAATCGCTGCAGGAGGAAAAGTTGTAGCTGTGTTTCACATTAATTATAATCAAGAAGCTCTTGAAATACAGATGATGAGGGAAGACAGAGCCTTTTTACTGCAGTCACAGTTACGATTTTAGAATAGGAAGGATATACTCACCAGGAGTTGTAGCGGAAGCAGTACCTTAAAGCAGAAAGAAAAAAGTTCAGTTAATTATAATTGGAAAATTATTATCTGTTTATATATGTCAATCATCACCCGGCCATAATGTGGGAGTCTTCTCCCTCCACAAGGGCTTCAATTGTCACCCACCGCACCACAAAGCAGAAGTGTGTGTAAAGCATTCTCAATCCCAAAGAATTGTATGGTAAGGAATGTTCAAGGCAGCGGTTACTAGAATTTTGGAGAATTGAGAAGTGAGCATTGATACCTAATGGAAAAAGATGGCAGAGTGAATGATCAAATGTGAAGACATTAAATCAGCTGACAGTCCAGCTTTTCTCTTCAGACAGGAAGCTGGGTGGCAGTGTTAGCAGTGAGGAGGATGCTAAGAGGATGCAGGGTGACTTGGATAGGTTGGGTGAGTGGGCAAATTCATGGCAGATGCAATTTAATGTGGATAAATGTGAAGTTATCCACGTTGGTGGCAAAAATAGGAAAACAGATTATTATCTGAATGGTGGCCGATTAGGAAAAGGGGAGGTGCAACGAGACCTGGGTGTCATTATACACCAGTCATTGAAAGTGGGCATGCAGGTACAGCAGGCGGTGAAAAAGGCGAATGGTATGCTGGCATTTATAGCGACAGGATTCGAGTACAGGAGCAGGGAGGTACTACTGCAGTTGTACAAGGCCTTGGTGAGACCATACCTGGAGTATTGTGTGCAGTTTTGCTCCCCTAATCTGAGGAAAGACATCTTTGCCATAGAGGGAGTACAAAGAAGGTTCACCAGATCGATTCCTGGGATGGCAGGACTTTCATATGAAGAAAGACTGGATGAACTGGGCTTGTACTCGTTGGAATTTAGAAGATTGAGGGGGGATCTGATTGAAAGGTATAAGATCCTAAAGGGATTGGACAGGCTAGATGCAGGAAGATTGTTCCCGATGTTGGGGAAGTCCAGAACGAGGGGCCACAGTTTGAGGATAAAGGGGATAAACGGGAAGCCTTTTAGGACCGAGATTAGGAAAAACTTCTTCACACAGAGAGTGGTGAATCTGTGGAATTCTCTGCCACAGGAAACAGTTGAGGCCAGTTCATTGGCTATAGTTAAGAGGGAGTTAGGTATGGCCCTTGCGGCTACGGGGGTCAGGGGGTATGGAGGGAAGGCTGAGGCCGGGTTCTGAGTTGGATGATCAGCCATGATCATAATAAATGGCGGTGCAGGCTCGAAGGGCCGAATGGCCTACTCCTGCACCTATTTTCTATGTTTCTATGTTTCTATGTTCTGAAATCAATAATCACCATTCGGTATTGGAGCTACTGACTGAAGATGGATAATAAGTATTACATTAAAATTAAATGAATTTTCTGATGGGACTCATTTGCTGTGTATATAAGCAGAATATACATGCAGAACTATATTTGGTATCAGAATGCATTACATCAACTTGCATATGAGAGCGCAATGTGTTACACAATCTCTGATGTGCTGTTCAGTTTCCCGAACCCATCTTGTCCAATTGTGGCTACTGACAAGAACAATATCCCCTCAACTCCAGAACTGATCCTGACCCCTTCACATGTGCTTTCTACACCCTCTCCTCAATAAACCTCCAGCTTTCATTATCATCAGCTTGTCATCAGTATCACATTTGACCGATAAAGGAACGTATACCTTTTTTTTGCTTTCTACTGAATTCCGAACTGTTGTGTCTTAACGATAAGAAATTCTCTCATATTTGTCATTGTTCCTCACAGGAAAAATTTCATTCCTGCATTCTGACCAGCTTGCCTTCAAATGACTCGCACATGTCAAGATGTGGATGAATCCAATAGCAGATTCTCCATATCTTCCCTGCTCAGCTGTTTCCTCGTGCTACTGTGGCTAGCTTTTCCCCTTTGTGTCACGTTCTCATGATTTCAGTCTTCACCTGAAACTGATCATTACTAAAACAATGCTAAATCTGATCGATTTGCGACCAATGTCCATAAAAAATTTGTCCGGTGAAAATTCCAATCACCAAGCAAGACTCAGTTTTCTAACTTCCCTTAGCATATCAATGACCTGAATGAAACCAGGGAGTACTCAAAGACTGGCAATTACAAGCAGCAATTATTGCTTGCTAAGAAGACCCACTCTCTGTATCAAGATTATTAAAGTCCAAAAAGTCTTCAAGCTCGGCACAATGTCGTTTGATGGAGCTTTTGAACTGCTGATAAAATTTGCAATATTTAGGATTTGAAAGATATACTCACTGGGAGTTGCAGTAGAACTAGCACCTGAAAGCAGAAAATAACAATTTGTTTAATTATAATTTGAAAACTATTGACAGTTATAAAAGCTCAGCTATTGCACTGCTAAACTGTGGAGTCCAAAACAGCAGGTTCAGCATTTACCTCGGGCCACTAATCCAGAGAGGAGGTTAAACATTCTTGCTGCAAAAGCACGGTCAAATAAGGCTTGCTTAAGTTTGTGGTGACTAGATTCCTGGACTACACGACCGCATTGGAGTTAAATGAATTTGCAGCCTCATTCTACCCTGTACCGCCTACGGGGAATTTCGCAAATATGTCTGCATAAAGCACTAGACCTTGATCTCAAACAGCAGTCTGTGAAAATTGACCACTTTCAACTGGCGAAAGGGGAATGAAATGGCATCGGAGCCCACTTGACTGGTGAAATTCCTACTCTGTAATGACCCAGAAATTAACAGCCTGGTTGATGACCTAAATGCATTCAATTGTTGCAGGAGGAAAAGTTGTAGCTGTGTTTCATATTAATTATCATCAAGGAGCTCTTGAAATACAAACGATGAGGCTTGACAGAGCCATTATACTGCAGTCATAGTTACGTTTTAGAATAGGAAGTATATACTCACCTGAAATTATAGTAGAAGCAGTACCTTAAAGCAAAAAGAAAAATGTTCAGTTAATTATAATTTGAAAATTATTATGTTTGTATATGTCAATCATCACCCGGCCATAATGTGGGAGAGTCTTTTCTCTCCACAAAGGCTTTAATTGTCACACATGGCACCACAAAACGGGAGTGTGTGTTAGGCATTCTCAATCCCAAAGAATTGTACGGTAAGGAATGTTCAAGGCAGCGGTTACTAGAATTTTGGAGAATTGAGAGGTGAGCATTGATACCTAATGGAAAAAGATGGCAGAGTGAATGATCAAATATGAAGACATTAAATCAGCTGACAGTCCAGCTTTTCTCTTCAGACATGTTCTGAAATCAATAATCACCATTCAGTATTGGAGATACTGACTGAAGATGGATTGTAAGAATTACGTTAATATTAAATGCATTTTCTGATGGGACTCATCTGCTGTCTATATAAGCAGAATATACATGCAGAAATATATTTGGTATCAGAATGCATTACATCAACTTGCATATGAGAGCACAATGTGCTACCAATCTCTGATGTGCTGTTCAGTTTCCCGAACCCATCTTGTCCAATGGTGGCTACTGACAAGAACAATATCCCCTCAACTCCAGAACTGATCCTGACCCCTTCACATATGCTTTCTACACCCTCTCCTCAATAAAAATCCAGGTTTCATTATTTTCAGTTTATCATCAGTATCATAATTGTCCTATTAAAAAACATACACTTTTTTTTGCTTTCTACTGAATTTAGAACTCTTGTGTCCTAACGACATGAAAATTTTGCATAGTTCTCTTTGTTTCTCACAAGAAAATATTGTTCCTGAGTTCTGACCAGCTGGCCTTCAAATGACTTGCACATGTGAGATGTGGATGAACCCAGTAACAGATTCTCCATATCTTCCCTCCTCGGCTGTTTTCTCCTGCTACTGTGGCTAGCTTATCCCCTGTGTGTCACTTTCTCATGATTTCAGTCTTCACCTGAAACTGATCATTACTAAAACAATGCTAAATCTGATCGATTTGCAACCACTGTCCACTGAAAACTCCAATCCCCAATCAAGACATAGTTCCCTAACTTCCCTTAGCAAAGCAATGACCTAAATATATTACGCAAACATGAGGAAATCTGCAAATGCTGGAATTTCAAGCAACACACATAATAGTTGCTGGTAAACACAGCAGGCCAGGCAGCATCTCCAGGAAGAGGTACATTCAACATTTCGGGCCAAGACCCTTCGTCAGGACTAACTGAAAGAAGAGCTAGTAAGAGATTTGAAAGTTGCAGGGGGAGGGGGAGATGTGAAATGATCAGAGAAGACAGGAGAGGGAGGGATGGAGCCAAGAGCTGGACAGTTGATTGGCAAAAGGGATAAGAGAGGATCATGGGACAGGAGGCCTAGGGATAAAGAAAAGTAGACGGGGGAAGCCCAGAGGATGGGCAAGGGGTATAGTGAGGGGGATAGAGAGAGAAAAAGGAGAGAGAGAAAAAGAAGGTGTGTATATAAAGAAATAATGGATGGGGTGCGAGGGGGAGGTGGGGCATTAGCGGAAGTTTGAGAAGTCAATGTTCATGCCATCAGGTTGGAGGCTACCCAGACGGAATATAATGTGTTGTTCCTCCAACCTGAGTGTGGCTTCATTTTTACAGTAGAGGATGCCATGGATAGACATATCAGAATGGGAATGCAATGTGGAATTAAAATGTGTGGGCACTGGGAGATCCTGCTTTCTCTGGCGGACAGAGCGTAGGTGTTCAGTGAGACGATCTCGCAGTCTGCGTCGGGTCTCGCCAATATATAGAAGGCCACATCGGGAGCACCGGACGCAGTATATCACCCCAGCCGACTCACAGGTGAAGTGTCGCCTCACCTGGAAGGACTGTCTGGGGCCCTGAATGGTGGTGAGGGAGGAAGTGTAAGGGCATGTGTAGCACTTGTTCTGCTTACAAGGAGAAGTGCCAGGAGGGAGATCGGTGGGGAGGGATGGGGGGGACGAATGGCCAAGGGAGTCGCGTAGGGAGCAATCCCTACGGAAAGTGGGGGGGGCGGGAGGGAAAGATGTGCTTAGTGGTGGGATCCCGCTGGAGGTTGCGGAAGTTACGGCGAATTAAATGTTGGACCCGGAGGCTGGTGGGCTGCTAGGTGACTTCTGAATGAAACCTGGGAGTTCTCAAAGACTGGCAATTACAAGCAGCAATTACTGTTTACTGAGAAGACCCACTCTCTGTTTCACGATTATTAAAGTCAAAAAACACTTCAACCGAGACACGATGTCATTCGATGGAGCTTTAGAACTGCTGTTAAAATTTGCAATAGTTAGGATTTGAAAGATTTACTCACTGGGAGTTGCAGTGGAATTTGCACCTGAAAGCAGAAAAAGATAATTTATTTAATTATAATTTGAAAACCATTGTCAGCGATTACACTGCTAAACTGTGGAGTCCTCACATCACACGTCAGGTTCAGCATTTACCTCGGGCCACTAATCCGGAGAGGAGGTTCAACATTCTTGCTGCAAAAGCACGGTCAAATAACACTTGCTTAAGGTTGGGGTGACTAGATTCCTGGACTACACGACCACTTTGGAGTTAAATGAATTTGCAACCTCATTCTAAACCATCTCACCCACGGGGAATTTTGACAATATGTCTGCATAAAGCAAGTTCTACAATGATGCACAGAGCTCAGTGGACGATGCTTTCAAACAGCAGTCTGTGAAAGTTAACCACTTGGAACTGGCGAAAGGGGAATGAAACGGCATCGGAGCCCACTTGACTGGTGAAATTCCTTTCTGTACCGACCCAGAAAATAACGGACTGGTTGATGATCTAAATGCATCCAATCGCTGCAGGAGGAGAAGTTGTAGCTGTGTTTCACATTAATTATAATCAAGAAGCTCTTGAAATACAGATGATGAGGGAAGACAGAGCCTTTTTAATGCAGTCACAGTTACGATTTTAGGATAGGAAGGATATACTCACCAGGAGTTGTAGTGGAAGCAGTACCTTAAGGCAGAAAGAAAAAAGTTCAGTTAATTATAATTGGAAAATTATTATCTGTTTATATATGTCAATCATCACCCGGCCATAATGTGGGAGTCTTCTCCCTCCACAAGGGCTTCAATTGTCACCCATGGCACCACAAAGCAGAAGTGTGTGTAAAGCATTCTCAATCCCAAAGAATTGTATGGTAAGGAATGTTCAAGGCAGCGGTTACTAGAATTTTGGAGAATTGAGAAGTGAGCATTGATACCTAATGGAAAAAGATGGCAGAGTGAATGATCAAATGTGGAGACATTAAATCAGCTGACAGTCCAGCTTTTCTCTTCAGACACGAAGCTGGGTGGCAGTGTTAGCTGTGAGGAGGATGCTAAGAGGATGCAGGGTGACTTGGATAGGTTGGGTGAGTGGGCAAATTCATGGCAGATGCAATTTAATGTGGATAAATGTAAAGTTATCCACGTTGGTGGCAAAAATAGGAAAACAGATTATTATCTGAATGGTGGCCGATTAAGAAGAGGGGAGGTGCAACGAGACCTGGGTGTCATTATACACCAGTCATTGAAAGTGGGCATGCAGGTACAGCAGGCGGTGAAAAAGGCGAATGGTATGCTGGCATTTATAGCGACAGGATTCGAGTACAGGAGCAGGGAGGTACTACTGCAGTTGTACAAGGCCTTGGTGAGACCATACCTGGAGTATTGTGTGCAGTTTTGCTCCCCTAATCTGAGGAAAGACATCCTTGCCATAGAGGGAGTACAAAGAAGGTTCACCAGATCGATTCCTGGGATGGCAGGACTTTCATATGAAGAAAGACTGGATGAACTGGGCTTGTACTCGTTGGAATTTAGAAGATTGAGGGGGGATCTGATTGAAACGTATAAGATCCTAAAGGGATTGGCAGGCTAGATGCAGGAAGATTGTTCCCGATGTTGGGGAAGTCCAGAACGAGGGGCCACAGTTTGAGGATAAAGGGGAAGCCTTTTAGGACCGAGATTAGGAAAAACTTCTTCACACAGAGAGTGGTGAATCTGTGGAATTCTCTGCCACAGGAAACAGTTGAGGCCAGTTCATTGGCTATAGTTAAGAGGGAGTTAGGTATGGCCCTTGCGGCTACGGGGGTCAGGGGGTATGGAGGGAAGGCTGAGGCCGGGTTCTGAGTTGGATGATCAGCCATGATCATTATAAATGGCGGTGCAGGCTCGAAGGGCCGAATGGCCTACTCCTGCACCTATTTTCTATGTTTCTATGTTTCTATGTTCTGAAATCAATAATCACCATTCGGTATTGGAGCTACTGACTGAAGATGGATAATAAGTATTACATTAAAATTAAATGAATTTTCTGATGGGACTCATTTGCTGTGTATATAAGCAGAATATACATGCAGAACTATATTTGGTATCAGAATGCATTACATCAACTTGCATATGAGAGCGCAATGTGTTACACAATCTCTGATGTGCTGTTCAGTTTCCCGAACCCATCTTGTCCAATTGTGGCTACTGACAAGAACAATATCCCCTCAACTCCAGAACTGATCCTGACCCCTTCACATGTGCTTTCTACACCCTCTCCTCAATAAACCTCCAGCTTTCATTATCATCAGCTTGTCATCAGTATCACATTTGACCGATAAAGGAACGTATACCTTTTTTTTTGCTTTCTACTGAATTTCGAACTGTTGTGTCTTAACGATAAGAAATTCTCTCATATTTGTCATTGTTCCTCACAGGAAAAATTTCATTCCTGCATTCTGACCAGCTTGCCTTCAAATGACTCGCACATGTCAAGATGTGGATGAATCCAATAGCAGATTCTCCATATCTTCCCTGCTCAGCTGTTTCCTCGTGCTACTGTGGCTAGCTTTTCCCCTTTGTGTCACGTTCTCATGATTTCAGTCTTCACCTGAAACTGATCATTACTAAAACAATGCTAAATCTGATCGATTTGCGACCAATGTCCATAAAAAATTTGTCCGGTGAAAATTCCAATCACCAAGCAAGACTCAGTTTTCTAACTTCCCTTAGCATATCAATGACCTGAATGAAACCAGGGAGTACTCAAAGACTGGCAATTACAAGCAGCAATTATTGCTTGCTAAGAAGACCCACTCTCTGTATCAAGATTATTAAAGTCCAAAAAGTCTTCAAGCTCGGCACAATGTCGTTTGATGGAGCTTTTGAACTGCTGATAAAATTTGCAATATTTAGGATTTGAAAGATATACTCACTGGGAGTTGCAGTAGAACTAGCACCTGAAAGCAGAAAATAACAATTTGTTTAATTATAATTTGAAAACTATTGACAGTTATAAAAGCTCAGCTATTGCACTGCTAAACTGTGGAGTCCAAAACAGCAGGTTCAGCATTTACCTCGGGCCACTAATCCAGAGAGGAGGTTAAACATTCTTGCTGCAAAAGCACGGTCAAATAAGGCTTGCTTAAGTTTGTGGTGACTAGATTCCTGGACTACACGACCGCATTGGAGTTAAATGAATTTGCAGCCTCATTCTACCCTGTACCGCCTACGGGGAATTTCGCAAATATGTCTGCATAAAGCACTAGACCTTGATCTCAAACAGCAGTCTGTGAAAATTGACCACTTTCAACTGGCGAAAGGGGAATGAAATGGCATCGGAGCCCACTTGACTGGTGAAATTCCTACTCTGTAATGACCCAGAAATTAACAGACTGGTTGATGACCTAAATGCATTCAATTGTTGCAGGAGGAAAAGTTGTAGCTGTGTTTCATATTAATTATCATCAAGGAGCTCTTGAAATACAAACGATGAGGCTTGACAGAGCCATTATACTGCAGTCATAGTTACGTTTTAGAATAGGAAGTATATACTCACCTGAAATTATAGTAGAAGCAGTACCTTAAAGCAAAAAGAAAAATGTTCAGTTAATTATAATTTGAAAATTATTATGTTTGTATATGTCAATCATCACCCGGCCATAATGTGGGAGAGTCTTTTCTCTCCACAAAGGCTTTAATTGTCACACATGGCACCACAAAACGGGAGTGTGTGTTAGGCATTCTCAATCCCAAAGAATTGTACGGTAAGGAATGTTCAAGGCAGCGGTTACTAGAATTTTGGAGAATTGAGAGGTGAGCATTGATACCTAATGGAAAAAGATGGCAGAGTGAATGATCAAATATGAAGACATTAAATCAGCTGACAGTCCAGCTTTTCTCTTCAGACATGTTCTGAAATCAATAATCACCATTCAGTATTGGAGATACTGACTGAAGATGGATTGTAAGAATTACGTTAATATTAAATGCATTTTCTGATGGGACTCATCTGCTGTCTATATAAGCAGAATATACATGCAGAAATATATTTGGTATCAGAATGCATTACATCAACTTGCATATGAGAGCACAATGTGCTACCAATCTCTGATGTGCTGTTCAGTTTCCCGAACCCATCTTGTCCAATGGTGGCTACTGACAAGAACAATATCCCCTCAACTCCAGAACTGATCCTGACCCCTTCACATATGCTTTCTACACCCTCTCCTCAATAAAAATCCAGGTTTCATTATTTTCAGTTTATCATCAGTATCATAATTGTCCTATTAAAAAACATACACTTTTTTTTGCTTTCTACTGAATTTAGAACTCTTGTGTCCTAACGACATGAAAATTTTGCATAGTTCTCTTTGTTTCTCACAAGAAAATATTGTTCCTGAGTTCTGACCAGCTGGCCTTCAAATGACTTGCACATGTGAGATGTGGATGAACCCAGTAACAGATTCTCCATATCTTCCCTCCTCGGCTGTTTTCTCCTGCTACTGTGGCTAGCTTATCCCCTGTGTGTCACTTTCTCATGATTTCAGTCTTCACCTGAAACTGATCATTACTAAAACAATGCTAAATCTGATCGATTTGCAACCACTGTCCACTGAAAACTCCAATCCCCAATCAAGACATAGTTCCCTAACTTCCCTTAGCAAAGCAATGACCTAAATATATTACGCAAACATGAGGAAATCTGCAAATGCTGGAATTTCAAGCAACACACATAATAGTTGCTGGTAAACACAGCAGGCCAGGCAGCATCTCCAGGAAGAGGTACATTCAACATTTCGGGCCAAGACCCTTCGTCAGGACTAACTGAAAGAAGAGCTAGTAAGAGATTTGAAAGTTGCAGGGGGAGGGGGAGATGTGAAATGATAGGAGAAGACAGGAGGGGGAGGGATGGAGCCAAGAGCTGGACAGTTGATTGGCAAAAGGGATAAGAGAGGATCATGGGACAGGAGGCCTAGGGATAAAGAAAAGGAGAGGGGGGAAGCCCAGAGGATGGGCAAGGGGTATAGTGAGGGGGATAGAGAGAGAAAAAGGAGAGAGAGAAAAAGAAGGTGTGTATATAAAGAAATAATGGATGGGGTGCGAGGGGGAGGTGGGGCATTAGCGGAAGTTTGAGAAGTCAATGTTCATGCCATCAGGTTGGAGGCTACCCAGACGGAATATAATGTGTTGTTCCTCCAACCTGAGTGTGGCTTCATTTTTACAGTAGAGGATGCCATGGATAGACATATCAGAATGGGAATGCAATGTGGAATTAAAATGTGTGGGCACTGGGAGATCCTGCTTTCTCTGGCGGACAGAGCGTAGGTGTTCAGTGAGACGATCTCGCAGTCTGCGTCGGGTCTCGCCAATATATAGAAGGCCACATCGGGAGCACCGGACGCAGTATATCACCCCAGCCGACTCACAGGTGAAGTGTCGCCTCACCTGGAAGGACTGTCTGGGGCCCTGAATGGTGGTGAGGGAGGAAGTGTAAGGGCATGTGTAGCACTTGTTCTGCTTACAAGGAGAAGTGCCAGGAGGGAGATCGGTGGGGAGGGATGGGGGGGACGAATGGCCAAGGGAGTCGCGTAGGGAGCAATCCCTACGGAAAGTAGGGGGGGGGCGGGAGGGAAAGATGTGCTTAGTGGTGGGATCCCGCTGGAGGTTGCGGAAGTTACGGCGAATTATATGTTGGACCCGGAGGCTGGTGGGCTGCTAGGTGACTTCTGAATGAAACCTGGGAGTTCTCAAAGACTGGCAATTACAAGCAGCAATTATTGTTTACTGAGAAGACCCACTCTCTGTTTCACGATTATTAAAGTCAAAAAACACTTCAACCGAGACACGATGTCATTCGATGGAGCTTTTGAACTGCTGTTAAAATTTGCAATAGTTAGGATTTGAAAGATTTACTCACTGGGCGTTGCAGTAGAATTTGCACCTGAAAGCAGAAAAAAATAATTTATTTAATTATAATTTGAAAACCATTGTCAGCGATTACACTGCTAAACTGTGGAGTCCTCACATCACACGTCAGGTTCAGCATTTACCTCGGGCCACTAATCCGGAGAGGAGGTTCAACATTCTTGCTGCAAAAGCACGGTTAAATAATGCTTGCTTAAGGTTGGGGTGACTAGATTCCTGGACTACACGACCACTTTGGAGTTAAATGAATTTGCAACCTCATTCTAAACCATCCCACCCACGGGGAATTTTGACAATATGTCTGCATAAAGCAAGTTCTACAATAATGCACAGAGCTCACTGGACGATGCTTTCAAACAGCAGTCTGTGAAAGTTAACCACTTGGAACTGGCGAAAGGGGAATGAAACGGCATCGGAGCCCACTTGACTGGTGAAATTCCTTTCTGTACCGACCCAGAAAATAACGGACTGGTTGATGATCTAAATGCATCCAATCGCTGCAGGAGGAAAAGTTGTAGCTGTGTTTCACATTAATTATAATCAAGAAGCTCTTGAAATACAGATGATGAGGGAAGACAGAGCCTTTTTACTGCAGTCACAGTTACGATTTTAGAATAGGAAGGATATACTCACCAGGAGTTGTAGTGGAAGCAGTACCTTAAAGCAGAAAGAAAAAAGTTCAGTTAATTATAATTGGAAAATTATTATCTGTTTATATATGTCAATCATCACCCGGCCATAATGTGGGAGTCTTCTCCCTCCACAAGGGCTTCAATTATCACCCACCGCACCACAAAGCAGAAGTGTGTGTAAAGCATTCTCAATCCCAAAGAATTGTATGGTAAGGAATGTTCAAGGCAGCGGTTACTAGAATTTTGGAGAATTGAGAAGTGAGCATTGATACCTAATGGAAAAAGATGGCAGAGTGAATGATCAAATGTGAAGACATTAAATCAGCTGACAGTCCAGCTTTTCTCTTCAGACAGGAAGCTGGGTGGCAGTGTTAGCAGTGAGGAGGATGCTAAGAGGATGCAGGGTGACTTGGATAGGTTGGGTGAGTGGGCAAATTCATGGCAGATGCAATTTAATGTGGATAAATGTGAAGTTATCCACGTTGGTGGCAAAAATAGGAAAACAGATTATTATCTGAATGGTGGCCGATTAGGAAAAGGGGAGGTGCAACGAGACCTGGGTGTCATTATACACCAGTCATTGAAAGTGGGCATGCAGGTACAGCAGGCGGTGAAAAAGGCGAATGGTATGCTGGCATTTATAGCGACAGGATTCGAGTACAGGAGCAGGGAGGTACTACTGCAGTTGTACAAGGCCTTGGTGAGACCATACCTGGAGTATTGTGTGCAGTTTTGCTCCCCTAATCTGAGGAAAGACATCTTTGCCATAGAGGGAGTACAAAGAAGGTTCACCAGATCGATTCCTGGGATGGCAGGACTTTCATATGAAGAAAGACTGGATGAACTGGGCTTGTACTCGTTGGAATTTAGAAGATTGAGGGGGGATCTGATTGAAAGGTATAAGATCCTAAAGGGATTGGACAGGCTAGATGCAGGAAGATTGTTCCCGATGTTGGGGAAGTCCAGAACGAGGGGCCACAGTTTGAGGATAAAGGGGATAAACGGGAAGCCTTTTAGGACCGAGATTAGGAAAAACTTCTTCACACAGAGAGTGGTGAATCTGTGGAATTCTCTGCCACAGGAAACAGTTGAGGCCAGTTCATTGGCTATAGTTAAGAGGGAGTTAGGTATGGCCCTTGTGGCTACGGGGGTCAGGGGGTATGGAGGGAAGGCTGAGGCCGGGTTCTGAGTTGGATGATCAGCCATGATCATAATAAATGGCGGTGCAGGCTCGAAGGGCCAAATGGCCTACTCCTGCACCTATTTTCTATGTTTCTATGTTTCTATGTTCTGAAATCAATAATCACCATTCGGTATTGGAGCTACTGACTGAAGATGGATAATAAGTATTACATTAAAATTAAATGAATTTTCTGATGGGACTCATTTGCTGTGTATATAAGCAGAATATACATGCAGAACTATATTTGGTATCAGAATGCATTACATCAACTTGCATATGAGAGCGCAATGTGTTACACAATCTCTGATGTGCCGTTCAGTTTCCCGAACCAATCTTGTCCAATTGTGGCTACTGACAAGAACAATATCCCCTCAACTCCAGAACTGATCCTGACCCCTTCACATGTGCTTTCTACACCCTCTCCTCAATAAACCTCCAGCTTTCATTATCATCAGCTTGTCATCAGTATCACATTTGACCGATAAAGGAACGTATACCTTTTTTTTGCTTTCGACTGAATTTCGAACTGTTGTGTCCTAACGATAAGAAATTCTCTCATATTTGTCATTGTTCCTCACAGGAAAAATTTCATTCCTGCATTCTGACCATCTTGCCTTCAAATGACTCGCACATGTCAAGATGTGGATGAATCCAATAGCAGATTCTCCATATCTTCCCTGCTCAGCTGTTTCCTCGTGCAACTGTGGCTAGCTTTTCCCCTTTGTGTCACGTTCTCATGATTTCAGTCTTCACCTGAAACTGATCATTACTAAAACAATGCTAAATCTGATCGATTTGCGACCAATGTCCATAAAAAATTTGTCCGGTGAAAATTCCAATCACCAAGCAAGACTCAGTTTTCTAACTTCCCTTAGCATATCAATGACCTGAATGAAACCAGGGAGTACTCAAAGACTGGCAATTACAAGCAGCAATTATTACTTGCTAAGAAGACCCACTCTCTGTATCAAGATTATTAAAGTCCAAAAAGTCTTCAAGCTCGGCACAATGTCGTTTGATGGAGCTTTTGAACTGCTGATAAAATTTGCAATATTTAGGATTTGAAAGATATACTCACTGGGAGTTGCAGTAGAACTAGCACCTGAAAACAGAAAATAACAATTTGTTTAATTATAATTTGAAAACTATTGACAGTTATAAAAGCTCAGCTATTGCACTGCTAAACTGTGGAGTCCAAAACGGCAGGTTCAGCATTTACCTCGGGCCACTAATCCAGAGAGGAGGTTAAACATTCTTGCTGCAAAAGCACGGTCAAATAAGGCTTGCTTAAGTTTGTGGTGACTAGATTCCTGGACTATACGACTGCATTGGAGTTCAATGAATTTGCAGCCTCATTCTACCCTGTACCGCCTGCGGGGAATTTTGCAAATATGTCTGCATAAAGCACTAGACCTTGATCTCAAACAGCAGTCTGTGAAAATTGACCACTTTCAACTGGCGAAAGGGGAATGAAATGGCATCGGAGCCCACTTGACTGGTGAAATTCCTTTCTGTACCGACCCAGAAAATAACGGACTGGTTGATGATCTAAATGCATCCAATCGCTGCAGGAGGAAAAGTTGTAGCTGTGTTTCACATTAATTATAATCAAGAAGCTCTTGAAATACAGATGATGTGGGAAGACAGAGCCTTTTTACTGCAGTCACAGTTACGATTTTAGAATAGGAAGGATATACTCACCAGGAGTTGTAGTGGAAGCAGTACCTTAAAGCAGAAAGAAAAAAGTTCAGTTAATTATAATTGGAAAATTATTATCTGTTTATATATGTCAATCATCACCCGGCCATAATGTGGGAGTCTTCTCCCTCCACAAGGGCTTCAATTGTCACCCACGGCACCACAAAGCAGAAGTGTGTGTAAGGCGTTCTCAATCCCAAAGAATTGTATGGTAAGGAATGTTCAAGGCAGCGGTTACTAGAATTTTGGAGAATTGAGAAGTGAGCATTGATACCTAATGGAAAAAGATGGCAGAGTGAATGATCAAATGTGTAGACATTAAATCAGCTGACAGTCCAGCTTTTCTCTTCAGACACGAAGCTTGGTGGCAGTGTTAGCTGTGAGGAGGATGCTAAGAGGATGCAGGGTGACTTGGATAGGTTGGGTGAGTGGGCAAATTCATGGCAGATGCAATTTAATGTGGATAAATGTGAAGTTATCCACTTTGGTGGCTAAAATAGGAAAACAGGTTATTATCTGAATGGTGGCCGATTAGGAAAAGGGGAGGTGCAACGAGACCTGGGTGTCATTATACACCAGTCATTGAAAGTGGGCATGCAGGTACAGCAGGCGGTGAAAAAGGCGAATGGTATGCTGGCATTTATAGTGACAGGATTCGAGTACAGGAGCAGGGAGGTACTACTGCAGTTGTACAAGGCCTTGGTGAGACCATACCTGGAGTATTGTGTGCAGTTTTGCTCCCCTAATCTGAGGAAAGACATCCTTGCCATAGAGGGAGTACAAAGAAGGTTCACCAGATCGATTCCTGGGATGGCAGGACTTTCATATGAAGAAAGACTGGATGAACTGGGCTTGTACTCGTTGGAATTTAGAAGATTGAGGGGGGATCTGATTGAAAGGTATAAGATCCTAAAGGGATTGGACAGGCTAGATGCAGGAAGATTGTTCCCGATGTTGGGGAAGTCCAGAACGAGGGGCCACAGTTTGAGGATAAAGGGGAAGCCTTTTAGGACCGAGATTAGGAAAAACTTCTTCACACAGAGAGTGGTGAATCTGTGGAATTCTCTGCCACAGGAAACAGTTGAGGCCAGTTCATTGGCTATAGTTAAGAGGGAGTTAGGTATGGCCCTTGCGGCTACGGGGGTCAGGGGGTATGGAGGGAAGGCTGAGGCCGGGTTCTGAGTTGGATGATCAGCCATGATCATAATAAATGGCGGTGCAGGCTCGAAGGGCCGAATGGCCTACTCCTGCACCTATTTTCTATGTTTCTATGTTTCTATGTTCTGAAATCAATAATCACCATTCGGTATTGGAGCTACTGACTGAAGATGGATAATAAGTATTACATTAAAATTAAATGAATTTTCTGATGGGACTCATTTGCTGTGTATATAAGCAGAATATACATGCAGAACTATATTTGGTATCAGAATGCATTACATCAACTTGCATATGAGAGCGCAATGTGTTACACAATCTCTGATGTGCTGTTCAGTTTCCCGAACCCATCTTGTCCAATTGTGGCTACTGACAAGAACAATATCCCCTCAACTCCAGAACTGATCCTGACCCCTTCACATGTGCTTTCTACACCCTCTCCTCAATAAACCTCCAGCTTTCATTATCATCAGCTTGTCATCAGTATCACATTTGACCGATAAAGGAACGTATACCTTTTTTTTGCTTTCTACTGAATTTCGAACTGTTGTGTCTTAACGATAAGAAATTCTCTCATATTTGTCATTGTTCCTCACAGGAAAAATTTCATTCCTGCATTCTGACCAGCTTGCCTTCAAATGACTCGCACATGTCAAGATGTGGATGAATCCAATAGCAGATTCTCCATATCTTCCCTGCTCAGCTGTTTCCTCGTGCTACTGTAGCTAGCTTTTCCCCTTTGTGTCACGTTCTCATGATTTCAGTCTTCACCTGAAACTGATCATTACTAAAACAATGCTAAATCTGATCGATTTGCGACCAATGTCCATAAAAAATTTGTCCGGTGAAAATTCCAATCACCAAGCAAGACTCAGTTTTCTAACTTCCCTTAGCATATCAATGACCTGAATGAAACCAGGGAGTACTCAATGACTGGCAATTACAAGCAGCAATTATTGCTTGCTAAGAAGACCCACTCTCTGTATCAAGATTATTAAAGTCCAAAAAGTCTTCAAGCTCGGCACAATGTCGTTTGATGGAGCTTTTGAACTGCTGATAAAATTTGCAATATTTAGGATTTGAAAGATATACTCACTGGGAGTTGCAGTAGAACTAGCACCTGAAAGCAGAAAATAACAATTTGTTTAATTATAATTTGAAAACTATTGACAGTTATAAAAGCTCAGCTATTGCACTGCTAAACTGTGGAGTCCAAAACGGCAGGTTCAGCATTTACCTCGGGCCACTAATCCAGAGAGGAGGTTAAACATTCTTGCTGCAAAAGCACGGTCAAATAAGGCTTGCTTAAGTTTGTGGTGACTAGATTCCTGGACTACACGACCGCATTGGAGTTAAATGAATTTGCAGCCTCATTCTACCCTGTACCGCCTACGGGGAATTTTGCAAATATGTCTGCATAAAGCACTAGATCTTGATCTCAAACAGCAGTCTGTGAAAATTGACCACTTTCAACTGGCGAAAGGGGAATGAAATGGCATCGGAGCCCACTTGACTGGTGAAATTCCTACTCTGTAATGACCCAGAAATTAACAGACTGGTTGATGACCTAAATGCATTCAATTGTTGCAGGAGGAAAAGTTGTAGCTGTGTTTCATATTAATTATCATCAAGGAGCTCTTGAAATACAAACGATGAGGCTTGACAGAGCCATTATACTGCAGTCATAGTTACGTTTTAGAATAGGAAGGATATACTCACCTGAAATTATAGTAGAAGCAGTACCTTAAAGCAAAAAGAAAAATGTTCAGTTAATTATAATTTGAAAATTATTATGTTTGTATATGTCAATCATCACCCGGCCATAATGTGGGAGAGTCTTTTCTCTCCACAAAGGCTTTAATTGTCACACATGGCACCACAAAACGGGAGTGTGTGTTAGGCATTCTCAATCCCAAAGAATTGTATGGTAAGGAATGTTCAAGGCAGCGGTTACTAGAATTTTGGAGAATTGAGAGGTGAGCATTGATACCTAATGGAAAAAGATGGCAGAGTGAATGATCAAATATGAAGACATTAAATCAGCTGACAGTCCAGCTTTTCTCTTCAGACATGTTCTGAAATCAATAATCACCATTCAGTATTGGAGATACTGACTGAAGATGGATTATAAGAATTATGTTAATATTAAATGCATTTTCTGATGGGACTCATCTGCTGTCTATATAAGCAGAATATACATGCAGAAATATATTTGGTATCAGAATGCATTACATCAACTTGCATATGAGAGCACAATGTGCTACCAATCTCTGATGTGCTGTTCAGTTTCCCGAACCCATCTTGTCCAATGGTGGCTACTGACAAGAACAATATCCCCTCAACTCCAGAACTGATCCTGACCCCTTCACATATGCTTTCTACACCCTCTCCTCAATAAAAATCCAGGTTTCATTATTTTCAGTTTATCATCAGTATCATAATTGTCCTATTAAAAAACATACACTTTTTTTTGCTTTCTACTGAATTTAGAACTCTTGTGTCCTAACGACATGAAAATTTTGCATAGTTCTCTTTGTTTCTCACAAGAAAATATTGTTCCTGAGTTCTGACCAGCTGGCCTTCAAATGACTTGCACATGTGAGATGTGGATGAACCCAGTAACAGATTCTCCATATCTTCCCTCCTCGGCTGTTTTCTGCTGCTACTGTGGCTAGCTTATCCCCTGTGTGTCACTTTCTCATGATTTCAGTCTTCACCTGAAACTGATCATTACTAAAACAATGCTAAATCTGATCGATTTGCAACCACTGTCCACTGAAAACTCCAATCCCCAATCAAGACATAGTTCCCTAACTTCCCTTAGCAAAGCAATGACATAAATATATTACGCAAACATGAGGAAATCTGCAAATGCTGGAATTTCAAGCAACACACATAATAGTTGATGGTAAACACAGCAGGCCAGGCAGCATCTCCAGGAAGAGGTACATTCAACATTTCGGGCCAAGACCCTTCGTCAGGACGAACTGAAAGAAGAGCTAGTAAGAGATTTGAAAGTTGCAGGGGGAGGGGGAGATGTGAAATGATCGGAGAAGACGGGAGGGGGAGGGATGGAGCCAAGAAACATAGAAACATAGAAACATAGAAAATAGGTGCAGGAGTAGGCCATTCGGCCCTTCGAGCCTGCACCGCCATTTATTATGATCATGGCTGATCATCCAACTCAGAACCCAGCCTTCCCTCCATACCCCCTGACCCCTGTAGCCACAAGTGCCATATCTAACTTCCTTTTAAACATAGCTAATGAACTGGCCTTAACAGTTTGCTGTGGCAGAGAATTCCACAGATTCACCACTCTCTGTGTGAAGAAGTTTTTCCTAACCTCGGTCCTAAAAGGCTTCCACTGTATCCTCAAACTGTGACCCCTCGTTCTCGACCTCCCCAACATCGGGAACAATCTTCCCGCATCTAGCCTGTCCAATCCCTTTAGGATCTTATACGTTTCAATCAGATCCCCCCTCAATCTTCTAAATTCCAACGAGTACAAGCCCAGTTCATCCAGTCTTTCTTCATATGAAAGACCTGCCATCCCAGGAATCAATCTGGTGAACCTTCTTTGTACTCCCTCTATGGCAAAGATGTCTTTCCTCAGATTAGGGGACCAAAACTGCACACAATACTCCAGGTGTGGTCTCACCAAGGCCTTGTACAACTGCAGTAGTACCTCCCTGCTCCTGTACTCGAATCCTCTCGCTATAAATGCCAGCATACCGTTCGCCTTTTTCACCGCCTGCTGTACCTGCATGCCCACTTTCAATGACTGGTGTATAATGACACCCAGGTCTCGTTGCACCTCCCCTTTTCCTAATCGGCCACCATTCAGATAATAATCTGTTTTCCTATTTTTGCCACCAAAGTGGATAACTTCACATTTATCCACATTAAATTGCATCTGCCATGAGTTTGCCCACTCACCCAACCTATCCATGTCACCCTGCATCCTCTTAGCATCCTCCTCACTGCTAACACTGCCACCCAGCTTTGTGTCATCCGCAAACTTGGAGATGCTGCATTTAATTCCCTCATCTAAGTCATTAATATATATTGTAAACAACTAGGGTCCCAGCACTGAGCCTTGCGGTACCCCACTAGTCACCGCCTGCCATTCTGAAAAGGTCCCGTTTATTCCCACTCTTTGCTTCCTGTCTGCTAACCAATTCTCCACCCACACCAATACCTTACCCCCAATACCGTGTGCTTTAAGTTTGCACACTAATCTCCTATGTGGGACCTTGTCAAAAGCCTTTTGAAAATCCAAATATACCACATCCACTGGTTCTCCCCTATCCACTCTACTAGTTACATCCTCAAAAAATTCTATGAGATTCGTCAGACATGATTTTCCTTTCACAAATCCATGCTGACTTTGTACGATCATTTCACAGCTTTCCAAATGTGCTGTTATCACATCCTTGATAACTGACTCCAGCAGTTTCCCCACCACCGACGTTAGGCTAACCGGCCTATAATTCCCCGGTTTCTCTCTCCCTCCATTTTTAAAAAGTGGGGTTACATTAGCCACCCTCCAATCCTCAGGAACTAGTCCAGAATCTAACGAGTTTTGAAAAATTATCACTAATGCATCCACTATTTCTTGGGCCACTTCCTTAAGCACTCTGGGATGCAGACCATCTGGCCCCGGGGATTTATCTGCCTTCAATCCCTTCAATTTACCTAACACCACTTCCCTACTAACATGTATTTCGCTCAGTTCCTCCATCTCACTGGACCCTCTGTCCCTTACTATTTCTGGAAGATTATTTATGTCCTCCTTAGTGAAGACAGAACCAAAGTAATTATTGAATTGGTCTGCCATGTCCTTGCTCCCCATAATCAATTCACCTGTTTCTGTTTGCAGGGGACCTACATTTGTCTTTATCAGTCTTTTCCTTTTTACATATCTATAAAAGCTTTTACAGTCCGTTTTTATGTTCTCTGCCAGTTTTCTCTCATAATCTTTTTTCCCCTTCCTAATTAAGCCCTTTGTCCTCCTCTGCTGAACTCTGAATTTCTCCCAGTCCTCAGGTGAGCTGGACAGTTGATTGGCAAAAGGGATAAGAGAGGATCATGGGACAGGAGGCCTAGGGATAAAGAAAAGGAGAGGGGGGAAGCCCAGAGGATGGGCAAGGGGTATAGTGAGGGGGATAGAGAGAGAAAAAGGAGAGGGAGAAAAAGAAGGTGTGTATATAAAGAAATAATGGATGGGGTGCGAGGGGGAGGTGGGGCATTAGCGGAAGTTTGAGAAGTCAATGTTCATGCCATCAGGTTGGAGGCTACCCAGACGGAATATAATGTGTTGTTCCTCCAACCTGAGTGTGGCTTCATTTTCACAGTAGAGGATGCCATGGATAGACATATCAGAATGGGAATGCAATGTGGAATTAAAATGTGTGGGCACTGGGAGATCCTGCTTTCTCTGGCGGACAGAGCGTAGGTGTTCAGTGAGACGATCTCGCAGTCTGCGTCGGGTCTCGCCAATATATAGAATCCAACCTGAGTGTGGCTTCATTTTCGCAGTAGAGGATGCCATGGATAGACATATCAGAATGGGAATGTAATGTGGAATTAAAATGTGTGGGCACTGGGAGATCCTGCTTTCTCTGGCGGACAGAGCGTAGGTGTTCAGTGAGACGATCTCGCAGTCTGCGTCGGGTCTCGCCAATATATAGAAGGCCACATCGGGAGCACCGGACGCAGTATATCACCCCAGCCGACTCACAGGTGAAGTGTCGCCTCACCTGGAAGGACTGTCTGGGGCCCTGAATGGTGGTGAGGGAGGAAGTGTAAGGTCATGTGTAGCATTTGTTCTGCTTACAAGGAGAAGTGCCAGGAGGGAGATCGGTGGGGAGGGATGGGGGGGACGAATGGCCAAGGGAGTCGCGTAGGGAGCAATCCCTACAGAAAGTGGGGGGGGTCGGGAGGGAAAGATGTGCTTAGTGGTGGGATCCCGCTGGAGGTTGCGGAAGTTACGGCGAATTATATGTTGGACCCGGAGGCTGGTGGGCTGCTAGGTGACTTCTGAATGAAACCTGGGAGTTCTCAAAGACTAGCAATTACAAGCAGCAATTATTGTTTACTGAGAAGACCCACTCTCTGTTTCACGATTATTAAAGTCAAAAAACACTTTACCTAGACACGATGTCATTCGATGGAGCTTTTGAACTGCTGTTAAAATTTGCAATAGTTAGGATTTGAAAGATTTACTCACTGGGAGTTGCAGTAGAATTTGCACCTGAAAGCAGAAAAAAATTATTTATTTAATTATAATTTGAAAACCATTGTCAGCGATTACACTGCTAAACTGTGGAGTCCTCACATCACACGTCAGGTTCAGCATTTACCTCGGGCCACTAATCCGGAGAGGAGGTTCAACATTCTTGCTGCAAAAGCACGGACAAATAACGCTTGCTTAAGGTTGGGGTGACTAGATTCCTGGACTACACGACCACTTTGGAGTTAAATGAATTTGCAACCTCATTATAAACCATCCCACCCACGAAGAATTTTGACAATATGTCTGCATAAAGCAAGTTCTACAATAATGCACAGAGCTCACTGGACGATGCTTTCAAACAGCAGTCTGTGAAAGTTAACCACTTGGAACTGGCGAAAGGGGAATGAAACGGCATCGGAGCCCACTTGACTGGTGAAATTCCTTTCTGTACCGACCCAGAAAATAACGGACTGGTTGATGATCTAAATGCATCCAATCACTGCAGGAGGAAAAGTTGTAGCTGTGTTTCACATTAATTATAATCAAGAAGCTCTTGAAATACAGATGATGAGGGAAGACAGAGCCTTTTTACTGCAGTCACAGTTACGATTTTAGAATAGGAAGGATATACTCACCAGGAGTTGTAGTGGAAGCAGTACCTTAAAGCAGAAAGAAAAAGGTTCAGTTAATTATAATTGGAAAATTATTATCTGTTTATATATGTCAATCATCACCCGGCCATAACGTGGGAGTCTTCTCCCTCCACAAGGGCTTCAATTGTCACCCACCGCACCACAAAGCAGAAGTGCGTGTAAAGCATTCTCAATCCCAAAGAATTGTATGGTAAGGAATGTTCAAGGCAGCGGTTACTAGAATTTTGGAGAATTGAGAAGTGAGCATTGATACCTAATGGAAAAAGATGGCAGAGTGAATGATCAAATGTGAAGACATTAAATCAGCTGACAGTCCAGCTTTTCTCTTCAGACACGAAGCTGGGTGGCAGTGTTAGCTGTGAGGAGGATGCTAAGAGGATGCAGGGTGACTTGGATAGGTTGGGTGAGTGGGCAAATTCATGGCAGATGCAATTTAATGTGGACAAATGTAAAGTTATCCACTTTGGTGGCAAAAATAGGAAAACAGATTATTATCTGAATGGTGGCCGATTAGGAAAAGGGGAGGTGCAACGAGACCTGGGTGTCATTATACACCAGTCATTGAAAGTGGGCATGCAGGTACAGCAGGCGGTGAAAAAGGCGAATGGTATGCTGGCATTTATAGCGACAGGATTCGAGTACAGGAGCAGGGAGGTACTACTGCAGTTGTACAAGGCCTTGGTGAGACCATACCTGGAGTATTGTGTGCAGTTTTGGTCCCCTAATCTGAGGAAAGACATCCTTGCCATAGAGGGAGTACAAAGAAGGTTCACCAGATCGATTCCTGGGATGGCAGGACTTTCATATGAAGAAACACTGGATGAACTGGGCTTGTACTCGTTGGAATTTAGAAGATTGAGGGGGGATCTGATTGAAACGTATAAGATCCTAAAGGGATTGGACAGGCTAGATGCAGGAAGATTGTTCCCGATGTTGGGGAAGTCCAGAACGAGGGGCCACAGTTTGAGGATAAAGGGGAAAAAGCGGAAGCCTTTTAGGACCGAGATTAGGAAAAACTTCTTCACACAGAGAGTGGTGAATCTGTGGAATTCTCTGCCACAGGAAACAGTTGAGGCCAGTTCATTGGCTATAGTTAAGAGGGAGTTAGGTATGGCCCTTGTGGCTACGGGGGTCAGCGGGTATGGAGGGAAGGCTGAGGCCGGGTTCTGAGTTGGATGATCAGCCATGATCATAATAAATGGCAGTGCAGGCTCGAAGGGCCGAATGGCCTACTCCTGCACCTATTTTCTATGTTTCTATGTTTCTATGTTCTGAAATCAATAATCACCATTCGGTATTGGAGCTACTGACTGAAGATGGATAATAAGTATTACATTAAAATTAAATGAATTTTCTGATGGGACTCATTTGCTGTGTATATAAGCAGAATATACATGCAGAACTATATTTGGTATCAGAATGCATTACATCAACTTGCATATGAGAGCGCAATGTGTTACACAATCTCTGATGTGCTGTTCAGTTTCCCGAACCCATCTTGTCCAATTGTGGCTACTGACAAGAACAATATCCCCTCAACTCCAGAACTGATCCTGACCCCTTCACATGTGCTTTCTACACCCTCTCCTCAATAAACCTCCAGCTTTCATTATCATCAGCTTGTCATCAGTATCACATTTGACCGATAAAGGAACGTATACCTTTTTTTTGCTTTCTACTGAATTTCGAACTGTTGTGTCTTAACGATAAGAAATTCTCTCATATTTGTCATTGTTCCTCACAGGAAAAATTTCATTCCTGCATTCTGACCAGCTTGCCTTCAAATGACTCGCACATGTCTAGATGTGGATGAATCCAATAGCAGATTCTCCATATCTTCCCTGCTCAGCTGTTTCCTCGTGCTACTGTGGCTAGCTTTTCCCCTTTGTGTCACGTTCTCATGATTTCAGTCTTCACCTGAAACTGATCATTTCTAAAACAATACTAAATCTGATCGATTTGCGACCAATGTCCATAAAAAATTTGTCCGGTGAAAATTCCAATCACCAAGCAAGACTCAGTTTTCTAACTTCCCTTAGCATATCAATGACCTGAATGAAACCAGGGAGTACTCAAAGACTGGCAATTACAAGCAGCAATTATTGCTTGCTAAGAAGACCCACTCTCTGTATTAAGATTATTAAAGTCCAAAAAGTCTTCAAGCTCGGCACAATGTCGTTTGATGGAGCTTTTGAACTGCTGATAAAATTTGCAATATTTAGGATTTGAAAGATATACTCACTGGGAGTTGCAGTAGAACTAGCACCTGAAAGCAGAAAATAACAATTTGTTTAATTATAATTTGAAAACTATTGACAGTTATAAAAGCTCAGCTGTTGCACTGCTAAACTGTGGAGTCCAAAACGGCAGGTTCAGCATTTACCTCGGGCCACTAATCCAGAGAGGAGGTTAAACATTCTTGCTGCAAAAGCACGGTCAAATAAGGCTTGCTTAAGTTTGTGGTGACTAGATTCCTGGACTACACGACCGCATTGGAGTTAAATGAATTTGCAGCCTCATTCTACCCTGTACCACCTACGGGGAATTTTGCAAATATGTCTGCATAAAGCACTAGACCTTGATCTCAAACAGCAGTCTGTGAAAATTGACCACTTTCAACTGGCGAAAGGGGAATGAAGTGGCATCGGAGCCCCCTTGACTGGTGAAATTCCTACTCTGTAATGACCCAGAAATTAACGGACTGGTTGATGACCTAAATGCATTCAATTGTTGCAGGAGGAAAAGTTGTAGCTGTGTTTCATATTAATTATCATCAAGGAGCTCTTGAAATACAAATGATGAGGCTTGACAGAGCCATTATACTGCAGTCATAGTTACGTTTTAGAATAGGAAGGATATACTCACCTGAAATTATAGTAGAAGCAGTACCTTAAAGCAAAAAGAAAAATGTTCAGTTAATTATAATTTGAAAATTATTATGTTTGTATATGTCAATCATCACCCGGCCATAATGTGGGAGAGTCTTTTCTCTCCACAAAGGCTTTAATTGTCACACATGGCACCACAAAACGGGAGTGTGTGTTAGGCATTCTCAATCCCAAAGAATTGTACGGTAAGGAATGTTCAAGGCAGCGGTTACTAGAATTTTGGAGAATTGAGAGGTGAGCATTGATACCTAATGGAAAAAGATGGCAGAGTGAATGATCAAATATGAAGACATTAAATCAGCTGACAGTCTAGCTTTTCTCTTCAGACATGTTCTGAAATCAATAATCACCATTCAGTATTGGAGATACTGACTGAAGATGGATTATAAAAATTACGTTAATATTAAATGCATTTCCTGATGGGACTCATCTGCTGTCTATATAAGCAGAATATACATGCAGAACTATATTTGGTATCAGAATGCATTACATCAACTTGCATATGAGAGTGCAATGTGTTACACAATCTCTGATGTGCTGTTCAGTTTCCCGAACCTATCTTGTCCAGTGGTGGCTACTGACAAGAACAATATCCCCTCAACTCCAGAACTGATCCTGACCCCTTCACACGTGCTTAGTACACATTCTCCTCAATAAACCTCCAGCTTTCATTATTATCAGCTTATCATCAATTTCCCAATTTCCCTCAGGATCAATAAAGTATATCTATCTAGCTATCTATCTATCCATCAATATCACAATTTCCTCTAAAAGAACGTATACTTTTCTTTTGCTTTATTCTGAATTTAGACCTGTTATGTCCTACTGATGTGAAAATTCCGCATAGTTGTCATTGTTCCTCACAGGAAAATTTTGTTCCTGAGATCTGACCAGCTTGCCTTCAATTGACTCGCACATGTCAGAAGTGGATGAATCCAATCAGAGATTCTCCATATCTTCCATCCTCGGCTGTTTCCTCATCCTACTTTGGCTAGCTTATCCCCTGTGTGTCACTTTCTCATCATTTCAGTCTTCACCTGAAACTGATCGTTACTAAAACAATGCTAAATTTAATCAATTTGCAACCACTGCCCACAAAAAATTTGTCCAGTGAAAACTCCAATCACCAAGCAAGACTCAGTTTTCTAACTTCCCTTAGCATATCAGTGACCTGAATGAAACCTGGGAGTACTGAAGGACTGGCAATTACAAGCATCAATTATTGTTTGCTGAAAAGGCCCATTCTCTGTTTCAAGATTATTGAAGTCCAAAAAATCTTCAAGCTGGACATGTCATTCGATGCAGCTTTTGACCTGCAGTTAAAATTTGCAATATTTAGGATTTGAAAGATATACTCACTGGGAGTTGCAGTAGAACTAGCACCTGAAAGCAGAAAATAACAATTTGTTTAATTATAATTTGAAAACTATTGACAGTTATAAAAGCTCAGCTATTGCACTGCTAAACTGTGGAGTCCAAAACGGCAGGTTCAGCATTTACCTTGGGCCACTAATCCAGAGAGGAGGTTAAACATTCTTGCTGCAAAAGCACGGTCAAATAAGGCTTGCTTAAGTTTGTGGTGACTAGATTCCTGGACTACACGACCGCATTGGAGTTAAATGAATTTGCAGCCTCATTCTACTCTGTACCACCTACGGGGAATTTTGCAAATATGTCTGCATAAAGCACTAGACCTTGATCTCAAACAGCAGTCTGTGAAAATTGACCACTTTCAACTGGCGAAAGGGGAATGAAATGGCATCGGAGCCCACTTGACTGGTGAAATTCCTACTCTGTAATGACCCAGAAATTAACGGACTGGTTGATGACCTAAATGCATTCAATTGTTGCAGGAGGAAAAGTTGTAGCTGTGTTTCATATTAATTATCATCAAGGAGCTCTTGAAATACAAACGATGAGGCTTGACAGAGCCATGATGCTGCAGTCACAGTGACGCTTTTAAAATAGGAAGGATATACTCACCTGGAGTTGTAGTAGAAGCAGTACCTTAAAGCAAAAAGTGAAATGTTCAGTTAATTATAACTTGAAATATATTATCTGTTCATATATGTCAATCATCACCCGGCCATAATGTGGGAGAGTCTTCTCTCTCCACAAAGGCTTTAATTGTCACACACGGCACCATAAAACGGGAGTGTGTGTTAGGCATTCTCAATCCCAAAGAATTTTACTGTAAGGAGTGTTGAAGACAGCGTTCACAAGAATTTTGGACAACTGAGAAGTGGGCATTGCTTCCCAAAGGAAGAAGTTGGCAGAGTGATTGATCAACGCTGAAGATATTACATCAGCTGAAAGTCTAGCTGTTTTCTCTTCAGACATGTTCTGAACTCAATAATCACCATTGCCCCATTCAGTATTACAGCTACTGACTGAAGATGGAAAATAAGAATTACATTACTATTAACTGAATTTTCTGATGGTATTCATCTGCTGTCTATATAAGGAGAATATAAATGCAGAAATATATTTGGTATCAGAATGCATTACACCAACCTGCATATGAGAGCGCAATGTGTTACGCAATCTCTGATGTGCTGTTCAGTTTCCCGAACCCATCTTGTCCAATGGTGGCTACTGACAAGAACAATATCCCCTCAACTCCAGAACTGATCCTGACCCCTTCACACGTGCTTTCTACACCATCTCCTCAATAAACCTCCAGCTTTCATTATTATCAACTTGTCATCAGTATCACAATTGACCTATAAAAGAACGTATACTTTTTTTTTGCTTTCTACTGAATTTAGAACTGTTGTGTCCTAACGATATGAAATTCCTGCATATTCGTCATTGTTCCTCACAGGGAAAATTTCATTCCTGCATTCTGACCAGCTTGCCTTCAAATGATCGCACATGTGAGATGTGGATGAACCCAATCACAGATTCTCCATATCTTCCCTCCTCAGCTGTTTCCTCGTGCTACTGTGGCTAGCTATTCCCCTGTGTGTCACTTTCTCATGATTTCAGTCTTCACCTGAAACTGATTGTTACTAATACAATGCTAAATCTGATCAATTTGCAACCACTGTCCACAAAAAGTTTGTTCACTGACAACTCCAATCACCAAGCAAGACTCAGTTTTCTAACTTCCTTTAGCCTAGCAATGACCTAAATATATTACTTCAGAATGAAACCTGGGAGTTGGCAAAGACTGGCAATTACAGGCAGTAATTGTTGTTTGCTAAGAAGACCCACTCCTGGTTTCAAGATTATTAAAGTCATAAAATTCTTCAAGCTGGACAAGATGTTATTCAATGCAGCCTTGAACTGCAGTTAAAATTTGCAATATTTACGATTTGAAAGATATACTCACCAGGAGTTCCAGTTAAACTAGCACCTGAAAGCAGAAAAAAAAAACAATTTGTTTGATTATAATTGGAAAACCGTTCACAGTTAATAAAGGTCTGCTATTAAACTGCTAAACTGTGGAGTCCTCACATCACATGGCAGGTTCAGCATTTACCTCGGGCCAACAGACATGCAACAATATTTTGTATCAGAATGCATTACATCAACTTGCACATGAGATCCCAATGTGTTATGGAATCACTGATGTGCTGCTCACTTCCCTTTACCCCTCGTGTCCCACGATGGCTGATGTGAAGATCTGTTTCCCCTCAGCTCCAGAACTGGTCCTGACCCCTTCACAAATGCCGTCGTCCACCCTGTCCTCAATAAAGCTCCAGCTTTCCGTGTTACCAGCGGATTATCAGAATCAGAATTGTCATCGTCATTCAAATTCTTGTCCATGTTTACTATATCTCCTTCAATCAATACTTCCTCCTCAATTCAGACATCATCTCTCCATCAATACTTCAATGTGCCTCATCAGCCATTATTGCATTTGTGACAAGTACAATCTGCACTCCTTTGCCTTCAATAGATGTGAAATGGTATCCACAAACCTGTCAGTTGCATGTGTGATGAACATGGGAAATAAATTTGGGCAGTTTAGGTCTGAAAATGGATCAGCTGTCGATGGCATTGGAGCAGGTAATAAAGCAGTCTTTTCTCTTGAAAAATTCTTCTTACATGGTTACAGTTTAATGTTATTTTGAGGGTCTTGTCATTGATAGTGGAGATACTAAACAGATTGATTGCTCTGAAAGTAGTTAACTCCTCCACTTTCCGACCTCCTGATACACATTCAGATGTTCCTTCTGTTTCCTTTATTTTCTACCAACTGCCTTCAATTTCTAAGCCCTTGCATATATTTGCTTTTACTTTTTGACTGAATTACCAACTCCTGTCTTCTAACGATATGAAAACTTCCCACTCTCCCAGGGACTTCAGTAGAAATGTCTACATGAAGAATGTTGCACTTGGTAGCAGATTGGTCCAGTGATGTTCGTTCGAAGAAGCAGTCAATTTCAGATGACCACTTGGACCTGGTGATAGGTGAGGGGAACAACATGAGACTCACTAGACAATTGTGATTCCTGTGCCAGACTGATGCAGATAATGAAAGACAAATTAAATCAGATGATTTCAATGCATCTCATTGTTTCTGAAGGAAATGTCTTATGACCATTTTGCTAATGTGTATCAAGTTTACTAAGGTCAAGCAGCAATTCACACAAGTCATGATGTTACCTGATGGAATTTTTGTACTGTAGTGAAATTTTGAAGGACTGGTTGTTGAGCTGAATATATCTATTTGTTTCAGAAGGAAAAATTGTTGCTGCGTTTCAAGCTAATTATAATCATGGAGCTCGTAAATCATAGACAATGAAGCTTCATAGAACCTTTATACTGTAGTGAAAGTTTATGGCATTAGAATAGGAAGGATAGACTCACCTGTAGTCATTGTAGAAGCAGTACCTAAAAGCAGAAATAAAGCAATTCACTTAAGTATATTTTGAAAATTATTAACAGTTTATATATGTAAATCGTCACTCGGACCTTCCGTGAAAGAGTCTTCTCTTCCCACATAGACATCATCAATCATTTGAGGCACCACTAAACTGGAGTGAGTGTAAGGCATTCTCAGTTCCAAAGAACTGTAAAAAAGGTGTGTTTCAGACAGCAGTGACTAGAGTTTTTGACAATATGAAGTGAGCATAGGTAGCTATAGGTAGAGGGTGACGGAGTGAATGATCATCTCTGAACACATTAAATCAGCTGATTGTCCAACCTTCCTTCGAAATCTTATGTTCTGAAATCAATGACCAGGATTAACCCATTTTGATTTACAACTACTGACTGAAGATGGGAAATAAAAATTACATTAATGATAAATACATGTTCTGGTGGTACTCATCTGCTCTCTATGCCAAGCACAATATACATACAACAATATTTCGTATCAGAATGCATTATATTTACTTGCATATGAGAATCCAAACTGTTTTGAAATCACTGAGGTGCTGCTCACTTCCCTTTACTTCCCCTGTCCCATGATGGTTGATGTCTAGAACTGTTTCCCCTCAGATACAAAACAGGTCTTGACCCTTCACAAATCCGTTCATCTTCCCTGGCTTCAATAAAGCTCCAGCTTTCATTATTGTCAGTGGATCATCAGAGTCAGAAGTGTCAATGTCATCCAAATTTTTGTGCACATTCTCTATATCTCCTTCTATCAATACCTCCTCCTCCTCCAATCAGATATCGTCTCTCCATGAATACTTCATTGGGTCTCATCAGCCATTACTGGTGACAAGTATAATCTGTGCTGCTTTGTCTTCAGAAATTGTGAAACGGTATTCACAAATCTGCCAGCAGCACGTGTAATTGAAATGGGTAGCAATTTGTGCGCAGTTTAGGTCTCAAAATGGATCATCTGTCTGCAATATTGGAGCAGGTAGTAAAGGAGGTCGTTTCTCTAGAAAGATATATTTTTACATGGTTACAGTTCTGTGTTATTATGAGCGGCTCACAATTGATATTTGGTAAGTATTGATCTAAAGTTGCAGTTTAGGTGTTTATGCACACAATCTTTCTCCAGGTCTAGATTCTGTCCTTTCTCCTTGAGTGGCCCTATGAAGTCTCTAGCTGACCTCTTGTTTATAATGTTTGCACTAAGTGTCTTAGGGTTTTCATTAATCTCTTTCATCAAGGATATTTTGTGGCCACATTCAGACCTCTTGATAGCTTGTTATCCTCCTTCTCTGCTTCATTTCCTGCAAGAGTGCAAACTGCCTTCAGTTGCTAAGTGCTTGTGTATACTTGCTTTTGCTTTTTGACTGAATTAAGAACTTGTTTCTTCCAATGACATGAAAACTTCCCATACTCTCACAGGGAATTATGTAGATATGTCTAGCTAAAGAATGTTGCACTTGGGTGCTTATTGTGTTGCTCATTAGTCACCCTTGTCTGGGGAAGATTAAATTTGCATCTTTTTGATCCAGTCTTCATAAATGTCCAATTGTTGCTGCAGTCTTCATTATTAGAAGTATGAGCCATGGAGATGAGCAGACAACACCATTACTCCCTTTAAAGACGAATCAGTTTTATTTGAGACCAGTGGACAATAGCTGAGACGGTGTTCATGAAAGACCATTGATAACATCTAAGACCGTAAAACTTTTATTTTCATGTTGACTCAATGTGTCTACTCTCAGTGTTATTTCTAACAGTTTGTTGATGGATGACATTGAGCACTTCACCTGTTTAATTCCTACTGAATACAGTTTTGAGAGTGCTAAGTCTTGGTGTCCTGAACTAACAGACCTCTTTGGTATTACAATGTTTTCACCTATTAATTGTCCCTCTTTCAGGGACTTCTGTAGATACGTCTACATAATGCACGTTGCACCTGGTAGCACATAGGTCCAGTGACGTTCGTATCAAGCAGCAGTCAAATCTCAGTTGACCACTTGGACCTGGCGATAGGTGAAGGCAACAGCATGAGATGTCACTAGACAATTGTGATTCCTCTGCCAGACTAATGTAGATAATGAAGGACAAATGAAATGAGATGATTTCAATGCATCTAATTGCTTTAGAAGGAAATGTCTCATGACTATATTGTCGTTTTGTTGTAACTACGTTGCAAGTTTATTACTCTCAAGCAGCCTTCAAGCCAGACACGATGTTGTTTGATGGAGCTTTTGTACTGGAATCAATGTTTGTAATATTTAGAATGGGAAGGATATACTCACTGGGAGCTGTAGTGGAACTTGCACCTAAAAGCAGAAAGAAAACAGTTCATTACATTATAATTTGAAAAGTATTGACATTTTAAAGATCAATCATCACCCTGTGGAGGAGTCCTCATATCACACAACAGGCTCAACAGTCAGCTCTGGTACCACAAATCTGGAGTGGAGGTTGTGCATTCTTGCTTTGAAATCATTCTAATATAAGGAGTATTCAAGGTTGGTGTGACTACATTTTTGGATGAAGTGACTACTTTGGAATTTACATGTGTTAGCATCTTCATTCTGTCGCATTGCTCATACGGGGTGTTTTCTAAGTATGCTTGCAGTTAGCATATTTTGCAAGATAGCACATAGGTTGCTCAATGTTGCTTTTAAACAGCAGACAATCTAAGTTAACCACTTGGAACTTGAGGTACGGGAAAAGGACAGCATGGGAGTTCACTGGACTTTTGCAGTTCCTTGGCTGGACTGACGCAGAGAATGAAGGACTGGTTGAGGTTCTGAATGTATCTCATTGTTTCAGAAGGAAATATTGTTGCTGTGTTTCAAGCTAGCCTTAATCAATGAGCTCTTAAAAACATAGATGATGAGGATTCATGGAGCATTTTTACAGTAGTCAAAGTTTATCCCATTAGAATAGGAAGAATATTCTCACCTGTAGTTGTTGCAGGTGTGGGACCTAAAAGCAGAAACAGAGCAATTCAGTTAATTGAAATTTGAAAAGTAGTGACAGTTTACATACGTCAATCATCACCCAGCTGATATGATAGCTATGGTAAGAGGGTAGGAGAGTGAATGTTCGGTTCTGAACACATTAAATCAGCTGAATGTTCAACCCTTCTTCTTCCAAGGCTTATGTTCTGAAATCTATGACCACCATTGGCCCATTCATGTTTTGCAGCCACTGACTGATTATGGGAAATAAGAATTACATTAATAATGAATACACATTCTGGAGGTATTCATCTGCTGTCTAAGTTGAGCACAGTAGACATGCAACAATATTTTGTATCAGAATGCATGACATCAACTTGCACATGAGATCCCAATGTGTTACGGAATCACTGATGTGCTGCTCACTTCCCTTTACCCCTCGTGTCCCATGATGGCTGATGTGACGATCTGTTTCCCCTCAGCTCCATAACTGGTCCTGACCCCTTCACAAATGCCGTCGTCCACCCTGTCCTCAATAAAGCTCCAGCTTTCCGTATTACCAGCGGATTATCAGAATCAGAATTGTCATTGTCATCCAAATTCTTGTCCATGTTTGCTATATCTCCTTCTAACAATATCTCCTCCTTTATTCACACGTCATCTCTCCATCAATACTTCAATGTGCCTCATCAGCCATTATCTGTGACAAGTACAATCTGCACTCCTTTGCCTTCAATAGGTGTGAAATGGTATCCACAAAGCTGTCAGTGGCATGTGTAATGCACATGGGAAATAAGTTGTGGGCGGTTCGGGTCTCCAAATGGATCAGCTGTCTTTGGCATTGGAGCAGGTAATAAAGGAGGTCTTTTCTCTTGAAAGATTCTCTTTACATGGTTACATGGAAGTGAGCATAGATAGCTATAGTAAGAGGGTGGCAGAGGGATTGATCAGCTCAGACCACATTAAATCAGCTAGAGGTCCACATTTTTTTCTAAAACTTATGTTCTGAGCTCTCTATAACTTGCATTTACCCATACTTACAATGTGATTGAGGGCAGGTGAATCGTATTCTGTAGTCTTGGCACATCTGATCACTTTGATCGTCGTTCCTACAGAAGAATCCACGAGCAACATTACACCTGTTCACCACAGAGAAGGAACATGTAATGGAGTCATTGAAGAAGCTCTCAATGCTTTTTGGAATGAAGTAATATTTGTGAAACAATATGAGCAGCTTTGTTACGTACGGTTCAATGTTCTCTCCAGTCTGTGAGGCTGGAACCCCTGATGTTGTCTCCACCTCACAGGCGATTGGATAAAGGCAGATGCGGTTGGGAAATTGAATATACAGATGGTTAAAAACTTCATAATCTCCCTCTCCTGATGGGTCATCAATGTTAAACCATTCAGTTTTGCATATTTTTGCTGAAGATGAGAAAAAAACGTTAAAACTTTACATTAATAGTGAACACATTTTGGTGGAACTTATCTGCTGACATTGTCCAGCATAGCATACATTCTGCATCAAAATGTATCATATCAACTTGCAGATGAGACCGCAATGTGTCAATGATAAATGATGTACTGGTCACTTTCCTTTACTCTTCCTGTCCCATAGTGACTGATGGGACTGTTTCCACTCAGCTCCCAGAGCAGGTCCTGACCCCTTCCAACAAGACAGGTACTGTACTGGATCTGCTGTTGAATGAGCCTGGCCATTTGACCGAATGTTCAGTGGCTGAGCAGTCAGGGAAAAGTGACTACAAACAGTTAATTTTTAAGATAGCTATTGTTAAGCTTAAGTCTGAAACCTATGGGAGAGTATTAAATAAGAGCAGTGTCACGGTCCCAACTGTTAATTCCTCTTATTCTCCTTATTCTCTTTTCCCATGTTCTCCTGGGCTCCTGGATTGTGGCACGTGATTCTCATCTAAACCTGCAGCATAAAATCCCTGGCTTTGCATCCACTCGTTGCCAGATTGTTGCTTCAGCCAGTGTGATAAGTATCGCCTGCCGTTGGTCTTTCCATTTAACGCTCCGTGTCAAGATAAGTGTTGCCTGCTGCCTGTCTCCTGTTTGCCGTTCAGCTCCAGCAGTGCCCTGTGTCAAGAAAAGTTTTGCCTGCCTCCTGCTCTTCCGTTCATCCACGCTGTTTGCCGGTGTTAACCGTGTCTCTCGACTGCTTAGAATTGTGTGTTCTAAGTTCTGTTCCCGCGCTGTTTGCCTGTGTTAACCCAGTCTCAGTTAACAGGAGCATGGCATGTCGCCCGCAGCTCTCCCCCAGCCACGCTCATCCCCTTGTCTGCATCCCTGCTGTGCCTCATCTCGCCGTCCGTCTACATTCTCCGCTGGCTTAGTGGTTAATTGCCGTGTTCTCACTGTAGCGACCCGGTTTTGATCCACGGACCAGCCTCGCTCACTCCTCCGCTTTCCTCTATCTAACCCCCGCTCCCCGGCCTTCCCTGCAACTATTAATAAACACACTTCTGATTACGCTACCTCTGTGTCAGTGTCCTGCGTTTGGATTCACCCGTTCTCTCCGCGACAAGCAGGGCAAATTCAGAGAGCATTAGGCAGGAACTGTGGACAGTGAATTAGGAACAGCATTTTTGTGTATGTCCATATCCAACCTGTGGAGTGTGTTTAAAGACCGACTTCCCACAGTACAAAACAGGTACATTATGTTCCTGTCAGAAGAAGGGACAAAGATGGTAATGGAAGAGAACTTTGGATACTGACAGAGGTGGTGAATTTAGATAAGAAGTAAAAGCTCAGGAAGATAAGATCAAGCACAACCCTTAAGGATTACAAGTAAGCCAGAAACAAACTCAAAAAAAATTAGAAAACCCAGAGGGGGCCATGAAAAATCATTGGCAAAGGGGAATAAAGAGAGTCCTCAGGCATTCTATACATACATCAGGAGGAAGAGGGTAAGTGGGGAGAAGGTTGAACCCCTCAACAATAGAGGGGAAACATTCAGCTGGATGTGGAGGATGTGGGTGAGTTCCTTAATGAGTAGTGACGAAAAAGAATGACTTGCAGGATAGGGAGTTCATTGCCAAATATAGTAACATGCTAGGGCATTTTGATGTAAGTGAGGTGAGATGTTGGATCTCTTAAAGAGCACTGAAGTGGGTAAGTTCCTGGTGTCTGGTGGAATATGTCATCTGGTTCGGATATGGCCCAAGTGCGGAGTGAGAGACACTGAAGCAAGTCGATACTTCACAGACTTTAATGCGACCAATGTTAAAGGGAAAAGAAAACAGTAAACGCTAGGCCAAAACAGGACCATTGACAAAAACTCTCGAATGGAAAATGAAACCTACGCTACGGCTGAAAAGAACAACTAAGAATAAAACAAATATCGCTAGTCTCCAGAGTCAGTTAACTCAACAGTCCAATTTCTCGGGCAAAGCGGAATGTAGATAACAAGGCGTAGCTGTGTCCAAGTCTTGACAAATACTACGACGGAATGAATGGAGTTAAATACTATCACAATGAAATCATGATTAGCTGACACGTGCATCTTTACAAGCGCAATTGCCCAATCTGATGTGCTGCTGAATCTGTGGTTGTGACTGGGCCCTCATCTCTAGGCGCAGCCCCTGAGGCGCTACAGACCCACGTCCATTGGAAGTCCTGAAAGAGGGACTTGTCCAAGATGTCCTTCAGTGATGCTGGTAGATAAGTACCATGGTGTGCACTGCCAATATCAGAGCCAAAGACTTCCATGTAGAGAAAGAAAAAACAAGAGCTTAGACAGAGGTAACTCAACCAAGTGACACCGTGAGACAAATCATTCTCAAAACAAGGACCCTCCGATTGGAGGTAATACAGCATCTGCTTCAAGAATAAAATGAACACAGAATCTGAATTTATCAAAATAAACTTAAACAGAAAGCACCAGAAACTGCATTACAAAGAGCGAGTCGCTCGAGAAAAACACAAGAAACTAAAACCATTAATAACTTTTAAGCAACAATTAACCAATTCAGGTGATCTAAAAACCCCAGAGCCCAAAAGCTCTCTGATGCCTTGCACAGGTCTGAAGTCACTACAGGACCCCCTTCTTTACAGCTGGCACCTGGTGTCCCAGGAAGATCTAAAAACTCGAGAGACCTGGGGAACGAGAGAGAGGCATGGGAACCCCAACAGACTGAGAGACCGGGGAATCCTGAGAGACTGGGGAACCCCAACAGACTGAGACAGCAGGGAAATCCTAAGGAGCCGATCTCTCTTGGGGCGCTGGATGGAGTAGGTCGCATTTTGGCTTTGCTCCGTTCATTTTTCAATCTTTTACCATCCTTTTACTACCTATATCAAAGTGTTTATAACACTTCTAAATGTTTGAATTTTGATTTTTAATTGATGGAAGTGACTACCAGAGGAAAAAATGTATTAGCTGAAGGTAAGGATGCCGGTAATGGAAATGGAAAGAAAGAAGGTGTTTTTGAACAGCCTAAACAGTCTCAACTTACTTTGAAGGCTATCTTGAAGCTCTTGGATGATAAATTCAATAAAAGATTTGCTATTTTGGAAGTATTGTTAAAGGAGATCATTGGTAGATTGGCAGTACTTAAGTTGGAGAGCGAAAAACAACAACAACAAATTTCCAAACTCGTTGAAGCTGGGAGACAGAGAGATCACAGGCTCGATCTATTGGAAAAGAAATTAACTTCAACCACTCAAACTCCGGAACAGTATATAGTTAAGACTATTGACTTGGAGAGTCGTAGTCAGAGACAGAATTTGCGAATAGTAGGACTTAGTGAAGACGTTGAGAGCGGTCACCTTACTAAATTGTTTTTCTCAATTTTTAATGGAGGTGTTGGGTTCCGATATTTTTCCTTCTCCCCCTATACTCAATCACACTCACCGGTCTTTAAGAGTTAAACCCCCTAAGGAGTTGAAACCCCAACCTGGGATACCCCGATTTCATTATGTGCATACTAAGGAGCATTTGATTCGAATTGCTTATCGAAAAGGGGTTATTGTGCATGCAGATCTCAGGTTTCATCTGGTTGAAGACTACAGTCCTGAGGTAATGCAAGAAAGATCGCTTTTTAAAGCGGTGATGTCCGAATTATATCAAAGAAATTTCCAACCAGCTCTGCTATTTCCAGCTCACCTAAGGGTTGTCCTGCCTGATAAATTGCGTAAATGGTTTAAATCCATGGACGAAGCACATCAATTTCTTGAGGATCAAAGTCCGAGCTCAGATGTGTAATAAATTTGCTGTTTCTTTATGTTTCTATTCATTTGACTTATAAACTGGTGATGTCCGAGCTCTATTAGTAGATATCTGGCATGCTCAACATCCCATCGACAAGGACTATTCATATTATTCTCATGTTCACAAATCTTACAGTAGAATAAACTATTTTTGGTTGACTCTGATTTAATTTCTCGTGTTACTAATACAAAATATCATAATATATTAATCTCTGACCATAGCCCCTTGACAATGTCCCTAAATCTCTCCCTTCCGAAACGAATCTATTCCTGGCGTTTTAACCCTTCCCCTCTCACTGATAAGAGATCTATAGAAAACATCATCACCAGATTTCATAGAAATTAACGGTAATGGCAAGGTGTCAGATTCCACACTCTGGGAGACATTAAAAGTTGTAATTCGTGGGTATATAATTTCATATGAATCCGCTGCTAAGAGGGAGAGAGAAGGGCGATTATTAGAGGTTGCGAGTACGCTTCCAACCCTCGAAGCGACATACCAGGCTTCGAAATCCTCAGAAGATTATAATAAAATAATGAAGCTTAAATATGAGTACAATTGTATCTTGGGTAGTCAAATAAATAACCTCCTCTTAAAATTAAGACAAAAGCATTTTGAAATGGGGAACAAGCCTGGGGGGCTCCTGGTGCGGCAGCTTAGGGGTCCCCAAGCCTCAAGGTCAATCCAATCCACTGCATTAGATCAAGGGCAGGTACCCTGTTAACCAACCCCAAGGAGGTAAATGAATGTTTTAAAGAATTTTACAGTGAACTCTACACTTCTAAATGTGATGCCACTCAATCTGATGTGAATGACTTCTTTGACTCTCTTGTAATGCCGAAACATAGTGATGCTGCTAGGAAGGACTTAATTCTGACTTCACATTGGAAGAAATAACCTCTGCCTTTAAGTCATTTCTGTCCGGCAAGGCAGCTGGGCCGGATGGATTTGGCTGTGAATTTTATAAGGAATTTTGTGATATCCTCGCCCCACCTCTCCTCAGATAGATATCTTGCTCTAAGAGAGACAAAGCCTTGCCTAAAACATTGTACAAGGCTATCATTTCCCTCATTCTGAAGAAAGGTAAAGAGGAAACAGACCTGGCCAGCTATAGGCCCATTGCACTCCAGAACTTCGATAGAAAGGTAATCACTAAAATGCTGGCTAACCGGCTAAATAAGCATTTGTCACCTATCATTCATCCTGATCAGACAGGATTCACCCCGGGCAGGTTCTCTTTTCCAATGTCAGATGCCTCCTTAATACTATATATGCTGATCATGGGAAAGCTGGTGGGGCAGCAATCTATCCCTTGATGCACAGAAAGCTTTTGACCAAATTGAGTGACCTTACATGTTTGAGTCACTGTACAGATTTGGGTTTATATGTGCTAAACATAGGTTGATACAATTTAAGGTAGTGCATAGGGCCCACATGCCTAAAGATAAACTAGCTCGTTTTTACTCTCATGTAAGTCCTGTTTGTGACAAATGGCCAGAAGATCTATTTTATTGAATTGTAAAGAGATCAATCCCCCTACTACAGTTCAATGGTTTTCCCAAACTATATCTTGTTTAAATTTGGAAAAAATCAGAAGTGTCACTTTTGATCCTTTGGTTAAATTTGAAGAGACTTGGAGGCCAACACTTTCATATGATGTAGCTTGACCTTTTCCGAATCCTTTTTATTAACCTAAAATATATGGACAGGGGAGCGGAGTTAACGACATTAATGATTGTATTCGATGTAATATAATAGCCCAGCTTTGTTTAGTTTTGTTTAGTTCAGGTGTTGGTTTAGTTCAGTTTGGTTTTATTTATTTTGATGTTTTTTTTTCTTGATTTTTTTAATTTTTCTTTTTATCATGTTTAATTATATTAAGAGTTTGGGAGGCCTAATATACTTGTATTATCTGTAGTTTTTACTTGCATATGTCAATTACAAATAATATAATCCCAATCTCTTTGTATTAGTATTGTTGCTATGTTTATGAATTTGAAAATTAATAAAAATTTTGAAAAAGAAAGAAAGATTTAGGTTTGGCGAGTCATTTATATCCTGGGTAAAACAGCCCAATGTGTTCTATCATAGCCAATGACGACAATTTCAACTACGTTTCCCCTACACCGTCAGTTCAGCAGGGTTACCTTCTCTCGCCGGCCCTTTTTGCCGTCACGGTAGAGCCCCTCACCCAAAAAATAAGAAGTCACCGAAATATTGTGGGTTTGAAAGTGGGAGGTATTGAAACACTTACTAGTTTGTATGCCGACAATATGATACTCTACTTACAAAACTCAGAAAAGTCAGTCCCCCTTCTAGATTTAATCACTTCTTTTGGCAGACTATCGGGATACTCAATCAATTGGACAAAAAGTGACTTTGTGCCCCTTTCCGACGTCTACACGCCAGGTTTTTTGGAAAGTGTCCTGTTTAAAGTAGTTAAAGATCACTTTACTTATCTTGGCTTGGCAATACCTAAAGATCCTAAACTAATATTTAAATTAAACTTCGCGGAGTTTATCTCAAAACTTAACAGATCATAGGAAGTTGGAAAACCCTACCTCTGTCTGGGATTGGTGGTATAAATTCAATTAAAATGGTTTCCCTTCATCTTTGTCAAAATCTCCCCATTTTTCTTAAATCAGCCTTCTTTAAAGAGTTGGACTCCTTATATCTGGAATTATAAGAATCACAGGATTTTGAAAATTCATTTGCAAAAGCCCAAGTCTGAAGGAGGGCTGGGATTACCTGTACTCAGACACTAGCACTGGGCTGTCAATGTTAGGGCTCTAATGTTCTGGCAACAGGGGCTCTGGATAACTTAGCCCCTGGGGCCCCCTTGTGGCTATGTATGGAGTCTAACTCTGTTGTCAACTCCTCTTTGCCAGCCATGCTGTTCTCTAAGTTAGAAAAGCCTGGGACTTCAAAAAGTCTAAGTTTCGCTTTGAAGAACTCCATCAGAATTCTAAATCAGATTAGGAGCGTTCTGAATCTACCAGAGACCTCTGTACAAAGACCGATCGGTTTCAATCACACCTTTCTACCCTCATGATCAGACAAAACCTACCATGCTTGGAGGGAGAAGGGTCCAGTTTCTATCGAAGACCTGTACATAGAGGGACGGTTTGCAACTTTTAGTTTGCTGGAAGAGAAATTTGAGCTGCCTCATTTGCACTTTTTTCGTGACTTACAAATTAGACCAATCCAAGATTTGTAATTTTGAAATCCTTCCAGGGAAGCATATATTTTTTGATATCTTAAAGAACTCTCCTGACTCCAGGCATCTCGTTCCTAAGTTTGTACCTTTGTTTGATGGTTGTACTATAGCCTCTACTGTGAAGATCAGGGAGGCCTGGGAGAGAGGAATTGGGCATTGAACTATCTGAAGCTGCCTGGTACAAGAGTTTGTCTATGATACAGGCTTGCTCTGTTAATAGCAGACACCAACTGATCCAGTTCAAAGTTGTCAACTGTCTTCACTATTCTAATCTCAGGTTGCACAGGATTTAGTTTTTGTCTCGCCAATGTGTGATAGATGTCACACACTTTTTGGTTTTGCCCTTCACTGACTGGATTCTGGTCCAAAATATTTGACTGGTACTAAGAAGCCTATAAAAGATCCTTCTCCTTGGAAGCTGGTCTTGTCAACTTTGGCTGTTCGCAATCCACTCTATGCTTCCCTACAGCCATACAACAGTCTCTGATGCTGGGAACAACAGTTGCTAAAAGACTTAGCTTGAGGGAATGGAAATCACCCTTTCCCCCTTCCTTTCGGAGATGGATGGCAGACATGACCTCAGTCATACAGATGGAGAGACTCAGGTTCTTGAGAACCAATTCAATTACAAATTTTTCAGCTATCTGGGATCCATTTCTTGCCTACCTAGACGAGGCCAGGGCAGATAAACAATTTTCCACCAGCTAATCTCTCACGGGCCTCATTCGAGAATTAATCTTTAGCACTTTTGAGCACTTGGTACAACAGACATCCCTCTAATGTCATGCCCTTTTTATTCCCTTTCTTTTATTATTTTCTTTTTACACATGTCTGAGCTTATATGTTCTTGTTGATTTTATTGTTCTTGAAAAATTTGAAAGTAAAGTATTTTAAAAAAAAGAAAATTATTATCTGTTTATATATGTCAATCATCACCCAGCCAAAATGTGGGAGCGTCTTCTCTCTCCACAAGGGCTTCAATTGTCACCCACGGCAAAACAGGAGTGTGTGTAAGGCATTCTCAATCCCAAAGAATTGTACGGAAAGAAGTATTCAAGACAGCGGTTACAAGAATTTTGGAAAATTCAGAAGTGAGCATTGATACCTAAAGGAAGAAGTTTGCAGAGTGAATGATCACCTCTGAAGACATTAAATCAGCTGACTGTCCAGCTTTTCTCTTCCGACATGTTCTGAAACCAATAATCACCATTGCCCTGTTCAGTATTGCAGCTACTGACTGAAGATGGATAATAAGAATTACATTAATAGTAAATGCAGTTCCTGATAGAACTCATCTGCTGTCTTTATAAATGTAGAAATATATTTGGTATCAGAATGCATTACACCAACCTGCATATGAGAGCGCAATGTGTGACACAATCTCTGATGTGCTGTTCAGTTTCCCGAACCCATCTTGTCCAATGGTGGCTACTGACAAGAACAATATCTCCTCAACTCCAGAACTGATCCTGACCCCTTCACACGTGCTTCGTACACCCTCTCCTCAATCAACCTCCAGCTTTCATTATTATCAGCTTGTCATCAGTATCACAATTGTCCCATAAAAGAACGTATACTTTTGTTTTGCTTTCTACTGAATTTGGAACTCCTGTGTCCCAATGATATGAAAATTTTGCATAGTTTTCTTTGTTCCTCACAGGAAAATTTTGTTCCTGAGTTCTGACCAGTTTGCCTTCAAGTGACTTGTACATGTCGGATGTGGATAAACCCAGCAACAGATTCTCCATATCTTCCCTCCTCAGCTGTTTCCTTGTGCTACTGTGCCTAGCTTTTCCCCTTTGTTTCACTCGCTCATGATTTCAGTCTTCACCTGAAACTGATCGATACCAAAACAATGCTAAATCTGATCGATTTGCAACCACTGTCCACAAAAAATTTGTTCATTGAAAACTCCATTCACAAGGCAAGACACAGTTCCCTAACTTCCCCTAGTACAGCAATGACCTAAATATATCACTTCTGAATGAAACCTGGGAGTTCTCAAAGACTGGCAAATATACGCAGCAATTATTGTTTGCTAAGAAGACCCACTCTCTGTTTCAAGATTATTAAAGTCAAAAAACTCTTCAAGCTAGACACAATGTCGTCTGATAGAGCTTTGAAATGCAGTTAAAATTTGCAATATTTAAGATTTGAAAGATATACTCACTAGGAGTTGCAGTAGAACCAGCACCTGAAAGCAGAAAAAAAACAATTTATTTAATTATAATTTGAAAACCATTAACAGTTATTAAAGGTCAGCTTTTACATTGTGTAGTCCTCACATCACACGGCAGGTTCAGCATTTACCTCGGGTCACTAATCGGGAGAGAAGTTTAAACATTCCTGCTGCAAAAGCACAGTCAAATAAGGCTTGCTTAAGGTTGGGGTGACTGGATTCCTGGACCACATGAACACTTTGGAGATAAATGAATTTGCGACCTCACTCTATCCCGTCCCACCCACGGGGAATTTTGTAAATATGTCTGCATAAAGAGTGTTCTACAAGGATGCACATAGCTCACCAGACGTTGCTTTCAAACAGCAGTCAGAGAAAGTTAACCACTTGGAACTGGCGAAAGGGGGATTAAATGGCATCGGAGCCCACTTGACTCATGAAATTCCTGCTCTGTACTGACCCAGAAAATTACGGACTGGTTGATGATCTAAATGCATCCAATTATTGCAGGAGGAAAAGATGGAGCTGTGTTTCACATTAATTGTCATCAAGGAGATCTTGAAATACAAACAATGAGGCTTGACAGAGCCTTTTTACTGCAGTCACAGTTACGCTTTTAGAATAGGAAGAATATACTCACCTGGAGACGTAGTAGATGCATTACCTTAAAGCAAAAAGAAAAAAGTTCAGTTAATTATAATTTGGAAATTATTATCTGTTTATATATGTCAATCATCACCGACCGTTCATGAAAGACCATTGATAACATCTAAAACCGTAAAACTTTTATTTTCATGTTGACTCAACATGTCTCCTCTCAGTGCTATTTATATTGATGGATGACATTGAGCAGTTCATCTGTCCAATTCCTTCCGAATACAATTTTGAGAGTGGTAAGTCTTGGTGCCCTGAACTAACGTACCTCACTGGAATTATACTGTCTTCACATATTAATTGTTATCTGTCCCTCTCTCAGGGACTTCTGTAGCTATGTCTACATAACGCACGTTGCACCTGGTAGCACATAGGTCCAGTGACGTTCGTATCAAGCAGCAGTCAAATCTCAGTTGACCACTTGGACCTGGCGATAGGTGAAGGCAACAGCATGAGATGTCACTAGACAATTGTGATTCCTCTGCCAGACTAATGTAGATAATGAAGGACAAATTAAATGAGATGATTTCAATGCATCTAATTGCTTCAGAAGGAAATGTCTCATGAAAATATCGTCGTTGCATTGTAACTGTGTTGCAAGTTTATTACTCTCAAGCAGCCCTTCAAACCAGACATGATGTTGCTTGATGGAGCTTTTGTACTGTAGTCAAAGTTTATCCCATTAGAATAGGAAGAATATTCTCACCTGTAGTTGTTGCAGGTGTGGGACCTAAAAGCAGAAACAGAGCAATTCAGTTAATTAAAATTTGAAAAGTGGTGACAGTTTAGATACATCAATCATCACCCGGCTGAAACGAAGTCTTCTCTTCATATGGGCATCATCAGTCATTTGAGGCACCACAAAACTGGAGTAAGGCACTGTTAGTTCCAAATGATGGTAAAATAATGTGTTTCCAAGACTGGGGTTACTCAAATTTTTGGACAATATGGATTTGGCCTGGACAGCTATGGTAAGAGGGCGGGAGAGTGAATGTTCGGTTCTGAACACATTAAATCAGCTGACTGTTCAACCCTTCTTCTTCCAAGGCTTATGTTCTGAAATCTATGATCACCATTGGCCCATTCATGTTTTTCAGCTACTGACTGATTATGGGAAATAAGAATTACATTAATAATGAATACACATTCTGGAGGTACTCATCTGCTGTCTAAGTTGAGCACAGTAGACATGCAACAATATTTTGTATCAGAATGCATGACATCAACTTGCACATGAGATCCCAATGTGTTACGGAATCACTGATGTGCTGCTCACTTCCCTTTACCCCTCGTGTTCCATGATGGCTGATGTGAAGATCTGTTTCCCCTCAGCTCCATAACTGGTCCTGACCCCTTCACAAATGCCGTCATCCACCCTGTCCTCAATAAAGCTCCAGCTTTCCGTATTACCAGCGGATTATCAGAATCAGAATTGTCATTGTCATCCAAATTCTTGTCCATGTTTGCTATATCTCCTTCTAACAATATCTCCTCCTTTATTCACACGTCATCTCTCCATCAATACTTCAATGTGCCTCATCAGCCATTATCTGTGACAAGTACAATCTGCACTCCTTTGCCTTCAATAGGTGTGAAATGGTATCCACAAAGCTGTCAGTGGCATGTGTAATGCACATGGGAAATAAGTTGTGGGCGGTTCGGGTCTCCAAATGGATCAGCTGTCTTTGGCATTGGAGCAGGTAATAAAGGAGGTCTTTTCTCTTGAAAGATTCTCTTTACATGGTTACATGGAAGTGAGCATAGATAGCTATAGTAAGAGGGTGGCAGAGGGATTGATCAGCTCAGACCACATTAAATCAGCTAGAGGTCCACATTTTTTTCTAAAACTTATGTTCTGAGCTCTCTATAACTTGCATTTACCCATACTTACAATGTGATTGAGGGCAGGTGAATCGTATTCTGTAGTCTTGGCACATCTGATCACTTTGATCGTCGTTCCTACAGAAGAATCCACGAGCAACATTACACCTGTTCACCACAGAGAAGGAACATGTAATGGAGTCATTGAAGAAGCTCTCAATGCTTTTTGGAATGAAGTAATATTTGTGAAACAATATGAGCAGCTTTGTTACGTACGGTTCAATGTTCTCTCCAGTCTGTGAGGCTGGAACCCCTGATGTTGTCTCCACCTCACAGGCGATTGGATAAAGGCAGATGCGGTTGGGAAATTGAATATACAGATGGTTAAAAACTTCATAATCTCCCTCTCCTGATGGGTCATCAATGTTAAACCATTCAGTTTTGCATATTTTTGCTGAAGATGAGAAAAAAACGTTAAAACTTTACATTAATAGTGAACACATTTTGGTGGAACTTATCTGCTGACATTGTCGAGCATAGCATACATTCTGCATCAAAATGTATCATATCAACTTGCAGATGAGACCGCAATGTGTCAATGATAAATGATGTACTGGTCACTTTCCTTTACTCTTCCTGTCCCATAGTGACTGATGGGACTGTTTCCACTCAGCTCCCAGAGCAGGTCCTGACCCCTTCCAACAAGACAGGTACTGTACTGGATCTGCTGTTGAATGAGCCTGGCCATTTGACCGAATGTTCAGTGGCTGAGCAGTCAGGGAAAAGTGACTACAAACAGTTAATTTTTAAGATAGCTATCGTTAAGCTTAAGTCTGAAACCTATGGGAGAGTATTAAATAAGAGCAGTGTCACGGTCCCAACTGTTAATTCCTCTTATTCTCCTTATTCTCTTTTCCCATGTTCTCCTGGGCTCCTGGATTGTGGCACGTGATTCTCATCTAAACCTGCAGCATAAAATCCCTGGCTTTGCATCCACTCGTTGCCAGATTGTTGCTTCAGCCAGTGTGATAAGTATCGCCTGCCGTTGGTCTTTCCATTTAACGCTCCGTGTCAAGATAAGTGTTGCCTGCTGCCTGTCTCCTGTTTGCCGTTCAGCTCCAGCAGTGCCCTGTGTCAAGAAAAGTTTTGCCTGCCTCCTGCTCTTCCGTTCATCCGCGCTGTTTGCCGGTGTTAACCGTGTCTCTCGACTGCTTAGAATTGTGTGTTCTAAGTTCTGTTCCCGCGCTGTTTGCCTGTGTTAACCCAGTCTCAGTTAACAGGAGCATGGCATGTCGCCCGCAGCTCTCCCCCAGCCACGCTCATCCCCTTGTCTGCATCCCTGCTGTGCCTCATCTCGCCGTCCGTCTACATTCTCCGCTGGCTTAGTGGTTAATTGCCGTGTTCTCACTGTAGCGACCCGGTTTTGATCCACGGACCAGCCTCGCTCACTCCTCCGCTTTCCTCTATCTAACACCCGCTCCCCGGCCTTCCCTGCAACTATTAATAAACACACTTCTGATTACGCTACCTCTGTGTCAGTGTCCTGCGTTTGGGTTCACCCGTTCTCTCCGCGACAAGCAGGGCAAATTCAGAGAGCATTAGGCAGGAACTGTGGACAGTGAATTAGGAACAGCATTTTTGTGTATGTCCATATCCAACCTGTGGAGTGTGTTTAAAGACCGACTTCCCACAGTACAAAACAGGTACATTATGTTCCTGTCAGAAGAAGGGACAAAGATGGTAATGGAAGAGAACTTTGGATACTGAGAGAGGTGGTGAATTTAGATAAGAAGTAAAAGCTCAGGAAGATAAGATCAAGCACAACCCTTAAGGATTACAAGTAAGCCAGAAACAAACTCAAAAAAAATTAGAAAACCCAGAGGGGGCCATGAAAAATCATTGGCAAAGGGGAATAAAGAGAGTCCTCAGGCATTCTATACATACATCAGGAGGAAGAGGGTAAGTGGGGAGAAGGTTGAACCCCTCAACAATAGAGGGGAAACATTCAGCTGGATGTGGAGGATGTGGGTGAGTTCCTTAATGAGTAGTGACGAAAAAGAATGACTTGCAGGATAGGGAGTTCATTGCCAAATATAGTAACATGCTAGGGCATTTTGATGTAAGTGAGGTGAGATGTTGGATCTCTTAAAGAGCACTGAAGTGGGTAAGTTCCTGGTGTCTGGTGGAATATGTCATCTGGTTCGGATATGGCCCAAGTGCGGAGTGAGAGACACTGAAGCAAGTCGATACTTCACAGACTTTAATGCGACCAATGTTAAAGGGAAAAGAAAACAGTAAACGCTAGGCCAAAACAGGACCATTGACAAAAACTCTCGAATGGAAAATGAAACCTACGCTACGGCTGAAAAGAACAACTAAGAATAAAACAAATATCGCTAGTCTCCAGAGTCAGTTAACTCAACAGTCCAATTTCTCGGGCAAAGCGGAATGTAGATAACAAGGCGTAGCTGTGTCCAAGTCTTGACAAATACTACGACGGAATGAATGGAGTTAAATACTATCACAATGAAATCATGATTAGCTGACACGTGCATCTTTACAAGCGCAATTGCCCAATCTGATGTGCTGCTGAATCTGTGGTTGTGACTGGGCCCTCATCTCTAGGCACAGCCCCTGAGGCGCTACAGACCCACGTCCATTGGAAGTCCTGAAAGAGGGACTTGTCCAAGATGTCCTTCAGTGATGCTGGTAGATAAGTACCATGGTGTGCACTGCCAATATCAGAGCCAAAGACTTCCATGTAGAGAAAGAAAAAACAAGAGCTTAGACAGAGGTAGCTCAACCAAGTGACACCGTGAGACAAATCATTCTCAAAACAAGGACCCTCCGATTGGAGGTAATACAGCATCTGCTTCAAGAATAAAATGAACACAGAATCTGAATTTATCAAAATAAACTTAAACAGAAAGCACCAGAAACTGCATTACAAAGAGCGAGTCGCTCGAGAAAAACACAAGAAACTAAAACCATTAATAACTTTTAAGCAACAATTAACCAATTCAGGTGATCTAAAAACCCCAGAGCCCAAAAGCTCTCTGATGCCTTGCACAGGTCTGAAGTCACTACAGGACCCCCTTCTTTACAGCTGGCACCTGGTGTCCCAGGAAGATCTAAAAACTCGAGAGACCTGGGGAACGAGAGAGAGGCATGGGAACCCCAACAGACTGAGAGACCGGGGAATCCTGAGAGACTGGGGAACCCCAACAGACTGAGACAGCAGGGAAATCCTAAGGAGCTGATCTCTCTTGGGGCGCTGGATGGAGTAGGTCGCATTTTGGCTTTGCTCCGTTCATTTTTCAATCTTTTACCATCCTTTTACTACCTATATCAAAGTGTTTATAACACTTCTAAATGTTTGAATTTTGATTTTTAATTGATGGAAGTGACTACCAGAGGAAAAAATGTATTAGCTGAAGGTAAGGATGCCGGTAATGGAAATGGAAAGAAAGAAGGTGTTTTTGAACAGCCTAAACAGTCTCAACTTACTTTGAAGGCTATCTTGAAGCTCTTGGATGATAAATTCAATAAAAGATTTGCTATTTTGGAAGTATTGTTAAAGGAGATCATTGGTAGATTGGCAGTACTTAAGTTGGAGAGCGAAAAACAACAACAACAAATTTCCAAACTCGTTGAAGCTGGGAGACAGAGAGATCACAGGCTCGATCTATTGGAAAAGAAATTAACTTCAACCACTCAAACTCCGGAACAGTATATAGTTAAGACTATTGACTTGGAGAGTCGTAGTCAGAGACAGAATTTGCGAATAGTAGGACTTAGTGAAGACGTTGAGAGCGGTCACCTTACTAAATTGTTTTTCTCAATTTTTAATGGAGGTGTTGGGTTCCGATATTTTTCCTTCTCCCCCTATACTCAATCACACTCACCGGTCTTTAAGAGTTAAACCCCCTAAGGAGTTGAAACCCCAACCTGGGATACCCCGATTTCATTATGTGCATACTAAGGAGCATTTGATTCGAATTGCTTATCGAAAAGGGGTTATTGTGCATGCAGATCTCAGGTTTCATCTGGTTGAAGACTACAGTCCTGAGGTAATGCAAGAAAGATTGCTTTTTAAAGCGGTGATGTCCGAATTATATCAAAGAAATTTCCAACCAGCTCTGCTATTTCCAGCTTACCTAAGGGTTGTCCTGCCTGATAAATTGCGTAAATGGTTTAAATCCATGGACGAAGCACATCAATTTCTTGAGGATCAAAGTCCGAGCTCAGATGTGTAATAAATTTGCTGTTTCTTTATGTTTCTATTCATTTGACTTATAAACTGGTGATGTCCGAGCTCTATTAGTAGATATCTGGCATGCTCAACATCCCATCGACAAGGACTATTCATATTATTCTCATGTTCACAAATCTTACAGTAGAATAAACTATTTTTGGTTGACTCTGATTTAATTTCTCGTGTTACTAATACAAAATATCATAATATATTAATCTCTGACCATAGCCCCTTGACAATGTCCCTAAATCTCTCCCTTCCGAAACGAATCTATTCCTGGCGTTTTAACCCTTCCCCTCTCACTGATAAGAGATCTATAGAAAACATCATCACCAGATTTCATAGAAATTAACGGTAATGGCAAGGTGTCAGATTCCACACTCTGGGAGACATTAAAAGTTGTAATTCGTGGGTATATAATTTCATATGAATCCGCTGCTAAGAGGGAGAGAGAAGGGCGATTATTAGAGGTTGCGAGTACGCTTCCAACCCTCGAAGCGACATACCAGGCTTCGAAATCCTCAGAAGATTATAATAAAATAATGAAGCTTAAATATGAGTACAATTGTATCTTGGGTAGTCAAATAAATAACCTCCTCTTAAAATTAAGACAAAAGCATTTTGAAATGGGGAACAAGCCTGGGGGGCTCCTGGTGCGGCAGCTTAGGGGTCCCCAAGCCTCAAGGTCAATCCAATCCACTGCATTAGATCAAGGGCAGGTACCCTGTTAACCAACCCCAAGGAGGTAAATGAATGTTTTAAAGAATTTTACAGTGAACTCTACACTTCTAAATGTGATGCCACTCAATCTGATGTGAATGACTTCTTTGACTCTCTTGTAATGCCGAAACATAGTGATGCTGCTAGGAAGGACTTAATTCTGACTTCACATTGGAAGAAATAACCTCTGCCTTTAAGTCATTTCTGTCCGGCAAGGCAGCTGGGCCGGATGGATTTGGCTGTGAATTTTATAAGGAATTTTGTGATATCCTCGCCCCATCTCTCCTCAGATAGATATCTTGCTCTAAGAGAGACAAAGCCTTGCCTAAAACATTGTACAAGGCTATCATTTCCCTCATTCTGAAGAAAGGTAAAGAGGAAACAGACCTGGCCAGCTATAGGCCCATTGCACTCCAGAACTTCGATAGAAAGGTAATCACTAAAATGCTGGCTAACCGGCTAAATAAGCATTTGTCACCTATCATTCATCCTGATCAGACCGGATTCACCCCGGGCAGGTTCTCTTTTCCAATGTCAGATGCCTCCTTAATACTATATATGCTGATCATGGGAAAGCTGGTGGGGCAGCAATCTATCCCTTGATGCACAGAAAGCTTTTGACCAAATTGAGTGACCTTACATGTTTGAGACACTGTACAGATTTGGGTTTATATGTGCTAAACATAGGTTGATACAATTTAAGGTAGTGCATAGGGCCCACATGCCTAAAGATAAACTAGCTCGTTTTTACTCTCATGTAAGTCCTGTTTGTGACAAATGGCCAGAAGATCCATTTTATTGAATTGTAAAGAGATCAATCCCCCTACCACATTTCAATGGTTTTCCCAAACTATATCTTGTTTAAATTTGGAAAAAATCAGAAGTGTCACTTTTGATCCTTCGGTTAAATTTGAAGAGACTTGGAGGCCATTTATTCAACACTTTCATATGATGTAGCTTGACCTTTTCCGAATCCTTTTTATTAACCTAAAATATATGGACAGGGGAGCGGAGTTAACGACATTAATGATTGTATTCGATGTAATATAATAGCCCAGCTTTGTTTAGTTTTGTTTAGTTCAGGTGTTGGTTTAGTTCAGTTTGGTTTTATTTATTTTGATGTTTTTTTTTCTTGATTTTTTAAATTTTTCTTTTTATCATGTTTAATTATATTAAGAGTTTGGGAGGCCTAATATACTTGTATTATCTGTAGTTTTTACTTGCATATGTCAATTACAAATAATATAACCCCAATCTCTTTGTATTAGTATTGTTGCTATGTTTATGAATTTGAAAATTAATAAAAATTTTGAAAAAGAAAGAAAGATTTAGGTTTGGCGAGTCATTTATATCCTGGGTAAAACAGCCCAATGTGTTCTATCATAGCCAATGGCGACAATTAACTACGTTTCCCCTACACCGTCAGTTCAGCAGGGTTACCTTCTCTCGCCGGCCCTTTTTGCCGTCGCGGTAGAGCCCCTCACCCAAAAAACAAGAAGTCGCCCAAATATTGTGGGTTTGAAAGTGGGAGGTATTGAAACACTTACTAGTTTGTATGCCGACAATATGATACTCTACTTACAAAACTCAGAAAAGTCAGTCCCCCTTCTAGATTTAATCACTTCTTTTGGCAGACTATCGGGATACTCAATCAATTGGACAAAAAGTGACTTTGTGCCCCTTTCCGACGTCTACACGCCAGGTTTTTTGGAAAGTGTCCTGTTTAAAGTAGTTAAAGATCACTTTACTTATCTTGGCTTGGCAATACCTAAAGATCCTAAACTAATATTTAAATTAAACTTCGCGGAGTTTATCTCAAAACTTAACAGATCATAGGAAGTTGGAAAACCCTACCTCTGTCTGGGATTGGTGGTATAAATTCAATTAAAATGGTTTCCCTTCATCTTTGTCAAAATCTCCCCATTTTTCTTAAATCAGCCTTCTTTAAAGAGTTGGACTCCTTATATCTGGAATTATAAGAATCACAGGATTTTGAAAATTCATTTGCAAAAGCCCAAGTCTGAAGGAGGGCTGGGATTACCTGTACTCAGACACTAGCACTGGGCTGTCAATGTTAGGGCTCTAATGTTCTGGCAACAGGGGCTCTGGATAACTTAGCCCCTGGGGCCCCCTTGTGGCTATGTATGGAGTCTAACTCTGTTGTCAACTCCTCCTTGCCAGCCATGCTGTTCTCTAAGTTAGAAAAGCCTGGGACTTCAAAAAGTCTAAGTTTCGCTTTGAAGAACTCCATCAGAATTCTAAATCAGATTAGGAGCGTTCTGAATCTACCAGAGACCTCTGTACAAAGACCGATCGGTTTCAATCACACCTTTCTACCCTCATGATCAGACAAAACCTACCATGCTTGGAGGGAGAAGGGTCCAGTTTCTATCGAAGACCTGTACATAGAGGGACGGTTTGCAACTTTTAGTTTGCTGGAAGAGAAATTTGAGCTGCCTCATTTGCACTTTTTTCGTGGCTTACAAATTAGACCAATCCAAGATTTGTAATTTTGAAATCCTTCCAGGGAAGCATATATTTTTTGATATCTTAAAGAACTCTCCTGACTCCAGGCATCTCGTTCCTAAGTTTGTACCTTTGTTTGATGGTTGTACTATAGCCTCTACTGTGAAGATCAGGGAGGCCTGGGAGAGAGGAATTGGGCATTGAACTATCTGAAGCTGCCTGGTACAAGAGTTTGTCTATGATACAGGCTTGCTCTGTTAATAGCAGACACCAACTGATCCAGTTCAAAGTTGTCAACTGTCTTCACTATTCTAATCTCAGGTTGCACAGGATTTAGTTTTTGTCTCGCCAATGTGTGATAGATGTCACACACTTTTTGGTTTTGCCCTTCACTGACTGGATTCTGGTCCAAAATATTTGACTGGTACTAAGAAGCCTATAAAAGATCCTTCTCCTTGGAAGCTGGTCTTGTCAACTTTGGCTGTTCGCAATCCACTCTATGCTTCCCTACAGCCATACAACAGTCTCTGATGCTGGGAACAACAGTTGCTAAAAGACTTAGCTTGAGGGAATGGAAATCACCCTTTCCCCCTTCCTTTCGGAGATGGATGGCAGACATGACCTCAGTCATACAGATGGAGAGACTCAGGTTCTTGAGAACCAATTCAATTACAAATTTTTCAGCTATCTGGGATCCATTTCTTGCCTACCTAGACGAGGCCAGGGCAGATAAACAATTTTCCACCAGCTAATCTCTCACGGGCCTCATTCGAGAATTAATCTTTAGCACTTTTGAGCACTTGGTACAACAGACATCCCTCTAATGTCATGCCCTTTTTATTCCCTTTCTTTTATTATTTTCTTTTTACACATGTCTGAGCTTATATGTTCTTGTTGATTTTATTGTTCTTGAAAAATTTGAAAGTAAAGTATTTTAAAAAAAAGAAAATTATTATCTGTTTATATATGTCAATCATCACCCAGCCAAAATGTGGGAGCGTCTTCTCTCTCCACAAGGGCTTCAATTGTCACCCACGGCAAAACAGGAGTGTGTGTAAGGCATTCTCAATCCCAAAGAATTGTACGGAAAGAAGTATTCAAGACAGCGGTTACAAGAATTTTGGAAAATTCAGAAGTGAGCATTGATACCTAAAGGAAGAAGTTTGCAGAGTGAATGATCACCTCTGAAGACATTAAATCAGCTGACTGTCCAGCTTTTCTCTTCCGACATGTTCTGAAACCAATAATCACCATTGCCCTGTTCAGTATTGCAGCTACTGACTGAAGATGGATAATAAGAATTACATTAATAGTAAATGCAGTTCCTGATAGAACTCATCTGCTGTCTTTATAAATGTAGAAATATATTTGGTATCAGAATGCATTACACCAACCTGCATATGAGAGCGCAATGTGTGACACAATCTCTGATGTGCTGTTCAGTTTCCCGAACCCATCTTGTCCAATGGTGGCTACTGACAAGAACAATATCTCCTCAACTCCAGAACTGATCCTGACCCCTTCACACGTGCTTCGTACACCCTCTCCTCAATCAACCTCCAGCTTTCATTATTATCAGCTTGTCATCAGTATCACAATTGTCCCATAAAAGAACGTATACTTTTGTTTTGCTTTCTACTGAATTTGGAACTCCTGTGTCCCAATGATATGAAAATTTTGCATAGTTTTCTTTGTTCCTCACAGGAAAATTTTGTTCCTGAGTTCTGACCAGTTTGCCTTCAAGTGACTTGTACATGTCGGATGTGGATAAACCCAGCAACAGATTCTCCATATCTTCCCTCCTCAGCTGTTTCCTTGTGCTACTGTGCCTAGCTTTTCCCCTTTGTTTCACTCGCTCATGATTTCAGTCTTCACCTGAAACTGATCGATACCAAAACAATGCTAAATCTGATCGATTTGCAACCACTGTCCACAAAAAATTTGTTCATTGAAAACTCCATTCACAAGGCAAGACACAGTTCCCTAACTTCCCCTAGTACAGCAATGACCTAAATATATCACTTCTGAATGAAACCTGGGAGTTCTCAAAGACTGGCAAATATACGCAGCAATTATTGTTTGCTAAGAAGACCCACTCTCTGTTTCAAGATTATTAAAGTCAAAAAACTCTTCAAGCTAGACACAATGTCGTCTGATAGAGCTTTGAAATGCAGTTAAAATTTGCAATATTTAAGATTTGAAAGATATACTCACTAGGAGTTGCAGTAGAACCAGCACCTGAAAGCAGAAAAAAAACAATTTATTTAATTATAATTTGAAAACCATTAACAGTTATTAAAGGTCAGCTTTTACATTGTGTAGTCCTCACATCACACGGCAGGTTCAGCATTTACCTCGGGTCACTAATCGGGAGAGAAGTTTAAACATTCCTGCTGCAAAAGCACAGTCAAATAAGGCTTGCTTAAGGTTGGGGTGACTGGATTCCTGGACCACATGAACACTTTGGAGATAAATGAATTTGCGACCTCACTCTATCCCGTCCCACCCACGGGGAATTTTGTAAATATGTCTGCATAAAGAGTGTTCTACAAGGATGCACATAGCTCACCAGACGTTGCTTTCAAACAGCAGTCAGAGAAAGTTAACCACTTGGAACTGGCGAAAGGGGGATTAAATGGCATCGGAGCCCACTTGACTCATGAAATTCCTGCTCTGTACTGACCCAGAAAATTACGGACTGGTTGATGATCTAAATGCATCCAATTATTGCAGGAGGAAAAGATGGAGCTGTGTTTCACATTAATTGTCATCAAGGAGATCTTGAAATACAAACAATGAGGCTTGACAGAGCCTTTTTACTGCAGTCACAGTTACGCTTTTAGAATAGGAAGAATATACTCACCTGGAGACGTAGTAGATGCATTACCTTAAAGCAAAAAGAAAAAAGTTCAGTTAATTATAATTTGGAAATTATTATCTGTTTATATATGTCAATCATCACCGACCGTTCATGAAAGACCATTGATAACATCTAAAACCGTAAAACTTTTATTTTCATGTTGACTCAACATGTCTCCTCTCAGTGCTATTTATATTGATGGATGACATTGAGCAGTTCATCTGTCCAATTCCTTCCGAATACAATTTTGAGAGTGGTAAGTCTTGGTGCCCTGAACTAACGTACCTCACTGGAATTATACTGTCTTCACATATTAATTGTTATCTGTCCCTCTCTCAGGGACTTCTGTAGCTATGTCTACATAACGCACGTTGCACCTGGTAGCACATAGGTCCAGTGACGTTCGTATCAAGCAGCAGTCAAATCTCAGTTGACCACTTGGACCTGGCGATAGGTGAAGGCAACAGCATGAGATGTCACTAGACAATTGTGATTCCTCTGCCAGACTAATGTAGATAATGAAGGACAAATTAAATGAGATGATTTCAATGCATCTAATTGCTTCAGAAGGAAATGTCTCATGAAAATATCGTCGTTGCATTGTAACTGTGTTGCAAGTTTATTACTCTCAAGCAGCCCTTCAAACCAGACATGATGTTGCTTGATGGAGCTTTTGTACTGTAGTCAAAGTTTATCCCATTAGAATAGGAAGAATATTCTCACCTGTAGTTGTTGCAGGTGTGGGACCTAAAAGCAGAAACAGAGCAATTCAGTTAATTAAAATTTGAAAAGTGGTGACAGTTTAGATACATCAATCATCACCCGGCTGAAACGAAGTCTTCTCTTCATATGGGCATCATCAGTCATTTGAGGCACCACAAAACTGGAGTAAGGCACTGTTAGTTCCAAATGATGGTAAAATAATGTGTTTCCAAGACTGGGGTTACTCAAATTTTTGGACAATATGGATTTGGCCTGGACAGCTATGGTAAGAGGGCGGGAGAGTGAATGTTCGGTTCTGAACACATTAAATCAGCTGACTGTTCAACCCTTCTTCTTCCAAGGCTTATGTTCTGAAATCTATGATCACCATTGGCCCATTCATGTTTTTCAGCTACTGACTGATTATGGGAAATAAGAATTACATTAATAATGAATACACATTCTGGAGGTACTCATCTGCTGTCTAAGTTGAGCACAGTAGACATGCAACAATATTTTGTATCAGAATGCATGACATCAACTTGCACATGAGATCCCAATGTGTTACGGAATCACTGATGTGCTGCTCACTTCCCTTTACCCCTCGTGTTCCATGATGGCTGATGTGAAGATCTGTTTCCCCTCAGCTCCATAACTGGTCCTGACCCCTTCACAAATGCCGTCATCCACCCTGTCCTCAATAAAGCTCCAGCTTTCCGTATTACCAGCGGATTATCAGAATCAGAATTGTCATTGTCATCCAAATTCTTGTCCATGTTTGCTATATCTCCTTCTAACAATATCTCCTCCTTTATTCACACGTCATCTCTCCATCAATACTTCAATGTGCCTCATCAGCCATTATCTGTGACAAGTACAATCTGCACTCCTTTGCCTTCAATAGGTGTGAAATGGTATCCACAAAGCTGTCAGTGGCATGTGTAATGCACATGGGAAATAAGTTGTGGGCGGTTCGGGTCTCCAAATGGATCAGCTGTCTTTGGCATTGGAGCAGGTAATAAAGGAGGTCTTTTCTCTTGAAAGATTCTCTTTACATGGTTACATGGAAGTGAGCATAGATAGCTATAGTAAGAGGGTGGCAGAGGGATTGATCAGCTCAGACCACATTAAATCAGCTAGAGGTCCACATTTTTTTCTAAAACTTATGTTCTGAGCTCTCTATAACTTGCATTTACCCATACTTACAATGTGATTGAGGGCAGGTGAATCGTATTCTGTAGTCTTGGCACATCTGATCACTTTGATCGTCGTTCCTACAGAAGAATCCACGAGCAACATTACACCTGTTCACCACAGAGAAGGAACATGTAATGGAGTCATTGAAGAAGCTCTCAATGCTTTTTGGAATGAAGTAATATTTGTGAAACAATATGAGCAGCTTTGTTACGTACGGTTCAATGTTCTCTCCAGTCTGTGAGGCTGGAACCCCTGATGTTGTCTCCACCTCACAGGCGATTGGATAAAGGCAGATGCGGTTGGGAAATTGAATATACAGATGGTTAAAAACTTCATAATCTCCCTCTCCTGATGGGTCATCAATGTTAAACCATTCAGTTTTGCATATTTTTGCTGAAGATGAGAAAAAAACGTTAAAACTTTACATTAATAGTGAACACATTTTGGTGGAACTTATCTGCTGACATTGTCGAGCATAGCATACATTCTGCATCAAAATGTATCATATCAACTTGCAGATGAGACCGCAATGTGTCAATGATAAATGATGTACTGGTCACTTTCCTTTACTCTTCCTGTCCCATAGTGACTGATGGGACTGTTTCCACTCAGCTCCCAGAGCAGGTCCTGACCCCTTCCAACAAGACAGGTACTGTACTGGATCTGCTGTTGAATGAGCCTGGCCATTTGACCGAATGTTCAGTGGCTGAGCAGTCAGGGAAAAGTGACTACAAACAGTTAATTTTTAAGATAGCTATCGTTAAGCTTAAGTCTGAAACCTATGGGAGAGTATTAAATAAGAGCAGTGTCACGGTCCCAACTGTTAATTCCTCTTATTCTCCTTATTCTCTTTTCCCATGTTCTCCTGGGCTCCTGGATTGTGGCACGTGATTCTCATCTAAACCTGCAGCATAAAATCCCTGGCTTTGCATCCACTCGTTGCCAGATTGTTGCTTCAGCCAGTGTGATAAGTATCGCCTGCCGTTGGTCTTTCCATTTAACGCTCCGTGTCAAGATAAGTGTTGCCTGCTGCCTGTCTCCTGTTTGCCGTTCAGCTCCAGCAGTGCCCTGTGTCAAGAAAAGTTTTGCCTGCCTCCTGCTCTTCCGTTCATCCGCGCTGTTTGCCGGTGTTAACCGTGTCTCTCGACTGCTTAGAATTGTGTGTTCTAAGTTCTGTTCCCGCGCTGTTTGCCTGTGTTAACCCAGTCTCAGTTAACAGGAGCATGGCATGTCGCCCGCAGCTCTCCCCCAGCCACGCTCATCCCCTTGTCTGCATCCCTGCTGTGCCTCATCTCGCCGTCCGTCTACATTCTCCGCTGGCTTAGTGGTTAATTGCCGTGTTCTCACTGTAGCGACCCGGTTTTGATCCACGGACCAGCCTCGCTCACTCCTCCGCTTTCCTCTATCTAACACCCGCTCCCCGGCCTTCCCTGCAACTATTAATAAACACACTTCTGATTACGCTACCTCTGTGTCAGTGTCCTGCGTTTGGGTTCACCCGTTCTCTCCGCGACAAGCAGGGCAAATTCAGAGAGCATTAGGCAGGAACTGTGGACAGTGAATTAGGAACAGCATTTTTGTGTATGTCCATATCCAACCTGTGGAGTGTGTTTAAAGACCGACTTCCCACAGTACAAAACAGGTACATTATGTTCCTGTCAGAAGAAGGGACAAAGATGGTAATGGAAGAGAACTTTGGATACTGAGAGAGGTGGTGAATTTAGATAAGAAGTAAAAGCTCAGGAAGATAAGATCAAGCACAACCCTTAAGGATTACAAGTAAGCCAGAAACAAACTCAAAAAAAATTAGAAAACCCAGAGGGGGCCATGAAAAATCATTGGCAAAGGGGAATAAAGAGAGTCCTCAGGCATTCTATACATACATCAGGAGGAAGAGGGTAAGTGGGGAGAAGGTTGAACCCCTCAACAATAGAGGGGAAACATTCAGCTGGATGTGGAGGATGTGGGTGAGTTCCTTAATGAGTAGTGACGAAAAAGAATGACTTGCAGGATAGGGAGTTCATTGCCAAATATAGTAACATGCTAGGGCATTTTGATTTAAGTGAGGTGAGATGTTGGATCTCTTAAAGAGCACTGAAGTGGGTAAGTTCCTGGTGTCTGGTGGAATATGTCATCTGGTTCGGATATGGCCCAAGTGCGGAGTGAGAGACACTGAAGCAAGTCGATACTTCACAGACTTTAATGCGACCAATGTTAAAGGGAAAAGAAAACAGTAAACGCTAGGCCAAAACAGGACCATTGACAAAAACTCTCGAATGGAAAATGAAACCTACGCTACGGCTGAAAAGAACAACTAAGAATAAAACAAATATCGCTAGTCTCCAGAGTCAGTTAACTCAACAGTCCAATTTCTCGGGCAAAGCGGAATGTAGATAACAAGGCGTAGCTGTGTCCAAGTCTTGACAAATACTACGACGGAATGAATGGAGTTAAATACTATCACAATGAAATCATGATTAGCTGACACGTGCATCTTTACAAGCGCAATTGCCCAATCTGATGTGCTGCTGAATCTGTGGTTGTGACTGGGCCCTCATCTCTAGGCACAGCCCCTGAGGCGCTACAGACCCACGTCCATTGGAAGTCCTGAAAGAGGGACTTGTCCAAGATGTCCTTCAGTGATGCTGGTAGATAAGTACCATGGTGTGCACTGCCAATATCAGAGCCAAAGACTTCCATGTAGAGAAAGAAAAAACAAGAGCTTAGACAGAGGTAGCTCAACCAAGTGACACCGTGAGACAAATCATTCTCAAAACAAGGACCCTCCGATTGGAGGTAATACAGCATCTGCTTCAAGAATAAAATGAACACAGAATCTGAATTTATCAAAATAAACTTAAACAGAAAGCACCAGAAACTGCATTACAAAGAGCGAGTCGCTCGAGAAAAACACAAGAAACTAAAACCATTAATAACTTTTAAGCAACAATTAACCAATTCAGGTGATCTAAAAACCCCAGAGCCCAAAAGCTCTCTGATGCCTTGCACAGGTCTGAAGTCACTACAGGACCCCCTTCTTTACAGCTGGCACCTGGTGTCCCAGGAAGATCTAAAAACTCGAGAGACCTGGGGAACGAGAGAGAGGCATGGGAACCCCAACAGACTGAGAGACCGGGGAATCCTGAGAGACTGGGGAACCCCAACAGACTGAGACAGCAGGGAAATCCTAAGGAGCTGATCTCTCTTGGGGCGCTGGATGGAGTAGGTCGCATTTTGGCTTTGCTCCGTTCATTTTTCAATCTTTTACCATCCTTTTACTACCTATATCAAAGTGTTTATAACACTTCTAAATGTTTGAATTTTGATTTTTAATTGATGGAAGTGACTACCAGAGGAAAAAATGTATTAGCTGAAGGTAAGGATGCCGGTAATGGAAATGGAAAGAAAGAAGGTGTTTTTGAACAGCCTAAACAGTCTCAACTTACTTTGAAGGCTATCTTGAAGCTCTTGGATGATAAATTCAATAAAAGATTTGCTATTTTGGAAGTATTGTTAAAGGAGATCATTGGTAGATTGGCAGTACTTAAGTTGGAGAGCGAAAAACAACAACAACAAATTTCCAAACTCGTTGAAGCTGGGAGACAGAGAGATCACAGGCTCGATCTATTGGAAAAGAAATTAACTTCAACCACTCAAACTCCGGAACAGTATATAGTTAAGACTATTGACTTGGAGAGTCGTAGTCAGAGACAGAATTTGCGAATAGTAGGACTTAGTGAAGACGTTGAGAGCGGTCACCTTACTAAATTGTTTTTCTCAATTTTTAATGGAGGTGTTGGGTTCCGATATTTTTCCTTCTCCCCCTATACTCAATCACACTCACCGGTCTTTAAGAGTTAAACCCCCTAAGGAGTTGAAACCCCAACCTGGGATACCCCGATTTCATTATGTGCATACTAAGGAGCATTTGATTCGAATTGCTTATCGAAAAGGGGTTATTGTGCATGCAGATCTCAGGTTTCATCTGGTTGAAGACTACAGTCCTGAGGTAATGCAAGAAAGATTGCTTTTTAAAGCGGTGATGTCCGAATTATATCAAAGAAATTTCCAACCAGCTCTGCTATTTCCAGCTTACCTAAGGGTTGTCCTGCCTGATAAATTGCGTAAATGGTTTAAATCCATGGACGAAGCACATCAATTTCTTGAGGATCAAAGTCCGAGCTCAGATATGTAATAAATTTGCTGTTTCTTTATGTTTCTATTCATTTGACTTATAAACTGGTGATGTCCGAGCTCTATTAGTAGATATCTGGCATGCTCAACATCCCATCGACAAGGACTATTCATATTATTCTCATGTTCACAAATCTTACAGTAGAATAAACTATTTTTGGTTGACTCTGATTTAATTTCTCGTGTTACTAATACAAAATATCATAATATATTAATCTCTGACCATAGCCCCTTGACAATGTCCCTAAATCTCTCCCTTCCGAAACGAATCTATTCCTGGCGTTTTAACCCTTCCCCTCTCACTGATAAGAGATCTATAGAAAACATCATCACCAGATTTCATAGAAATTAACGGTAATGGCAAGGTGTCAGATTCCACACTCTGGGAGACATTAAAAGTTGTAATTCGTGGGTATATAATTTCATATGAATCCGCTGCTAAGAGGGAGAGAGAAGGGCGATTATTAGAGGTTGCGAGTACGCTTCCAACCCTCGAAGCGACATACCAGGCTTCGAAATCCTCAGAAGATTATAATAAAATAATGAAGCTTAAATATGAGTACAATTGTATCTTGGGTAGTCAAATAAATAACCTCCTCTTAAAATTAAGACAAAAGCATTTTGAAATGGGGAACAAGCCTGGGGGGCTCCTGGTGCGGCAGCTTAGGGGTCCCCAAGCCTCAAGGTCAATCCAATCCACTGCATTAGATCAAGGGCAGGTACCCTGTTAACCAACCCCAAGGAGGTAAATGAATGTTTTAAAGAATTTTACAGTGAACTCTACACTTCTAAATGTGATGCCACTCAATCTGATGTGAATGACTTCTTTGACTCTCTTGTAATGCCGAAACATAGTGATGCTGCTAGGAAGGACTTAATTCTGACTTCACATTGGAAGAAATAACCTCTGCCTTTAAGTCATTTCTGTCCGGCAAGGCAGCTGGGCCGGATGGATTTGGCTGTGAATTTTATAAGGAATTTTGTGATATCCTCGCCCCATCTCTCCTCAGATAGATATCTTGCTCTAAGAGAGACAAAGCCTTGCCTAAAACATTGTACAAGGCTATCATTTCCCTCATTCTGAAGAAAGGTAAAGAGGAAACAGACCTGGCCAGCTATAGGCCCATTGCACTCCAGAACTTCGATAGAAAGGTAATCACTAAAATGCTGGCTAACCGGCTAAATAAGCATTTGTCACCTATCATTCATCCTGATCAGACCGGATTCACCCCGGGCAGGTTCTCTTTTCCAATGTCAGATGCCTCCTTAATACTATATATGCTGATCATGGGAAAGCTGGTGGGGCAGCAATCTATCCCTTGATGCACAGAAAGCTTTTGACCAAATTGAGTGACCTTACATGTTTGAGACACTGTACAGATTTGGGTTTATATGTGCTAAACATAGGTTGATACAATTTAAGGTAGTGCATAGGGCCCACATGCCTAAAGATAAACTAGCTCGTTTTTACTCTCATGTAAGTCCTGTTTGTGACAAATGGCCAGAAGATCCATTTTATTGAATTGTAAAGAGATCAATCCCCCTACCACATTTCAATGGTTTTCCCAAACTATATCTTGTTTAAATTTGGAAAAAATCAGAAGTGTCACTTTTGATCCTTCGGTTAAATTTGAAGAGACTTGGAGGCCATTTATTCAACACTTTCATATGATGTAGCTTGACCTTTTCCGAATCCTTTTTATTAACCTAAAATATATGGACAGGGGAGCGGAGTTAACGACATTAATGATTGTATTCGATGTAATATAATAGCCCAGCTTTGTTTAGTTTTGTTTAGTTCAGGTGTTGGTTTAGTTCAGTTTGGTTTTATTTATTTTGATGTTTTTTTTTCTTGATTTTTTAAATTTTTCTTTTTATCATGTTTAATTATATTAAGAGTTTGGGAGGCCTAATATACTTGTATTATCTGTAGTTTTTACTTGCATATGTCAATTACAAATAATATAACCCCAATCTCTTTGTATTAGTATTGTTGCTATGTTTATGAATTTGAAAATTAATAAAAATTTTGAAAAAGAAAGAAAGATTTAGGTTTGGCGAGTCATTTATATCCTGGGTAAAACAGCCCAATGTGTTCTATCATAGCCAATGGCGACAATTAACTACGTTTCCCCTACACCGTCAGTTCAGCAGGGTTACCTTCTCTCGCCGGCCCTTTTTGCCGTCGCGGTAGAGCCCCTCACCCAAAAAACAAGAAGTCGCCCAAATATTGTGGGTTTGAAAGTGGGAGGTATTGAAACACTTACTAGTTTGTATGCCGACAATATGATACTCTACTTACAAAACTCAGAAAAGTCAGTCCCCCTTCTAGATTTAATCACTTCTTTTGGCAGACTATCGGGATACTCAATCAATTGGACAAAAAGTGACTTTGTGCCCCTTTCCGACGTCTACACGCCAGGTTTTTTGGAAAGTGTCCTGTTTAAAGTAGTTAAAGATCACTTTACTTATCTTGGCTTGGCAATACCTAAAGATCCTAAACTAATATTTAAATTAAACTTCGCGGAGTTTATCTCAAAACTTAACAGATCATAGGAAGTTGGAAAACCCTACCTCTGTCTGGGATTGGTGGTATAAATTCAATTAAAATGGTTTCCCTTCATCTTTGTCAAAATCTCCCCATTTTTCTTAAATCAGCCTTCTTTAAAGAGTTGGACTCCTTATATCTGGAATTATAAGAATCACAGGATTTTGAAAATTCATTTGCAAAAGCCCAAGTCTGAAGGAGGGCTGGGATTACCTGTACTCAGACACTAGCACTGGGCTGTCAATGTTAGGGCTCTAATGTTCTGGCAACAGGGGCTCTGGATAACTTAGCCCCTGGGGCCCCCTTGTGGCTATGTATGGAGTCTAACTCTGTTGTCAACTCCTCCTTGCCAGCCATGCTGTTCTCTAAGTTAGAAAAGCCTGGGACTTCAAAAAGTCTAAGTTTCGCTTTGAAGAACTCCATCAGAATTCTAAATCAGATTAGGAGCGTTCTGAATCTACCAGAGACCTCTGTACAAAGACCGATCGGTTTCAATCACACCTTTCTACCCTCATGATCAGACAAAACCTACCATGCTTGGAGGGAGAAGGGTCCAGTTTCTATCGAAGACCTGTACATAGAGGGACGGTTTGCAACTTTTAGTTTGCTGGAAGAGAAATTTGAGCTGCCTCATTTGCACTTTTTTCGTGGCTTACAAATTAGACCAATCCAAGATTTGTAATTTTGAAATCCTTCCAGGGAAGCATATATTTTTTGATATCTTAAAGAACTCTCCTGACTCCAGGCATCTCGTTCCTAAGTTTGTACCTTTGTTTGATGGTTGTACTATAGCCTCTACTGTGAAGATCAGGGAGGCCTGGGAGAGAGGAATTGGGCATTGAACTATCTGAAGCTGCCTGGTACAAGAGTTTGTCTATGATACAGGCTTGCTCTGTTAATAGCAGACACCAACTGATCCAGTTCAAAGTTGTCAACTGTCTTCACTATTCTAATCTCAGGTTGCACAGGATTTAGTTTTTGTCTCGCCAATGTGTGATAGATGTCACACACTTTTTGGTTTTGCCCTTCACTGACTGGATTCTGGTCCAAAATATTTGACTGGTACTAAGAAGCCTATAAAAGATCCTTCTCCTTGGAAGCTGGTCTTGTCAACTTTGGCTGTTCGCAATCCACTCTATGCTTCCCTACAGCCATACAACAGTCTCTGATGCTGGGAACAACAGTTGCTAAAAGACTTAGCTTGAGGGAATGGAAATCACCCTTTCCCCCTTCCTTTCGGAGATGGATGGCAGACATGACCTCAGTCATACAGATGGAGAGACTCAGGTTCTTGAGAACCAATTCAATTACAAATTTTTCAGCTATCTGGGATCCATTTCTTGCCTACCTAGACGAGGCCAGGGCAGATAAACAATTTTCCACCAGCTAATCTCTCACGGGCCTCATTCGAGAATTAATCTTTAGCACTTTTGAGCACTTGGTACAACAGACATCCCTCTAATGTCATGCCCTTTTTATTCCCTTTCTTTTATTATTTTCTTTTTACACATGTCTGAGCTTATATGTTCTTGTTGATTTTATTGTTCTTGAAAAATTTGAAAGTAAAGTATTTTAAAAAAAAGAAAATTATTATCTGTTTATATATGTCAATCATCACCCAGCCAAAATGTGGGAGCGTCTTCTCTCTCCACAAGGGCTTCAATTGTCACCCACGGCAAAACAGGAGTGTGTGTAAGGCATTCTCAATCCCAAAGAATTGTACGGAAAGAAGTATTCAAGACAGCGGTTACAAGAATTTTGGAAAATTCAGAAGTGAGCATTGATACCTAAAGGAAGAAGTTTGCAGAGTGAATGATCACCTCTGAAGACATTAAATCAGCTGACTGTCCAGCTTTTCTCTTCCGACATGTTCTGAAACCAATAATCACCATTGCCCTGTTCAGTATTGCAGCTACTGACTGAAGATGGATAATAAGAATTACATTAATAGTAAATGCAGTTCCTGATAGAACTCATCTGCTGTCTTTATAAATGTAGAAATATATTTGGTATCAGAATGCATTACACCAACCTGCATATGAGAGCGCAATGTGTGACACAATCTCTGATGTGCTGTTCAGTTTCCCGAACCCATCTTGTCCAATGGTGGCTACTGACAAGAACAATATCTCCTCAACTCCAGAACTGATCCTGACCCCTTCACACGTGCTTCGTACACCCTCTCCTCAATCAACCTCCAGCTTTCATTATTATCAGCTTGTCATCAGTATCACAATTGTCCCATAAAAGAACGTATACTTTTGTTTTGCTTTCTACTGAATTTGGAACTCCTGTGTCCCAATGATATGAAAATTTTGCATAGTTTTCTTTGTTCCTCACAGGAAAATTTTGTTCCTGAGTTCTGACCAGTTTGCCTTCAAGTGACTTGTACATGTCGGATGTGGATAAACCCAGCAACAGATTCTCCATATCTTCCCTCCTCAGCTGTTTCCTTGTGCTACTGTGCCTAGCTTTTCCCCTTTGTTTCACTCGCTCATGATTTCAGTCTTCACCTGAAACTGATCGATACCAAAACAATGCTAAATCTGATCGATTTGCAACCACTGTCCACAAAAAATTTGTTCATTGAAAACTCCATTCACAAGGCAAGACACAGTTCCCTAACTTCCCCTAGTACAGCAATGACCTAAATATATCACTTCTGAATGAAACCTGGGAGTTCTCAAAGACTGGCAAATATACGCAGCAATTATTGTTTGCTAAGAAGACCCACTCTCTGTTTCAAGATTATTAAAGTCAAAAAACTCTTCAAGCTAGACACAATGTCGTCTGATAGAGCTTTGAAATGCAGTTAAAATTTGCAATATTTAAGATTTGAAAGATATACTCACTAGGAGTTGCAGTAGAACCAGCACCTGAAAGCAGAAAAAAAACAATTTATTTAATTATAATTTGAAAACCATTAACAGTTATTAAAGGTCAGCTTTTACATTGTGTAGTCCTCACATCACACGGCAGGTTCAGCATTTACCTCGGGTCACTAATCGGGAGAGAAGTTTAAACATTCCTGCTGCAAAAGCACAGTCAAATAAGGCTTGCTTAAGGTTGGGGTGACTGGATTCCTGGACCACATGAACACTTTGGAGATAAATGAATTTGCGACCTCACTCTATCCCGTCCCACCCACGGGGAATTTTGTAAATATGTCTGCATAAAGAGTGTTCTACAAGGATGCACATAGCTCACCAGACGTTGCTTTCAAACAGCAGTCAGAGAAAGTTAACCACTTGGAACTGGCGAAAGGGGGATTAAATGGCATCGGAGCCCACTTGACTCATGAAATTCCTGCTCTGTACTGACCCAGAAAATTACGGACTGGTTGATGATCTAAATGCATCCAATTATTGCAGGAGGAAAAGATGGAGCTGTGTTTCACATTAATTGTCATCAAGGAGATCTTGAAATACAAACAATGAGGCTTGACAGAGCCTTTTTACTGCAGTCACAGTTACGCTTTTAGAATAGGAAGAATATACTCACCTGGAGACGTAGTAGATGCATTACCTTAAAGCAAAAAGAAAAAAGTTCAGTTAATTATAATTTGGAAATTATTATCTGTTTATATATGTCAATCATCACCGACCGTTCATGAAAGACCATTGATAACATCTAAAACCGTAAAACTTTTATTTTCATGTTGACTCAACATGTCTCCTCTCAGTGCTATTTATATTGATGGATGACATTGAGCAGTTCATCTGTCCAATTCCTTCCGAATACAATTTTGAGAGTGGTAAGTCTTGGTGCCCTGAACTAACGTACCTCACTGGAATTATACTGTCTTCACATATTAATTGTTATCTGTCCCTCTCTCAGGGACTTCTGTAGCTATGTCTACATAACGCACGTTGCACCTGGTAGCACATAGGTCCAGTGACGTTCGTATCAAGCAGCAGTCAAATCTCAGTTGACCACTTGGACCTGGCGATAGGTGAAGGCAACAGCATGAGATGTCACTAGACAATTGTGATTCCTCTGCCAGACTAATGTAGATAATGAAGGACAAATTAAATGAGATGATTTCAATGCATCTAATTGCTTCAGAAGGAAATGTCTCATGAAAATATCGTCGTTGCATTGTAACTGTGTTGCAAGTTTATTACTCTCAAGCAGCCCTTCAAACCAGACATGATGTTGCTTGATGGAGCTTTTGTACTGTAGTCAAAGTTTATCCCATTAGAATAGGAAGAATATTCTCACCTGTAGTTGTTGCAGGTGTGGGACCTAAAAGCAGAAACAGAGCAATTCAGTTAATTAAAATTTGAAAAGTGGTGACAGTTTAGATACATCAATCATCACCCGGCTGAAACGAAGTCTTCTCTTCATATGGGCATCATCAGTCATTTGAGGCACCACAAAACTGGAGTAAGGCACTGTTAGTTCCAAATGATGGTAAAATAATGTGTTTCCAAGACTGGGGTTACTCAAATTTTTGGACAATATGGATTTGGCCTGGACAGCTATGGTAAGAGGGCGGGAGAGTGAATGTTCGGTTCTGAACACATTAAATCAGCTGACTGTTCAACCCTTCTTCTTCCAAGGCTTATGTTCTGAAATCTATGATCACCATTGGCCCATTCATGTTTTTCAGCTACTGACTGATTATGGGAAATAAGAATTACATTAATAATGAATACACATTCTGGAGGTACTCATCTGCTGTCTAAGTTGAGCACAGTAGACATGCAACAATATTTTGTATCAGAATGCATGACATCAACTTGCACATGAGATCCCAATGTGTTACAGAATCACTGATGTGCTGCTCACTTCCCTTTACCCCTCGTGTTCCATGATGGCTGATGTGAAGATCTGTTTCCCCTCAGCTCCAGAACTGGTCCTGACCCCTTCGCAAATGCCGTCATCCACCCTGTCCTCAATAAAGCTCCAGCTTTCCGTATTACCAGCGGATTATCAGAATCAGAATTGTCATTGTCATCCAAATTCTTGTCCATGTTTGCTATATCTCCTTCTAACAATATCTCCTCCTTTATTCACACGTCATCTCTCCATCAATACTTCAATGTGCCTCATCAGCCATTATCTGTGACAAGTACAATCTGCACTCCTTTGCCTTCAATAGGTGTGAAATGGTATCCACAAAGCTGTCAGTGGCATGTGTAATGCACATGGGAAATAAGTTGTGGGCGGTTCGGGTCTCCAAATGGATCAGCTGTCTTTGGCATTGGAGCAGGTAATAAAGGAGGTCTTTTCTCTTGAAAGATTCTCTTTACATGGTTACATGGAAGTGAGCATAGATAGCTATAGTAAGAGGGTGGCAGAGGGATTGATCAGCTCAGACCACATTAAATCAGCTAGAGGTCCACATTTTTTTCTAAAACTTATGTTCTGAGCTCTCTATAACTTGCATTTACCCATACTTACAATGTGATTGAGGGCAGGTGAATCGTATTCTGTAGTCTTGGCACATCTGATCACTTTGATCGTCGTTCCTACAGAAGAATCCACGAGCAACATTACACCTGTTCACCACAGAGAAGGAACATGTAATGGAGTCATTGAAGAAGCTCTCAATGCTTTTTGGAATGAAGTAATATTTGTGAAACAATATGAGCAGCTTTGTTACGTACGGTTCAATGTTCTCTCCAGTCTGTGAGGCTGGAACCCCTGATGTTGTCTCCACCTCACAGGCGATTGGATAAAGGCAGATGCGGTTGGGAAATTGAATATACAGATGGTTAAAAACTTCATAATCTCCCTCTCCTGATGGGTCATCAATGTTAAACCATTCAGTTTTGCATATTTTTGCTGAAGATGAGAAAAAAACGTTAAAACTTTACATTAATAGTGAACACATTTTGGTGGAACTTATCTGCTGACATTGTCGAGCATAGCATACATTCTGCATCAAAATGTATCATATCAACTTGCAGATGAGACCGCAATGTGTCAATGATAAATGATGTACTGGTCACTTTCCTTTACTCTTCCTGTCCCATAGTGACTGATGGGACTGTTTCCACTCAGCTCCCAGAGCAGGTCCTGACCCCTTCCAACAAGACAGGTACTGTACTGGATCTGCTGTTGAATGAGCCTGGCCATTTGACCGAATGTTCAGTGGCTGAGCAGTCAGGGAAAAGTGACTACAAACAGTTAATTTTTAAGATAGCTATCGTTAAGCTTAAGTCTGAAACCTATGGGAGAGTATTAAATAAGAGCAGTGTCACGGTCCCAACTGTTAATTCCTCTTATTCTCCTTATTCTCTTTTCCCATGTTCTCCTGGGCTCCTGGATTGTGGCACGTGATTCTCATCTAAACCTGCAGCATAAAATCCCTGGCTTTGCATCCACTCGTTGCCAGATTGTTGCTTCAGCCAGTGTGATAAGTATTGCCTGCCGTTGGTCTTTCCATTTAACGCTCCGTGTCAAGATAAGTGTTGCCTGCTGCCTGTCTCCTGTTTGCCGTTCAGCTCCAGCAGTGCCCTGTGTCAAGAAAAGTTTTGCCTGCCTCCTGCTCTTCCGTTCATCCGCGCTGTTTGCCGGTGTTAACCGTGTCTCTCGACTGCTTAGAATTGTGTGTTCTAAGTTCTGTTCCCGCGCTGTTTGCCTGTGTTAACCCAGTCTCAGTTAACAGGAGCATGGCATGTCGCCCGCAGCTCTCCCCCAGCCACGCTCATCCCCTTGTCTGCATCCCTGCTGTGCCTCATCTTGCCGTCCGTCTACATTCTCCGCTGGCTTAGTGGTTAATTGCCGTGTTCTCACTGTAGCGACCCGGTTTTGATCCACGGACCAGCCTCGCTCACTCCTCCGCTTTCCTCTATCTAACCCCCGCTCCCCGGCCTTCCCTGCAACTATTAATAAACACACTTCTGATTACGCTACCTCTGTGTCAGTGTCCTGCGTTTGGGTTCACCCGTTCTCTCCGCGACAAGCAGGGCAAATTCAGAGAGCATTAGGCAGGAACTGTGGACAGTGAATTAGGAACAGCATTTTTGTGTATGTCCATATCCAACCTGTGGAGTGTGTTTAAAGACCGACTTCCCACAGTACAAAACAGGTACATTATGTTCCTGTCAGAAGAAGGGACAAAGATGGTAATGGAAGAGAACTTTGGATACTGAGAGAGGTGGTGAATTTAGATAAGAAGTAAAAGCTCAGGAAGATAAGATCAAACACAACCCTTAAGGATTACAAGTAAGCCAGAAACAAACTCAAAAAAAATTAGAAAACCCAGAGGGGGCCATGAAAAATCATTGGCAAAGGGGAATAAAGAGAGTCCTCAGGCATTCTATACATACATCAGGAGGAAGAGGGTAAGTGGGGAGAAGGTTGAACCCCTCAACAATAGAGGGGAAACATTCAGCTGGATGTGGAGGATGTGGGTGAGTTCCTTAATGAGTAGTGACGAAAAAGAATGACTTGCAGGATAGGGAGTTCATTGCCAAATATAGTAACATGCTAGGGCATTTTGATGTAAGTGAGGTGAGATGTTGGATCTCTTAAAGAGCACTGAAGTGGGTAAGTTCCTGGTGTCTGGTGGAATATGTCATCTGGTTCGGATATGGCCCAAGTGCGGAGTGAGAGACACTGAAGCAAGTCGATACTTCACAGACTTTAATGCGACCAATGTTAAAGGGAAAAGAAAACAGTAAACGCTAGGCCAAAACAGGACCATTGACAAAAACTCTCGAATGGAAAATGAAACCTACGCTACGGCTGAAAAGAACAACTAAGAATAAAACAAATATCGCTAGTCTCCAGAGTCAGTTAACTCAACAGTCCAATTTCTCGGGCAAAGCGGAATGTAGATAACAAGGCGTAGCTGTGTCCAAGTCTTGACAAATACTACGACGGAATGAATGGAGTTAAATACTATCACAATGAAATCATGATTAGCTGACACGTGCATCTTTACAAGCGCAATTGCCCAATCTGATGTGCTGCTGAATCTGTGGTTGTGACTGGGCCCTCATCTCTAGGCACAGCCCCTGAGGCGCTACAGACCCACGTCCATTGGAAGTCCTGAAAGAGGGACTTGTCCAAGATGTCCTTCAGTGATGCTGGTAGATAAGTACCATGGTGTGCACTGCAATTCAGCTATAAAGAAAAGTCAGCCCTGAGGCGTACAGACCACGTCCATTGGAAGTCCTGAAAAGGGACTTGTCCAAGATGTCCTTCAGTGATGCTGGTAGATAAGTACCATGGTGTGCACTGCCAATATCAGAGCCAAAGACTTCCATGTAGAGAAAGAAAAAACAAGAGCTTAGACAGAGGTAGCTCAACCAAGTGACACCGTGAGACAAATCATTCTCAAAACAAGGACCCTCCGATTGGAGGTAATACAGCATCTGCTTCAAGAATAAAATGAACACAGAATCTGAATTTATCAAAATAAACTTAAACAGAAAGCACCAGAAACTGCATTACAAAGAGCGAGTCGCTCGAGAAAAACACAAGAAACTAAAACCATTAATAACTTTTAAGCAACAATTAACCAATTCAGGTGATCTAAAAACCCCAGAGCCCAAAAGCTCTCTGATGCCTTGCACAGGTCTGAAGTCACTACAGGACCCCCTTCTTTACAGCTGGCACCTGGTGTCCCAGGAAGATCTAAAAACTCGAGAGACCTGGGGAACGAGAGAGAGGCATGGGAACCCCAACAGACTGAGAGACCGGGGAATCCTGAGAGACTGGGGAACCCCAACAGACTGAGACAGCAGGGAAATCCTAAGGAGCTGATCTCTCTTGGGGCGCTGGATGGAGTAGGTCGCATTTTGGCTTTGCTCCGTTCATTTTTCAATCTTTTACCATCCTTTTACTACCTATATCAAAGTGTTTATAACACTTCTAAATGTTTGAATTTTGATTTTTAATTGATGGAAGTGACTACCAGAGGAAAAAATGTATTAGCTGAAGGTAAGGATGCCGGTAATGGAAATGGAAAGAAAGAAGGTGTTTTTGAACAGCCTAAACAGTCTCAACTTACTTTGAAGGCTATCTTGAAGCTCTTGGATGATAAATTCAATAAAAGATTTGCTATTTTGGAAGTATTGTTAAAGGAGATCATTGGTAGATTGGCAGTACTTAAGTTGGAGAGCGAAAAACAACAACAACAAATTTCCAAACTCGTTGAAGCTGGGAGACAGAGAGATCACAGGCTCGATCTATTGGAAAAGAAATTAACTTCAACCACTCAAACTCCGGAACAGTATATAGTTAAGACTATTGACTTGGAGAGTCGTAGTCAGAGACAGAATTTGCGAATAGTAGGACTTAGTGAAGACGTTGAGAGCGGTCACCTTACTAAATTGTTTTTCTCAATTTTTAATGGAGGTGTTGGGTTCCGATATTTTTCCTTCTCCCCCTATACTCAATCACACTCACCGGTCTTTAAGAGTTAAACCCCCTAAGGAGTTGAAACCCCAACCTGGGATACCCCGATTTCATTATGTGCATACTAAGGAGCATTTGATTCGAATTGCTTATCGAAAAGGGGTTATTGTGCATGCAGATCTCAGGTTTCATCTGGTTGAAGACTACAGTCCTGAGGTAATGCAAGAAAGATTGCTTTTTAAAGCGGTGATGTCCGAATTATATCAAAGAAATTTCCAACCAGCTCTGCTATTTCCAGCTTACCTAAGGGTTGTCCTGCCTGATAAATTGCGTAAATGGTTTAAATCCATGGACGAAGCACATCAATTTCTTGAGGATCAAAGTCCAGCTAGATATGTAATAAATTTGCTGTTTCTTTATGTTTCTATTCATTTGCTTATAAAGGTATGTCATAGATTAATCTGGTTGAAGACTACAGTCCTGAGGTAATGCAAGAAAGATTGCTTTTTAAAGCGGTGATGTCCGAATTATATCAAAGAAATTTCCAACCAGCTCTGCTATTTCCAGCTTACCTAAGGGTTGTCCTGCCTGATAAATTGCGTAAATGGTTTAAATCCATGGACGAAGCACATCAATTTCTTGAGGATCAAAGTCCGAGCTCAGATATGTAATAAATTTGCTGTTTCTTTATGTTTCTATTCATTTGACTTATAAACTGGTGATGTCCGAGCTCTATTAGTAGATATCTGGCATGCTCAACATCCCATCGACAAGGACTATTCATATTATTCTCATGTTCACAAATCTTACAGTAGAATAAACTATTTTTGGTTGACTCTGATTTAATTTCTCGTGTTACTAATACAAAATATCATAATATATTAATCTCTGACCATAGCCCCTTGACAATGTCCCTAAATCTCTCCCTTCCGAAACGAATCTATTCCTGGCGTTTTAACCCTTCCCCTCTCACTGATAAGAGATCTATAGAAAACATCATCACCAGATTTCATAGAAATTAACGGTAATGGCAAGGTGTCAGATTCCACACTCTGGGAGACATTAAAAGTTGTAATTCGTGGGTATATAATTTCATATGAATCCGCTGCTAAGAGGGAGAGAGAAGGGCGATTATTAGAGGTTGCGAGTACGCTTCCAACCCTCGAAGCGACATACCAGGCTTCGAAATCCTCAGAAGATTATAATAAAATAATGAAGCTTAAATATGAGTACAATTGTATCTTGGGTAGTCAAATAAATAACCTCCTCTTAAAATTAAGACAAAAGCATTTTGAAATGGGGAACAAGCCTGGGGGGCTCCTGGTGCGGCAGCTTAGGGGTCCCCAAGCCTCAAGGTCAATCCAATCCACTGCATTAGATCAAGGGCAGGTACCCTGTTAACCAACCCCAAGGAGGTAAATGAATGTTTTAAAGAATTTTACAGTGAACTCTACACTTCTAAATGTGATGCCACTCAATCTGATGTGAATGACTTCTTTGACTCTCTTGTAATGCCGAAACATAGTGATGCTGCTAGGAAGGACTTAATTCTGACTTCACATTGGAAGAAATAACCTCTGCCTTTAAGTCATTTCTGTCCGGCAAGGCAGCTGGGCCGGATGGATTTGGCTGTGAATTTTATAAGGAATTTTGTGATATCCTCGCCCCATCTCTCCTCAGATAGATATCTTGCTCTAAGAGAGACAAAGCCTTGCCTAAAACATTGTACAAGGCTATCATTTCCCTCATTCTGAAGAAAGGTAAAGAGGAAACAGACCTGGCCAGCTATAGGCCCATTGCACTCCAGAACTTCGATAGAAAGGTAATCACTAAAATGCTGGCTAACCGGCTAAATAAGCATTTGTCACCTATCATTCATCCTGATCAGACCGGATTCACCCCGGGCAGGTTCTCTTTTCCAATGTCAGATGCCTCCTTAATACTATATATGCTGATCATGGGAAAGCTGGTGGGGCAGCAATCTATCCCTTGATGCACAGAAAGCTTTTGACCAAATTGAGTGACCTTACATGTTTGAGACACTGTACAGATTTGGGTTTATATGTGCTAAACATAGGTTGATACAATTTAAGGTAGTGCATAGGGCCCACATGCCTAAAGATAAACTAGCTCGTTTTTACTCTCATGTAAGTCCTGTTTGTGACAAATGGCCAGAAGATCCATTTTATTGAATTGTAAAGAGATCAATCCCCCTACCACATTTCAATGGTTTTCCCAAACTATATCTTGTTTAAATTTGGAAAAAATCAGAAGTGTCACTTTTGATCCTTCGGTTAAATTTGAAGAGACTTGGAGGCCATTTATTCAACACTTTCATATGATGTAGCTTGACCTTTTCCGAATCCTTTTTATTAACCTAAAATATATGGACAGGGGAGCGGAGTTAACGACATTAATGATTGTATTCGATGTAATATAATAGCCCAGCTTTGTTTAGTTTTGTTTAGTTCAGGTGTTGGTTTAGTTCAGTTTGGTTTTATTTATTTTGATGTTTTTTTTTCTTGATTTTTTAAATTTTTCTTTTTATCATGTTTAATTATATTAAGAGTTTGGGAGGCCTAATATACTTGTATTATCTGTAGTTTTTACTTGCATATGTCAATTACAAATAATATAACCCCAATCTCTTTGTATTAGTATTGTTGCTATGTTTATGAATTTGAAAATTAATAAAAATTTTGAAAAAGAAAGAAAGATTTAGGTTTGGCGAGTCATTTATATCCTGGGTAAAACAGCCCAATGTGTTCTATCATAGCCAATGGCGACAATTAACTACGTTTCCCCTACACCGTCAGTTCAGCAGGGTTACCTTCTCTCGCCGGCCCTTTTTGCCGTCGCGGTAGAGCCCCTCACCCAAAAAACAAGAAGTCGCCCAAATATTGTGGGTTTGAAAGTGGGAGGTATTGAAACACTTACTAGTTTGTATGCCGACAATATGATACTCTACTTACAAAACTCAGAAAAGTCAGTCCCCCTTCTAGATTTAATCACTTCTTTTGGCAGACTATCGGGATACTCAATCAATTGGACAAAAAGTGACTTTGTGCCCCTTTCCGACGTCTACACGCCAGGTTTTTTGGAAAGTGTCCTGTTTAAAGTAGTTAAAGATCACTTTACTTATCTTGGCTTGGCAATACCTAAAGATCCTAAACTAATATTTAAATTAAACTTCGCGGAGTTTATCTCAAAACTTAACAGATCATAGGAAGTTGGAAAACCCTACCTCTGTCTGGGATTGGTGGTATAAATTCAATTAAAATGGTTTCCCTTCATCTTTGTCAAAATCTCCCCATTTTTCTTAAATCAGCCTTCTTTAAAGAGTTGGACTCCTTATATCTGGAATTATAAGAATCACAGGTTTTATTTATTTTGATGTTTTTTTTTCTTGATTTTTTAAATTTTTCTTTTTATCATGTTTAATTATATTAAGAGTTTGGGAGGCCTAATATACTTGTATTATCTGTAGTTTTTACTTGCATATGTCAATTACAAATAATATAACCCCAATCTCTTTGTATTAGTATTGTTGCTATGTTTATGAATTTGAAAATTAATAAAAATTTTGAAAAAGAAAGAAAGATTTAGGTTTGGCGAGTCATTTATATCCTGGGTAAAACAGCCCAATGTGTTCTATCATAGCCAATGGCGACAATTAACTACGTTTCCCCTACACCGTCAGTTCAGCAGGGTTACCTTCTCTCGCCGGCCCTTTTTGCCGTCGCGGTAGAGCCCCTCACCCAAAAAACAAGAAGTCGCCCAAATATTGTGGGTTTGAAAGTGGGAGGTATTGAAACACTTACTAGTTTGTATGCCGACAATATGATACTCTACTTACAAAACTCAGAAAAGTCAGTCCCCCTTCTAGATTTAATCACTTCTTTTGGCAGACTATCGGGATACTCAATCAATTGGACAAAAAGTGACTTTGTGCCCCTTTCCGACGTCTACACGCCAGGTTTTTTGGAAAGTGTCCTGTTTAAAGTAGTTAAAGATCACTTTACTTATCTTGGCTTGGCAATACCTAAAGATCCTAAACTAATATTTAAATTAAACTTCGCGGAGTTTATCTCAAAACTTAACAGATCATAGGAAGTTGGAAAACCCTACCTCTGTCTGGGATTGGTGGTATAAATTCAATTAAAATGGTTTCCCTTCATCTTTGTCAAAATCTCCCCATTTTTCTTAAATCAGCCTTCTTTAAAGAGTTGGACTCCTTATATCTGGAATTATAAGAATCACAGGATTTTGAAAATTCATTTGCAAAAGCCCAAGTCTGAAGGAGGGCTGGGATTACCTGTACTCAGACACTAGCACTGGGCTGTCAATGTTAGGGCTCTAATGTTCTGGCAACAGGGGCTCTGGATAACTTAGCCCCTGGGGCCCCCTTGTGGCTATGTATGGAGTCTAACTCTGTTGTCAACTCCTCCTTGCCAGCCATGCTGTTCTCTAAGTTAGAAAAGCCTGGGACTTCAAAAAGTCTAAGTTTCGCTTTGAAGAACTCCATCAGAATTCTAAATCAGATTAGGAGCGTTCTGAATCTACCAGAGACCTCTGTACAAAGACCGATCGGTTTCAATCACACCTTTCTACCCTCATGATCAGACAAAACCTACCATGCTTGGAGGGAGAAGGGTCCAGTTTCTATCGAAGACCTGTACATAGAGGGACGGTTTGCAACTTTTAGTTTGCTGGAAGAGAAATTTGAGCTGCCTCATTTGCACTTTTTTCGTGGCTTACAAATTAGACCAATCCAAGATTTGTAATTTTGAAATCCTTCCAGGGAAGCATATATTTTTTGATATCTTAAAGAACTCTCCTGACTCCAGGCATCTCGTTCCTAAGTTTGTACCTTTGTTTGATGGTTGTACTATAGCCTCTACTGTGAAGATCAGGGAGGCCTGGGAGAGAGGAATTGGGCATTGAACTATCTGAAGCTGCCTGGTACAAGAGTTTGTCTATGATACAGGCTTGCTCTGTTAATAGCAGACACCAACTGATCCAGTTCAAAGTTGTCAACTGTCTTCACTATTCTAATCTCAGGTTGCACAGGATTTAGTTTTTGTCTCGCCAATGTGTGATAGATGTCACACACTTTTTGGTTTTGCCCTTCACTGACTGGATTCTGGTCCAAAATATTTGACTGGTACTAAGAAGCCTATAAAAGATCCTTCTCCTTGGAAGCTGGTCTTGTCAACTTTGGCTGTTCGCAATCCACTCTATGCTTCCCTACAGCCATACAACAGTCTCTGATGCTGGGAACAACAGTTGCTAAAAGACTTAGCTTGAGGGAATGGAAATCACCCTTTCCCCCTTCCTTTCGGAGATGGATGGCAGACATGACCTCAGTCATACAGATGGAGAGACTCAGGTTCTTGAGAACCAATTCAATTACAAATTTTTCAGCTATCTGGGATCCATTTCTTGCCTACCTAGACGAGGCCAGGGCAGATAAACAATTTTCCACCAGCTAATCTCTCACGGGCCTCATTCGAGAATTAATCTTTAGCACTTTTGAGCACTTGGTACAACAGACATCCCTCTAATGTCATGCCCTTTTTATTCCCTTTCTTTTATTATTTTCTTTTTACACATGTCTGAGCTTATATGTTCTTGTTGATTTTATTGTTCTTGAAAAATTTGAAAGTAAAGTATTTTAAAAAAAAGAAAATTATTATCTGTTTATATATGTCAATCATCACCCAGCCAAAATGTGGGAGCGTCTTCTCTCTCCACAAGGGCTTCAATTGTCACCCACGGCAAAACAGGAGTGTGTGTAAGGCATTCTCAATCCCAAAGAATTGTACGGAAAGAAGTATTCAAGACAGCGGTTACAAGAATTTTGGAAAATTCAGAAGTGAGCATTGATACCTAAAGGAAGAAGTTTGCAGAGTGAATGATCACCTCTGAAGACATTAAATCAGCTGACTGTCCAGCTTTTCTCTTCCGACATGTTCTGAAACCAATAATCACCATTGCCCTGTTCAGTATTGCAGCTACTGACTGAAGATGGATAATAAGAATTACATTAATAGTAAATGCAGTTCCTGATAGAACTCATCTGCTGTCTTTATAAATGTAGAAATATATTTGGTATCAGAATGCATTACACCAACCTGCATATGAGAGCGCAATGTGTGACACAATCTCTGATGTGCTGTTCAGTTTCCCGAACCCATCTTGTCCAATGGTGGCTACTGACAAGAACAATATCTCCTCAACTCCAGAACTGATCCTGACCCCTTCACACGTGCTTCGTACACCCTCTCCTCAATCAACCTCCAGCTTTCATTATTATCAGCTTGTCATCAGTATCACAATTGTCCCATAAAAGAACGTATACTTTTGTTTTGCTTTCTACTGAATTTGGAACTCCTGTGTCCCAATGATATGAAAATTTTGCATAGTTTTCTTTGTTCCTCACAGGAAAATTTTGTTCCTGAGTTCTGACCAGTTTGCCTTCAAGTGACTTGTACATGTCGGATGTGGATAAACCCAGCAACAGATTCTCCATATCTTCCCTCCTCAGCTGTTTCCTTGTGCTACTGTGCCTAGCTTTTCCCCTTTGTTTCACTCGCTCATGATTTCAGTCTTCACCTGAAACTGATCGATACCAAAACAATGCTAAATCTGATCGATTTGCAACCACTGTCCACAAAAAATTTGTTCATTGAAAACTCCATTCACAAGGCAAGACACAGTTCCCTAACTTCCCCTAGTACAGCAATGACCTAAATATATCACTTCTGAATGAAACCTGGGAGTTCTCAAAGACTGGCAAATATACGCAGCAATTATTGTTTGCTAAGAAGACCCACTCTCTGTTTCAAGATTATTAAAGTCAAAAAACTCTTCAAGCTAGACACAATGTCGTCTGATAGAGCTTTGAAATGCAGTTAAAATTTGCAATATTTAAGATTTGAAAGATATACTCACTAGGAGTTGCAGTAGAACCAGCACCTGAAAGCAGAAAAAAAACAATTTATTTAATTATAATTTGAAAACCATTAACAGTTATTAAAGGTCAGCTTTTACATTGTGTAGTCCTCACATCACACGGCAGGTTCAGCATTTACCTCGGGTCACTAATCGGGAGAGAAGTTTAAACATTCCTGCTGCAAAAGCACAGTCAAATAAGGCTTGCTTAAGGTTGGGGTGACTGGATTCCTGGACCACATGAACACTTTGGAGATAAATGAATTTGCGACCTCACTCTATCCCGTCCCACCCACGGGGAATTTTGTAAATATGTCTGCATAAAGAGTGTTCTACAAGGATGCACATAGCTCACCAGACGTTGCTTTCAAACAGCAGTCAGAGAAAGTTAACCACTTGGAACTGGCGAAAGGGGGATTAAATGGCATCGGAGCCCACTTGACTCATGAAATTCCTGCTCTGTACTGACCCAGAAAATTACGGACTGGTTGATGATCTAAATGCATCCAATTATTGCAGGAGGAAAAGATGGAGCTGTGTTTCACATTAATTGTCATCAAGGAGATCTTGAAATACAAACAATGAGGCTTGACAGAGCCTTTTTACTGCAGTCACAGTTACGCTTTTAGAATAGGAAGAATATACTCACCTGGAGACGTAGTAGATGCATTACCTTAAAGCAAAAAGAAAAAAGTTCAGTTAATTATAATTTGGAAATTATTATCTGTTTATATATGTCAATCATCACCGACCGTTCATGAAAGACCATTGATAACATCTAAAACCGTAAAACTTTTATTTTCATGTTGACTCAACATGTCTCCTCTCAGTGCTATTTATATTGATGGATGACATTGAGCAGTTCATCTGTCCAATTCCTTCCGAATACAATTTTGAGAGTGGTAAGTCTTGGTGCCCTGAACTAACGTACCTCACTGGAATTATACTGTCTTCACATATTAATTGTTATCTGTCCCTCTCTCAGGGACTTCTGTAGCTATGTCTACATAACGCACGTTGCACCTGGTAGCACATAGGTCCAGTGACGTTCGTATCAAGCAGCAGTCAAATCTCAGTTGACCACTTGGACCTGGCGATAGGTGAAGGCAACAGCATGAGATGTCACTAGACAATTGTGATTCCTCTGCCAGACTAATGTAGATAATGAAGGACAAATTAAATGAGATGATTTCAATGCATCTAATTGCTTCAGAAGGAAATGTCTCATGAAAATATCGTCGTTGCATTGTAACTGTGTTGCAAGTTTATTACTCTCAAGCAGCCCTTCAAACCAGACATGATGTTGCTTGATGGAGCTTTTGTACTGTAGTCAAAGTTTATCCCATTAGAATAGGAAGAATATTCTCACCTGTAGTTGTTGCAGGTGTGGGACCTAAAAGCAGAAACAGAGCAATTCAGTTAATTAAAATTTGAAAAGTGGTGACAGTTTAGATACATCAATCATCACCCGGCTGAAACGAAGTCTTCTCTTCATATGGGCATCATCAGTCATTTGAGGCACCACAAAACTGGAGTAAGGCACTGTTAGTTCCAAATGATGGTAAAATAATGTGTTTCCAAGACTGGGGTTACTCAAATTTTTGGACAATATGGATTTGGCCTGGACAGCTATGGTAAGAGGGCGGGAGAGTGAATGTTCGGTTCTGAACACATTAAATCAGCTGACTGTTCAACCCTTCTTCTTCCAAGGCTTATGTTCTGAAATCTATGATCACCATTGGCCCATTCATGTTTTTCAGCTACTGACTGATTATGGGAAATAAGAATTACATTAATAATGAATACACATTCTGGAGGTACTCATCTGCTGTCTAAGTTGAGCACAGTAGACATGCAACAATATTTTGTATCAGAATGCATGACATCAACTTGCACATGAGATCCCAATGTGTTACGGAATCACTGATGTGCTGCTCACTTCCCTTTACCCCTCGTGTTCCATGATGGCTGATGTGAAGATCTGTTTCCCCTCAGCTCCATAACTGGTCCTGACCCCTTCACAAATGCCGTCATCCACCCTGTCCTCAATAAAGCTCCAGCTTTCCGTATTACCAGCGGATTATCAGAATCAGAATTGTCATTGTCATCCAAATTCTTGTCCATGTTTGCTATATCTCCTTCTAACAATATCTCCTCCTTTATTCACACGTCATCTCTCCATCAATACTTCAATGTGCCTCATCAGCCATTATCTGTGACAAGTACAATCTGCACTCCTTTGCCTTCAATAGGTGTGAAATGGTATCCACAAAGCTGTCAGTGGCATGTGTAATGCACATGGGAAATAAGTTGTGGGCGGTTCGGGTCTCCAAATGGATCAGCTGTCTTTGGCATTGGAGCAGGTAATAAAGGAGGTCTTTTCTCTTGAAAGATTCTCTTTACATGGTTACATGGAAGTGAGCATAGATAGCTATAGTAAGAGGGTGGCAGAGGGATTGATCAGCTCAGACCACATTAAATCAGCTAGAGGTCCACATTTTTTTCTAAAACTTATGTTCTGAGCTCTCTATAACTTGCATTTACCCATACTTACAATGTGATTGAGGGCAGGTGAATCGTATTCTGTAGTCTTGGCACATCTGATCACTTTGATCGTCGTTCCTACAGAAGAATCCACGAGCAACATTACACCTGTTCACCACAGAGAAGGAACATGTAATGGAGTCATTGAAGAAGCTCTCAATGCTTTTTGGAATGAAGTAATATTTGTGAAACAATATGAGCAGCTTTGTTACGTACGGTTCAATGTTCTCTCCAGTCTGTGAGGCTGGAACCCCTGATGTTGTCTCCACCTCACAGGCGATTGGATAAAGGCAGATGCGGTTGGGAAATTGAATATACAGATGGTTAAAAACTTCATAATCTCCCTCTCCTGATGGGTCATCAATGTTAAACCATTCAGTTTTGCATATTTTTGCTGAAGATGAGAAAAAAACGTTAAAACTTTACATTAATAGTGAACACATTTTGGTGGAACTTATCTGCTGACATTGTCGAGCATAGCATACATTCTGCATCAAAATGTATCATATCAACTTGCAGATGAGACCGCAATGTGTCAATGATAAATGATGTACTGGTCACTTTCCTTTACTCTTCCTGTCCCATAGTGACTGATGGGACTGTTTCCACTCAGCTCCCAGAGCAGGTCCTGACCCCTTCCAACAAGACAGGTACTGTACTGGATCTGCTGTTGAATGAGCCTGGCCATTTGACCGAATGTTCAGTGGCTGAGCAGTCAGGGAAAAGTGACTACAAACAGTTAATTTTTAAGATAGCTATCGTTAAGCTTAAGTCTGAAACCTATGGGAGAGTATTAAATAAGAGCAGTGTCACGGTCCCAACTGTTAATTCCTCTTATTCTCCTTATTCTCTTTTCCCATGTTCTCCTGGGCTCCTGGATTGTGGCACGTGATTCTCATCTAAACCTGCAGCATAAAATCCCTGGCTTTGCATCCACTCGTTGCCAGATTGTTGCTTCAGCCAGTGTGATAAGTATCGCCTGCCGTTGGTCTTTCCATTTAACGCTCCGTGTCAAGATAAGTGTTGCCTGCTGCCTGTCTCCTGTTTGCCGTTCAGCTCCAGCAGTGCCCTGTGTCAAGAAAAGTTTTGCCTGCCTCCTGCTCTTCCGTTCATCCGCGCTGTTTGCCGGTGTTAACCGTGTCTCTCGACTGCTTAGAATTGTGTGTTCTAAGTTCTGTTCCCGCGCTGTTTGCCTGTGTTAACCCAGTCTCAGTTAACAGGAGCATGGCATGTCGCCCGCAGCTCTCCCCCAGCCACGCTCATCCCCTTGTCTGCATCCCTGCTGTGCCTCATCTCGCCGTCCGTCTACATTCTCCGCTGGCTTAGTGGTTAATTGCCGTGTTCTCACTGTAGCGACCCGGTTTTGATCCACGGACCAGCCTCGCTCACTCCTCCGCTTTCCTCTATCTAACACCCGCTCCCCGGCCTTCCCTGCAACTATTAATAAACACACTTCTGATTACGCTACCTCTGTGTCAGTGTCCTGCGTTTGGGTTCACCCGTTCTCTCCGCGACAAGCAGGGCAAATTCAGAGAGCATTAGGCAGGAACTGTGGACAGTGAATTAGGAACAGCATTTTTGTGTATGTCCATATCCAACCTGTGGAGTGTGTTTAAAGACCGACTTCCCACAGTACAAAACAGGTACATTATGTTCCTGTCAGAAGAAGGGACAAAGATGGTAATGGAAGAGAACTTTGGATACTGAGAGAGGTGGTGAATTTAGATAAGAAGTAAAAGCTCAGGAAGATAAGATCAAGCACAACCCTTAAGGATTACAAGTAAGCCAGAAACAAACTCAAAAAAAATTAGAAAACCCAGAGGGGGCCATGAAAAATCATTGGCAAAGGGGAATAAAGAGAGTCCTCAGGCATTCTATACATACATCAGGAGGAAGAGGGTAAGTGGGGAGAAGGTTGAACCCCTCAACAATAGAGGGGAAACATTCAGCTGGATGTGGAGGATGTGGGTGAGTTCCTTAATGAGTAGTGACGAAAAAGAATGACTTGCAGGATAGGGAGTTCATTGCCAAATATAGTAACATGCTAGGGCATTTTGATGTAAGTGAGGTGAGATGTTGGATCTCTTAAAGAGCACTGAAGTGGGTAAGTTCCTGGTGTCTGGTGGAATATGTCATCTGGTTCGGATATGGCCCAAGTGCGGAGTGAGAGACACTGAAGCAAGTCGATACTTCACAGACTTTAATGCGACCAATGTTAAAGGGAAAAGAAAACAGTAAACGCTAGGCCAAAACAGGACCATTGACAAAAACTCTCGAATGGAAAATGAAACCTACGCTACGGCTGAAAAGAACAACTAAGAATAAAACAAATATCGCTAGTCTCCAGAGTCAGTTAACTCAACAGTCCAATTTCTCGGGCAAAGCGGAATGTAGATAACAAGGCGTAGCTGTGTCCAAGTCTTGACAAATACTACGACGGAATGAATGGAGTTAAATACTATCACAATGAAATCATGATTAGCTGACACGTGCATCTTTACAAGCGCAATTGCCCAATCTGATGTGCTGCTGAATCTGTGGTTGTGACTGGGCCCTCATCTCTAGGCACAGCCCCTGAGGCGCTACAGACCCACGTCCATTGGAAGTCCTGAAAGAGGGACTTGTCCAAGATGTCCTTCAGTGATGCTGGTAGATAAGTACCATGGTGTGCACTGCCAATATCAGAGCCAAAGACTTCCATGTAGAGAAAGAAAAAACAAGAGCTTAGACAGAGGTAGCTCAACCAAGTGACACCGTGAGACAAATCATTCTCAAAACAAGGACCCTCCGATTGGAGGTAATACAGCATCTGCTTCAAGAATAAAATGAACACAGAATCTGAATTTATCAAAATAAACTTAAACAGAAAGCACCAGAAACTGCATTACAAAGAGCGAGTCGCTCGAGAAAAACACAAGAAACTAAAACCATTAATAACTTTTAAGCAACAATTAACCAATTCAGGTGATCTAAAAACCCCAGAGCCCAAAAGCTCTCTGATGCCTTGCACAGGTCTGAAGTCACTACAGGACCCCCTTCTTTACAGCTGGCACCTGGTGTCCCAGGAAGATCTAAAAACTCGAGAGACCTGGGGAACGAGAGAGAGGCATGGGAACCCCAACAGACTGAGAGACCGGGGAATCCTGAGAGACTGGGGAACCCCAACAGACTGAGACAGCAGGGAAATCCTAAGGAGCTGATCTCTCTTGGGGCGCTGGATGGAGTAGGTCGCATTTTGGCTTTGCTCCGTTCATTTTTCAATCTTTTACCATCCTTTTACTACCTATATCAAAGTGTTTATAACACTTCTAAATGTTTGAATTTTGATTTTTAATTGATGGAAGTGACTACCAGAGGAAAAAATGTATTAGCTGAAGGTAAGGATGCCGGTAATGGAAATGGAAAGAAAGAAGGTGTTTTTGAACAGCCTAAACAGTCTCAACTTACTTTGAAGGCTATCTTGAAGCTCTTGGATGATAAATTCAATAAAAGATTTGCTATTTTGGAAGTATTGTTAAAGGAGATCATTGGTAGATTGGCAGTACTTAAGTTGGAGAGCGAAAAACAACAACAACAAATTTCCAAACTCGTTGAAGCTGGGAGACAGAGAGATCACAGGCTCGATCTATTGGAAAAGAAATTAACTTCAACCACTCAAACTCCGGAACAGTATATAGTTAAGACTATTGACTTGGAGAGTCGTAGTCAGAGACAGAATTTGCGAATAGTAGGACTTAGTGAAGACGTTGAGAGCGGTCACCTTACTAAATTGTTTTTCTCAATTTTTAATGGAGGTGTTGGGTTCCGATATTTTTCCTTCTCCCCCTATACTCAATCACACTCACCGGTCTTTAAGAGTTAAACCCCCTAAGGAGTTGAAACCCCAACCTGGGATACCCCGATTTCATTATGTGCATACTAAGGAGCATTTGATTCGAATTGCTTATCGAAAAGGGGTTATTGTGCATGCAGATCTCAGGTTTCATCTGGTTGAAGACTACAGTCCTGAGGTAATGCAAGAAAGATTGCTTTTTAAAGCGGTGATGTCCGAATTATATCAAAGAAATTTCCAACCAGCTCTGCTATTTCCAGCTTACCTAAGGGTTGTCCTGCCTGATAAATTGCGTAAATGGTTTAAATCCATGGACGAAGCACATCAATTTCTTGAGGATCAAAGTCCGAGCTCAGATATGTAATAAATTTGCTGTTTCTTTATGTTTCTATTCATTTGACTTATAAACTGGTGATGTCCGAGCTCTATTAGTAGATATCTGGCATGCTCAACATCCCATCGACAAGGACTATTCATATTATTCTCATGTTCACAAATCTTACAGTAGAATAAACTATTTTTGGTTGACTCTGATTTAATTTCTCGTGTTACTAATACAAAATATCATAATATATTAATCTCTGACCATAGCCCCTTGACAATGTCCCTAAATCTCTCCCTTCCGAAACGAATCTATTCCTGGCGTTTTAACCCTTCCCCTCTCACTGATAAGAGATCTATAGAAAACATCATCACCAGATTTCATAGAAATTAACGGTAATGGCAAGGTGTCAGATTCCACACTCTGGGAGACATTAAAAGTTGTAATTCGTGGGTATATAATTTCATATGAATCCGCTGCTAAGAGGGAGAGAGAAGGGCGATTATTAGAGGTTGCGAGTACGCTTCCAACCCTCGAAGCGACATACCAGGCTTCGAAATCCTCAGAAGATTATAATAAAATAATGAAGCTTAAATATGAGTACAATTGTATCTTGGGTAGTCAAATAAATAACCTCCTCTTAAAATTAAGACAAAAGCATTTTGAAATGGGGAACAAGCCTGGGGGGCTCCTGGTGCGGCAGCTTAGGGGTCCCCAAGCCTCAAGGTCAATCCAATCCACTGCATTAGATCAAGGGCAGGTACCCTGTTAACCAACCCCAAGGAGGTAAATGAATGTTTTAAAGAATTTTACAGTGAACTCTACACTTCTAAATGTGATGCCACTCAATCTGATGTGAATGACTTCTTTGACTCTCTTGTAATGCCGAAACATAGTGATGCTGCTAGGAAGGACTTAATTCTGACTTCACATTGGAAGAAATAACCTCTGCCTTTAAGTCATTTCTGTCCGGCAAGGCAGCTGGGCCGGATGGATTTGGCTGTGAATTTTATAAGGAATTTTGTGATATCCTCGCCCCATCTCTCCTCAGATAGATATCTTGCTCTAAGAGAGACAAAGCCTTGCCTAAAACATTGTACAAGGCTATCATTTCCCTCATTCTGAAGAAAGGTAAAGAGGAAACAGACCTGGCCAGCTATAGGCCCATTGCACTCCAGAACTTCGATAGAAAGGTAATCACTAAAATGCTGGCTAACCGGCTAAATAAGCATTTGTCACCTATCATTCATCCTGATCAGACCGGATTCACCCCGGGCAGGTTCTCTTTTCCAATGTCAGATGCCTCCTTAATACTATATATGCTGATCATGGGAAAGCTGGTGGGGCAGCAATCTATCCCTTGATGCACAGAAAGCTTTTGACCAAATTGAGTGACCTTACATGTTTGAGACACTGTACAGATTTGGGTTTATATGTGCTAAACATAGGTTGATACAATTTAAGGTAGTGCATAGGGCCCACATGCCTAAAGATAAACTAGCTCGTTTTTACTCTCATGTAAGTCCTGTTTGTGACAAATGGCCAGAAGATCCATTTTATTGAATTGTAAAGAGATCAATCCCCCTACCACATTTCAATGGTTTTCCCAAACTATATCTTGTTTAAATTTGGAAAAAATCAGAAGTGTCACTTTTGATCCTTCGGTTAAATTTGAAGAGACTTGGAGGCCATTTATTCAACACTTTCATATGATGTAGCTTGACCTTTTCCGAATCCTTTTTATTAACCTAAAATATATGGACAGGGGAGCGGAGTTAACGACATTAATGATTGTATTCGATGTAATATAATAGCCCAGCTTTGTTTAGTTTTGTTTAGTTCAGGTGTTGGTTTAGTTCAGTTTGGTTTTATTTATTTTGATGTTTTTTTTTCTTGATTTTTTAAATTTTTCTTTTTATCATGTTTAATTATATTAAGAGTTTGGGAGGCCTAATATACTTGTATTATCTGTAGTTTTTACTTGCATATGTCAATTACAAATAATATAACCCCAATCTCTTTGTATTAGTATTGTTGCTATGTTTATGAATTTGAAAATTAATAAAAATTTTGAAAAAGAAAGAAAGATTTAGGTTTGGCGAGTCATTTATATCCTGGGTAAAACAGCCCAATGTGTTCTATCATAGCCAATGGCGACAATTAACTACGTTTCCCCTACACCGTCAGTTCAGCAGGGTTACCTTCTCTCGCCGGCCCTTTTTGCCGTCGCGGTAGAGCCCCTCACCCAAAAAACAAGAAGTCGCCCAAATATTGTGGGTTTGAAAGTGGGAGGTATTGAAACACTTACTAGTTTGTATGCCGACAATATGATACTCTACTTACAAAACTCAGAAAAGTCAGTCCCCCTTCTAGATTTAATCACTTCTTTTGGCAGACTATCGGGATACTCAATCAATTGGACAAAAAGTGACTTTGTGCCCCTTTCCGACGTCTACACGCCAGGTTTTTTGGAAAGTGTCCTGTTTAAAGTAGTTAAAGATCACTTTACTTATCTTGGCTTGGCAATACCTAAAGATCCTAAACTAATATTTAAATTAAACTTCGCGGAGTTTATCTCAAAACTTAACAGATCATAGGAAGTTGGAAAACCCTACCTCTGTCTGGGATTGGTGGTATAAATTCAATTAAAATGGTTTCCCTTCATCTTTGTCAAAATCTCCCCATTTTTCTTAAATCAGCCTTCTTTAAAGAGTTGGACTCCTTATATCTGGAATTATAAGAATCACAGGATTTTGAAAATTCATTTGCAAAAGCCCAAGTCTGAAGGAGGGCTGGGATTACCTGTACTCAGACACTAGCACTGGGCTGTCAATGTTAGGGCTCTAATGTTCTGGCAACAGGGGCTCTGGATAACTTAGCCCCTGGGGCCCCCTTGTGGCTATGTATGGAGTCTAACTCTGTTGTCAACTCCTCCTTGCCAGCCATGCTGTTCTCTAAGTTAGAAAAGCCTGGGACTTCAAAAAGTCTAAGTTTCGCTTTGAAGAACTCCATCAGAATTCTAAATCAGATTAGGAGCGTTCTGAATCTACCAGAGACCTCTGTACAAAGACCGATCGGTTTCAATCACACCTTTCTACCCTCATGATCAGACAAAACCTACCATGCTTGGAGGGAGAAGGGTCCAGTTTCTATCGAAGACCTGTACATAGAGGGACGGTTTGCAACTTTTAGTTTGCTGGAAGAGAAATTTGAGCTGCCTCATTTGCACTTTTTTCGTGGCTTACAAATTAGACCAATCCAAGATTTGTAATTTTGAAATCCTTCCAGGGAAGCATATATTTTTTGATATCTTAAAGAACTCTCCTGACTCCAGGCATCTCGTTCCTAAGTTTGTACCTTTGTTTGATGGTTGTACTATAGCCTCTACTGTGAAGATCAGGGAGGCCTGGGAGAGAGGAATTGGGCATTGAACTATCTGAAGCTGCCTGGTACAAGAGTTTGTCTATGATACAGGCTTGCTCTGTTAATAGCAGACACCAACTGATCCAGTTCAAAGTTGTCAACTGTCTTCACTATTCTAATCTCAGGTTGCACAGGATTTAGTTTTTGTCTCGCCAATGTGTGATAGATGTCACACACTTTTTGGTTTTGCCCTTCACTGACTGGATTCTGGTCCAAAATATTTGACTGGTACTAAGAAGCCTATAAAAGATCCTTCTCCTTGGAAGCTGGTCTTGTCAACTTTGGCTGTTCGCAATCCACTCTATGCTTCCCTACAGCCATACAACAGTCTCTGATGCTGGGAACAACAGTTGCTAAAAGACTTAGCTTGAGGGAATGGAAATCACCCTTTCCCCCTTCCTTTCGGAGATGGATGGCAGACATGACCTCAGTCATACAGATGGAGAGACTCAGGTTCTTGAGAACCAATTCAATTACAAATTTTTCAGCTATCTGGGATCCATTTCTTGCCTACCTAGACGAGGCCAGGGCAGATAAACAATTTTCCACCAGCTAATCTCTCACGGGCCTCATTCGAGAATTAATCTTTAGCACTTTTGAGCACTTGGTACAACAGACATCCCTCTAATGTCATGCCCTTTTTATTCCCTTTCTTTTATTATTTTCTTTTTACACATGTCTGAGCTTATATGTTCTTGTTGATTTTATTGTTCTTGAAAAATTTGAAAGTAAAGTATTTTAAAAAAAAGAAAATTATTATCTGTTTATATATGTCAATCATCACCCAGCCAAAATGTGGGAGCGTCTTCTCTCTCCACAAGGGCTTCAATTGTCACCCACGGCAAAACAGGAGTGTGTGTAAGGCATTCTCAATCCCAAAGAATTGTACGGAAAGAAGTATTCAAGACAGCGGTTACAAGAATTTTGGAAAATTCAGAAGTGAGCATTGATACCTAAAGGAAGAAGTTTGCAGAGTGAATGATCACCTCTGAAGACATTAAATCAGCTGACTGTCCAGCTTTTCTCTTCCGACATGTTCTGAAACCAATAATCACCATTGCCCTGTTCAGTATTGCAGCTACTGACTGAAGATGGATAATAAGAATTACATTAATAGTAAATGCAGTTCCTGATAGAACTCATCTGCTGTCTTTATAAATGTAGAAATATATTTGGTATCAGAATGCATTACACCAACCTGCATATGAGAGCGCAATGTGTGACACAATCTCTGATGTGCTGTTCAGTTTCCCGAACCCATCTTGTCCAATGGTGGCTACTGACAAGAACAATATCTCCTCAACTCCAGAACTGATCCTGACCCCTTCACACGTGCTTCGTACACCCTCTCCTCAATCAACCTCCAGCTTTCATTATTATCAGCTTGTCATCAGTATCACAATTGTCCCATAAAAGAACGTATACTTTTGTTTTGCTTTCTACTGAATTTGGAACTCCTGTGTCCCAATGATATGAAAATTTTGCATAGTTTTCTTTGTTCCTCACAGGAAAATTTTGTTCCTGAGTTCTGACCAGTTTGCCTTCAAGTGACTTGTACATGTCGGATGTGGATAAACCCAGCAACAGATTCTCCATATCTTCCCTCCTCAGCTGTTTCCTTGTGCTACTGTGCCTAGCTTTTCCCCTTTGTTTCACTCGCTCATGATTTCAGTCTTCACCTGAAACTGATCGATACCAAAACAATGCTAAATCTGATCGATTTGCAACCACTGTCCACAAAAAATTTGTTCATTGAAAACTCCATTCACAAGGCAAGACACAGTTCCCTAACTTCCCCTAGTACAGCAATGACCTAAATATATCACTTCTGAATGAAACCTGGGAGTTCTCAAAGACTGGCAAATATACGCAGCAATTATTGTTTGCTAAGAAGACCCACTCTCTGTTTCAAGATTATTAAAGTCAAAAAACTCTTCAAGCTAGACACAATGTCGTCTGATAGAGCTTTGAAATGCAGTTAAAATTTGCAATATTTAAGATTTGAAAGATATACTCACTAGGAGTTGCAGTAGAACCAGCACCTGAAAGCAGAAAAAAAACAATTTATTTAATTATAATTTGAAAACCATTAACAGTTATTAAAGGTCAGCTTTTACATTGTGTAGTCCTCACATCACACGGCAGGTTCAGCATTTACCTCGGGTCACTAATCGGGAGAGAAGTTTAAACATTCCTGCTGCAAAAGCACAGTCAAATAAGGCTTGCTTAAGGTTGGGGTGACTGGATTCCTGGACCACATGAACACTTTGGAGATAAATGAATTTGCGACCTCACTCTATCCCGTCCCACCCACGGGGAATTTTGTAAATATGTCTGCATAAAGAGTGTTCTACAAGGATGCACATAGCTCACCAGACGTTGCTTTCAAACAGCAGTCAGAGAAAGTTAACCACTTGGAACTGGCGAAAGGGGGATTAAATGGCATCGGAGCCCACTTGACTCATGAAATTCCTGCTCTGTACTGACCCAGAAAATTACGGACTGGTTGATGATCTAAATGCATCCAATTATTGCAGGAGGAAAAGATGGAGCTGTGTTTCACATTAATTGTCATCAAGGAGATCTTGAAATACAAACAATGAGGCTTGACAGAGCCTTTTTACTGCAGTCACAGTTACGCTTTTAGAATAGGAAGAATATACTCACCTGGAGACGTAGTAGATGCATTACCTTAAAGCAAAAAGAAAAAAGTTCAGTTAATTATAATTTGGAAATTATTATCTGTTTATATATGTCAATCATCACCGACCGTTCATGAAAGACCATTGATAACATCTAAAACCGTAAAACTTTTATTTTCATGTTGACTCAACATGTCTCCTCTCAGTGCTATTTATATTGATGGATGACATTGAGCAGTTCATCTGTCCAATTCCTTCCGAATACAATTTTGAGAGTGGTAAGTCTTGGTGCCCTGAACTAACGTACCTCACTGGAATTATACTGTCTTCACATATTAATTGTTATCTGTCCCTCTCTCAGGGACTTCTGTAGCTATGTCTACATAACGCACGTTGCACCTGGTAGCACATAGGTCCAGTGACGTTCGTATCAAGCAGCAGTCAAATCTCAGTTGACCACTTGGACCTGGCGATAGGTGAAGGCAACAGCATGAGATGTCACTAGACAATTGTGATTCCTCTGCCAGACTAATGTAGATAATGAAGGACAAATTAAATGAGATGATTTCAATGCATCTAATTGCTTCAGAAGGAAATGTCTCATGAAAATATCGTCGTTGCATTGTAACTGTGTTGCAAGTTTATTACTCTCAAGCAGCCCTTCAAACCAGACATGATGTTGCTTGATGGAGCTTTTGTACTGTAGTCAAAGTTTATCCCATTAGAATAGGAAGAATATTCTCACCTGTAGTTGTTGCAGGTGTGGGACCTAAAAGCAGAAACAGAGCAATTCAGTTAATTAAAATTTGAAAAGTGGTGACAGTTTAGATACATCAATCATCACCCGGCTGAAACGAAGTCTTCTCTTCATATGGGCATCATCAGTCATTTGAGGCACCACAAAACTGGAGTAAGGCACTGTTAGTTCCAAATGATGGTAAAATAATGTGTTTCCAAGACTGGGGTTACTCAAATTTTTGGACAATATGGATTTGGCCTGGACAGCTATGGTAAGAGGGCGGGAGAGTGAATGTTCGGTTCTGAACACATTAAATCAGCTGACTGTTCAACCCTTCTTCTTCCAAGGCTTATGTTCTGAAATCTATGATCACCATTGGCCCATTCATGTTTTTCAGCTACTGACTGATTATGGGAAATAAGAATTACATTAATAATGAATACACATTCTGGAGGTACTCATCTGCTGTCTAAGTTGAGCACAGTAGACATGCAACAATATTTTGTATCAGAATGCATGACATCAACTTGCACATGAGATCCCAATGTGTTACAGAATCACTGATGTGCTGCTCACTTCCCTTTACCCCTCGTGTTCCATGATGGCTGATGTGAAGATCTGTTTCCCCTCAGCTCCAGAACTGGTCCTGACCCCTTCGCAAATGCCGTCATCCACCCTGTCCTCAATAAAGCTCCAGCTTTCCGTATTACCAGCGGATTATCAGAATCAGAATTGTCATTGTCATCCAAATTCTTGTCCATGTTTGCTATATCTCCTTCTAACAATATCTCCTCCTTTATTCACACGTCATCTCTCCATCAATACTTCAATGTGCCTCATCAGCCATTATCTGTGACAAGTACAATCTGCACTCCTTTGCCTTCAATAGGTGTGAAATGGTATCCACAAAGCTGTCAGTGGCATGTGTAATGCACATGGGAAATAAGTTGTGGGCGGTTCGGGTCTCCAAATGGATCAGCTGTCTTTGGCATTGGAGCAGGTAATAAAGGAGGTCTTTTCTCTTGAAAGATTCTCTTTACATGGTTACATGGAAGTGAGCATAGATAGCTATAGTAAGAGGGTGGCAGAGGGATTGATCAGCTCAGACCACATTAAATCAGCTAGAGGTCCACATTTTTTTCTAAAACTTATGTTCTGAGCTCTCTATAACTTGCATTTACCCATACTTACAATGTGATTGAGGGCAGGTGAATCGTATTCTGTAGTCTTGGCACATCTGATCACTTTGATCGTCGTTCCTACAGAAGAATCCATGAGCAACATTACACCTGTTCACCACAGAGAAGGAACATGTAATGGAGTCATTGAAGAAGCTCTCAATGCTTTTTGGAATGAAGTAATATTTGTGAAACAATATGAGCAGCTTTGTTACGTACGGTTCAATGTTCTCTCCAGTCTGTGAGGCTGGAACCCCTGATGTTGTCTCCACCTCACAGGCGATTGGATAAAGGCAGATGCGGTTGGGAAATTGAATATACAGATGGTTAAAAACTTCATAATCTCCCTCTCCTGATGGGTCATCAATGTTAAACCATTCAGTTTTGCATATTTTTGCTGAAGATGAGAAAAAAACGTTAAAACTTTACATTAATAGTGAACACATTTTGGTGGAACTTATCTGCTGACATTGTCGAGCATAGCATACATTCTGCATCAAAATGTATCATATCAACTTGCAGATGAGACCGCAATGTGTCAATGATAAATGATGTACTGGTCACTTTCCTTTACTCTTCCTGTCCCATAGTGACTGATGGGACTGTTTCCACTCAGCTCCCAGAGCAGGTCCTGACCCCTTCCAACAAGACAGGTACTGTACTGGATCTGCTGTTGAATGAGCCTGGCCATTTGACCGAATGTTCAGTGGCTGAGCAGTCAGGGAAAAGTGACTACAAACAGTTAATTTTTAAGATAGCTATCGTTAAGCTTAAGTCTGAAACCTATGGGAGAGTATTAAATAAGAGCAGTGTCACGGTCCCAACTGTTAATTCCTCTTATTCTCCTTATTCTCTTTTCCCATGTTCTCCTGGGCTCCTGGATTGTGGCACGTGATTCTCATCTAAACCTGCAGCATAAAATCCCTGGCTTTGCATCCACTCGTTGCCAGATTGTTGCTTCAGCCAGTGTGATAAGTATTGCCTGCCGTTGGTCTTTCCATTTAACGCTCCGTGTCAAGATAAGTGTTGCCTGCTGCCTGTCTCCTGTTTGCCGTTCAGCTCCAGCAGTGCCCTGTGTCAAGAAAAGTTTTGCCTGCCTCCTGCTCTTCCGTTCATCCGCGCTGTTTGCCGGTGTTAACCGTGTCTCTCGACTGCTTAGAATTGTGTGTTCTAAGTTCTGTTCCCGCGCTGTTTGCCTGTGTTAACCCAGTCTCAGTTAACAGGAGCATGGCATGTCGCCCGCAGCTCTCCCCCAGCCACGCTCATCCCCTTGTCTGCATCCCTGCTGTGCCTCATCTTGCCGTCCGTCTACATTCTCCGCTGGCTTAGTGGTTAATTGCCGTGTTCTCACTGTAGCGACCCGGTTTTGATCCACGGACCAGCCTCGCTCACTCCTCCGCTTTCCTCTATCTAACCCCCGCTCCCCGGCCTTCCCTGCAACTATTAATAAACACACTTCTGATTACGCTACCTCTGTGTCAGTGTCCTGCGTTTGGGTTCACCCGTTCTCTCCGCGACAAGCAGGGCAAATTCAGAGAGCATTAGGCAGGAACTGTGGACAGTGAATTAGGAACAGCATTTTTGTGTATGTCCATATCCAACCTGTGGAGTGTGTTTAAAGACCGACTTCCCACAGTACAAAACAGGTACATTATGTTCCTGTCAGAAGAAGGGACAAAGATGGTAATGGAAGAGAACTTTGGATACTGAGAGAGGTGGTGAATTTAGATAAGAAGTAAAAGCTCAGGAAGATAAGATCAAACACAACCCTTAAGGATTACAAGTAAGCCAGAAACAAACTCAAAAAAAATTAGAAAACCCAGAGGGGGCCATGAAAAATCATTGGCAAAGGGGAATAAAGAGAGTCCTCAGGCATTCTATACATACATCAGGAGGAAGAGGGTAAGTGGGGAGAAGGTTGAACCCCTCAACAATAGAGGGGAAACATTCAGCTGGATGTGGAGGATGTGGGTGAGTTCCTTAATGAGTAGTGACGAAAAAGAATGACTTGCAGGATAGGGAGTTCATTGCCAAATATAGTAACATGCTAGGGCATTTTGATGTAAGTGAGGTGAGATGTTGGATCTCTTAAAGAGCACTGAAGTGGGTAAGTTCCTGGTGTCTGGTGGAATATGTCATCTGGTTCGGATATGGCCCAAGTGCGGAGTGAGAGACACTGAAGCAAGTCGATACTTCACAGACTTTAATGCGACCAATGTTAAAGGGAAAAGAAAACAGTAAACGCTAGGCCAAAACAGGACCATTGACAAAAACTCTCGAATGGAAAATGAAACCTACGCTACGGCTGAAAAGAACAACTAAGAATAAAACAAATATCGCTAGTCTCCAGAGTCAGTTAACTCAACAGTCCAATTTCTCGGGCAAAGCGGAATGTAGATAACAAGGCGTAGCTGTGTCCAAGTCTTGACAAATACTACGACGGAATGAATGGAGTTAAATACTATCACAATGAAATCATGATTAGCTGACACGTGCATCTTTACAAGCGCAATTGCCCAATCTGATGTGCTGCTGAATCTGTGGTTGTGACTGGGCCCTCATCTCTAGGCACAGCCCCTGAGGCGCTACAGACCCACGTCCATTGGAAGTCCTGAAAGAGGGACTTGTCCAAGATGTCCTTCAGTGATGCTGGTAGATAAGTACCATGGTGTGCACTGCCAATATCAGAGCCAAAGACTTCCATGTAGAGAAAGAAAAAACAAGAGCTTAGACAGAGGTAACTCAACCAAGTGACACCGTGAGACAAATCATTCTCAAAACAAGGACCCTCCGATTGGAGGTAATACAGCATCTGCTTCAAGAATAAAATGAACACAGAATCTGAATTTATCAAAATAAACTTAAACAGAAAGCACCAGAAACTGCATTACAAAGAGCGAGTCGCTCGAGAAAAACACAAGAAACTAAAACCATTAATAACTTTTAAGCAACAATTAACCAATTCAGGTGATCTAAAAACCCCAGAGCCCAAAAGCTCTCTGATGCCTTGCACAGGTCTGAAGTCACTACAGGACCCCCTTCTTTACAGCTGGCACCTGGTGTCCCAGGAAGATCTAAAAACTCGAGAGACCTGGGGAACGAGAGAGAGGCATGGGAACCCCAACAGACTGAGAGACCGGGGAATCCTGAGAGACTGGGGAACCCCAACAGACTGAGACAGCAGGGAAATCCTAAGGAGCTGATCTCTCTTGGGGCGCTGGATGGAGTAGGTCGCATTTTGGCTTTGCTCCGTTCATTTTTCAATCTTTTACCATCCTTTTACTACCTATATCAAAGTGTTTATAACACTTCTAAATGTTTGAATTTTGATTTTTAATTGATGGAAGTGACTACCAGAGGAAAAAATGTATTAGCTGAAGGTAAGGATGCCGGTAATGGAAATGGAAAGAAAGAAGGTGTTTTTGAACAGCCTAAACAGTCTCAACTTACTTTGAAGGCTATCTTGAAGCTCTTGGATGATAAATTCAATAAAAGATTTGCTATTTTGGAAGTATTGTTAAAGGAGATCATTGGTAGATTGGCAGTACTTAAGTTGGAGAGCGAAAAACAACAACAACAAATTTCCAAACTCGTTGAAGCTGGGAGACAGAGAGATCACAGGCTCGATCTATTGGAAAAGAAATTAACTTCAACCACTCAAACTCCGGAACAGTATATAGTTAAGACTATTGACTTGGAGAGTCGTAGTCAGAGACAGAATTTGCGAATAGTAGGACTTAGTGAAGACGTTGAGAGCGGTCACCTTACTAAATTGTTTTTCTCAATTTTTAATGGAGGTGTTGGGTTCCGATATTTTTCCTTCTCCCCCTATACTCAATCACACTCACCGGTCTTTAAGAGTTAAACCCCCTAAGGAGTTGAAACCCCAACCTGGGATACCCCGATTTCATTATGTGCATACTAAGGAGCATTTGATTCGAATTGCTTATCGAAAAGGGGTTATTGTGCATGCAGATCTCAGGTTTCATCTGGTTGAAGACTACAGTCCTGAGGTAATGCAAGAAAGATTGCTTTTTAAAGCGGTGATGTCCGAATTATATCAAAGAAATTTCCAACCAGCTCTGCTATTTCCAGCTTACCTAAGGGTTGTCCTGCCTGATAAATTGAGTAAATGGTTTAAATCCATGGACGAAGCACATCAATTTCTTGAGGATCAAAGTCCGAGCTCAGATATGTAATAAATTTGCTGTTTCTTTATGTTTCTATTCATTTGACTTATAAACTGGTGATGTCCGAGCTCTATTAGTAGATATCTGGCATGCTCAACATCCCATCGACAAGGACTATTCATATTATTCTCATGTTCACAAATCTTACAGTAGAATAAACTATTTTTGGTTGACTCTGATTTAATTTCTCGTGTTACTAATACAAAATATCATAATATATTAATCTCTGACCATAGCCCCTTGACAATGTCCCTAAATCTCTCCCTTCCGAAACGAATCTATTCCTGGCGTTTTAACCCTTCCCCTCTCACTGATAAGAGATCTATAGAAAACATCATCACCAGATTTCATAGAAATTAACGGTAATGGCAAGGTGTCAGATTCCACACTCTGGGAGACATTAAAAGTTGTAATTCGTGGGTATATAATTTCATATGAATCCGCTGCTAAGAGGGAGAGAGAAGGGCGATTATTAGAGGTTGCGAGTACGCTTCCAACCCTCGAAGCGACATACCAGGCTTCGAAATCCTCAGAAGATTATAATAAAATAATGAAGCTTAAATATGAGTACAATTGTATCTTGGGTAGTCAAATAAATAACCTCCTCTTAAAATTAAGACAAAAGCATTTTGAAATGGGGAACAAGCCTGGGGGGCTCCTGGTGCGGCAGCTTAGGGGTCCCCAAGCCTCAAGGTCAATCCAATCCACTGCATTAGATCAAGGGCAGGTACCCTGTTAACCAACCCCAAGGAGGTAAATGAATGTTTTAAAGAATTTTACAGTGAACTCTACACTTCTAAATGTGATGCCACTCAATCTGATGTGAATGACTTCTTTGACTCTCTTGTAATGCCGAAACATAGTGATGCTGCTAGGAAGGACTTAATTCTGACTTCACATTGGAAGAAATAACCTCTGCCTTTAAGTCATTTCTGTCCGGCAAGGCAGCTGGGCCGGATGGATTTGGCTGTGAATTTTATAAGGAATTTTGTGATATCCTCGCCCCATCTCTCCTCAGATAGATATCTTGCTCTAAGAGAGACAAAGCCTTGCCTAAAACATTGTACAAGGCTATCATTTCCCTCATTCTGAAGAAAGGTAAAGAGGAAACAGACCTGGCCAGCTATAGGCCCATTGCACTCCAGAACTTCGATAGAAAGGTAATCACTAAAATGCTGGCTAACCGGCTAAATAAGCATTTGTCACCTATCATTCATCCTGATCAGACCGGATTCACCCCGGGCAGGTTCTCTTTTCCAATGTCAGATGCCTCCTTAATACTATATATGCTGATCATGGGAAAGCTGGTGGGGCAGCAATCTATCCCTTGATGCACAGAAAGCTTTTGACCAAATTGAGTGACCTTACATGTTTGAGACACTGTACAGATTTGGGTTTATATGTGCTAAACATAGGTTGATACAATTTAAGGTAGTGCATAGGGCCCACATGCCTAAAGATAAACTAGCTCGTTTTTACTCTCATGTAAGTCCTGTTTGTGACAAATGGCCAGAAGATCCATTTTATTGAATTGTAAAGAGATCAATCCCCCTACCACATTTCAATGGTTTTCCCAAACTATATCTTGTTTAAATTTGGAAAAAATCAGAAGTGTCACTTTTGATCCTTCGGTTAAATTTGAAGAGACTTGGAGGCCATTTATTCAACACTTTCATATGATGTAGCTTGACCTTTTCCGAATCCTTTTTATTAACCTAAAATATATGGACAGGGGAGCGGAGTTAACGACATTAATGATTGTATTCGATGTAATATAATAGCCCAGCTTTGTTTAGTTTTGTTTAGTTCAGGTGTTGGTTTAGTTCAGTTTGGTTTTATTTATTTTGATGTTTTTTTTTCTTGATTTTTTAAATTTTTCTTTTTATCATGTTTAATTATATTAAGAGTTTGGGAGGCCTAATATACTTGTATTATCTGTAGTTTTTACTTGCATATGTCAATTACAAATAATATAACCCCAATCTCTTTGTATTAGTATTGTTGCTATGTTTATGAATTTGAAAATTAATAAAAATTTTGAAAAAGAAAGAAAGATTTAGGTTTGGCGAGTCATTTATATCCTGGGTAAAACAGCCCAATGTGTTCTATCATAGCCAATGGCGACAATTAACTACGTTTCCCCTACACCGTCAGTTCAGCAGGGTTACCTTCTCTCGCCGGCCCTTTTTGCCGTCGCGGTAGAGCCCCTCACCCAAAAAACAAGAAGTCGCCCAAATATTGTGGGTTTGAAAGTGGGAGGTATTGAAACACTTACTAGTTTGTATGCCGACAATATGATACTCTACTTACAAAACTCAGAAAAGTCAGTCCCCCTTCTAGATTTAATCACTTCTTTTGGCAGACTATCGGGATACTCAATCAATTGGACAAAAAGTGACTTTGTGCCCCTTTCCGACGTCTACACGCCAGGTTTTTTGGAAAGTGTCCTGTTTAAAGTAGTTAAAGATCACTTTACTTATCTTGGCTTGGCAATACCTAAAGATCCTAAACTAATATTTAAATTAAACTTCGCGGAGTTTATCTCAAAACTTAACAGATCATAGGAAGTTGGAAAACCCTACCTCTGTCTGGGATTGGTGGTATAAATTCAATTAAAATGGTTTCCCTTCATCTTTGTCAAAATCTCCCCATTTTTCTTAAATCAGCCTTCTTTAAAGAGTTGGACTCCTTATATCTGGAATTATAAGAATCACAGGATTTTGAAAATTCATTTGCAAAAGCCCAAGTCTGAAGGAGGGCTGGGATTACCTGTACTCAGACACTAGCACTGGGCTGTCAATGTTAGGGCTCTAATGTTCTGGCAACAGGGGCTCTGGATAACTTAGCCCCTGGGGCCCCCTTGTGGCTATGTATGGAGTCTAACTCTGTTGTCAACTCCTCCTTGCCAGCCATGCTGTTCTCTAAGTTAGAAAAGCCTGGGACTTCAAAAAGTCTAAGTTTCGCTTTGAAGAACTCCATCAGAATTCTAAATCAGATTAGGAGCGTTCTGAATCTACCAGAGACCTCTGTACAAAGACCGATCGGTTTCAATCACACCTTTCTACCCTCATGATCAGACAAAACCTACCATGCTTGGAGGGAGAAGGGTCCAGTTTCTATCGAAGACCTGTACATAGAGGGACGGTTTGCAACTTTTAGTTTGCTGGAAGAGAAATTTGAGCTGCCTCATTTGCACTTTTTTCGTGGCTTACAAATTAGACCAATCCAAGATTTGTAATTTTGAAATCCTTCCAGGGAAGCATATATTTTTTGATATCTTAAAGAACTCTCCTGACTCCAGGCATCTCGTTCCTAAGTTTGTACCTTTGTTTGATGGTTGTACTATAGCCTCTACTGTGAAGATCAGGGAGGCCTGGGAGAGAGGAATTGGGCATTGAACTATCTGAAGCTGCCTGGTACAAGAGTTTGTCTATGATACAGGCTTGCTCTGTTAATAGCAGACACCAACTGATCCAGTTCAAAGTTGTCAACTGTCTTCACTATTCTAATCTCAGGTTGCACAGGATTTAGTTTTTGTCTCGCCAATGTGTGATAGATGTCACACACTTTTTGGTTTTGCCCTTCACTGACTGGATTCTGGTCCAAAATATTTGACTGGTACTAAGAAGCCTATAAAAGATCCTTCTCCTTGGAAGCTGGTCTTGTCAACTTTGGCTGTTCGCAATCCACTCTATGCTTCCCTACAGCCATACAACAGTCTCTGATGCTGGGAACAACAGTTGCTAAAAGACTTAGCTTGAGGGAATGGAAATCACCCTTTCCCCCTTCCTTTCGGAGATGGATGGCAGACATGACCTCAGTCATACAGATGGAGAGACTCAGGTTCTTGAGAACCAATTCAATTACAAATTTTTCAGCTATCTGGGATCCATTTCTTGCCTACCTAGACGAGGCCAGGGCAGATAAACAATTTTCCACCAGCTAATCTCTCACGGGCCTCATTCGAGAATTAATCTTTAGCACTTTTGAGCACTTGGTACAACAGACATCCCTCTAATGTCATGCCCTTTTTATTCCCTTTCTTTTATTATTTTCTTTTTACACATGTCTGAGCTTATATGTTCTTGTTGATTTTATTGTTCTTGAAAAATTTGAAAGTAAAGTATTTTAAAAAAAAGAAAATTATTATCTGTTTATATATGTCAATCATCACCCAGCCAAAATGTGGGAGCGTCTTCTCTCTCCACAAGGGCTTCAATTGTCACCCACGGCAAAACAGGAGTGTGTGTAAGGCATTCTCAATCCCAAAGAATTGTACGGAAAGAAGTATTCAAGACAGCGGTTACAAGAATTTTGGAAAATTCAGAAGTGAGCATTGATACCTAAAGGAAGAAGTTTGCAGAGTGAATGATCACCTCTGAAGACATTAAATCAGCTGACTGTCCAGCTTTTCTCTTCCGACATGTTCTGAAACCAATAATCACCATTGCCCTGTTCAGTATTGCAGCTACTGACTGAAGATGGATAATAAGAATTACATTAATAGTAAATGCAGTTCCTGATAGAACTCATCTGCTGTCTTTATAAATGTAGAAATATATTTGGTATCAGAATGCATTACACCAACCTGCATATGAGAGCGCAATGTGTGACACAATCTCTGATGTGCTGTTCAGTTTCCCGAACCCATCTTGTCCAATGGTGGCTACTGACAAGAACAATATCTCCTCAACTCCAGAACTGATCCTGACCCCTTCACACGTGCTTCGTACACCCTCTCCTCAATCAACCTCCAGCTTTCATTATTATCAGCTTGTCATCAGTATCACAATTGTCCCATAAAAGAACGTATACTTTTGTTTTGCTTTCTACTGAATTTGGAACTCCTGTGTCCCAATGATATGAAAATTTTGCATAGTTTTCTTTGTTCCTCACAGGAAAATTTTGTTCCTGAGTTCTGACCAGTTTGCCTTCAAGTGACTTGTACATGTCGGATGTGGATAAACCCAGCAACAGATTCTCCATATCTTCCCTCCTCAGCTGTTTCCTTGTGCTACTGTGCCTAGCTTTTCCCCTTTGTTTCACTCGCTCATGATTTCAGTCTTCACCTGAAACTGATCGATACCAAAACAATGCTAAATCTGATCGATTTGCAACCACTGTCCACAAAAAATTTGTTCATTGAAAACTCCATTCACAAGGCAAGACACAGTTCCCTAACTTCCCCTAGTACAGCAATGACCTAAATATATCACTTCTGAATGAAACCTGGGAGTTCTCAAAGACTGGCAAATATACGCAGCAATTATTGTTTGCTAAGAAGACCCACTCTCTGTTTCAAGATTATTAAAGTCAAAAAACTCTTCAAGCTAGACACAATGTCGTCTGATAGAGCTTTGAAATGCAGTTAAAATTTGCAATATTTAAGATTTGAAAGATATACTCACTAGGAGTTGCAGTAGAACCAGCACCTGAAAGCAGAAAAAAAACAATTTATTTAATTATAATTTGAAAACCATTAACAGTTATTAAAGGTCAGCTTTTACATTGTGTAGTCCTCACATCACACGGCAGGTTCAGCATTTACCTCGGGTCACTAATCGGGAGAGAAGTTTAAACATTCCTGCTGCAAAAGCACAGTCAAATAAGGCTTGCTTAAGGTTGGGGTGACTGGATTCCTGGACCACATGAACACTTTGGAGATAAATGAATTTGCGACCTCACTCTATCCCGTCCCACCCACGGGGAATTTTGTAAATATGTCTGCATAAAGAGTGTTCTACAAGGATGCACATAGCTCACCAGACGTTGCTTTCAAACAGCAGTCAGAGAAAGTTAACCACTTGGAACTGGCGAAAGGGGGATTAAATGGCATCGGAGCCCACTTGACTCATGAAATTCCTGCTCTGTACTGACCCAGAAAATTACGGACTGGTTGATGATCTAAATGCATCCAATTATTGCAGGAGGAAAAGATGGAGCTGTGTTTCACATTAATTGTCATCAAGGAGATCTTGAAATACAAACAATGAGGCTTGACAGAGCCTTTTTACTGCAGTCACAGTTACGCTTTTAGAATAGGAAGAATATACTCACCTGGAGACGTAGTAGATGCATTACCTTAAAGCAAAAAGAAAAAAGTTCAGTTAATTATAATTTGGAAATTATTATCTGTTTATATATGTCAATCATCACCGACCGTTCATGAAAGACCATTGATAACATCTAAAACCGTAAAACTTTTATTTTCATGTTGACTCAACATGTCTCCTCTCAGTGCTATTTATATTGATGGATGACATTGAGCAGTTCATCTGTCCAATTCCTTCCGAATACAATTTTGAGAGTGGTAAGTCTTGGTGCCCTGAACTAACGTACCTCACTGGAATTATACTGTCTTCACATATTAATTGTTATCTGTCCCTCTCTCAGGGACTTCTGTAGCTATGTCTACATAACGCACGTTGCACCTGGTAGCACATAGGTCCAGTGACGTTCGTATCAAGCAGCAGTCAAATCTCAGTTGACCACTTGGACCTGGCGATAGGTGAAGGCAACAGCATGAGATGTCACTAGACAATTGTGATTCCTCTGCCAGACTAATGTAGATAATGAAGGACAAATTAAATGAGATGATTTCAATGCATCTAATTGCTTCAGAAGGAAATGTCTCATGAAAATATCGTCGTTGCATTGTAACTGTGTTGCAAGTTTATTACTCTCAAGCAGCCCTTCAAACCAGACATGATGTTGCTTGATGGAGCTTTTGTACTGTAGTCAAAGTTTATCCCATTAGAATAGGAAGAATATTCTCACCTGTAGTTGTTGCAGGTGTGGGACCTAAAAGCAGAAACAGAGCAATTCAGTTAATTAAAATTTGAAAAGTGGTGACAGTTTAGATACATCAATCATCACCCGGCTGAAACGAAGTCTTCTCTTCATATGGGCATCATCAGTCATTTGAGGCACCACAAAACTGGAGTAAGGCACTGTTAGTTCCAAATGATGGTAAAATAATGTGTTTCCAAGACTGGGGTTACTCAAATTTTTGGACAATATGGATTTGGCCTGGACAGCTATGGTAAGAGGGCGGGAGAGTGAATGTTCGGTTCTGAACACATTAAATCAGCTGACTGTTCAACCCTTCTTCTTCCAAGGCTTATGTTCTGAAATCTATGATCACCATTGGCCCATTCATGTTTTTCAGCTACTGACTGATTATGGGAAATAAGAATTACATTAATAATGAATACACATTCTGGAGGTACTCATCTGCTGTCTAAGTTGAGCACAGTAGACATGCAACAATATTTTGTATCAGAATGCATGACATCAACTTGCACATGAGATCCCAATGTGTTACAGAATCACTGATGTGCTGCTCACTTCCCTTTACCCCTCGTGTTCCATGATGGCTGATGTGAAGATCTGTTTCCCCTCAGCTCCAGAACTGGTCCTGACCCCTTCGCAAATGCCGTCATCCACCCTGTCCTCAATAAAGCTCCAGCTTTCCGTATTACCAGCGGATTATCAGAATCAGAATTGTCATTGTCATCCAAATTCTTGTCCATGTTTGCTATATCTCCTTCTAACAATATCTCCTCCTTTATTCACACGTCATCTCTCCATCAATACTTCAATGTGCCTCATCAGCCATTATCTGTGACAAGTACAATCTGCACTCCTTTGCCTTCAATAGGTGTGAAATGGTATCCACAAAGCTGTCAGTGGCATGTGTAATGCACATGGGAAATAAGTTGTGGGCGGTTCGGGTCTCCAAATGGATCAGCTGTCTTTGGCATTGGAGCAGGTAATAAAGGAGGTCTTTTCTCTTGAAAGATTCTCTTTACATGGTTACATGGAAGTGAGCATAGATAGCTATAGTAAGAGGGTGGCAGAGGGATTGATCAGCTCAGACCACATTAAATCAGCTAGAGGTCCACATTTTTTTCTAAAACTTATGTTCTGAGCTCTCTATAACTTGCATTTACCCATACTTACAATGTGATTGAGGGCAGGTGAATCGTATTCTGTAGTCTTGGCACATCTGATCACTTTGATCGTCGTTCCTACAGAAGAATCCACGAGCAACATTACACCTGTTCACCACAGAGAAGGAACATGTAATGGAGTCATTGAAGAAGCTCTCAATGCTTTTTGGAATGAAGTAATATTTGTGAAACAATATGAGCAGCTTTGTTACGTACGGTTCAATGTTCTCTCCAGTCTGTGAGGCTGGAACCCCTGATGTTGTCTCCACCTCACAGGCGATTGGATAAAGGCAGATGCGGTTGGGAAATTGAATATACAGATGGTTAAAAACTTCATAATCTCCCTCTCCTGATGGGTCATCAATGTTAAACCATTCAGTTTTGCATATTTTTGCTGAAGATGAGAAAAAAACGTTAAAACTTTACATTAATAGTGAACACATTTTGGTGGAACTTATCTGCTGACATTGTCCAGCATAGCATACATTCTGCATCAAAATGTATCATATCAACTTGCAGATGAGACCGCAATGTGTCAATGATAAATGATGTACTGGTCACTTTCCTTTACTCTTCCTGTCCCATAGTGACTGATGGGACTGTTTCCACTCAGCTCCCAGAGCAGGTCCTGACCCCTTCCAACAAGACAGGTACTGTACTGGATCTGCTGTTGAATGAGCCTGGCCATTTGACCGAATGTTCAGTGGCTGAGCAGTCAGGGAAAAGTGACTACAAACAGTTAATTTTTAAGATAGCTATCGTTAAGCTTAAGTCTGAAACCTATGGGAGAGTATTAAATAAGAGCAGTGTCACGGTCCCAACTGTTAATTCCTCTTATTCTCCTTATTCTCTTTTCCCATGTTCTCCTGGGCTCCTGGATTGTGGCACGTGATTCTCATCTAAACCTGCAGCATAAAATCCCTGGCTTTGCATCCACTCGTTGCCAGATTGTTGCTTCAGCCAGTGTGATAAGTATCGCCTGCCGTTGGTCTTTCCATTTAACGCTCCGTGTCAAGATAAGTGTTGCCTGCTGCCTGTCTCCTGTTTGCCGTTCAGCTCCAGCAGTGCCCTGTGTCAAGAAAAGTTTTGCCTGCCTCCTGCTCTTCCGTTCATCCGCGCTGTTTGCCGGTGTTAACCGTGTCTCTCGACTGCTTAGAATTGTGTGTTCTAAGTTCTGTTCCCGCGCTGTTTGCCTGTGTTAACCCAGTCTCAGTTAACAGGAGCATGGCATGTCGCCCGCAGCTCTCCCCCAGCCACGCTCATCCCCTTGTCTGCATCCCTGCTGTGCCTCATCTCGCCGTCCGTCTACATTCTCCGCTGGCTTAGTGGTTAATTGCCGTGTTCTCACTGTAGCGACCCGGTTTTGATCCACGGACCAGCCTCGCTCACTCCTCCGCTTTCCTCTATCTAACCCCCGCTCCCCGGCCTTCCCTGCAACTATTAATAAACACACTTCTGATTACGCTACCTCTGTGTCAGTGTCCTGCGTTTGGGTTCACCCGTTCTCTCCGCGACAAGCAGGGCAAATTCAGAGAGCATTAGGCAGGAACTGTGGACAGTGAGTTAGGAACAGCATTTTTGTGTATGTCCATATCCAACCTGTGGAGTGTGTTTAAAGACCGACTTCCCACAGTACAAAACAGGTACATTATGTTCCTGTCAGAAGAAGGGACAAAGATGGTAATGGAAGAGAACTTTGGATACTGAGAGAGGTGGTGAATTTAGATAAGAAGTAAAAGCTCAGGAAGATAAGATCAAACACAACCCTTAAGGATTACAAGTAAGCCAGAAACAAACTCAAAAAAAATTAGAAAACCCAGAGGGGGCCATGAAAAATCATTGGCAAAGGGGAATAAAGAGAGTCCTCAGGCATTCTATACATACATCAGGAGGAAGAGGGTAAGTGGGGAGAAGGTTGAACCCCTCAACAATAGAGGGGAAACATTCAGCTGGATGTGGAGGATGTGGGTGAGTTCCTTAATGAGTAGTGACGAAAAAGAATGACTTGCAGGATAGGGAGTTCATTGCCAAATATAGTAACATGCTAGGGCATTTTGATGTAAGTGAGGTGAGATGTTGGATCTCTTAAAGAGCACTGAAGTGGGTAAGTCCATGGTGTCTGGTGGAATATGTCATCTGGTTCGGATATGGCCCAAGTGCGGAGTGAGAGACACTGAAGCAAGTCGATAGTTCACAGACTTTAATGCGACCAATGTTAAAGGGAAAAGAAAACAGTAAATGCTAGGCCAAAACAGGACCATTGACAAAAACTCTTGAATGGAAAATGAAACCTACGCTACGGCTGAAAAGAACAACTAAGAATAAAACAAATATCGCTAGTCTCCAGAGTCAGTTGACTCGACAGTCCAATTTCTCGGGCAAAGCGAAATGTAGATAACAAGGCGTAGCTATGTCCAAGTCTCGACTTATACTACGACGGAATGAATGGAGTTAAATACTATCACAATGAAATCATGATTAGCTGACACGTGCATCTTTACAAGTGCAATTGCCCAATCTGATGCGCTGCTGAATCTGTGGTTGTGACTGGGCCCTCATCTCTAGGCGCAGCCCCTGAGGCGCCACAGACCCACGTCTATTGGAAGTCCTGAAAGAGGGACTTGTCCAAGATGTCCTTCAGTGATGCTGGTAGATAAGTGTCATGGTGTGCACTGCCAATATCAGAGCCAAAGACTTCCATGTAGAGAAAGAAAAAACAAGAGCTTAGACAGAGGTAACTCAACCAAGTGACACCGTGAGACAAATCATTCTCAAAACGAGGACCCTCCGATTGGAGGTAATACAGCATTTGCTTCAAGAATAAAATGAACACAGAATCTGAATTTATTAAAATAAATTTAAACAGAAAGCACCAGAAACTGCATTACAAAGAGCGAGTCGCTCGAGAAAAACACAAGAAACTAAAACCATTAATAACTGTTAAGCAACAATTAACCAGTTCAGGTGATCTAAAAACCTCAGAGCTCAAAAGCTCTCTGATGCCTTGCACAGGTCTGAAGTCACTGCAGGACCCCCCTCTTTACAGCTGGCACCTGGTGTCCCAGGAAGATCTAAAAACTCGAGAGACCTGGGAAACGAGAGAGAGGCATGGGAATCCCAACAGACTGAGAGACCGGGGAATCTTGAGGGGCATGGGAATCCCCTTCAGACTGAGAGACCGGTGAAATCTTGAGGGGCCTGGGTACCCCAACAGACTGAGTGACCGGGGAATCCTGAGGGGCCTGGGAACCCTCACAGACAGAAATCAAGAAACCTCGGGCGGGGCCAGAGGGTGGCTTGGGAGTCTGAGATGGGGCGGACATTGAAAAACACTAAACATATTAAGCCTTGGAAATGATTGGGAAATGAAAACCCTGGGAACATAGAGAAAAGTCTTTGGAAAACCTTGAAACCATGAAACTTGAAACCTAGAGAAGGAACCTTTTCAAATCTTGTTCACAGTGTTTTACTGTTCACAATTTTTTCCAGACACAATTAGGATATACACAGATCAAGACAGCATAAACAGGTTTCTTTCATCGCTAAGTTAGGTGGTTCTCTATCAATCTGTTTTAAGTTGCTACATAAAAATTCAATGTTCCCAGTCTGTACCATGACTTGCATCAAGGGGCTAAAAATACTCTTGATTGGGTTACTTTACTTGTGTACTTGTACACTCCAGCCAGGGTTCAGCTTTTGGAGTAGGGCTCTTCCAGAATTTACACTATTGACTTGAATGACGATTTGTTGAATCAATTGAAAAGCTTGCTCGAAGCGCTCATTTGTAATGCAGATCTGAGTCATGGGACCACAATGCTGGGAACCTGTGTACTTGTGACTTGAAAAGCTTGGAATAGATACCGGAGAAACGTAATGTAGACTAGAGAAGCTCAGTATACAGACTTGGGACTCTCGGAATGTAGAGTCAGGACATGCACTGAGAATAGAAGGCACCCTCTTCTCAAGCCACCAATGTCAAAACATCACTGTTCAAACTTTCCTGGGTCAATTACTTGGCAAAATCCTTCTGTCACGCTGGAGACAGAAACATGAGTTCATACATAGGAATTCAACGGAATATTGCTGTCTCGACGGATCACTCTGACGAATGAATCTCATGGCCAAGGTCAGCTGCTCTCTCTCCGCTGGGTCCAATACTATCACAATGAAATAATAATTAGCTGACATGTGCATATTCACCAGTGCAATTGCCGAATCTGATGCACTGCCGAATCCGTGATTGTGAAAGGATATACAGCAGTTTATTGAGAAAGATAAGAGAAGAGACTGCTGACCAATATCTTTTGTTCTGTCTAGCCACAGGCATCATCTCAGAAAACTGGCAGGTTGCTCCGTTATTTTGAGAAGAGGAGAAGATGGAGGTGCAACGCAACTCGCAGCGGCCACTCCGGTGGTGATGTCTGTTATCTGTCAAGTAGGGTGCCGTGCACAATCCTGATTTGATGGAGACAGATGTGAGAGCACGGAGGAACATCTGGTGAAACTTCTGAAATGTCTGCTTCACTGCTGTTGCAACTGTGTGATCCAGAATCTCCGGAGGGGAAGGCCCCGAGTCCTCGGCTTTGCTTGTTGCTCAGCGGCCGGGGTGGGGTCGAAGCATTTGGCAGAGGATGGTTCTCGGTGCTTGGTGTCGGAGGGCTGGTTGGAGGTTCGAAATTTTTGGACGGACTCAGAGTCCGCTGCGGTTGTGTGCTTCCAATGGTGCTGCATCGGCAAGTTTGCGGCGCTTGGAGGTTCATGGCAGGGAGAGTATCTCCCTTCTACCGTCTGTGTGAGATGTGGTATTCTGCAGTGATCTGTGCTGGGCTGACCTCTTCTGTTTGTGATGTATACAAATGGCTTGGATGAAAATATACCCCAGATAGGTGGATTAGTAAATTTTCAGATAGTAAGCAGATTGGTGTTGAGGATAATATAAAAGACTGGCAAGGAATGCAGCAGTATATAGATCAGTTGTAGATATGGGCAGAGAAATAGCAGATGCAGTTTAACCTGACAAAAATGTGAGTTGTTGCACCTTGGTAGGTCAAATGTAAAGCAATGGTTTTTGCAGCTTTATACAACTCTAGTTAGGCCACATCTGGAGTATTACATACAGTTCTGGTTGCCCTATTAGAAGAAGAATCTTGAGGCTTTGGAGAGGGTGCAGATAATGTTTACAAGGATGCTGCCTGAATTAGAGGGCACGTGCTATAATGAGAATTTAGATAAACGTATTATTTTCTTCGGTGCAGCGGTCTGGGTGAGGATCTGATAGAGGTTTATAAGATTATGAAAGGCATAGAGTAGACAGACAGTATATTTTTCCCAGTGTTGAAGTAATTAGAAACAGAGGGTACACACTTCAGGTGAAAGGAAGTAATTTGAAGGAAGATGTGAGGGGCATGTTTTGTTTTACACAGTGTGGTGGGTGCCTGGAATGCACTGCTTGGGTTGGTGGTAGAGGGTGATACATTAGGGATGTTTAAGAGATGTTTAGGTGGGCATATGAATGTAGTGAAATAGAAAGACATAGACATTGTGTAGTATTACATACCTCATGTTTATCTTGTGACTGTCTTATGACCATGATGTAATTGAGTGGGGTAATGTAATTTTCCCGCCAGTGTGAGGTCACGTGATGACATGTTCACCACGGTATAAAAGGGAGACCCCTGTGGTGATGCAGTTAGTTTTTTCCAGTTGAGTTTTAAGTTTAGTTCGTTATTTAATTCGTCGGATACTCTGTTATGCTGCGTATTCGTCTTATGACGTAGTTTCATTTTAAAGTGGAGTTCTACTTTCTGTTGTAGGTAGTATTGGAGAGTGAAGACCTTACTAAAGTACAGGAACTCGCAAAGTCGAGTAAAGCTGATATCATTTGGTGGTTTTGGACATGATCGACCTTTATTGAATCTTTGTTCAAGAAAAAGTGACCTGCATCTGAGATATCCTCTGCTAAAGCTGTCATGGTCCGGTCCGTTAAGTCTGCATTCCAGTTCATGATCCGGTCCATGGACTCAGGACTCCTGGTCTTCCAGCTGTCCCTCGTTTGATTGAGTTAAGCATAGGCACCTGATTCCCATCTTGGGGCTTTGAATATAAGTAGCCTAGGGTTGAGTGTGGGCTGCTGGTTTGCCATGTCAGTCTCCCTTGGAGCAAACTGCTGATGGAAGTCTAGTGAAACCATTTGTGATCTCTAGGCCTGGTTGGAGGACCACTGCTTCATGAAGCCTTGTTGCCACTTGTTGGTGTAGTTTTTGTGGTATGGATTTGGCTGTTTTCTGGGCCAGCTGAGTGGCCGTCAGCCACTCCAAGCTAGGTAGGGATCCGGCTGTTTCTGTAGCCAGCGGAGGTTGCTGGCTGTAACTGTGATTCGGAGCAATGCTGAAGCAGAGATAGAACTGTCTGTTGTTCTTTGGTGTTTCTCTTCTTGTCCTTGCCTCTGTGAGGGTAAGTCAGGCTGTTCTGCTGTGCTGTTGCCCTGTGGGGGGATCATGTCTTGTCTTGTCCTCGTCTCATTGGGGTAAATCAGGCTGTTTTGTTGTTGCCCTGCGGGGGGACATGCTTGTCTTGTCTTTGCCTCTGTTGGGTAAGTCTGGCTGTTCTGCTGTTACCCAACAGGTGGACCTGTCCCACCTTGGTGTGGAGAGGTTGAGTCCTGGCTTGTCTAAGTATAAGTCCCAGCTCTATGTCTATGATCTGTCCTGTCTCATGTTCATGTCCTGTTAACGATGAGTCCTGGATTTTTGAAGGACAAGGCCCAGCCCTATGTTGATGTTCAGTTCCCAGTCTATCTCTCAGCTCCAGCCTCCGAGTTATCAGCTTCCGCATTTCAAGATGAAGATCCCGCAGCTGAGCTCCGGGAACACCAGCCTCGAGGACCCCGCAGCCGAGCTCCGGGAACGCCAGCCTCTCGGATCCCGCATCCGAGCTCCAAGAACACAAGCCTGAAGTCCCCAGCTTCCAAGCTCCAGACTCGAGACCCCAGCCTCATGACAAAGAGCCCAGCCTGTCTCCAAGCTCAGGCCTCTAGTCCCCAGCTATGTCCTGTCCTGAAGCCATGTTATGTCCTTGCCTGGTTCTGGGGTCCAAGCCCGAGGCAAGTCTCAGGTTCTGGGTCCTTCTCCAGTCTCGGGCTCGGAGTCGATGCCTTTTCTCCTAGCCCTTGGTTTCTAGTCCTGGTACCACTTTCCGTAGCTCAAGTCTGCGTTCTTGTCCCTGCTCCTTGTCTGTATCCTGTCACGTCCCTGCTCCAGTCAAGTCCTGTTCCTTGTACTTCAGTGTCTGTGTCTCGCATTTGGGTCCATTCCCAGCACCTCATTGTGACAAAAGCAGGAAGGATTGTGCAGTGTCTATTCTCCAGAAGAAAAGGTCAGTTCCTTTAAACCATTTTATTTCCATCATTGTGAATCCTGTGGACAAGGCAGGTTTCGGCTGGGATCAGCAGTAACGTCATGTCTTCGAGGAATTCTTTACTTCAGGAAAGTCTCTCCTAATTGACCGTATAAATCTTTTGGACTTTCGAATTTACCATTCTAAAAACTGTTCAAATTTACCACTTTAAGAACTGCTTTCACATACACCCTTTTAAGAACTGTTCCAGAGTTGCCATATAGCAGTTAACTTCGGTTAAATTAGTCGTTTGAATATTATTTGCTATTGTTGAGCAGAATTTAATATGTTTGTATAAAACCTGACTCAATTGATATTCATTGTTGCCGGTCACATGACAGTAGATAGAGGGATTAGTTTTGTTGACTATTTGAATATTAATTGGTTGATTATAACAAAGTGGGCCAAAAGGTCTGTTCTTGTGCTGTATTGTTCTATGGTCTATGTTTTAACTCCTGTCATCCATCCTGTCATCAATAAACCTCCAGCTCTGGAAATTACCAGTGGATCGTTAATCTCAAAATTGTCACTGTCTCCCAAATTCTTATCTATATTTCCTGCATCTCCTCCAGTCAAATATCGTCTCTGCCTCAATATTTTTGTGGGTCTTAAGCAGTTCACTATTTGTGCCAAGTATAATCTGTCCTACTTTGCCTTCAACTGCTGAGAAATGAAATTCACAAATCTACCAATGTCACATGCAAAGCAAATGGATAACAAGTGCCAAAATGATTAAGGTGGAGTAGGTAGTAAAGAGGGTCTTTTCTCTACACAGATAGTACCTGCATGCATACATACTGAAGTGTGATTACTGAAAGAGGAGTTACCAAAAGACTAATACTGAAAATTGCTGCTCTCATCATTCATGATAGTCACATACCTGTTCCTGAGCTCCACGTGCTCCATGTCCTCCTTGGTACTTACTGATCCCAAGAGCAAACTTACATATTCTTCACCCACTTGATTAGTCTGCAGGTATAATTTCCCTCCTTTGTTCTAAAGGTAATACCATCTATCCAGCTACCTTCTTGTTTATGATGTTTGCATTAAATCCTCAGTATTTACCTTAGTTATTCTCACCGAGGATATTTTTGACAACGCTTAGACCTCATGATTCCCTGTGAACACACTTCCATGTTTCCTTCATATTCTGCAGGAGCCCAAACTGATTATAGGTTCCTAAACCTTACATATATTTCCTTTGGATTTCTGCCTAAATTTACATCGAGTCCGTTTGTCTAAGGATCCCAAAATCAACCAATCTCATCTTTGTTCCTCACAGGAATATTTTGGTCTGTGTTCTTACCACTGGTGCTTTAATGACTCCCACATTTCATATTTGGACTAGCCCAATAGCAGCTACTCAATATCTACTATCCCCAGTCGCTTCCTCATGCAGTTCTTGCTGTTTTTTTCCATTTTAGTCGCTTACTCCCAAGGTCCAATCTTCTCCTAATTCCTATCATCATCCATAACAATCCTAAATCTGACAGAGTTATGATCACTGTTCGTAAGATTATTCTGCACTGAAACTCCAGTCCTCTAGCCAGACTCATTTCCATTGCTACCCTTAGCATAACAACAGAGTACCTGGGGACAGTGAATTCCAAGCAATAATTCTTCTTTGATAAGACTAACACTGCACACAATAGTTAAGGTGTCACTATCTCCACATTAAGTACAGAAAGACACCTTTATCTAAATCCACATGTAATACAGAGCATTTGCCTAAATCCACATGTAATACAGAGCATTTGCCTCACTAAATACTGCAGGTGCTCATTAGATTTCACTGAATTCTCTCCAAGAATACCAAGGTCATTGTGAACATTGGTATTTTCCAATCAGTCAGCAGTCAACAAATAATTTGCTTTTCTCTTTTGTGCACAGATGTGGATGTCTTTCCATTTCTCAGCATTTTACCCAACTTGCCTGTTTTCTGCCATGCTGTGAGTTTGTATAAAACCTCTTCAAGCTTTGTTAGCACCTATCTCAAGTTCAAGTTCAACTTCAAGGAGGAGGATGCTAAGAGGATGCAGGGTGACTTGGATAGGTTGGGTGAGTGGGCAAATTCATGGCAGATGCAATTTAATGTGGATAAATGTGAAGTTATCCACTTTGGTGGCAAAAATAGGAAAAGAGATTATTATCTGAATGGTGGCCGATTAGGAAAAGGGGAGGTGCAACGAGACCTGGGTGTCATTATACACCAGTCATTGAAAGTGGGCATGCAGGCACAGCAGGCAGTGAAAAAGGCGAATGGTATGCAAGAGGATTCGAGTACAGGAGCAGGGAGGTACTACTGCAGTTGTACAAGGCCTTGGTAAGACCACACCTGGAGTATTGTGTGCAGTTTTGGTCCCCTAATCTGAGGAAAGACATCCTTGCCATAGAGGGAGTATAAAGAAGGTTCACCAGATTGATTCCTGGGATGGCAGGACTTTCATATGAAGAAAGACTGGATGAACTGGGCTTGTACTCGTTGGAATTTAGAAGATTGAGGGGGGATCTGATTGAAACGTATAAAATCCTAAAGGGATTGGACAGGTTAGATGCAGGAAGATTGTTCCCGATGTTGGGGAAGTCCAGAACGAGGGGTCACGGTTTGAGGATAAAGGCGAAGCCTTTTAGGACTGAGATTAGGAAAAACTTCTTCACACAGAGTGGTGAATCTGTGGAATTCTCTGCCACAGGAAACAGTTGAGGCCGGTTCATTGGCTATATTTGAGAGAGTTAGATATGGCCCTTGTGGCTAGGGGGATCAGAGGGTATGGAGGGAAGGCTGGTGTAGGGTTCTGAGTTGGATGATCAGCCATGATCATAATAAATGGTGGTGCAGGCTCGAAGGGCCGAATGGCCTACTCCTGCACCTATTTTCTATGTTTTCTATGTTTAATTATTGTATAACCATATATGAATACGGCTGATGAAGCAGCATATTTCCAGGGCCAAGGTGCAACATGTGTTACCAACAGCACATAGCACATACTGTGGAACAAATAGCAGATATGTTACAATTTCAGAAAAGTTCTGGTCCACTGGAGAGCAGCACTGAAAGGAGTCACGAGGTTCCAACCCAATATAGATTCTAGACCTCCCCATAGAATTTCCCAAACATCGCCTCGGCAGCTCCTCTCCTGGGTGGATGCAAAATGCAAGCCCATGCATTTGGACTAGTTCTCGCCAATGCTGAGGCAACACGGCTCCACAGTATACCACATTACCAAAGTTCAACAGGGGCTTGTAATTCCAATAAAAACATCTACTCGCACCATGCACCATTATGGTGCAACAAGTCCAGGTGGAAACAAAACAGTGATACGCAACAAGTCCAGCTCCATCGCTATCAAACAACTCACTGATGGGACAGTCCTGCAGTACTTTGCAGTGACCTGCGATCATAAAAAGAAGATATAAAGGATGAACAAAGAGAAGTTCGATTGGACACAGGTAGCTGCTGCATCTGACCATGCTGCCATCCTACTGGAAATACCTACTCACACTCAAAGCTCCAAGTTAAAGGTTCAGGTGTCAACATGATTTTCTTTCCAGAGATGCTGCGTAATTTCCACACAGGTGCAGAAACAACACCCTCACCATAGCAGAGAAAGAGTTGAGGAGTGTTACTAGTGTAGATTCAGATCATGGCTTGTTCCACGATGCCAATGAAAGGCAGGCATAGCTGGGGTTAAACACGATCAGTTATTACAATGTGCACTGCAGATTGTATTTGTAGCTTCAGGATGCTGACGCAAGAGAAATATATTGGACTCTGAATGGTGTTGAGCTGCGTAAGCATGAGCGCACCCACACCAGTGAGTAGTGAATATGTCACTGCATGTGTTCCTTCAACATTGTGATCAGAGGAGTGTGCTTGAAGTGTCAGAAGGTGAACAAATGAATGCAGAACACGCAGCTTCAGCTCAGCTCCTAATGCAAGCATAGCAACAATGTTATTGGTGGACGTCTCGGCTATGACAAATGTCTAGACATCCATTGAAAATGGCTAGATTTTATTTATCATTGTGTTGTCCAACAATTGGCCAATTCTTGGGGATGTGTTAATTTATATCTTTTCCCCTCTGCTTTGTTAATTGCCCAGTTGTTCTGCAGACTCAACAATGTAGATGAGTACACAACCCCATTACTCCCTTTAAAATCAAGATTGACTCGTTGGTGTTCCAATGGACAACAGCTGAGCCAGTGTTCATCAGAGACTGTTGATAAAACTTATGACTGTCAGGCTTTCCTTCCATATCAACTCAACATGACTGTTCTCAGTGATATTTCTGCCAGGTTGTTGATGGAAGGTTCTGAGCATATCATCTATTCGATAAATACTGAACTACAGGAATTCTGCAGGTGCTGGAAATTCAAGCAACACACATCAAAGTTGCTGGTGAACGCAGCAGGCCAGGCAGCATCTCTAGGAAGAGGTACAGTCGACGTTTCAGGCCGAGACCCTTCGTCAGGAGCAACTGAAGGAACAGTTAGTAAGAGATTTGAAAGTGGGAAGGGGAGGGGGAGATCCAAAATGATAGGAGAAGACAGGAGGGGGAGGGATGGAGCCAGGAGCTGGACAGGTGATAGGCAAAGGGGATATGAGAGGATCATGGGACAGGAGGTCCGGGGAGAAAGACAAGGGGGGGGAACCAGAGGATGGGCAAGGAGTATAGTCAGAGGGACAGAGGGAGAAAAAGGAGAGAGAGAAAGAATGTGTGTGTATAAAAATAAATAACGGATGGGATACGAGGGGGAGGTGGGGCATTAGCGGAAGTTGGAAAAGTCAGTGTTCATGTCATCAGGTTGGAGGCTACCCAGACAGAATATAAGGTGTTGTTCCTCCAACCTGAGTGTGGCTTCATCTTTACAGTAGAGGAGGCCGTGGATAGACATGTCAGAATCGGAATGGGATGTGGAATTAAAATGTGTGGCCACTGGGAGATCCTGCTTTCTCTGGCGGACAGAGCGTAGGTGTTCAGTGAGACGATCTCCCAGTCTGCGTCGGGTCTTGCCAATATATAGAAGGCCACATCGGGAGCACCAGACACAGTATATCACCCCAGCCAACTCACAGGTGAAGTGTCGCCTCACCTGGAACGACTGTCTGGGGCCTTGAATGGTAGTAAGGGAGGAAGTGTAAAGGCATGTGTAGCACTTGTTCCGCTTACAAGGATAAGTGCCAGGAGGGAGATTAGTGGGGAGGGATGGGGGGGACGAATGGACAAGGGAGTCGCGTAGGGAGCGATCCCTGCGGAAAGTGGGTTGGGGAGGGAAAGATGTGCTTAGTGGTGGGATCCCGTTGGAGGTGGCGGAAGTTACGGAGAATAATATGTTGGACCTGGAGGCTGGTGGGGTGGTTGGTGAGGACCAGGGGAACCCTATTCCTAGTTGGGTGGTGGGAGGATGGAGTGAGAGCAGATGTGCGTGAAATGAGGGAGATGCGTTTGAGAGCAGAGTTGATGGTGGAGGAAGGGAAGCCCCTTTCTTTAAAAAAGGAAGACATCTCCCTAGTCCTGGAATGAAACGAGTTTGGTGGGGCAGGAGCAAGCTGAGACAATAGGTCTGCCAGGGCAGGCAGGTTTGTGGATCTTGGGTAGGAGGTAAAAATGGAAAGTGCGAGGTGTGGGAACTATATCTTGGGTAGGAGGTAGAAGGTAGTACTGACCTCTACTTTGCCGAGGCACAGCGACAGCTCGCGGATACCTCCTCGTATTTACCCCTCGGTCGTGACCCCACTAAGGAGCACCAGGCCACCGTCTCCCACACCATCATCGACTTTATCCGCTCAGAGGATTTCCCATCCACTGCTACCAACCTTATAGTTCCCACACCTCGCATTTCCCGTTTCTACCTCCTACCCAAGATCCACAAACCTGCCTTTCCTGGCAGACTTATTGTCTCAGCTTGCTCCTGCCCCACCGAACTCGTTTCTGCATACCTCGACACGGTTTTATCCCCCCTTGTTCAATCCCTCCTACCTATGTTCATGACGCTTCTCACGCTCTTAAACTTTTCGATGATTTTAAGTTCCCTGGCCCCCACCGCTTTATTTTCACCATGGATGTCCAGTCCCTATATACTTCCATCCCCCGTCAGGAGGGTCTCAAAGCTCTCCACTTCTTTTTGGATTCCAGACCTAATCAGTTCCCCTCTACCACCACTCTGCTCCGTCTAACGGAATTAGTGCTTACTCTTAATAATTTCTCCTTTTGGCTCCTCCCACTTCCTCCAAACTAAAGGTGTAGCTATGGGCACCCATATGGGTCCTAGCTATGCCTGCCTTTTTGTTGGCTTTGTGGAACAATCTATGTTCCGTGCCTATTCTGGTATCTGTCCCCCACTTTTCCTTCGCTACATCAATGACTGCATTGGCGCTGCTTCCTGCACACATGCTGAGCTCGTTGACTTTATTAACTTTGCCTCCAACTTTCACCCTGCCCTCAAGTTTACCTGGTCCATTTCCAACACTTCCCTCCCCTTTCTAGATCTTTCTGTCTCTATTTCTGGAGACAGCTTATCCACTGATGTCCACTATACGCCTACTGACTCTCACAGCTATCTGGACTATTCCTCTTCTCACCCTGTCTCTTGCAAAAATGTCATCCCCTTCTTGCAATTCCTCCGTCTCCATCTGCTCTTAGGATGCGGCTTTTCATTCCAGGATGAGGGAGATGTCTTCCTTTTTTAAAGAAAGGGGCTTCCCTTCCTCCACCATCAGCTCTGCTCTCAAACGCATCTCCCCCATTTCACGCACATCTGCTCTCACTCCATCCTCCCGCCACCCCACTAGGAATAGGGTTCCCCTGGTCCTCACCTACCACCCCACCAGCCTCCGGGTCCAACATATTATTCTGCGTAACTTCTGCCACCTCCAATGGAATCCCACCACTAAGCACATCTTTCCCTCCCCCCGCTCTCTGCTTTCTGCAGGGATCGCTCCCTACTCGACTCCCTTGTCCACTCATCCCCCTCATCCCTCCCCACTGATCTCCCTCCTGGCACTTACCCTTGTAAGCGGAACAAATGCTACACATGCCCATACACTTCCTTCCTCACTACCATTCAGGGCCCCAGAGAGTCCTTCCAGGTGAGGCGACACTTTACCTGTGAGTCGGCTGGGGTGATGTACTGCGTCCGGTGCTCCTGATGTGGCCTTCTATATATTGGCAAGACCCGACGCAGACTGGGAGACCGCTTTGCTGAACACCTACGCTCTGTCCGCCAGAGAAAGCAGGATCTCCCAGTGGCCACACGTTTTAATTCCACATCCCATTCCCATTCTGACATGTCTATCCACGGCCTCCTCTACTGTAAAGATGAAGCCACACTCAGGTTGGAGGAACAACACCTTATATTCCGTCTGGGTAGCCTCCAACCTGATGGCATGAACATTGACTTCTCCAGCTTCCGCTAATGCCCCACCTCCCCCTCGTATCCCATCTGTTATTTATTTTTATACACATTTTCTTTCTCTCGCTCTCCTTTTTCTCCCTCTGTCCCTCTGACTATACTCCTTGCCCATCCTCTGGGTTCCCCCCCGCCCTTGTCTTTCTCCCCGGACCTCCTGTCCCCCCATGGTCCTCTCATATCCCCTTTGCCAATCACCTGTCAGCTCTTGGCTCTATCCCTCCCCCTCCTGTCTTATCCTATCATTTTAGATCTCCCCCTCCCCCTCCCACTTTCAAATCTCTTACTAACTCTTCCTTCAGTTAGTCCTGACAAAGGGTCTCGGCCTGAAACGTCAACTGTACCTCTTCCTAGAGATGCTGCCTGGCCTGCTGCGTTCACCAGCAACTTTGATGTGTGTTGCTTTGATAAATACTGAACTCCGTTTGTGAGTGTGGTGCTACCTGACCTCTTTGGAACTTAAATGCGTTTTCTTTTTTCTTCATATTCTGTCCCACCCAGAGTAAATAATTCTGCATGAAGCATGTTCTACATGGTCATACATAGGTCACTAGATGTTGCTTTTAAACAGCAGTCAATCTAAGTTGACCATTTGGAACTGGTGACAGATGAATGGAAAATATGGGCGCCAATTGGATTGTTGCAATTCCAGTGCCAGACTAACCCACAGAATGAGGGAATGGTTAGTGATCTAAATGCATCGAATTGTTTGAGAAGGAAAGGTCTTATGGCCATATTGTTACGAGGTTGGAAGTGCGATTCAATATAATTCATATCAAGGAGCTCTTAAAACAGCCAGATGAGGCTTGAAGTTGCAGTTGAACATTAGTCAAAGATCTTCCTATTTAGAGTGGACAGGATATACTCACATGTATCTGGAGTAGAAAGAACAGCACCTAAAAGCAGAAACAAAACAATTCAGTTAATAGCAATTTTTAAATTATTGACAATCAATCATCACATGGGCTATCTGTGGAAGTGTCTTCTCTTCCCACCTGGGCCTCACCTGTCACCCAGGGTTCCAAGGCTTTCTCAAACTCCAGGAAGTGTCAAATAAGGAGTGTTCAAGATATGGGTAACTGGAATTTTGGACAATACAGAAGTGAACATAGATACCTTTAGTAAGACGGTGGGAGAGGGAATGATCAGCTCAGACTGCATTAAATCAGCTAAAGATCCAACCGTCATTCTATAGCTGATGTTCTGAACTCCATGACTTCCATTTTCCCATACTTACAAAATGGAGGGCAGGTGAATCTTATTCTGTAATCTTGGCAGCTCTGATCACTTTGCTGGTCGTTCTCACAATAGAATCCAACAGCAACATTACACCTGTTGGAAATATTAGCTTGGATGTGGAGGACATGGGTGAGGTCCATCAGAGTACTTTATATCCGTGGTTACGAAGGAGAATGACTTGTATAGGGAGTTCATTGGTGAAAATTCTGATATGCTAGTGCATTTTGAAATAAATCAGGAGAGAGTGTTGAGTCTCTTAAAGAGAATTAACATGAACAAATCCCCGGGACCTGATGGGATATACAACAGCTTATTGAGAGAGGACATGGGTGAGACTGCTAGGGCCCTGACCAAAATGCTTGCACCTCTAGCCACAGGCGACATCCCAGAGGACTGGCAGGTAGCTAATGTTCCATTATTCAGAGGGAAGAAGGGATAATCCTGGAAATGATACACCTGTGTGTCTCATGTCAATGGTAAGGAAGTTACTGGAGAGAATTCTTCGGGGTAGAATTTAAGAGTATTTACAAAATCATGTACTAATTAAGGAGAGCCAGCATGGGATGGGCAAATCTTGATTAGTTTTTTGACAAGGGTGATGGATGGAGCTAGAGCTGTGGATGTTGCCTACCTGGATTTTACCAAGGCATTTCAAAATCTTCCTTATGAGAAGATTAAGGTGTATGGGATCAGTGGCAAATTGGTCACTTGAATTCAGAACTAGTTTGCTTATAAAAGACTGGGGGTAGTAGTTGAAGGGAATTATTGCAGCTGGACGTTTGTTATTTGTGCTGTTGTGTACTGGGAGAGCCAACACGGCTCTGTTCAGGGCAATTTGTTCCTTACAAACTTGATTGAGTTTCTTCACAAAATCAAAAAACTATTAAGAATGAGATGATACAAAAGTATACTAGCCAATAATAAAGAGGGTATGAAAAGTTTCTTCAGGTACATAAGGTGTAACAGAGAGGTGAGAGTGGATATTGGAGCACTGGAAAGTGACGCTGGAAAGGTTGTAATTGGGTGCAAGGAAACAGCGGATGAAGTTCATCAGTCTTCACAGTGGAAGACACCAGCAGTATACTGGATGTTCGAGAGTGTCAGGAGGAAAGTGTCTGAAGTTGTCAATATTACAGAGAAGCTTCTTGGGAAACTGAAAGGTTTGAAGGTATACAAGTCACCTGGACCAGGTGGTATCCACTCAAAGGGTTCTGAAGGAGATGGTGAAGACATTGCGGAAGTTTTAATACTGATCTTTCAAGAATCATTAGATTCTGGAAGACGAGAAAATTGCAAATGTCGATCCACTCTTCAAGAAGGAAGAGAGGTAGAATAATGCAAATGAGAGACCAGTTAGTCTGCACTCATTGGTTGAGAAGATGTTGGAGTCAATTGTTAAGGATATGGTTTCAGGGTAGAAACACAGAAACGTAGAAAACCTGGAGCACAATCCAGGCCTTTCGGCCGATAAAGCTGTACCGATCATGTCCTTACCTTAGAACTACCTAGGTTTACCCACAGCCCTCTATTTTTCTAAACTCCATGTACCTATCCAGGAGTCTCCTAAAAGACCCTATCATTTCCTCAGCCTCCACCGCCGCCACCGGCAGCCCATTCCACGCACTCACCACTCTGAGTAAAAAAACTTACCCCTGACATCTCCTCTGTACCTGCTTCCAAGTACGTTAAAAATCTGCCCTCTTGTTCTAGCCATTTCAGACCTGGGAAAAAGCCTCTGACTACCCACATGATCAATGCCTCTCATCATCATATACACCTCTATCAGGTCACCTCTCATCCTCTGTCACTTCAAGGAGAAAAGGCCGAGTTTACTCAACCTATTCTCAGAAGGCATGCTCCCCAACCCAGGCAATAGCATTGCAAACCTCCTCTGCACCTTTTCTATGGTTTCCACATTCTTCCTGTATTGAAGTGACCAGAACTGAGGTCAGTGCTCCAAGTGGGGACTGACCACGGTCCTATATAGCTGTAACATTACCTCTCAGCTCCTAAACTTAATCTCACTGTTTATGAAGGCCAATGTACCATATGCCTTCTTAACCACAGAGTCAACCTGTGTAGCAGCTTTGAGTATCCTATGAACTTGGACCCCAAGATCCCTCTGATCTTCCACACTGCCAAGAGTGTTACCATTAATACTATATTCTGCCATCATATCTGACCTACCAAACTGAACCACTTCACATTTATCTGGGTTGAACTCCACCTGCCAATTTTCAGCCCAGTTTTGCATTCTATCGATGTCCCACTGTAACCTTTGACAGCACTCCAGACTATCCACAACACCCCAACCGTTGTGTCATCAGCAAATTTACTAACCCATCCCTCCACTTCCTCATCCAGGTCATTTATAAAAATTACCAAGAGTAGGGGTCCCAGAGCAGATCCCTGAGGCACAACACTGGTCACCAACCTCCATGCAGAATATGACCCATCTATAACCACTCTTTGCCTTCCGTGAGTGAGCCAGTCTGGATCCACAAAGCAATGTCCCCTTGGATCCCATGCCTCCTTACTTTCTCAACAAGCTTGGCATGGGGTACTTTATCAAATGCCTTGCTGAAATCCATATACACGACATCTACTGCTGTTCCTTCATCAATGTGTTTAGTTACATCCTCAAAAAATTCAATCAGGCTCCTAAGTCACAACCTGCAGGTACTTGCAGGTACATGATAAAACAGACCATAGTCAACGTGGTTTCCTCATGGGAAAATCTTCTCTGACAAACCTGTTGGAATTCTTTGAAGAAATAACAAGCTTACTGTAATTCATATTTTTCTCTGTTATTATGTATTGTATTGTACTGTTGCCACAAAGTTCACAACATATGCCAGTGATATTAAAGCTGATTCTGATTCTGCCTCAATATTTAAATAGGTCTTAAACAATTCACTATTTGTGCCAAGTATAATTTATGCTTCCTTGACTTCAACTGATGTGGAATGCATTCTACAAACCTCCCACCATCACATGCAAAGCAAGTTGGTAACAAGTTGTGAATATAAATTTGGCATCAGAATGGTCAAAGTGGAGTTGGTGGTAAAGAAAGTCTTTTCTCTTGAAAGACGTTGTTTTGATTGTTACAGTTCATGTGTTTATGATCATAATTGAAAGAGAAGATACCAAAAAGATTGATAATATTGCTCTCATTCCAATTAGCCTCATGCTTTAAACATCACCATACCTGTCCATCCATAAGCTCAATATAGTGTATGCCCTCTTCCTTGGTGAATATTGATCTAAAGCACTAAATTATATAGTTCCTCACCCACCTGATTTGGCTCCAGGTATGATTTCCCTCCTTTGTTCTTCAGAGGTATAACCATCCTCTTTTTTATAAAGATTGCATTAAATGCCTCAGGATTTTCCTTAGTTCTTCTCTCTAAGGGTATTTTATGGCATTTTTAGAACTCCTGATACCCTGTTGATGTACTCTCCTGCAGCCTTTATATTCCATTGGAGCCCAACCAGATTTCAAGTTCTTCTTTCTAAGGATTCTAAAATTTGCCATTCGGATCTGTGTTCCTCACAGGAACATTTTGGTCCTGGCTTCTGACCAGTTGTCCTTCAAAGGACTCTAACATTTCATATATGAACTAAACCAATAACAGCTACTCGAAATTGACTATCCACAGCTGCTTCTTCATGCTGTTGTAGTTCACCTTTTCCATTTCAATCACAAGGTCCACTCTTCCCTTGATTCCTATCGTTATCCATAACTATCCTAAATCTGGGGGAGTTGTGATCACTGTTTGCAAAACTAGAACTCCAATTACCAATCCAGGCTCATTTCCCTTACTACCCTTCACTTATCAATCAACTAACAACATAACTTCTGAAAGGGAATCATCAGGGACTGTGAATTCCAAGCAGTAAATTTTCTAAGGGTCTCTATCTTCCCATAAGTACAGAAAGACATCTTTATCTGAGTCCACTTGTAATACACATTAGCATTCTTTGCATTATGTCCAAGAATATCAAGGGCCCTATGAATATCAAAGATCAAAGTAAAATTATCAAAACAAATACATACATATTCCCATTTACAACCCTGAGATTTGTTTTCCTGCAGGCATACTCAATAAATCTAATAATGATAATAAAATGAATGAAAGGCTGCATCCAACACGGTGGACAACCAGTGTGCAAAAGAGAACAAACTGTGCAAATACAAACGATAAAAAAAATTAATAAGCAATAAATATTGAGAACATGAGATGAAGGGTCCTTGAAACACCCATAAAAGTTGCTGGTAAACGCAGCAGGCCAGGCAGCATCTATAGGAAGAGGTACAGTCGACGTTTCGGGCCAAGACCCTTCGTCAGGACTAACTGAAAGAAGAGCTAGTAAGAGATTTGAAAGTGGGAGGGGGAGGGGGAGATCCAAAATGATAGGAGAAGACAGGAGGGGGAGAGATGGAGCCAAGAGCTGGACAGGTGATTGGCAAAGGGGATATGAGAGGATCATGGGACAGGAGGCCTAGAAAAAAAGAAAGGGGGAGGGGGGGAAAAAAACCAGAGGATGGGCAAGGGGTATAGTGAGAGGGACAGAGGGAGGAAAAGGAGAGTGAGAGAAATAATGTGTGTATATAAATAACGGATGGGGTACGAGGGGGAGGTGGGGCATTAGCGTAAGTTTGAGAAGTCAATGTTCATGCCATCAGGTTGGAGGCCACCCAGATGGAATATAAGGTGTTGTTCCTCCAACCTGAGTGTGGTTTCATCTTGACAGTAGAGGAGACCGTGGATAGACATATCAGAATGGGAATGGGACGTGGAATTAAAATGTGTGGCCACTGGGAGATCCTGCTTTCTCTGGCGGACAGAGCATAGGTGTTCAGCGAAACGATCTCCCAGTCTGCGTCAGGTCTCGCCAATATATAGAAGGCCGTATCAGGAGCACCGGACGCAGTATATCACCCCAGCCGACTCACAGATGAAATGTCGCCTTACCTGGAAGGACTGTCTGGGGCCCTGAATGGTAGTGAGGGAGGAAGTGTAAGTAAGGGCATGTGTAGTACTTGTTCCGCTTACGAGAATAAGTGCCAGGAGGGAGATCGGTGGGGAGGGATGAGGGGTGGAACGAATGGACAAGGGACTCATGTTGGGAGCGATCCCTGCGGAAAGCGGGGGGGGGGGGGAGGGAAAGATGTGCTTAGTGGTGGGATCCCGTTGGAGGTGGCGGAAGTTATGGAGAATAATATGTTGGACCTGGAGGCTGGCGGGGTGGTAGATGAGGACAAGGGGAACCCTATTGCTAGTGGGGTGGTGGGAGGATGGAGTGAGAGCAGATGTGTGTGAAATGGGGGAGATGCGTTTGAGAGCAGAGTTGATGGTGGAGGAAGGGAAGCCCCTTTCTTTAAAAAAGGACATCTCCTTCGTCCTGGAATGAAAAGCCTCATCCTGAGAGCAGATGCAGCGGAGATGGAGGAATTGCGAGAAGGGGATGGCATTTTTGCAAGAGATGGGGTGAGAAGAGGAATAGTCCAGATAGCTCTGAGAGTCAGTCAGCTTATAGTAGACATCAGTAGATAAGCTCTCTCTAGAGCGAGAGAGAGAGATCTAGAAAGGGGAGGGAGGTGTTGGAAATGGACCAGGTAAACTTGAGGGCAGGGTGAAAGTTGGAGGCAAAGTTAATGAAGTCAACGAGCTCAGCATGCGTGCAGGAAGCAGCGCCAATGCAGTCGTCGATGTAGCGAAGGAAAAGTGGGCGACAGATACCAGAATAGGCACGGAACATAGATTGTTCCACAAAGCCAACAAAAAGGCAGGCATAGCTAGGACCCATACGGGTGCCCATAGCTACACCTTTAGTTTGGAGGAAGTGGGAGGAGCCAAAGGAGAAATTATTAAGAGTAAGGACTAATTCCGCAAGACGGAGCAGAGTGGTGGTAGAGGGGAACTGGTTAGGTCTGGAATCCAAGAAAAAGCGGAGAGTTTTGAGACCTTCCTGATGGGGGATGAAAGTATTTTGGGACTGGACATCCATGGTGAAAATAAAGCGGTGGGGGCCATGGAATTTAAAATCAGCGAAAAGTTTCAGAGCGTGAGAAGTGTCACAAACATAGGTAGGAAGGGATTGAAGAAGGGGGGATAAAACAGTGTTGAGGTATGCAGAAATGAGTTCAGTGGGGCAGGAGCAAGCTGAGACAATGGGTCTACCTGGACAGGCAGGTTTGTGGATCTTGGGTAGGAGGTAGAAACGGGAAGTGTTGGGTGTGGGAACTATAAGGTTGGTAGCAGTGGATGGGAGATCCCTTGAGTGGATAAAGTCGTTGATGGTGTGGGAGACAATGGCCTGGTGCTCATTAGTGGGGTCATGATCGAGGGGTAAATAAGAGGAGGTATCTGCGAGTTGTCGCTGTGTCTCTGCAAGGTAGAAGTCAGTGCGCCAGACTACAACAGCACCCCTCTTATCGGCGGGTTTTATGGTAAGGTTAGGATTAGCGTGGAGGGAGTGGAGAGCAGAGCATTCGGAAGGAGTCAGGTTGGAATGGGAACAAGGTGCGGTGAAGTTCAGACGGTTGATGTCTCGTTGGCAGTTAGCGATAAAGAGATCCAGAGCAGGCAGAAGACCAGAGCGGGGTGTCCATGAAGAGGAAGAGGGTTGAAGACGGGAGAAAGGGTCATCGGTGGGGTTGGAAGAGTCCTTGCCAAAGAAGTAGGCTCGAAGACGGAGCCGGCGGAAGAAGAGTTCAGCGTCATGGCGAACGCAGAACTTGCTGAGGTGTGAGCGAAGGGGAACAAAGGTGAGGCCCTTACTGAGGACAGAGCGTTTTGCCTCAGACAGTTGAATGTCAGAGGGGATGGTAAAGACCAGGCAAGGATGAGAAGTGGGATCAGAGGGGGGAGGGGGAGGGAGGCTGGTGGTGTCAGTGGAGAGGGGAGGGTTGGGGTGAGAGGAAGATGGAGCCTCTGAGTCCTTGAAAGTGTGTCCATGTGCTGTGGGAACAGTTCAGTGATGGGGAAGTGAGGTTGTGTAAAGTTTTCCCTTTTAGTTCAAGAGTTTGATGGTTGAGAGTTTAGGGGTAATAACATCAGCATTTCCCAATTATTCATTTCTCAATGAACACCCTGCTTTTCTTGAAGAGGAGGAAACCTGAAGTCCATTGTCCAGTCCTCATTGGGGTATCAAAGGTGAAGAGCATCTGGAACTTTAAATTCCTCCGTGTTATCATTTCAGGGGACTTGTCCTGGGCCCAACACAAAATTATGAATAAGACCATAAGACAATAAGACATAGGAGCAGAATTAGGCCATTCAGCCCATTGAGTCTGCTTCACCAAACCATCATGGCTGATTTCAGATCCCACTCAACTCCAATCACCCACCTTTCACCATAATCTTTGATGCCCTGACCAATCAGGAAACTATCAATTTTCACCTTAAATATACCCACAGGCTTGGCCTTACCACAATCTGTGGCAGAGCATTCCACAGATTTACTACCCTCTGGTTAAAAAAAATTTCTCCTTACTTCTGTTCTAAAAGGTCTCCCCTCAATTTTGAGGCTGTGCCCTCTAGTTCTGGATACCCACACCATAGGAAACATCCTCTCCACATCCACCTTTCAATGAAATCTCCCTGCATTATTCTAAATTCTAGTGAGCACAGGCCCAAAGCTGCCAAATGTTCCTCATATGTTAGCCCCTTCAGACCTGGAATCATCCTCATGAACCTCCTTTGAACTCTCTCCAATGACAACACATTCTTTCTGAGATATGGGGCCTAAAACTATTGACAATACTCCAAGTGCAGCATTATCTCCTTGTTTTTATATTCTATTCCCCTGGAGATAGATGGCAATATTGCATTTGCCTCCTTTACTATGGTTCAACCTGTAAATTAAACTTCCGGGGGTCTTGCACGAGGACTCCCAAGTTCCTTTGTACCTCTGATATTTGAATTTTCTCCCCATTTGGATAATAGTCTGCACTATTTTTCATTTTGCCAAAATGCATTATCATACATATCCCACCGCTAGATTCCTTCTGCCACTTTTTTGCCCATTCTTCCAATTTGTCTAAGTCCTGCTGCAATCTTCAGCACTACCTACCCCTCCACCTATCTTCATATCATCCACAAGTTTTGTCACAACGCCATCAATTCCATTATCTAAATCATTGATAAATATTATGAAAAGTAGTGGTCGCAATATTGACCCCTGAAGAACACCACTGGCAGTCAACCAGACAAGGCCTCCTTTATTCCAACTCACTGTCTCCTACTTGTCAGCCATTCCTCTACCCATGCCAGTATGTTTCCTGGAATGCTATAGGATTTTATCTTATTAGGCAACCTCATATGTGGCACCTTATCAAATGTCTTCTGAAAATTCAAGTAAATGACCCCAACCACCCAAGTCATGCTCTCTTCTCACTTTTGCCATCAAGAGCCTCAAGACTTACACCACCAGCTTCAAGAATAGCTAACACCCTTCAACCATCAAGCTCTAGAACCAGTGGGGATAATATCAATCAACTTCACTTGCCCCGTCACTGAACTTTTTCCACAACCTATGGAGTGACTTTCAAGGACCCATCTCATGTTCTCAATATTTATTGTTTGTGTATTTATTTATTTGTTTGTCTGAAGAAAGCACTGTCCAGTTATCACCAGTACATAACCTGTTGCACCAGAGGTCCCAACACACTGGACCACTGCTACATAACGATAAGGATATTGTTCCTTTCTGAGATCACATTTTGGCAAGTTGGATCATTTGGCTGTACTCCTACTAGCTGCATACAGACAGAGCCTAAAAAGCAAGGCTCCAGAGATTAAGGCAACTAAGAGATGGTCACAGGAGGCAGAGGAATGGTTAAAAGATTACCTTGAGTCAGTGGACTGGGCCGTTTTCAAGAACTCACCTGAGGACCTGAATGACTACATCAGGGCCGTAACAGACTTTATTAAAACAACTGTGGATGAGTGTGTCCCTATGAAATCGTTCAGGATTCTCCCCAGTCAGATGCTTTGGATGAACAACGAAATCTGGAATTTGCTGAGAGCCAGATCAGAGGCATTCAGGTCTGGAGATCAAGAATGCTACAAGAGGTTCAGTTCTGATCTCTGGAAAGCCTTCTCACAGATGAAGTGGAGATTCCAGAATAGACTGGGATCAGTGAGGGATGCCATAACCTCCTAAAAAGTTAAATCTTGCAAAATAGGTGAAAGTTGAGCTTTGCTCCAGATGAGCTCAATGCCTTTTAGGCTCAGTTTGACGACCAGAACAGGGAGAAACCATCACTTATCCCCACGTCTCCCAATGATCCATATCATCTAAAGATGATGTGTTAGCTACCTTCAAGAGATTGAATCCAAGGAAAGCATCCGGTCCAGATTGAGTATCTGGCCAAGTACAGAAGGTCTGTGCCGACTAACTGGCTGGTGTATTCACGGATATCTTCAACCTCTCACTCCAGCAGTGTGTGGTACCCATCTGCTTCAAGCAGGCTTCAATCGTACTGGTGCCCAAGAAATGTGTGGTGACCTGTCTCAATGTCTACAATGATGAAGTACATCCACAATTATGAAGTGCTTTGAGAGGCTGGTGTTGAAACATATCACCTCCTGTAAGAGTGGCAACTTGGATCTGTTCCAATTTGCCTACCATGGCAACAGGTGCCATCTTATTGGCTACTCATACAACCCTGGAACATCTGGACAGCAAAAATGCAAACATCAGGATGCTTTTTATTGATTATAGCTCAGCATTTAATACCATGATCCCCTCAAAACTAATCAGTAAATTCCAGGACCTGGGCCTCAGTACTTCCTTAGGCAATTGGATCCTGGATGTCCTCACTTGCAGTCAGTTCGCTCTGGCAAAAATATTTCCTCCGCAATCTCCATCAGCACAGCAGCACTACAGAGATTGTGTTTAGCCCACTGCTCTACTTGCTTTACACTTATGACTGTGTGGCTATGTATAGCTCCAACACCATATTCAAGTTGGCTGATGATACTACTGTTGTGGGCTGTATCAAAGGGGTGATGAATCAGCATTCAGAAGGGAAATTGAAAATCTGGCTGAATGATGTAATAACAACAACCTCTCACCCAAAGTCAGTAAGACCAAGGAAATGATTATCGACTTCAGGAGAGGGAAACTAGAAGACCATCAGCCAGTAATCATCAGAGGATCAGAGGTGGAAAGGGTCAATAACTTTAAATTCCTGGGTGTCACGATCTCAGTGAACCTGTCCTGGACCATCATATAAATATTATTGAAGAAAAAGCATGACAGCACCTCCACTTCCTCAGGAGACTACAGAGATTCGGCATGTCATCAAAAACCTTGGCAAACTTCCACAGATATGTGGTGGGAAGCATGCTGACCAGCTGCATTACAGCCTGCTTTGGGAACACCAATGCCTTTCAGTGAAAAATCCTACAGAAGGTAGTGGATTTGGCTCAGTTCATCACAGGTAAAGCCTTCCCAACCATTGAGCACATCTACATGAAACATAGTTGTAGAAAAACAGCATCCATCTTCAAAGATCTTCACCACCCAGGCCGTGCTCTTTGCTTGCTGCTGCCATGTGGTAGAAGGTTCAAGTGCCTCAGGACTCGCACCAGCAGGTTCAAGAACAGTTTCTTCCCGTCTACCAACAGGCTCTTGAACAAAAGTGGATAACTGCACACACAAGGTTTCTGGTGTTCCACAACCGATGGTCTCACTTTATGGAATCTTTATCTTGTTATTTTATGCTTCTTATTTATTGCCATTTATTTATATTTGTATTTGCACAGTGTGTTGTCTATTGATCCTGTTTACAGTTACTGTTCTATAGATTTGCTAAGTTTGCCCACAGAAGAAGAATCTCAGGGTTGAATGTATATTCTGGTAATAGATTTTACTGACCTTTTCCAAATCCTTTTTTATTAACCTAGGATATACGGATGGAGGAGTGGAGTTAACGATATTAATGATGTATTCGATGTAACATCTCAGCCTAGCCTTGATTTGTTTGTTTAGATTAGTTCTTTTTTTTGGTTCAGTTTAGTTTAGTTTTTTTTTACTTTGGGGTTTTTTTGATATTTTTTCTTTTTTTTCTCTACAATGTTCAATCATACTAAGAGTTTGGGAGGTCGAATACACTTGTATTATCTGTAGTTTTTAATTGTGTATGTCAATTATTAACAATGTAATCCCAATCTTTCTGCATTAATACTGTTGTTATGTCTGTACATTTGAAAATCAATAAAAAGATTATAAAAGAAAGAAAGAAAGATTTTACTTTGAACTTTATCCTTATTATTTTCTCTTTTGTATTTTGTCTTTTACACATTAGTTGTTTGTCTGCCTTGTTGGATGCAATCTTTCATTAATTCAATTATGGTTTCTTAGATTTACTGAGTCTTCTTCTTCTGGCTATCCATCCCATAGGATGATGATGGTTCCTTTCAGTGAGTTAGTGGGGTACCCCACTCCTCAGAAAGGAACAGTGTGTGCGTGAGTGGATTTTAGGTGAGTAGGGGGTTGCACAGGTCCAGACCCACCCTCTCGACATCCCCTCCTGGATCCAGTGGCATGGTGGGGTCCAAGACAGCTGGGGGAAGTTCTGTTGCAGTGAATGGCCAGACCAAGCTTCGATGCAAGGGATGTCCTTTCCGTGCTTCACGGCACGTGTTTGCTAGATGGCCGTTGACCCTACGAGAGTGTTCATCCGCCCTTTGACAGGTCTTGTTTTTCGTCCTGCAGGGTGTCTAGTCACCCTCCTCACCAGGCAAGCCCGGTGGGGGAGCCGGTTTAGTCGCCGACCACCCGACCATGCGACAGGTAGTACTGGGTTACGTGGTACCAATAGCACTCAGACGAGTGACCTGACCACAGATTTACTGAGTATGCCAGCAAGTAAACAAATCTGTTGGTTATGTATGTTTACATATACGCTCTTTGATAATAAATTCACTTTGAACTTTGAAGTTGAACTTTTGAACTTTGAATTTTGTGCACAGATTATGGATGCCTTCCTATTGCTCTGCATTTTATCCTATCTGCCTATTTTCAGCCATGCTGTGAGATTCTGTAAAACACTTCTGGATTGGAACAGGCTGTTTTCTGGTAAAGGTGTACTTGGAATGTGGGAGGCCTTCAGAAACAAAATTTTGATAGTACAAAGCTTGCATATGCCTGTCAGAATAAAAGATAAAGATAACAAGTGTAGGGAAGCTTGGTTCTCAAGAGATTTTGAGGCCCTGGTTATGAGAAAAAAAGCAGGTACATAGCAGGTATAGGCAAGTAGGAAAAAATGAGGTACTTATGGAGTACAAGAAATGTAAGAGAACGCTTAAGAAAGAAATCAGGGAGGCTAAAAGAAGGCATGAAGTTGCTGGGGACAAAATTGGTCCTCTCAAAGACCAGAATGGAAATCCATGTGTGGAGCTGAAACAGATGTTGGAGATCTTAACTGCATTCTTTACATCTCTATTTACACAGGAGACGGATACAGAGTATTTGGAAGTGAGGCAAAGCAGTATCAACTTGATGGGCCGTGTACAAATTACATTGGAGGAGGAGGTGCTTGCTTTCCTGAGACAAATCAGGGTGGATAAATCCCTGGGGACTGACAAAGTGTTCCCTCGGAACCAACGGGAAGTAAGTGCAGAAATTGCCAGGCCCTAGCAGAGATACTTAAAACATCCTTAGTGACAGGAGAAGTACAGAGGACTGGAGGATAGTCAACGTTGTTTCACTATTTAAAAAAGGCCTTAAACATAAACCAGGAAATTATAAGTCAGTCAGTTTGACATCAGTTGTGGGAAAGTTATTGGAAGGTATTCTAAGGACCAGATGTATAAGTATTTGAATAGACATGTACTGATTAAGGATAGTCAGCATGGCTTTGTGCATGGTAGGTCATGTCTAACCAATTTTATAGAGTTTTTCGAGGAAGTTACCAGGAAAGTGGATGAAGGCAAGGCTGTGGATGTTGTCTACATGGACTTTAATAAGGCCTTTCACAAGGCCCAGGATGGGAAGGGGATTAAGAAGGTTCAGTCACTCAGTATTCAAGATGAGGTAGTAAATTGGATTCGACATTGGCTTGTTGGAAGAACCCAGACAGTATTAATAGGGGGCTGCCTCTCTGACTGGATGCCTGTGACTATTGGTGTGTCACAGGGATCGGTGCTGGGTCCTTCTCAATGATGGAGTTTAAGAGGCTTTTAAACAGACACAAAAATGTGAATGGAATGGAGGAATATGGATGATACTCAGCTAGGGGATATTTAGTATAAATGGGCATCAAGAGCAGCACAACATCATGGGCTGAATGGTCTGTCCAGTTCTATGTTCTATATTTGGTGCAAAGACATTGAACTACATATCGACAGTTTTGATCTCTGTGAGCATAGTTGTGTTAGGATGTATTCTGGAGTAGGATTATATAGTAAATATTAAATTATTAGCAACCAATTATTAGCAACCATTTTTCATATTTGTATATGGATTGTGGGTTGAATTCAAAATGCAGCTCAGAACAGTAAATTGCAGACCAAGTAACATCCACATAACTGGTATATGTCTGCATATGCATGAATGCAATTGATACCCCATTACATGAATAGGATTCAGAGACCACAGTAATTAATACTCAATTTGGGTGTATTGGTGGGAAGATCTAGGTATTTGAAAATGACAGATTGACTCAGAATAAGCATTATGAGGGCATTGCAACTATAGAAATTGTCCTCTTACCTTTGCTTCTTAACATATAAAAATGTGCTGTAATATTCAGTTGGGGCATCTCTGTCTGTCTCACTCAGACTCTAAAACATTGTCAGCTTGTGTGTTTGTGTGTGTTCTGAGTAAAAGCTCACTTAATATCTACCATCTGCGTCTCTCCAGTGACCTTGTTCATGTTACAACAGTTTTACTGCACCTATAATCGCAAGTAGGGAATATTCCATTGCATGACCTCCAGCTTATGACTGTAGGAGTACCCATCCTCAGCTCAGATCCTGAAGCAATTGCTACATTTGCTGCTCTGGATTATATTGTTGAAGAACTTAGCACTGGTAATATCATTTCACACCTGATGAAGCTAGCTGGGCTTCATTTTTTATTTTGCAGCTGGTCATTAATTGGCACTCTTAAGACCATAAGACCATAAGATATAGGAGCAGAATTAGCCCATTTGAGCCATTGAGTCTGCTCCGCCATTTCATCATGGCGGATCCATTTTTCCTCTTACCTCCATTCTCCTACCTTCTCCCCGTATTGCTTCATGCCCTGACCAATCAAGAAGCTATCAACCTCTGCCTTAAATATACAAAAATACCAGTCCTCCACAGCTGGCTGTGTCAATGAATTCCACAGATTCACCACTCTCTGGCTAAAGAAATTCCTCTTCATCTCTGTTCTAAAAGGATGCCCCCTCTTCTGAGGCCATGTCCTCTGGCCTTAAACTCTCCCAACATAGGATGCATCCTTTCCACATCCACTCTATCAAAGCCTTTCCCCATTTGGGCGCCCCTCCAGAGCCACCAAACGTTCCTCATATGATAAGTTGTTCAATTCTGGAATCATTTTCGTGAATCTCCTTTGAACCCTCTCCTGTTTCAGCACATCCTTTCGAAAATAAGGGACCCAAAACTGTTTACAATACTCCAAATGAAGCCACACCAGTGCTTTATAAAGTCTCAATATTACACCCTTTTGTAGTAGAAGGGTTACTTTGCCATTCCACAATATTGTCTAAATCCTGCTGTGAACATCATTCTCTGAGGAATTCAGAGTAGTGATGAGCAGTGGAGCGTGATTCCAGCTTTGTAAGTTATCAGCTCATCTCAGGTCTCAGAATGTGACATTTGTTCCCACTGGACAGTTTCAATTCAGGAACCAGCCAGATCCATAGAATGGAAGCCCAGTTACTGTTCAAAATTCATCTTAAGTCCTTCACAAAGACCATTTTGTTCCTCTATAGTTGTAACTTTTAAGTTGATTAGCATAATTTTATAATGTACTGGATGAAATTTTAAAGAGCATTGATATTGTAGTCAAAGTTTTCATTATTTAGAATGGGAGATAAATACTCATGGCAAAATCCAGTAAAATATTCTAAAAACAAATAATTCAGTTAATTACCATTTGAAAAATATTCAGAATTAATAAAAATGGTAATAAATGTTAAAATAAAAAGTAATACTTACTGGTGATGCAGTGTATGATAACAGTTAGAAATGCCTGGGATTAAACAAAGACTTGTGTGAAACAAAATCACAACATGCTTGGCTTGTAAATAAGTACGAAAATTGTTGGTTCAGTAACTCAAATGAAACTCACATCTTGTTATTTTGCAATAATCTGAAGCAATAAAACATAGAGCACAATGCCACAGTACAGACCCTACATGATGTTGTTGCAACCTTATAACTTACTCTAAAATCAATTTAAACCTGCCCTCCACTTTTCTGTCATTCATATGCCTAACTAAGAGTTTATTTAATGTTCCTAATGTATCTTCCTCTGCCACCAGACTGGGCAGTGCTTTTCATGTACCCACTGCTCTCTGTGTATGAAAACGTATCTCTGACATCTCCCCTGTGCATTAAAATTATGCCCCTCGTAAATATTAGCCTTTTCCACCCTACTAAATGGGTATACATCTTGTACAATTTTATCAAGTCATCTCACATCCTCCTTCTCGCCACAGAGAACAGCCCTAGCTCACTTAGCCTATCCTCATAAGACATTTTCCAGAATCAAAGCAGCATCTTGGTAAATCTCCTCTGCACCCCCTCTAAAGCTACCACACCCTTCCTATAACTGAGGTGACCAGAACTGAATGTAATATTCGAAGTGTGGTTTAACTAGGGTTTTATAAGGTTCCTGATGAACCTCCTCTGCAGCCTCTCCAGCATATGTGTACGTTTCTGTTTCATACTCTCCCACAGAGTAATGCACACAATTCACCAGCTGTGGCCAAATCAATGTTTTATGAAGTTGCACAATAATCTCCCTGCTGTTAAAGTCTGTGTCCTGGCTAATGAAAGTACATATCCCCTATGTACTTTTCAGTACCTTATCTAACTAAACATATTGATTAAAATATTTCACAGCCTCCAAATGGATGTAACAGTTTGCAACCCCAAAGGAAATCAAGAAACAGTGACATCTAAGACATGATGAATTGTTTGCTGAAGTTGTGAGGAATCTGAAGGGCCCTCTCTGTAGAAAATGTTCCTAAACACCAGCCAACCTTCTGAACAGCAGTGTTCAGGGGACCCGGATCCCAATGTGGAAAGGTAGATCTCTGTTGTAATTGACTAATGCATTCATACCACATTGCTCTACCAGAAAAATTGGGTCAGGCAAAGGCCATTCAACCCTTTGAGCCTGCCAGAAAGTAAGAACTTCTTCCAGGACCCTCAAGGAAGGTTCGTTAACCCTTGAAGCTACAGCCTCATCAGCTCACAACATAAAATGTGTCAAACACCATAATCTCTCTTTCTAAACCTTTCACAGAGTTAATGAGTAAACAGTGGACAGAAAATGACCATTTCACATTACTCTATGCTGATAAACTTACCAAGAATACTTTAGCCATTTTCTTCAAACTCTGGAAAAGAAAATTCTCAGTTATGAACTATTAAATATAAGCATCCTGTAAAATGAATGAAAAATACATTTGTATTAAATTTACATCTGCAGTAATACAGTATGCAATATACAATCTTTTCTAGTTTAAGTTTATTGTCATCGGCACATGAACACATGATATAAATGCTGTTTTTCAGCATCAACAGCAGCAGGAGGACATGATAACAAGTCAAACATAAGTTAACATCAGTAGACAAAAGACAGAACACTAAGTGGCCACTTCATTATGCACACCTGTACACCTGCTTGTTCATGCAAGTATCTAATCAGCCAATCATGAGGCTGTAACTCTGCCCATAAAAGAATGCAGACATGGTCAGGAAGTTCAGTTGTTGTTCAGGCCAAACATCAGAATGGGGAAGAAATGGGATCCAAGTGACTTTGACTGTGGAATGATTTGTTAGTGCCAGACAGGGTGGTTTGAGTTTCTCAGAAACTGCTAATCTCCTTGGATTTTCACCCACAACGGTCTCTAGAGTTGACAGAGAATGGTGCAAAAAATAAACCAAAAAAAATCCAGTGAGTGACAGTTTGGTGGATAAAAATACCGTTAATTACAGGTCAGTGAAAAATGGCTAGACTGGTTCAAGCTGACAAGAGGCAAAAGTAACTCAGATAAACATGCATTACTACACTGGTGTGGAGAAGAGCATCTCTGAATGAACAACACGTTGAACCTTGAAATGGATGGGTAGAGGAAGACACTCAACGGGCAGAGACTCAGAGACCACTTTATTATGTACAGGAGGTACCTAATAAAGTGGCCACCAAGTGTGTGAGTAAATAATGTGCTCTGGGCACAGGCCCTATTGGTAATTTGTCATCCGCCCTGAATGCAGTCTCAGGATTTTGAACGTATCAGCAGAACTTCCACAGCTTCTCAGCAGAGTCAAACTCTTTCTCAGCCCCTCAAAATAACTAACCAATTGTAAACTGGGCATCTTTGTAACTATGCCCCTCTGAGCAACTTCCTGGGTCTATCTGAACTGCCATATGTATGTAGATACTTGACCCTGCTATTCTAGACCAGACCCCACTAAATCTTTCTTCTCCAGGATTCTGAGGACATTTAATGAATGCTCTACACAAGGGTTCTGGTTTCCTGGCATTTCAGCCCAGAAATTAGACTGTCCACTTCTCTGTTAAAAAAACTACTGTTACTATGGGAACCAATGTGATGTTCATGCATGTTTGGTCCATTTTCAGATGCTTTATAGGTTAGGACTCCCAACGATCACTACAGTGAAACGTCTGAATCTGGGCTTAAGCTCCTATGGAAAAGTCATAGTTTAGTCCCTTGTAACTACATTTAGTTTCCTCAGATACGCAGCAATAAAATTAATGTTTCCTAAAAAAGCCAACAGCTTCAAAGTTCAAAGTAAATTCATTATCTAAGTACATATCTGTCACCATATACAGCCCTGAGAATCATTTCATTCTATAGAATAACCGTAAGAGAATCAATGAAAGACTGCTCAACTTGGGCATTCAACCAGAGATCATCATTTTAGAGCAAGTAATTCCCTCTTCTGTCACTTTACATGTACAAAAACCTTTTCTTCAGATTGTTCAGTCCAACGATAGGACCATAAGATATAAAGGCAGAATTTGGCCATTTGGCCCATTGAGTCTGCTCCACCATTTCATCATGATTGATTTATTGGACCTCTGAATCCCATTCTCCTACCTTCTATCTGTAACCTTTGACATCCTGACTAATCAAGAACCTATCAGCCTCTGCTTTAAATATACTCAATGACTTGGCCTCCACAGCCATCCATGGCAATGAATTCCACAGCATCTTCATGCTCTGGCTAAAGAAATTCATCCTCATCTCTGTCCTAAATAAACATCCTCTATTCTGAGGCTGTACTCACCCAATTTTTGGGACGTCCACTCTCTCTAGGCCAGGGTTTCTCAATTGGAGTTCTGCGAGATTAAAAAAAAACATCGCTTTTTGAACTTTGCGCAACATGCAATGCCAGTGTTTGCACTACTGGGCGGTGACCGAGCATCCCCGTTAGCAATCTCATTAGAGGTCTCTCAGCCCAATATGCAAGTGCGCAGTAGGACCATGTTTATTTGTTTGAGTCCATTCTCAGTGTTTGACAGGAGATAGGGGAGAGAAAGGTAGGCTGATAATTGGAGAGTGCTGTATTGCATGCAAGGGAGGATGGTAGGCTGATGAGGAGTGTGAAGTGCATTTTCTGAGCATTGAATTGACTCACCCATTTTTACATCTTATTAACCCCTGTGCATTACAGACATGTCTGATGGTCCATTGTGGTGATATTTGAGTTACAATGTTCTGAGTCATTTCACTGCACTAGTGTAACAACGAACACAAAAAAGTCTGTCTTTACAATGAAAGCTACTTACCAATGGATTTTACATGGACTGGTGATCCGAGTTATCCTATTCCATTGTGCCTAGTCTGTGGCAAACAACTTACAAACGCAGAAATAGCTCCAGCAAAATTGAAAAGACACCTAACTATAAATCACAGCCATATGCCACATAAAAGGGCTGGTTATTTTAAACAGCTATTGGAATCTCAAAGCAAACAGAGTAAAGTTTTTGTTGATAAAGTCACAGTTATTAAAAAGACTCAGAATGCAAGTTATTTAGTAGCAGAGCTTCCTACCCAGAAAAGGAAAAGTCACAAAGTTGGTGAGAACCTAATAATGCCAACATGTAAGATTATCATGAGTATAGTGCTAGGACAAGATGCAGTACGAGGAATTGAAAAGGTTTCATGCTCAGGAGTGACAGCATGATCATTGGTGTCTGTAAAGGCTAATTCTGGATCTGCAGACTCTGGAGCAGTAGGGACATGGGAATAGCTGGGATGCAGGCACCTGGGTAGTAGGATACTTCCTGCATCAGCGTTCTCCAGCAGTCGCTGTCACAAGCCACCTGCTGCCACTCACTGACCTCCATATTTGCCTGAGAGCGCTGCTGCTTAAGTTGGCATTTGTAGCTCTTGCCCAGGGCACCATGATCTCTCTTGCCCTGAGAGAGTATCTTCATAGAGTACTGCTTTTGGTAATCTGGAGTTGTCTATGCGAGACACGTGGCCTGGTCAGCAGAGATTCCTGAGTGGCAAAGTGGCTTCAATGCTTAGAAGTTGAGCTACTTGTTGTTGGAGACATGATGCTGCCAGCTGATACCCATGATGGAGTGGAGGCAGTGATAATGGAAGTGCTTGAGGAAGCCGATTTCCTTGAGGTACGTTTCCTTGGCATCTGTACTAATGGTGCTCCGGGATTTGGAGCCGTATAGCAGAGTTGTGATGACGGCAGCCCTGTACACCTGGCTTTCTGTGGACGGACGCAGCTGGTGGTTCTTCCACACGTTTCTGGAGGCACCTGAAGGCACTGCAAGCTCTGGTGAGTCGATTGTCAATGTCCCTTCATACATTATCATCGTTGGAGATGGCACTGCTCAGGTAGGTGAACTGTTCAACCGTAGTGAGAGAGTGGTCGTCAATGATGACCCGAGGTGGATTGTAAACACCACGAGGGAGCTTCTGATGGAGGATCATTGTTTTCTTTATCTGAGCATTAACCCAAAAGTCCTTGCAGCCTTGGCAAATTTAGTGACTGCAGCCTGTAGAATGTCCTCTGAGTGAGTGAGAAGAGCACAGTCGTCCCCATATAGTAGCTCAAGGATGGGCTCTTGCATGGTTTTTGTTCGGGCGAGAAAGAGGCCACTTTCAAACAGTACGATAAGTCGATGTATTGATGACATGTCACATGATGCTGAAGAGGTTTTGTGTGATAAACTGAAACACAACAGGTTCTCTATCCAGGTTGATGAGTCAACAAATTTCACCAATAAATGTCATGTTGTAGCATTTGTAAGATTTGTAAATGATGGTGAAATTCAAAAAAACTTTTTCTGTTGCAAAGAGCTGCTTAAAACAAGTAAGGGCCAATATATGTGTAATGTTTTGTCTTCACAGGTGGAAACAAAAGGTCTGTCATGGGGGAACAGTGTTGGCATCTGGACTGATGGTGCCCATCAAAGGTTGGCTCCAGCAGAGGTTTCATTTCTCTTGTAAGAAAAAGAAAATCCTGATGGTGGCACAATACACTGCCTTCTTCACAGAGAGGTGCTGATATCAAAAACTCTTCGAGATCTATGAAAAAAGTTCTGAATGATGCTACAAAAATGGTTAATTTTATTAAATAAAGACCAGTTCACTAGAGAATGTTAAAAAACTGTGTGAAAACATGGACAAAGAGCACACCAATCTCCTGCTACATACAGCAATCCGGTGGCTCAGCAGGGGAAGAGTTCTCAAAGGGGTGTTTGAGCTGAAAGATGAATTGCAGGAGTACTTTCAAGAAAACAGAAGGCCAGATTTTTCTGAGTTTTTTAAAGATGAAGAATGGCTGCAGAAACTAGCCTACTTGGCAGACATTTTTCATCATATGAACCAGTTGAACAAGTCTCTACAAGGCCCTGGAGAAAATGCTTTGACATCAAGTGACTAAATTCTTAGATTTAATAGGAAACTGAGTCTTTGGAAAGATCATGTTGCAAAAGGAAATCTTGAAATGTTTCCATTTCTGCTTGGGCTTGAGAATGAAGAAGGAAATCAGAAAGTATTGAAAACCACTTGGAGGAACTCAAGAACAAAATTGAATATTATTTTTCCTCCCTTTCAAAGCAAGTGTATGACTGGGGTAGAACCCTTTTTCTAAGTCTTCTGCTCAGTCTGACAACTTGACTTTGAGAGAAGAGAAAAAACTTTTTGAGATGCAGTCTGATCATGCATTCAGGATGAGATGTATGACCTGCCCCTGGATGTACTGGATTTCTGTGAAAGAAGAGTATCCTGCCATTCATAGGAAAGCAATGATCATTTTGCTGTAGTTTTCAACTTCTTACATGTGTGAGCAAGCTTTCACTTGTTTAGCAAGCATCAAGCGCAAGGATAGGGATTGTCTCATTTCAGTTGAAGGTGAAATCCATGTGTGCTTATCTCACATTCAACCCAGAATTGAGTATTTGTGCAGCAAAATACAAGCACAGAGTTCATATGTTGGGCCTATATTTGAGTCTGATCATGTAACTTAGTAAGAAAATGCTTTTTTCAAAGTCTTGTTTACATTCATATTGATTTGGCTTATGGCTTTAGTAACTTTACGATTCAACATTGTCAATAAATTTTCATGTTGTAAATAGCATTAATGAAAATCAATTTGCAACCTTTATTTAAATTAAATACACCAAGCCTACCTTTAGAAAAATTCAATTCCATTTTGGCTTAAGCCAGTTATTTAACAGAAATTTATTATGTTTGCCTTATGAGTTTTTAAAATTTATGAAAGGGAAAGGAAAGAGATTAATTTTAAGAAAGGTAAGGTCAGCTTAACTGCCTGTTTTTTTCAGGAAAGATTGGCTAAAAATTAATTCTCCACTCAAAAAAATCATTCTCTATGTCCCTTTCAGGGTGTGGGGGTGGGGTTCTTTTGAAGACCCTGAGCTGGAGTTACACTCTGATCGGTCCTTTGCAGGAATGGGACCCTGCTCTCAGGGCCTCATGACTGGCTGCGTTTGATATCTCAAGGACGCAGTTTGGAAGACGAGTGCACCTTCAGAATTCTGGGATCTTGTGGCTCTGGGGACATGCTGATTCTAGGCCAGTGCCCCTGACTGAAGCATTGCAGGAGAACACGGAACATCGGGAGCAGTGGGTTAGCTGCCAAGGGTTGTGTGCCTGGAGAGCTGTTCCTTTTTGGTGCTGACTCTCCTAGTGTAGAGCTCGGAAAAAGCAACGGAACAGACTTTTAATATTGTAAATCAGCAAGTTGTTTTGTTATGTCTTCCCTCTTGCTGTGGAACGGGGACCCCTCTTTTTCCCTTATTAGGGAGACAGAGAGCCTGTGGTATATCAAATTACTAGGTGAATTAGTAGCTTTTAGGGTACTGCAAGTCTGTGTCTGTAATGATGCTTTGCTGCACACCTGAGTGCTCAGTGGAGGGCGCTGATGCTTTTTTGCTGGTGGGGGTGGGGGTGCGTCATTGCCTTGCTGCTGCGTGGGAGAGGGAGTTGGGGGGAGCTTTAGGGTTCTAACGTTTTTACTGTCATTCATACTTTGGGGCACTCCTCTGTTTTTGTGGATGTCTGTGAAGAAAAAGAATTTCAGGATGTATAGATTATACATTTCCCTGACATTAAATGCACCAATTGAAACCTACTGAACTATTGAAAAGAGCATTGACAATTACTTTTGGATTATTATACCTACATCTTCGCCGGCTGGTGGAGTAGTGGCATCAGCATTGGAACTCGGAGCGAAGGCTCCCAAGTTCGAATCCAGCCGGCTCCCTTGCACACTTTCCAACCGTGCTGGGTTGAGCGTCAAGCTAGCAACTCGGCCTCATGAAAATAAGAAAGCCTACTAATAAAACGCCATCATGACAGTGTCCCGATGACCCCACTCGGAGTTAAGGGCTTTCTTCTTCTTCTTCTTCTATACCTATATCTTACTGATCACACTTATGTACCATGAGCTGTAGATATAATAACTTTTATGCAGGAGTTCCCTCAGGCCTGAAAATCATTTCAAGGGTTCCTCCAGGGCAAAAAGATTGTGAAAGGTTGCTCTAGGCCTTTCAATATTCAATAGGTTTCAATGAGATCCCTTCTCATTTTTCTGAATTCCAGTGCGTACAGGCCCTGAACCATCAAATGCTTCTCATACAGTAAGTCTTTTGTTCCAGAATCATTCTTGTGAGCGTCATCTGGTTTGCCTCCAATGCCAGCAGATCCTTTTTTACATAAGAGGCCAAAAACTCCTCAGAATACACCAATGCCATATAAAGCGTCGGCATCACACCTTTGGCCTTATATTCTTGTGCTCTCAAAATGAATGCTAGCTTTGCGTTTGCCTTCCTTATCATCTGCTCAACCTGCAATAGACCATTCGGGAATCCTGCGCAACGATTCTGGTTTAAGATGGTGCTACTGAAGATGGGCGACATTTTACTGGTAGTTCAAAAAGCTAGAAATATGACTGAATACGTAATAAATAATGCTTTTTCTGTGGTAAATTGTGGAAAACAACCACCACAAAAAATGAAAAGGCGAGCGACTGTGAGGCTGACTCGAGGGACGAGACAGGCGAGAGCAATGCAAAGTTGAAGCATGGCATGCTTGAGGAGAAGCAGATGGAGCGAGGTAGAGGCATGTTTGAGACAGAGTCAGAGATAGAGTTGGAGTGAGTGAATCAGAGGAAACAAAGCGCAGGAGTTTCGAGTTCATCCACCTAATCCAGGAGCGAGGTTGGGTCAATCTAAGTGCTGAGCCAATTTGGAAAAGTCATTTATGGGTCTGAATGTGGTGGTGACCATGGGCTGGGTGGCGGAGTCCAGGCCTAGAGTGTATTGATGCAGCAGGGCTCAGGTCCCGGTGCGGGGAACAGCCTGGTGTTTGGACAATTTAAATACCGGCTCACATAGACTGAACAGTTCAGGCAATGGGACTGGAGGGAAGGGTTGACTGATTCTGCGCACTCTTCCATGATGCTTTCTCCGCTCTCTGTGGTACTGAGTCTGTGAGACTACTCTGGCTGCTCCAGGCTTCGTATCTGCCAGCTTCACAGCGATTCGTCCCGCTATGTGATGAACTGCTCTGGGCCTACAATGGCTGCTCCAGGCTTCGTATCTGCCAGCTTCACAGCGATTCGTCCCGCTATGTGATGAACTGCTCTGGGCCTACAATGGCTGCTCCAGGCTTCGTATCTGCCAGCTTCACAGCGATTCGTCCCGCTATGTGATGAACTGCTCTGGGCCTACAATGGCTGCTCCAGGCTTCGTATCTGCCAGCTTCACAGTGATTCGTCCTGCTATGTGATGAACTGCTCTGGGCCTACAATGGCTGCTCCAGGCTCCGGGCCGATGGACTCAGATTCATTCTCTGCGCTGTTGCTATTTGCATGATTTGTGTTTTTTTCTCTCTCTCTGCACATTGGGTATTGGTCTTTTTTTAAAATTGGATACTTTCTTGTTTCTTGTTTAGTGGCTACCTGTAGGCAGACAAATCCTAATGTTGTTTAATTTATACATACCTTGATAATAAATGTATTTTGAACTTGAACAATGACTCCCAAGTCCCTTTGCCCTTCTGATTTTTAAATTTTCTCCCCGTTTAGAAAACAGTCTATGCTTTTATTCCTTCTCTTCCAAGAGGACCATAACTTTGTCATAAGATTAGAGGCTTAAATGCCTCGATGACAAGGAGAGCTATGTTGTCTGGGGTCAGGCCTTGTGCTTTGACTCTTGGTAAGGTTACCCATGCTCAACAGGTTAAAGAGTAGAGGACAGACTAAAAGTGGTCCACTGGTCCTTTAGGTACAACGGTTCAGCTCAGGGCTAACATCCCTGACTGATCAAAAAAAATGCTACAGAAACAACAACGAAGAATCCTATATCTGTGTGCAACAGAATTCCTGAGTCTCCACCCGGGATTTCATGAGTGACAGTCGTGAAAACTAAGAGGAAGCCGTTGGCATGATGAAGGATGTCTTGAACACTGGCATGATCAAGACAAAAGTTGTTTTTTGGAATCTATGAACCATGTAGAATACTGGAAAGCTAGCACAAATAAATGCACCAACGCATCGTTACATCCTACATCTACTGGGTTGTAGTGAAAGGAGATGGACAGGGTCTGGAAGCAACTGCTGAAACAGTTTTATACTCAGGAAGGGAAGATGGTCAGCATCATGATGGTGTGGCTGTCCTTTGGAAGAAGGGCAGCGACAAATGCTTGCTGGAGTGGAAACCAACCAACAGCAGGCTGATGAGAGTCAGACTGAGAGAGAAGCAAGTGTGATCCGGTGCTATGCTCCAACTAACGATAGTGACATTGAAAAAAAAGGATGTTTTCTACGAACAGCTGCAATCAGAGGTAGAGTTACCACTACACCATGACGCAATCATTGTCATGGGATATCTAAACACTAAAATGTGAAATAACAACTCACACTTCACTGGGGAAATAGACATGCATGGATGTGGAATGATGAATAACAATGGTGAAAGACAGGTGGAATTCTGTGCCATGAATGATCTGGCTATAGGAGGGACCCTCTTTCCACACTGTGAAATTCACAGGCTGTCATGGTTCTCACTCAATGGACGTGACAAGAACCAGTTTGACCATTTAATGATCAATGATTCGTGGAGATGATCCTTGCAGGATATAGAGGTGAACAGATGAGCAGATATAAGAAGTGAACACCACCTTATTGTAGCAGTGATGACATTCAAGCTGAAGAGCACTGGGACCAGAACACACATACAAAGACTTTTTGATCTTGAAAAGCTCAAAGGGACCAGTGTGAAATCTGCCTTCACCATTCAGCTTAAGAACAGATTCCAGCACTTGGAAGTCATTGACGAGCATATGCCAGTAGACAGGTTTGACACAATGTAGAAACGGATTGCCTCAGTCTTCAAGGAGAGCAGCAAGGCTTGTCTAGGTTACAGAGCTCGAAAGAAGAAAAAAGAATGGGTACACCAGGAAACATGGCCAGCCTTAGAAGAAAGTGTTAGATGCAATGTCAACACTAATTAAGGAGAAACTTGAACTTGCATATACGGAAGCTATCAAGAATGTGAAGAGGCTTGTAAGAAAGGATAAGAGAGTCGACATGGAAGACCTTGCAGAGGAAACTGAAGAAACAGCCTATCAAGGTGATCAGGGAAATATAGACAAGATTTCAAAATTGGAATGTGGAAAATTCCAGGCCAGATCCAATGGTCCCATGAAGATAAGAATGGGTGCTTTAGACAACTGAGAAAGAGCAAGAAGCATGATGAAGGATGTATTCCAGGGAATTATTAAGTAGATATGGATAATCTAACATACAAGAGACTGAAGAGGACCTCAGCGTCAACACAGATCTGCCCAAGAGTGAAGAGATAAGACCATAAGACACGGGAACAGAACTAGGCCATTCAGTCCATTGAGTCTGCTCCGCCACCCCATCATGGCTGATCCTGGATCCCACTCCACCCCCTATACTTGCCATCTCACTATATCCTTTGATGTTCTGACCCATCAGGAAACAATCAACTTTTGCCTTAAAGATATGCACGGATTTGACCTCCACCGCAGTCTGTGGCAGAGCATTCCACAGATTTACTGCTCTCTGGCTAAAAAAGAAATTCCTCTTTACCTTTCTGCTGAAGAGTCGCCCCTCAATTTTAAGGCTGTGCCTTCCAGTTCTGGATACCGCTACCATAATAAACTTGATTCTGATGCCATAGGAAACATCCTTTCCACATCAACCCTACTTGCTTCTATCAACATTCGGTGGGTTTCAATGAGATCCCCCCGCATTCTTATAAATTCCAGTGAGTACAGGCCGAAAGCTGTCAAACACGCCTCAACTATTACATAGAACCATAGAAAGCCTACAGCACAATACAGGCCCTTTGGCCCACAAAGTTGTGCTGAACATGTCCCTACCTTAAAAATTACTAGGCTCTCTATTTACATAGCTAATTACATAGCTCTCTATTTTTCTAAGCTCCATGTACCTATCCAAAAGTCTCTTAAAAGATCCTATCGTATCTGCCTTCATTCTCGTTGTTAACACCTTCATTCTCGAAATCATCTTCGTGAACCTTCTCTGGACTCCTTCCAATGACTGCGCATCTTTTCTGAGATATGGGGCCCAAAACTGTTGACAATACTTGAAGTGTGGCCTGACTAGTATCTTATAAATCCTTAACATTATCTCCTTGCTTTTCTATTTTATACCCCTTGAAATAAATGCCAACATTGCATTTGCCATCTTTACCAACCTGTAAATTAACCTGCCAGGAGTCTTGCAGTCCTAAGTCTTCTGCACGTCTAATGTTTGAACCTTCTCCCCATTTAGATAATAGTCCGCACTATTGTTCATTTTACCAAAATGCATTATCATACATTTCCCAACACTGTATTCCATCAGCCATTTTTTTGCCCATTCTTCCTACTTGTCTAAGTCCTGCTCCAATTGCATTGCTTCCTCAGCACTACCTACCCCCCCACCAATCTTCATATCATCTGCAAACTTTTCCACAAAGCCATTAATTCCATTATCTAAATCATTGACAAACAATGTAAAAAGCAGTGGCCCCAATACTGACCACTGAGGAACACCACTAGTCACCAGCAGCCAACCAGAAAAAGTCACTATAATTCCCACTCGCTGCCTCCTGCCTGTCAGCCATTTTGCTAACCATGCCAGTATCTTTCCTGTAACGCCACAGGATTTTATCTTGTTGAGCAGCCTCATGTGTGACACCTTGTCAAATACCTTCTGAAAATCCAAGTAAATGACATCCACTGCCTCTCCTTTGTCCACCTTACCTGTTACTTCCTTGAAAAACTCCAACAGATTTGTCAGGCAGGATTTTCCTCAACAGGAACCATGCTGACTTTGACTTATTTTATCATTAGTCTCTAAGTACCTTGAAATCTCACTCTTAATAATAGAGTTCTACAGTTCCCCAACCACTGAGGTTGGCCTATAATTTCAATTCTTTTGCCTTCCTCTCTTATTAAAGAGTGGAGTGAAATTTGCAACCTTCCAATCCTCTAAGACCATGTCAGAATCAAGTGATTCTTGGATGATCATGACCAATGCATCCATTATCTCTTCAGCAACCTCTCTCAGGACTCTGGTCCAGGTGACTTCTTCACGTTAAGGCTTTTGAGTTTGGTGCAGTGCTAGTGTCTTCCACAGTGAAGACAGATGCAAAGTACCCATTAAGTTCATCTGCCAGTTCATTGTCTCCCATTACTACCTCACCAGCATCATTTTCTGGTGGTCCAATATCAACTTTCACCTCCCTTTTACTCTTTATATAACTGAAAAATCTTTTGGATCTCACTTTATATAATTGGCTAGTCTGCCCTCATATTTCGTCTTTTCCCTTCTTATAGCTTTTTCAGTTGCCTTTTATTGAATTTTAAAAGCTTCCCAATTGTCCAACTTTCTGCTCACTTTTGCTACCTTATATACCCTTTCACTGACTTTTATGTGGTCCTTAGCTTCCTGTTAGCCACAGTTGTCTACCACTGCCATTTGAGAACTTCTTTCTCTGTTGGGCATATCTATCCTGCACCTTGTGGACTATTCCCACAAACTTCACCCATATCTTCTCTGCTGTCATCTCCACCAGTATCTTCCTCCAATCCACCTGGGCAAGCTCCTCTCTCATGCCTCTTGTTACATACCCCATGGGTATCTTGTGACTGTCTTATGACCATGACGTAATGGTTTTGTGGTGGTGGGGTGATGTAATTTTCCCGCTAGTGTGCGGTCACATGATGTAATTTTCCCGCCAGTGTGAGGTCACATGATGACCTGTTCTCAACAGGTATATAAAGGGAAACCCTGTTGTGACGCAATTAGTTTCAGTTTAGTTTTGTGTTAGTTCGTCAGTTACTCCATTATGATGTGTACTTGTCTCATGACGCAGTTTCGTTTTAAAACGGAGTTTTCCTTTCTATTTTAGGGTGCAAAGATTGGTGCCGGCAGTTTCATCAATTGCTGCCAGGTTTGTGTCTTGCATCTATAATTTTTCCTTTACAGTAGTACTAGAGAGTGAAGACCTTACGAAAGGAGAGGAACCTGAAGGATCGGAATAAAGTTGGAGTCATTCGGCGGTTTAATGAAGGATCAATCTTATTGAGGTGAGGATTCATTCAGAATATGGTGACCTGTATCTGAGATAACTCCTGCAAAAGCAGGGAAGGTTGTGCAGTGTTCACTCGCCAGGAAAAGGTCAGTTCCTTTAAGCCGTTTTATTTCCTTCGTCGTGAATCCTTTGGAGAATCAGCAGTAATGTCACGTCTTCGAAGAAATCCATTTCCAGAGAAGTCTCTCCTTGTTGACTCTGTAAATCACTTGGACTTTCGAATTTACCATTTTAAGAACTGTTTTCGAATTTACCCTTTTAAGAACTGTTTCAGAGTTGCCGTATAGCAGTTAACTTCTGGTTAAGTTAGTTGATTAAATATTTTTCCACTATTGTTGAGCAGAGTTTAAAAAATGTTTGTTTGTTTATAAAACCTGACTCAATGATATATTCATTGTTGCTGGTCACGTGACACTCTGTAATTCCCTTTACTCCATTGCAATACTGATACATGTGAGTTATGCTTCACCCTCTGAAATTGCAGAATGAATTCAATCATATTGTGAATTGGGATGATGTTTTTGCAGGGAAATGTACTATGGACATGTGGTCGATGTTTAGAGATCTCTTGTGGGATGTAAGGGATAAATTTGTCCCGGTGAGGAAGATAAAGAATGGTAGGGTGAAGGAACCATGGGTGACAAGTGAGGTGGAAAATCTAGTCAGGAGGAAGAAGGCAGCATACATGAGGTTTAGGAACCAAGGATCAGATGGATCTATTGAGGAATATAGGGAAGCAAGAAATGAGCTTAAGAAGGGGCTGAGAAGAGCAAGAAGGGGGCATGAGAAGGCCTTGGCGAGTAGGGTAAAGGAAAACGCCAAGGCATTCTTCAATTATGTGAAGAAAAAAAGGATGACAGGAGTGAAGGTAGGACTGATTCGAGATAAAGGTAGGAAGATGTGCCTGGAGGCTGTGGAAGTGAGCGAGGTCCTCAATGAATACTCCTCTTCGGTATTCACCAATGAGAGCGAACTTGATGATGGTGAGGACAATACGAGTGAGGTTGATGTTCTGGAGCATGCTGATATTAAGGGAGAGGAGGTGTTGGAGTTGTTAAAATACATTAGGACAGATAAGTCCCCGGGGCCTGACGGATTATTCCCCAGGCTGCTCCACGAGGCGAGAGAAGAGATTGCTGAGCCTCTGGCTAGGATCTTTATGTCCTCGTTGTCCACAGGAATTGTACCGGAGGATTGGAGGGAGGCGAATGTTGTTCCCTTGTTCAAAAAAGGTAGTAGGGATAGTCCAGGTAATTAAAGACCAGTGAGCCTTACGTCTGTGGTGGGAAAGCTGTTGGAAAAGATTCGTAGAGATAGGATCTATAGGCATTTAGAGAATCATGGTCTGATCAGGGACAGTCAGCATGGCTTTGTGAAGGGCAGATTGTGTCTAGCAAGCCTGATAGAGTTCTTTGGTAACCAGGCATATAGATGAGGGTAGTGCAGTGGATGTGATCTATATGGATTTTAGTAAGGCATTTGACAAGGTTCCACATGGTAGGCTTATTCAGAAAGTTAAAAGGCATGGGATCCAGGGAAGTTTGGCCAGGTGCATTCAGAATTGGCTTGCCTGCAGAAGACAGAGGGTGCTGGTGGAGGGAGTACATTCAGATTGGAGGATTGTGACTAGTGGTGTCCCATAAGGATCTGTTCTGGGACCTCTACTTTTCGTGATTTTTATTAACGACCTGGATGTGGGGGTAGAAGGGTGGGTTGGCAAGTTTGCAGACGACACAAAGGTTGGTGGTGTTGTAGATAGTGTAGAGGATTGTTGAAGATTGCAGAGAGATATTGATAGGATGCAGAAGTGGGCTGAGAAGTGGCAGATGGAGTTCAACCCAGAGAAGTGTGAGGTGGTACACTTTGGAAGGACAAACTCCAAGGCAGAGTACAAAGTAAATGGCAGGATACTTGGTAGTGTGGAGGAGTAGAGGGATCTCGGGGTACATGTCCACAGATCCCTGAAAGTTGCCTCACAGGTAGATAGGGTAGTTAAGAAAGCTTATGGGGTGTTAGCTTTCATAAGTCGAGGGATAGAGTTTAAGAGTCGCGATGTAATGATGCAGCTCTATAAAACTCTGGTTAGGCCACACTTGGAGTATTGTGTCCAGTTCTGGTCACCTCACTATAGGAAGGATGTGGAAGCATTGGAAAAGGTACAGAGGAGATTTACCAGGATGCTGCCTGGTTTAGAAAGTATGCATTATAATCAGAGATTAAGGGAGCTAGGGCTTTACTCTTTGGAGAGAAGGAGGATGAGAGGAGACATGATAGAGATGTACAAGATAATAAGAGGAATAGATAGAGTGGATAGCCAGCGTCTCTTCCCCAGGGCACCACTGCTCAATACAAGAGGACATGGCTTTAAGGTAAGGGGTGGGAAGTTCAAGGGGGATATTAGAGGAAGGTTTTTTACTCAGAGAGTGGTTGGTGTGTGGAATGCACTGCCTGAGTCAGTGGTGGAGGCAGATACACTAGTGAAGTTTAAGAGACTACTAGACAGGTATATGGAGGAATCTAAGGTGGGGGCTTATATGGGAGACAGGGTTTGAGGGTCGGCACAACATTGTGGGCCGAAGGGCCTGTACTGTGCTGTACTATTCTATGTTCTATGTTCTATATTATGATCACAGTCTCCTAAGGGTTTCTTTACGTTAAGCTCCCTAATAAGATCTGGGTTATTACACAACACCCAATCTAAGATAGTCTTTCCCCAAGTATGCTCAAGCACAAGCTGCTCTAAAAAGCCATTTTGTAGGCATTCAACGAATTTCCTCTCTTGCCATCTGACATCGACCTGACTTTCCTAATTCCCTTGCATATTGAAGTCCCCCATTACCATTGTGTCATTACCCTTATTACATGCCTTTTCCAGCTTCCTTTGTAATCTCAACCCCACATCTTGGCTACTATTTGGAGGATTATATATGAATCCCATAATGGGTTTTTTACCCTTGCAATTTCTTAACTCCACCCACAAAAATTCAACGTTCTCTGACCGTATGTCACCTCTTTCTAAAGATGTAATTCCACATCTTACTAACAGAGCCACACCACTGCCTATGACTTCCTGCCTGTCCTTTCGATACAAAGTATATCCTTTGATATTAAGCTCCCAGCTATGGACTTTTTTCAGTCACCACTCAGTGATGCTCACATTGTCGTACTGACCAATCTCTAATTGCAACACAAGTTCGTCCACCTTATTCTGAATGCTACACGAATTTAAATACAGCACCTTCAGTCCTGCATTCGCCATTTTGAATTTTGCCTCTGTGGTACAATTTAACTCTTTGCTCTGTCTGCATTTGTACCCAATCATCCGCTTGTCCTTCCGTACATTCATGTTACACCCATCATCTACATGTAACCCTGCTGGCTCATCCTCAGCTCTGTCATACTGGTTCCCATCCCACTGCCATATTGGTTTAAACCACTCCCAACAGCTCTCATAAGTCTACCTACAAGAATATTAGTCTGCTCGGATTCAGGTGTAATCCATCCCTTTTGTACAGGTCCCACCTGTCTCAGAAGAGTTCCCAATTATCCAGAAATCTGAAACCATGGCTCCTGCTCCAATTTTTCAGCACGCATTTATCTGTCACCTCATTCTATTCCTATCCTTACTGTCGCATGGCACAGGCAGCAATCCCTAGATCCCTTGAGGTCACAGCTTCCTTCCCAACTCCCAATATTCTTTTTTTAGGACCTCCTCCCTTTTTCTTCTTATATTGCTGGTACCAATATGTACCTCGACTTCTGGCTGCTTACCCTCCCTTTTCAGGATATTGTGGGTGCATCCAGAAACATCGCAGACTCTGGCACTTGCAAGGCAAACTAGCATCCATGTTTGCTTTTTATGTGTACAGAATTGCCTATCTTTTCCCCTAATTATAGAGTCCCCAATAACTGCTGCCATCCTCTTCTGTTCCCTACCCTTCTTAGCCATAGAGCCAGACTCAATGCCAGAGGCATGGCCACTGTTGCTTTCCCCAAGTAGGTCGTCACCCCCAACAGTACTCAAAAGAGAGTACTTATTGTTGAGGGGGACATTCACAGACTGTTGCTGCAATTAAATCATTAAAGAACAGCAAAGCTCCAGTACATGACAATTTGAATGCTGAGCTGTTCAAAGCTGAACCAAAAGTTGCAGCAGCCATCCTGCAACCACTGTTTACTATAATGTGGGAATGGAGAGAGTACCCAGGAGTTGGACAAAGGAGAGTTATTGGTGGGGTCCCCAAGAAAGGAGTGCAGTGATTGCAGCACTTGGCATGGCATCACACTCCTGTCAGTGCTCAGCAAGATTCTCACCAAAGTCATTGTCTAACGGATTACAGACGCAGTCGACATGTGCTTGAGGATAAAGAAACAGAGGCTCTGTCAACCAGATCTTCACACTATGTGACATCATTGGACAGTGCATAGAATGGCAGAGACAACTGTATGTCAATTTTGTGGACATCAAAAAGGCTTTTGATAGCACCCACAGGAAGAGCCTCTCGCGAATACTCAGATCATATGGGATCTCTTCCAAAATTATCCAAAATTTCCATGCTAACTTCACCTGCACAGTTGAGGACTGCAATTTGAGCTTTGAAGTCAAGACAGGAATCAAACAAGGTTGACTGATGTCAGTGATATTATTTAACCTGGTGATTGACTGGGTTATGAGGCAAACAATGAAAGATAAGCAAAGAAGCATTAGGGGGACTCTTGTCTCTACCTTAGAAGACATTGACTTTGAGGATAACCTCACAATATTTAGCAAAATGTGTGAGGAAACTGGACTAAAGTGGAATCAGTTGCTGCCTTTGGTTCTGATGAATATTTGAGCCTCTGCTAATAGAACCATTGGTTAACCTCTACATGAAATCATAATGGGACTGCCCTTGTGCATGCCATTGGATGTGCCATTGGGAGTTAAACAGATGGATCTGCATAACTTGGATGAGCATAATCTGAACTATTGTTTTACCAGATATCATCAACAGGTAATAGAAGCCCAGCAACCTTGAGCAGACACTAAGTACCACAACATTGAGCCCAGAGATTACGTGGTGGTGCGAACATTTTTAAAAAAAGAATTGTTTGGAACTGTGATTTGAAGGATCATTTCAGGTATTGCTGGTTACTAATATAGCCATTAAGTTAAGGGAAAAGCCATCGTGGATTCAGGCTTCTCACTGTAAGAATGTGCCTAAAGATGTGAAAAAATATATAAAACCACTGAGAGTCCTAATGACAGCGATTGGATTAGCCCTTGTTTTTTCTCTGACAAGTGTAACTGCCATGAACACTTTCTTAGGAACGTGCAAACAGGACCAATGCCTAAGTTGCTGGGTTTGTATGGAGGTCCAGGCACATGTGGAAATGTGCCTGCCCTTTAATAGAACAGAAATGAACTGTTATTTTAATTGGTCCAAAACCTCTGCCCAGGATACGTTGGTGCAACAATGCTGGAACAAAGAAACAAATACCCATTCTTCCCCTTACCAGTATAGCCAGAACCTCACAGGGGGCAGATCGGGTATAAACTTGGAAACGAGGGTTTTAGAGAATGACCTATATGCCTTCAAAGGACAATGCTAACCCTGGAGTAAAAGGACTTAGTGTTGTCCCTGGGAAAGGTAACATTTGCCTATGGAACTGGTAAAACAGCACGGACCTCATTAACATGGCATCAGCATTAGAAAATTTAGCAAATGGAACTGCATATTCTCTCGATCAAAGCCAACAAATAATACCCAAATTGTTGGCAAAATTGGTGGCAGTCTGTACAGTAGCATTGAAAATCCGAATGGTGTTGGACTTTGGTTTATCCAACAAAGAAGGCATGTGTGCCTGGTTGGCCAAGAATGTTTCACTTACGTGCCAGATGAATCTGAAAACATATCCGAGAGGGCACCGAAAGATTAAGAAAGTGGTTGATCAGTTTCACAATTCTAACACTCCAGGAAGACTACCCTACATTAAGGTATAATGATTGGTGTTATAATAATAATAGCTGTTATTCTTTTGTGATTTATGTGTACTATAGGAGGACTAAGAAGGAGAAGATATTGAAAATGAGTAACTGTTGGTCTAGACTAGAAAAGTGGATTTTGCTTAACTGAAGTTCTGAGACTGTACCATTGTATGAATATTTGAAATCATTTTGATTACTCTACTCATATCCAAACAATTGGGATTTCATGATTATGGTGTTGTCATGAAATGACAAAAAGGAAGGGATGTAGAAATATATCTGTTATCTCGATCTTTATGAATTTTTAACTATTGTAAAATCTAATATGAACAAATGGAGTCTATGAAATCCCAACATGTTTTACTGGTCTGCATGGGAAAACTTACACAGGTCTCCAGTATGTGTTTTATGGGAGGAAGCTCTTACTTTATGACAGGAAATTTGTGTTGTGGCCAGAGGGGATGTTTTGACAACAGAGTAAACATGATAGAGCTTCTAAAAGAACAAATGTGAGAATGAGATAACAGAGGAATGTAATGTTAACGAATGGAGCAACCTAATTATTGTTCTATTGTAAAAAAAAATTAAAGTGCTTATACACCTCCATCGCTTATCAGGACTGCCTTTAAGCTCTCTATTCCTTTCTAGAAAATAAACCTGCCTGTCCAGGTAGACCCATTGTTTCTGTTTATTCCTGCCCCACCGAACTTATATCTGCATACCTTGACTCTGTTTTGTCCACCCCAGTTCAGTCCCTTCCCATCTACATCTGTGACACTTCACATGCTCTGGATCTTCTCAACGACTTTAAGTTCCCTGTCCCCGATTGTCTCATTTTGACCATGGATGTCCAGTCCCTATACACTTCTATCCCCTATCAGGTGGGCTTTAAAGCTCTCTGCTTCTTTACAGATAATAGACCCAACCTGCTGCCCTCCACCAACACTCTCCTCCATCTGGCAGAACTGGTGCTCACTCGCAATAATTTCTCTTTCGGCTCTTCCCACTTCCCCCTAATCAAATGTGAAGCCATGGGCACTCACATGGACCCAGTTATGCTTTCCTTTTTGTTGACTACATGGAACAGGCCATGTTCCCAGCTTACACTGGTATCACTCCCCAACTTTCCTTACGCTACATTGCCGACTGCATTGTGGTTGCTTCTAGCACTCATGCTGAGCTTGTCATCTTCATCAACTTTGCCTCTAACTTCCACCCTGCCCTCAAATTTACCTGGTCCATTTCCGACACCTCCCTCCCCTTTCTCAACCTCTCTGTCTCTATCTCTGTAGAGTTTATCTCCTGATATCTTTTACAAACCCATTGATACTCACAGCTACCTGGATAACAGCTGTCCCCATCCTGTCACTTGCAAAAATGCTATCCCCTTCTTTCAGTTCCTCCATCTTTGCTGCATCTGCTGACAGGATGAGGCCTTTAATTCCAGCATTAGGGACATGTCCTCCTTCTTCAAAGAAAAGGGCTTTCCTTCCTCCACCATCAACACTGCTATCACCAGCATCTCTTCTGCATGCACATCTGCTCTCACCCCATCAGGGATAGGGTTCCTCTTGTCCTCACCTATGACCCCAGTAACCTCTGTGTACAGCACACAATTCTCCGTAACCTCTCTACCTGCAACTAGAATACCTGGCCCTACACCTCCTCCCTCACTACCATTTAGGGCCCTAAACAGTCCTTCACCTGTGAGTCTGTAGGGTCATATACTGTGCCCGGTGCTCCAAGTGTGGCCTCTTGTACATCTGTGAGACCCGATGTAGAGTGGGAGACTGCTTCGTCGAACACCTACGCTTTGTCTGCTAGAAAAAGCGGGATCTCCCAGTGGCAACCACTTCAATTCATCTTCCTATTCTCAATCCGACATGGCTTCTTTTACTGCCACCTGTGGCCCGTTGTCAAAGTCTGCAGCTGGTCATCAGTACTTGTTAATAATTACGTGTGCTGCATCTAGGTTCCCTGAAGCCATGCCTCTCAGAAACATCCAGGCCAAGACTGTGGTAAAAACACTCAAGTTTTTCACACTGGTCGGTCTGCCCAAAGAAATTCAATCTGACCAGGGTAGTAATTTTACTTCGAGAACATTCCAGGGGATAGTTGGAGAACTGGGAGCTAAGCACATTGTGTCATCTGCATATCATCCAGAGTCTGAGGGAGCCTTGGAACAGCTCCACTCCACTCTGAAGACATATTGTGTGGAAAATGGAAAAAAACTGGGATGAGGGGTTCCCCTACTCTTATTTGTTGTTAGGGATTCGATTCAAGAAACATTGGGGTTTAATCTGTTTGAGCTTGATTTTGGTCACAGGCCTAGAGGACCTTTGACCTTGCTCAGAGAACAGTGGTCTGAGCTCAAAGGCTGTGTCAGTGTGCTGGATTATGTTTTGAAATTTCGAGAAAGGCTTAACAAGGCTTGTAGCCTTGCAAAGCAGAATTTGTAGAACATTCAAATTAAAATGGAGCATTGGTTTGATAGGATAGCACCTGTGAGTACTGTTATGAAAACAAATGGAGTCATGAAAGCTGGTAATCAGATACCAGATAATTTTAACAAGCTGAATATAGTATCAACAAGATTTGAGAATTCCTTTATTTTGAAAAACATTACTGACAAGGTCCATCAGTTGGAGCCTGCGCCGCAAAAACAATTGAAAGAATCGGTTAGCAAGTATAAAGATTTATTCCCTGACATTCCAAGACAGTGCATGGCTGCAGTGCATGACATCATTGTAAGCTCAGTCAAGCCAATCAAACAGCATCCCTGCAGAATGAACTTTGGAAAAAGTAAAATGGTTGAACAAGAAGGAACAAGGAAAGGGAGTGGATGACTGTATTGATAAAGTGGGGAAGGCTAAATACCTTACAAAGATTGACCTGTTCCTTTACCAGAAAGGGTTAAAGAAATATCCACATTTGTGACACCATCTTGTCTGTTTGAATATAATGTTTTACCCTTTGGGATGAAAAATGTTCCAGGGACATTCCAAAGGATGATGATTTCAGTGATTCAGGGTTTAGAAAACACAGGGGCTTATATTGATGATTTAGTGGTCTGGAATGACACGTGGGAAGAGCATATTGCAGCAGTAGAAAAACTATTTGACAGACTTTCCAAGGCCAATCTTACTGTGAACCTTGATAAGAGCGAATTTGGTCATACCACAGTTACATATCTGGGCTATGTAGTAGGCCAGGGCCAACTGGCTCCTGTACAGGCCAAGATTTAGGTTATTGATGAGGTTCCTGTTCCGACGGGCAAGAAAGCGTGAAGAAGGATTTTAGGAATGGTTGGGTATTATCTTAAGTTTTGTAAGAACTTCGCGGATATCGCTCTCCCCCTAACAAAACTCCTAGGGAAGAGTGCAAATTTTGTATGGAGTGACCTTTTCCAGGAGGCATTTGAACACCTGAAAACTATCCTGTGTTATCATCCTGTGCTCAAAGCACCCGATTTTTCAAAACCACTCCCTATAGCGACAGACGCTAGTGACGAAGCTGCTGGGGCAGTACTGTTACAGAAGGGTGAGGATGACATTGAACACCCTGTAGCTTAAAGAAATTTAATGCGCAGCAGAAAAATTATTCAACTGTTGAAAAGGAGTTGCTATCACTTATTCTGGCTTTACAACATTTTGAAGTCTATGTTTGTCCTGCCCAGAAACTACTTGTGGTTTACACGGACCATAATCCATTGGTGTTTTTAATGAAGATGAAGGATAAGAATAATAGATTATTAAACTGGAGTCTGATCTTGCAAGAATATGACCTGAAAATAAAACATGTGAAAGGTACTGACAACATTATAGCTGATTGTTTATCCAGATGTTCAGTTAGAAATTGTACACGTTTTGTTCTGTTATCTGATGATTATACATGTATTGATTCAAACTTTGTAATCTACAGGTAAACTAAAAATTTTGCTTCATCAAAATTTTTCCGAAAGGGAGAGAGGTATGACGGGATTATGAATGATCCCTTATGGACTGTGCCTTTAAAAAGAGAGAGAGAGCTGTACAACACAAACACCTTGTTATTAAGAGAGAGAGAAGTGCTCACAGTTTGTTTGGGATTTCTGCAAGGACACTGCCAGCTTCTGAGTTTCTACAGAGAGAGAAGGGAGGAGCTACTTGATGGACAGCTGGTGTTCAGCACAACTGTATTTAAACCAGCGTAATTGCATGTTTCAGAGGACATGCAGACGCACTAAGGTGTGGTGAAGTTACCACTTTTCTGTTCAGATGCCCACTAGTGAGGGACTGAGGATCAATTCTGAGGGATCGATCTGTGATTGTTCGTGCATGAAAGAGCGACCTTGTGGAGTCTACTAGTGTGTCCAACCCTCACCTGGGTTGGTAGACTATCACTTGAAGATGGTGCTCTTAAGTTGATCAAGTTTGGCTAACTTGGAAGTTTCGGAGGACAACAGGAAGATCGACGGCATCAGCTTACTCGAACAACAACAACACCTCTCTCTCTCCATCACTACTCAACTCAATACCACAACTGAACTGAACTTACTCATCATCGTAAGACTGTATCCATTTACCCCTGGGCTTGAAGAAGCTTGTTTTTAACATTTCCAAACTTATATATCTAATCATTGCTAACCTGTTTGATATATCTGATTTTATATTCCTGTATTGCGTAGTTACTAATAAATACCATTAGTTAATAGCAATACCAGACTCCAAAGTTTTCCATTTCTGCTGGTTCTTTAACCCATCACGGGGTACGTGAGAGTACTGTAATTAAGTAAACTAGCAGCAATTGGAAATCTAATGACTGAAATTAGGGCATGATCAGGGAGAAAGGAGCATTGAAGGGGAACAGCCAAATGGAACCATGACAGTACTCCTCCCTTGACGGGAGCCTCCAGGTGATCCCCCAGGCTTTTCTGGATGGTCCCGATGGAAATCCCGGATGAGAGAAGAAGCGGAGAATCCAAGAACGTTATTCTGGGACGTCCCCCTCCCAGTCGACCAGGTACTGGAGACTCCTGCCCTGACGGCAGACATTCAATAACTGCTGGACGGTGTACGCCGGATGGTCGTCGATGATCCAAGGGGTGGAGGGGGTTCAGTCGGAGGGCACAAGGGACTGACAGAAACTGGTTTTAACTGGGAGACGTGAAATATAGGATGGATCTGCATAGACGTAGGTAGTTTGAGCCGGATTGCCTGGGGTTAATAATGCTCTCAATCTCAAAATGTCCCAGGAAGCGGCGGCGGGGGTGGGGTGCGGGATGCGAGCTTCTTGGGCTCGTTCTTGAGAGGAATGTGCCTAGACGAGAGCCACACCATCTGCCCAGGTCGATACTCAGGAGCAGGAGTACGATGGTGGGCGGCAATTTTCTGGTTATGGTTGGCAGAGCGAAGCAGGGCTGTGCGTGTGTCTTCCCAGATTTTTTGGCACCAGTGTATATGGGCATGGACTGACGGCAATGCAGTCTCCTCTTCCTGGGCGGGAAACAGCGGGGGTTGATAACCAAGAGGGCATTCAAAAGGAGGTTTCCCAGTAGCGGTGCTGACCAGAGACTTGTGAGCGTATTTTACCCGCCAGATGGCTGCTCCAGGTAGTTGGGTTGCTGACTGTTATACAACGCAACGCCGCCTCCAACTCCTGGTTGACCTGCTCCGTTTGCCCGTTCGTCTGTGGGTGAAAACCAGACAATAGGCTAACTGAGACACCAAGGGCTCGACAAAAAGATCTCCAAACTTGTGAAATGAATTGAGGTCCCCGGTCGGAGAAAATATCCGAAGGACTTCCGTGAAGTCGGAAAACGTGGGTGACGAGAAGGTCTGCGGTCTCCTGCGCGGAAGGGAGTTTAGGGAGGCTACAAAATGCACAGACTTGGAGAAACGGTCCACCACAGTTAGTATGGCATTGTTTCCATGTGAAGGGGGTAGACCGGTGACGAAATCCAGAGTGATGTGTGACCAGGGACGACCAGGGACAGGCAAGGGATGAAGTAATCCTGTACGTGGCCAATGGGAAGCTTTTCCACGGGCGCAGACGGAACATGCAGAGTCATAGGAGTGGGTGTCGGCATCCATGGAGGGCACCAGAAATGTCTCTTCAGAAGAGTCAGAGTCCGATCGATTCCGGGGTGGCAGGCAAAACGAGAAGTGTGCCCCCACTGGAGAACCTGCAATCGAACAGAATCGGGTACAAAGAGGCAATTGGGAGGTCCGATGCCTGGGTCAGATTGAGTCCGTTGGGCCTCTGACTCTGGACTCGATCTCCCAGGTGAGGGCAGCCACTACACAGGATGATGGAAGGATGGTCTCGGGGTTGGGAAGGTTCTCTCAGAAACATATTGACGGCATAGAGCATTGGGTTTCCTGTTCTTTGACCCCGGACGATAGGTGAGGGTAAACCTGAACCAGCCAAAAAATAATGCCCAATGGGCCTGGCGGGAATTCAGGCGTTTGGCTGTCTGGATATATTCAAGGTTTTTATGGTCTGTCCAGACGATGAACGGGTTTTCCGTCCCCTCCAACCAGTGTCTCCATTCTTCCAACGCCAGTTTGACAGCCAGTAGCTCCCAGTTCCCCACGTCATAATTTCGTTCAGCGGAAGACAGTCGGTGAGAGAAGGCAGCACAGGGATGTAGTTTCTGATCCGGGCCCGAATGTTGGGACAGTACCGCTCCCACCCCGGAGTCGGAGGCAACAACCTCCACAATGAATTGACAGGAGGGGTCCGGTTGAATCCAAACGGGAGCAGACGTGAAGTGCCTCTTTAGTTCCGCGAATGCTGAGTCCGCCTCGGAGTTGCAAAGGAAAGGTGTGGCAGGTGAGGTAAGTCGGGTCAGGGGAGCTGCCACCAGACTGTAGTTTCTGATGAACCGGCGATAGAAGTTCGTAAACCCCAGGAACTGTTGGAGTTGCTTGCGGTCCGTGGGTTTGGGCCACTACGTCACAGCCCGGATCTTCTCAGGATCAGCTCTCACCTGTCTGCTCTCGATGATATAACCTAGGAAGCTGACCGAGGGGACGTGGAATTCGCACTTCTCTGCCTTTACTAACAACTTATTCTCCCCCAGTCTCTGCAGGATTTGACGGATATGATGAACGTGCTGCTGGAAAAGATTAGGATGTCATCCAGATAGACAAACACAAAGTGGTTAATAAAGTCTCTTAGTACATCGTTAATCAAGGCTTGAAAGACTGCAGGGGCATTAGTGAGGCCAAAAGGCATGACCAAGTACTCAAGGTGGCCTAAAGGGGTATTGAATACCATCTTCCACTCGTCCCCCTCCCTTATTCGGACCAGATGGTAGGCACTTCGTAGGTCTAACTTCGAGAATATGGTGGCTCCGTGAAGTGATTCGAACGCAGAACTTATCAGAGGCAGTTGGTACTTGTTCTTCATAGTTATATGATTTAGGCCTTGGTAGTCAATGCAGGGACGTAGTGAACCATCCTTCGTCCCCATGAAGAAGAACCCTGCGCCCACCGGGGAGGAAGAGGGTCGGTTAATGCCGGCCGCAAGGGATTCACTGATGTAACCTTCCATGTCTTCCCTCTCTGGCCGGGACAAGTTATACAGGCGACTGGTGGGCAGAGGAGCTCCGGGGAGAAGGTCGATAGCACAATTGTATGGTCGGTGTGGAGGCAGGGAAAAGGCGCGTTGTTTACTAAACACGTGTCCCAGGTCGTGGTACTCCGCTGGAACCCTGGACAAGTCAGGGGGTTCAACGGCAGATGAGGTCGTGGTGGTTTTCACAGTGGAAAGGACCGACTGTAGACAAGTGGCGTGACAAAACGGACTCCATCTGGCTATCTTCCCGGTGGACCAATCAATTTAAGGATTATGGCGGTTTAACCAGGGGTACCCAAGAACTATAGGAGCTTCAGGAGAGGAAATTAAGTTAAATTGTACCTGTTCCCGACGGTTCCCAGAGAGAACCAAAGACAGTGGTGGGGTACAGTGAGTGACTCGGGCCAGAAGTCTTCTGTCCAGTGCCCGGGCTTCCAGAGGGGTAGTCAACAGCTCTCGAGGAATTCCAACTTGGGAAGCTATGTTTTCATCCAACAGATTCCCTTCAGCACCGGAGTCTTATCAAGGCAGACAAAGACAGGGACTGTTGGTTGTAGCTTACAGTGGCTTGGACTTACATCCGGGATTGGGGGACAGAAGGGAATGTGGTCTGACTCATCAGGGTCTCCCTTTCTACTGGTGAGCCCTGCCCTTTTGGCCGAAGGTGTCAGGTGTCACGAAAATGGCCAGACTGACCGTAATAGAAACAATTCCCTGCTCTGAATCTCCGGAGTCGCTCTGTGGGAGAAAGACGGCTCCGTCCCAGCTGCATTGGTTCCTCTCCCGGGGTGGTGAAAACGGCCGGGCCGGATGCTATTCTAGGAGTGGGAGGAGGAGAGAGGTTAGGGCTGGGAGTCGATGGTAAAGCATGCTGTAGGGTGGCCAAAGGACGACCGGTTCTCTTCCTCTGTCGTTCTCGGAGTCCGTTGTCCAGCCTGGTGGCTAGGGAGATCAATGAATCCAGGCTGTTCGTGTCATCCCTAGCCGCCAGCTCATTCTTTACCTTGTCACAGAGGCCTTGCCGGAATATCATTCCAGCCCGAGTCGGCCGCTAGCGTCCGGAATTCCACGGAGTATTCTGCAACACTACGTGATCCTTGATGAAGCGCGGGTAGCCGCTTAGCGGCATCTTTATCGCGGACGGGATGGCCAAAAATCTTCCTTATTTCTGAGATGAAGGTGGGGAAGGAAGAGCAGGTCTCTGGCTGATTATCCCAAATCGCGGTGGCCCACGCTAAGGTATTTCCTCATAACAACCCCATAACGTAAGCTATTTTAGATCTGTCGATGGCGTACGTGGATGGCTGCTGCTCGAACACCAGGGAGCATTGCACCAGAAAAGCCCGGCACTTCCCCAGATCTCCGGCGCAAGGTCCTGGTTCGGGGACGTGCGGCTCCCTTAGCGGACGTGTTGTTGACGCCTCGGGCGTCACCACTACAGACTTCCAGGCTGGTCAGACGGAGTTCCCGGAGTCGACAGGGTAAGATGGGCGGATACTCGGTCGACCTGTTCACTGACCTTCCTTACGTTTACTGACAGGGAAGGGAGGTTTTCCATGACTTCCCGGAGCAGCTGATCGTGTAAGCCCAGTAGGGAGCCCTGGCTGGCGAGGGCTTGTTGCAGAGGATTCGTGTCCGCTGGGTTCATGTTGGCCAGTTTGTTCTGTTGCACGGGGTGACTGAGGAGAACCCTAGTACAGGACACCGGCACATCCACTGAGTTGAGGATGCTGGCATAAACATGAACGTAGAACAGCAAACCGGAGGAATCTTGACAAGGAGACGGGATTTACAGGGACTATTTTGAGACTAGAGCAGAATTTAAAACTAACAGCTCTAATCGGACAAGAGAATGAAGTATCACACGAGAATGGACCAACAAACTGGCAACCTGCGTTAGTGACGCCATCGTACTCATTTCACAGTCTCTGATGAAAACCAGGTGTACTGTAACTAAGTAAACTAGCAGCAATTGGAAATCTAATGACTGAAATTAGGGCATTGTCAGGGAGAAAGGAGCATTAAAGGGGAACAGCCAAACGGAACCATGACACAGATCTCCGTGTTAAATTTCAACAAATGCTGTTTACAGCTTTTTATAGCAATATATGTAATGTAAAGTTTCACATGGTTTCCAGAATTGGTTCTGCCTACACTATTCATCAAAAGGTGCTAATCCTGGTAAGATTTATAAACAGAAGAAATGGAAGATTCAATGCTGGGGGAACTCTGCAGGTCGGGCAGCACCCATGAAAATGAACAAATTGTCAGTGTTTTGGGCCGAGACCCTTCTTCGGGACTGGAAAGGAAGGGGGAATATGCCAGAATAAAAAGTTGGGGAGAGGGGAAGGAGGATAGTTAGAAGGTGATAGGTGAAGCCTGGCGGGGGGGATAGGTAAAGGGATGGAAAAGGAGGAACCTGATAGGAGAAGACAGTGGACCATGGGAGAAAGGGAAGAAAGAGGGTCACCAGGGGAAGGTGATAGGTAGGTAGGAAGAGGTAAGAGGTAAGAGCCCTGCGTGGGAATAGAAGAAGCAGGGTGGGGGAGGAATTTTTTTAACCAGAAGAAACTGATATTCATGCCATCAGGTTAGAGGCTACCCAGATGAAATACAAGGTGTTCTTCCTCCATCCTGAGGGTGGCCTAATTATGGCACGAGAGGGGACCATACACTGACACGTCAGAATGAGAATGAGAATCGGAATTAAAATGTTTGATCACTGGGAAGATTCAATTCTCTTCTGTGAAAGAGCTCTTCTTTTCAATCTCAAGAACCACTTCCATCCTAAATGCTCTAAATTTTATAAAATTTTGGTCTTTAATACTGGTCACAAACTCCTAAATTTCCGACTCTAAATTCTGGAACTCCCTCCTTAATTACATTGTTGGAGCAACTTCACTAGAGAGAATGCAATGAATTAAGTTGGCAGCCCACCAACAGCTTCAGGCTAAACAATAAATCTGATTTTGCCTGCGATGCCCAGATCCCAAAACATGAATTGAAATTGTTATCTGTAAATTCCTGTATAGAGTCTCCATGCACTTATAGCTCTTTTAACACTTCAACCATCAAGATCACAGAAATGCCCTGTGCACAGATTCAAAGCAGTAGACCACCTCACAATCCATCCTCAATCTGCCCCACCTATGGAAGAGATCTGGTTTCCACATTGGCCTCACTACCCACCTCAGAACTAACAAAACTAGAGTGGTAGCAAGTCATCATTGATCCTGACTGACTTGATAAGAACATTCCTTAAACCTGCAACTTTTAAATACTTTTTAACTTTAAAATTTTCCCTGTTTGTGTGCACCAACAATTCCTGTTTCTCAGTTCTAAAGAATACAAAAGTGAATTCAGAAATAATTACCTGCAGGAGCCACCTATGATCAAAGTTTCATGAGAGCAGTGTTGTTGTGGAACCTGTTGGCACATTATTACCTTTTTATATATTTTCAGGGGACCAATGGTTGGAAAGAGGAGGTGTTCAAAAATGTGTCATTATGAAAACATGTTATCTTAACTTTCAAAATCAGTAAAATAGTAGGAAATCATGTGACAGTCTGATGTTGTAATCTAATATGAACGTCACATATTTTCTGAAGTTGTTGCATTCAGAAGAAGATATGAAGGACATATTAACAGAAAAATATAAAATGATGTTTAGCTTTACAAAGGAGCTTAGATTTATTTAAGTATAGCAAGGGTGTGGATGTCTTTACTGTCTCACAACAAAATAGTCGCAATAGGTTTTGATGGAATGCTATTGAAAGCAGCTCAAAGAGTGCACATTAACTCAAAACATGGGAGTCCTTCAGCCCATCAAGTTGATGCTAGCTATTAAGCACAAATTTACATTAAATAATTCTATTCATTCACCCCAAGATACAGAACTACTCACCAACTTACAGGGGCAAATTAACCTACCAAATCTCAAATCTTTACGATAGAACATAGAACTATCATTTATGTGCAGATCTCAGAGTTTTCTTAATGCCCCTACCTCATTTGCCTCTACCATCACCCCTTGCAGGGCATTCCATGCACCCAGGTCTCTCTGTGTAAAGAACTTCCTTCCAACATTCCCTTTATACTTTCCTCCGATCACCTTAAAATTAGGCTCCCTTGCGCAGCCATTTCCACCACGGAAACAAAGTCTCTGGATATCCACTCTATCTATGACTTCTATCATTTTGCATGCCTCTATCAGATCGTCTCTCATCCTCTTTCCCTCTAAAGAGAAGATCCTCAGATCACTCAACCTATAAGACATGCTCTCTAGTTCAGTCAGTATCCTGGTATATCTCCTTTGCAGCCTCTCTAAAACTTTCATATCCTTCCTGTGATGAGGCGACCAGAACTGAACACAATATTCCAAGTGTATTCTAATCAGAGTTTTATAGAGCTGAAATATTACCTCATTGCTCTTGAACTCAATCCCCCAGCTAACAAAGACCAACACACCATATGCTTCTTAACCACCATGTTAACTTATCCAGCAACTTTGTGTGTTCTATGGATGTGGACCCAAGATCCCTCTTTTCTGACACATGCCCAAGAATCCTACCGTTAACCCTGCCTTCAAATTCAACCTTCCAAAATGAATTACTTCACATTTCTCCGAGTTCAACTCCAACTGCCTCTTCTCAGACCAGATCCTCATCCTGTCAATGTCCTGAGGCAACCTACAGCAACTCTTCATACTATCCACATCTTTATTTAACCTCGTGTCTCTTCAAACTCACTAACTCACTCTTCCACTTCCTCATCCAAGTCATTGATAAAAATGACAAAGAGCAGGGGGCCCAGAACAGATCCCTGTAGATCACCACTGGTCACTGACCTCCAGGCAGAATATTCCCCTTCTACTACCACTTTTATGGGCAAGCCAATTCTTTACCCATACAACCTGGTTTCCCTGGATCTCATGCCTCCTGACTTTCTGACAGAGCCTATCATACGGAAACTTATCAAACACCTTAGTTAAGTCCTAGTACACCACAACTACGGCTCCACCAGGTGCAAGGAATCTGGAGTATCTGGAAGAAATTTATGCAGTCACAGCGAGAATGTGCAAATTCCACACAGGCTGCACCCAATGTCAGATTGAACTCTGTTCTCTGGAGCTGCGTGGTAGCAGCTCTGACAACTACAACCCTATGGGCATTCTTTGGAAGCACAGGCATTTAAAATGTGTTTTATTTTTAAGTTTGTTTTGCAAATGCTAACTCTTAGGGTTTCTTCAGCAAAGTTATAGAAGGAGGATTGTAGCATCATCAGCCAAAATAATGTCCGGCGTATGGGAAAATGTGCAACGACTGCGGTAAGAGTAATCATTTTTCACGCTGTTGCAGAAATAGAAAGAACATAAAACAAGTAAATGCAGTGCTTGAAAATGAACAGGAAGAGTTTTATATAAATGTGCTTTGTGAAAAAAAAGTAAGAATGACTGGACTATTCCATTGCAAGTGATCCAAAACAATATTTTTAGATTATGAAGACACGTAGTCCTCTTTTATTGTCATTTAGTAATGCAATCATTAAGAAATGTTACAATATTTCCTCCGGTGTGATATCACAAAACACAGGACAGACCAAGACTGAAAAAACTGACAAAACAACAATAGTTATAACATATAGTTACAACAGTGCAACAATACCATAACTTGATGAAGAAGTCCATGAGCACAGTAAAAGTTCAAAGTCTCTCAAAGGTCCCACATCTCACGCAGAGGGAGAAGGAAGAACTCTCCCTGCCATGCTGACCACAGTTCTACTCTGAGTCATCTGAAAACTTCGAGCTCTGATCAGCTCTCCGACACCGAGTACTGAACGCCATCTCTGTCTGAACAATTCGACCTCAACCTCGGTCGCCAACAGCAGGCAAACCGGGGATTTTGAGGCCTACCCTCCGAAAGATTCCCGACCAAGCAGTAACGACAGCAGCAAATGAGCGTTTCAGAAATTTCTCCAAATGTTCCTCTGTGCTTTCATGTCGATCTCCATCAAATCAGAATTGCCCATGGCCCCTATTTAACAGATACAATATCATTTTTCACCGGAGGCCTTCACACGCATGGTGCACTGCTCTCTCTCCTCCCACTGTTTAAACTTGATACTGGAGTACAAGTAAATGTTCTTGCAGAATCTGAGTTTAATGCATTAAAGCCAAGACCAAAGTTACATAAGACAAATATAAAAGTGACTGGGTATTCAGGTGCAGACATTTCAGTTAAAGGAACATGTGTGACAAAAGTATCACACAAAAATATTCTGCGCACGCTTTCATTTGTGGTGGTGCCAAAGAATGTATATCAATACTGGGTTTATCTTCCTGTGAGAGTCTGAATTTGGTGAAAAGGGTACTAGTCTTGGACAGTGACACAGAGTCAGAATAGGGTGACTTGATGAAAGAGTATAAGGACTTGTTCAAAGGGCTTGGTTGTCTTCCAGGAGAGCACACGATTAAAATTGACAGCACAGTGCCACCCGTAGTACATCCATGTAGAAAAGTGCCTTTTGCATTATGTCATCAACTGAAAACAGAGCTTGACAGAATGCAACGGCTAGGAGTCATAAAAAAATTTGATGAACCAACTGAATGGGTCAATTTGCTGGCATTGTTGATAAGAAAAATGGAAAACTGAGGATTTGCTTAGATCCAAGAGACGTGAATCGAGCCATTAAATGAGAGCATTTCAAATTGCCCATCTGTGAAGAAATTATGTCACAGTTTGCTAATGCAAAGTACTTTAGTAAATTAGGTGCGTCCTCTGGATTCCGGCAACTTACACTAGATGAACCGAGTTCAAAGTTGTGTACCTTTAACACTCCTTTTTCCAGATAATGTTTTCTTCGGCTTCCATTTGGAATTGCATCAGCTCCTGAAGTGTACCATAAAACCATTCACATGCTATATGAGCACATTGAGGGTGTGGGTACATCCATGGACAATATTATTGTTTAGGGATCATCTAAACAAGAGCATGATGCCAGACTCAGACAAGTCTTTGAGGCAACATGCAAGGCAAACCCGAAGTTGAATAAAGACAAGTGTCAGCTAGGAGTGACTGAACTTAACTTTGTGGGTGATATCATCAGCAATGAGGATGTGCATCCTGATCCATTGAAGGTTTCTGCTATTGAGAACACGCCAAGACCACAATGTAAAAAGGATGTTCAAAGGTTCATGGGAATAGTCAACTACATGGGAAGATTCATACCCAATCTTTCGGAACAGCTTGCTCCAATGAGGCAGCTAATAGAAAAGAAAAACAGATGGAGCTGGAATCATGAACAGGAGAAGGCATGGCAAAATCTCAAGGAAGTGCTCACTAAAGAACCTGTGTTGAAATTCTGTGATGCTGAGAGACCCATCAAAATCCCATGTGATGCATGTCAATCAGGCTTAGGGCAGTATTACTCCAGAAACATGATCAGGAATGGTTACCAGTGGCATATGCATCTCGTTCATTATCTGATCCAGAAACAAGGTATGCCTAAATTGAAAAAGAATTGCTCAGCATTATGTTCGCTTGCGAGACATTTCATCAGTTTGTGTCAGGGCAATCTATTGATGTTGAAACTGATCATAAGCCTCTGCTTGCATTGTTTCACAAAACTTTAAGTGGCTGTCCTTTGTGAATTCAGCGAATGATGACCAAATTGCAGATATGTATTGAATGTGTCATACACACCAGGAAAATTCATGTACACTGCTGACACACTTTCCAGAGCTGTGGATCCAACAACAAAAGACAGTCACAGGGATGCTGTTGATATTCAGACCTTTGTTGATATTGTTACATACCTCATGGATATCTTGTGACTGTCTTATGAGGATGATGTAATGGTCTTGTGGAGGTCACATGATGTAAATTTTCCCGCTGATGTGAGGTCACGTGATGACCTGTTCTCAACAGGTATATACAAGGGTAGACCCCTGGTGATGCAGTTAGTTTTTCCCTGTTGAGTTTTAAGTTTAGTTCGTTAGTTACTCTGTATTGCTGCGTATTTTTTTATGATGCAGTTTCATTTTAAAATGGAGTTTTACTTTCTATTGTAAGGTACAGAAGTGTTGCGCCGGTAGTTTCTCCAATCGCTGCCAAGTTTGTTGATGTACCTTTTCAGTAGTATTGGAGAGTGAAGACGGGAACCTGAAAGAGTTGTTCGGCAGTTTTGGAGAGGATCGACCATTATTGAATTCATTCACGTAAGAGTGATCTGCATGAGATAACCTCTGCTAAAAGCAGCAGAAAATGTTGTGCAGTATCTAGTCTATGGAGGAAGAAGGTCAGTGCCTTCAAACCATTTTATTTCCATCGTCGTGAATCCTGCAGACAAGGCAGGTTCCAACTGGGATCAGCAGTAACGTCATGTCTTCGAGGAATTCTTTACTTCGGGAAAGTCTCTCCTAATTGACTGTATAAATGTCTTGGACTTTCAAATTCACCATTCCAAAAACTGTGTTCTAATTTACCACTGTGTTCGCATTTACCGCTTTAAGAACTAGTACTGAGTTTGGCGGTTTGTTAAATGGCCGCATAGCAGTTTACTTCCGGTTAAGGTTTTCATTTGTTTATCTTTTTACTACTTTTGAGTGGAGTTTAATAAATGCTTATTTGTTTATAAAACCTGACTCAATTCTATATTCATTGTTGCCGGTCACATAACATAATTTGGGGGCTCGTCCAGGATTTCAACCCGAGACTTCTCGGAGGATTGTTCCGATTTTGAGCTTAAGTGCTTGTTTAATTGTAAACCTGATTTGGAAAAGGGAAATACTCAATTCTTTTGTTTAATTGGTGTGTGGGTGGTATTCCGAAGCAATGACTATTGACGACTTTATGAAATTGCCAAACACGGAGTTTTTAGCAAAGGTGAATAAGGGTGATGTATCCGAGATTGCTAGAAGGTTGGACCTTAAAGGAATTACAAAGGTTACAACAAAGCCCATAATTCAGAGAAAAATCACGGAACATTACATACATTTAGGTGTTTTTGATGAAGCAGAGTTAGATAAGTTCCCTGTAAGTAAAGCAGCGATCCAGTTACACATGGAACAGGTAGTATTAGCAAAACTTAGAGTAGAAGCTGACTTAAAACAGAAACAATTCGAAGCTGACTTGATGTAGGTTAGAAGCTGCAGATAAACAGAGGGAATTTGAAGAAAGAGAAGCAGATAAAAGGAGGGAATTTGAGCTACAGATGGGGAAATTACAATCCAAGAATCAGGCTTCTGGTTCTAAGAAACAGTTTGTTGCTAGTTGAGAGGTTATTTTGGCTCCTCCATTTAATGAAGCAGAAGTGGACAAATATTTCCAACATTTCGAAACTTTTGCTCTGAGTTTAGAGTGGCCAAAAGAGCAATGGCCAGTGTTGTTACAAAGTGTAATTAAAGGCAAGGCACAACAAGTTTATACAGATGTAAATGCTGAGCAAGCACTGGTTTATGATACTGTGAAACAGCATATATTAAAAGCATATGGACTGGTTCCGGAAGCTTATCGAGGAAGATTCAGAAATTTGAAGAAATCTGTGGAAAAAAAAACTTACGTGGAATTTGCCTACGAGAAATCTGTATGTTTTGAGAGATGGGTTTCCTCTAAAAATGTGAATGGGAAGCATAATAAATTAAAAGAGTTGATTTTACTGGAGGAATTTAAATGGAGCATTCCTGTTGAAGTGAGGACATACTTAAATGAAAGGGACACTGCTACATTGCAGAAGATTGCTAAATTAACTGATGAGAATGCTTTATTTCATAAGAATAAATTTTCTCCAGGTAGGGCTCTTAAAAGGAAAAATAGCACAGAGAGTCAAGGTAAACCAGAAATTAAATTTGAAGTTAGTGAGAAAGGCAAGGATGAAGGGAGACATGTGAAGGAAAGACATTTTGGTCCTATTTGTAATTATTAAGAAACCTAGACATGTAATAGCTAACTGTTTCTAATTGAAGAAGGAGAAGGAGGCAGTCCCAGATTCTTGTGTGCAACATATTGAAACACCTGTAAATCCACAGAGTTCAATAAATACCAATGAAGTTTTGTCAGAGTCTGACCAAGTTAAGAGGGGATATGAACATTTTATAACCGAAGAATTTGTATCCTTGAAGGAGGGATCCAATGCATACCAAAAAAAATTACTCAGATACTGGAGCTTCTCAATCACTAATGTTAGACAGTGTTCTAAAGTTTAGTGATGAGTCTGACATTGCTGAGGTCATCTATATAAGAGGAGTTGGGAGTGCCCTTATGCCGATACATTTGCATAGAGTAAATTTAAGGTCAGGGTTACTTACAGGGCTTGTTAAAGCAGGACTACAACCCAGTTTATCTGTGAATGATGTTTCTCATTTAGCAGATGGACTAGTTTTTCCTGAAGTGCTTTTGACAATAATGTCACAATGGGGTGCTGGAAATGGACCCAAATGCAAGACACAGACTCTGAAGTACAAGGAACAGAACTCGACTAGAGTAGTGACGTGTCAGGGCTCAGGCAAGGAGCAGGGACAAGAATGCAGATTTTGGCTAGGGAAAGCGGGACCAGGACTAGGAACCATGGACTGGGAAACAAGGTTTGGACTCCGAGCCTGAGACTGGACAAGGACCCAGAACCTGGGTCTTGCCTCAGGCTCGGACCCCGGAAGCAGGCAAGGACGTGACATGGCTTCAGGACATGACATGACTGGGGTCTAGAGGCCTGAGCTTGGAGACAAGACAATGCTCGGACTCCAAGCCTGAGACTGGACAAGGGCCCAGAGCCTTGGGCCCGGACCCCAGAACCAGGCAAGGACATAACATAGTTTGAGGCTGGGGTCTTGGGCCTTGAGCTTGGCTTGGGATCCTCGAGGCTTGGGTTCTTGGAGCTTGAGCTTGGCTTGGGGTCTGGGGTCTTGGGTCTTGAGCTTGGCTTGGGATGCTCGAGGCTTGGGGTCTTGGGTCTTGAGCTTGGCTAGGGATCGTTGAGGCTTGGGTTCTTAGAGCTTGGCTTGGGATCCTCGAGGCTTGGGTTCTTGGAGCTTGGAGTGGGATCCTCGAGGCTTGGGTTCTTGGAGCTTGAGCTTGGCTTGGGGTCTGGGGTCTTGGGTCTTGAGCTTGGCTTGGGATGCTCGAGGCTTGGGGTCTTGGGTCTTGAGCTTGGCTAGGGATCGTTGAGGCATGGGTTCTTAGAGCTTGGCTTGGGATCCTCGAGGCTTGGGTTCTTGGAGCTTGGAGTGGGATCCTCGAGGCTTGGGTTCTTGGAGCTTGAGCTTGAGCTTGGCTTGGGGTCTGGGGTCTTGGGTCTTGAGCTTGGCTTGGGATGCTCGAGGCTTGGGGTCTTGGGTCTTGAGCTTGGCTAGGGATCGTTGAGGCTTGGGTTCTCAGAGCTTGGCTTGGGATCCTCGAGGCTTGGGTTCTTAGAGCTTGGCTTGGGATCCTCGAGGCTTGGGTTCTTGGAGCTTGGCTTGGGATCCTCGAGGCTTGGGTTCTTGGAGCTTGGCTTGGGATCCTTGAGGCTTGGGTTCTTGGAGCTTGGCTTGGGATCCTTGAGGCTTGGGTTCTTGGAGCTTGGCTTGGGATCCTCGAGGCTTGGGTTCTTGGAGCTTGGCTTGGGATCCTTGAGGCTTGGGTTCTTGGGGCTTGGGTTCTTGGAGCTTTGCTTGGGATCCTCGAGGCTTGGGTTCTTGGAGCTTGGCTGCGGGATCTTTATCTTGAAATGCAGAGGCTGATAACTTGGAGACTGGAGCTGAGAGACAGACTGGGAACTGAACATCAATATAGAGCCGGGACTTATCCTTCGACAAGCCAGGACTCGTCTTTAATACAACACTAACATGAGACAGGACAGAACATAGACATAGAGCCGGGACTTATCCTACGACAAGCCAAGACTCAACTTCATCTCCACACCAAGGTGGGACAGGTCTCTCTGTCAGGTAACGGCAGAATGGCTGGACTTACCCAACAGAGGCAAGGACAAGACAAAAGAGATCCCCCCGCAGGGGAACAGCAAAACAGCCTGGCTTACCCCACAGAGGCAAGGACAAAAAGAGGCAAACACCAAAGAACAACAGACAGTTCCATCTCTGCTCCGGGGAAGCTCTGAGTCTCAGTTCAGCCAGCAACCTCAGTTGGCTACAGAAACAGCCAAATCCATACCACAAAAACTACTCCAATGAGTGGCAACAAGGCTCCATGAAGCAGTGGTCCTCCAACCAGGCCTAGAGATCACAAATGGTTTACTAGTCTTCCATCAGCAGGTTGCTCCAAGGGGGACTGACAAGACAAACCAGCAGCCCACAATCAATCCCAAGGCTACTTATATTGCAAGCCCAAAGATGGGAATCAGGTGCCTTTGATTTAGTCAAACAAGGGACAGCTGGAAGACCCGGAGTGCTGATCTATGGACCGGACCATGAACCGGAATGTGGACTTCATGGACCGGACCAAGTCAAATAAAGCCTAAGTCTGAGGAACCACAGAGGGATTCTAACACAGATTCTTCCTGTATTGTAACCCAAGCTATGGCTAAAAAGACTGATGTACAGGATGAGGTTGCTACCCATGACTGTTCAACTCGGGATGCGAATTTTGAGGATGTATCAGAAACTTTGTTACCTTCATTACTTGATCAGGAATTTGGTAGTAAGTCTGACCATAAAGATTTGTCTTTATCTCAGAAGGAGATGATAGCAGAACAGGGTAGAGATCCTGAGATAGTTAAATTAAAGGAACAAGCACTTCCATATAGTGAAATTGAGAAAGTGGCAGTAGGATATTATTTTGAAAGGGGAGTATTATTGAGAAAGTGGAGATCACCTATAATTCCAGCAAGTGAAGAATGGGAAGTTAATCACCAGTTCCTAAAGTTTATCGAAATGAGATTTTAACTTTTGCTCATAGTATGCCTTTGGGTGACCATCTAGGTATAAAGAAAACTATGAACAAGGTTTTTTTAACATTTTTACTGGCCTAGTTTGAGAAAAGATGTGGCGATATTTTGCAGGATGTGTCATATGTGTCAAATTGTGGGTAAACCTAATCAAGGTACTCCAGTGGCTCCACTGCAACCAATTCCAGCATTTGGTGAGCCGTTTTCCAAAATTATTATAGATTGTGTTGGCCCATTGCCAAAAACTAAAACTGGACATCAATATTTGCTGACCATTATGAACACAGCATCTAGGTTTCCAGAGGCAATGCCTCTTAGGAATATAACGGCTAAAACTGTGACAAAGGCTCTTATAAAATTCTTTACTTATTTTGGGTTGCCTAAGGAAATACAATCTGATCAAGGTAGTAATTTTACGTCCGGATTGTTTCAGCAGATAGTATATAAACTGGGAGCAAAACAGATTACCTCATCTGCATATCATCCAGAATCGCAAGAGATTCCATTCTACCATCAGAACTATGATTAGGACATATTGTGTAGAAAATGAAAATGACTGGGATGAAGGCATACATTTACTACTTTTTGCAGTATGAGAGGCAGTACCAGAATCATTAGGTTTTAGTCCTTTCAAACTTGTGGGCATAGAGTTTGAGGACCTTTGGCCTTGTTGAAAGAACAGTGGATTAATAAAGAGGTACACACTAATCTGCTGAATTATATTTTGAAATTCAAAGAAAGATTATATAAAGCTTGTAGCTTGGCTAAGGAAAATTTTAAATTGGCTTAGGAGAAAATGAAAACTTGGTATGATGAGAAAGCTAGGATGAGTTCACTTAAGCCTGGAGATAAGGTGTTGTTTCTTTTCCCGGTGCAAATGAACGCATTACAATCTAAATTTCATGGTCCTTATGAGATTAAATCTAAAGTAAATGATGTGGATTACGTGATAAAAACTCCAGATCGAAGAAGCCAACAGAGCTGTGTCATAAAAGTAAGATGAAGCTGTTTTATGAGAAAGAGGCTGCTACTATGACTGTTGTGGTCAATAATGAGTCTGATCTTTCTGAAAACCTAATGGATGATTCATCTGAGACTCATTTTAAATACAACATTATTTCTGCCAGGTTACCAAGTTCAACAATTCTTGAAAATATTAATGAGAAATTAGCTTATTTACAGCCAGAGCAGAGACAGCAGATGAAACAGTTAATTTTTAAATATAGGGATTTATTTCCAGACGTTCCTAAAAGAACCACTGTAGCTTCACATGATGTAAATGTTGGAGATGCAAAACCCATAAAACAACATCCGTATCGGATGAACAAGGAAAAATGTGAACTTGCTGAACAAGAAATTAAGTGTATGTTAGACCTTCTTATTCGAATTGGAGTTCACTGTGTGTTATGGTGCCTAAGCCAGACAATAGTATTAGGTTTTGTACAGGTTACAGGAAGGTGAACGCTGTGACAAAAACTGATGCACATCCAGTCCCTAGGGTAGATGATTGTGTGGATAAAGTTGGACAAGCAAATTTCCTTACGATGACTGATTTATGAAAAGGTTATTGGTGTGTTCCATTGACGGATAGAGGTAGAGAGATTTCTGCATTTGTAACTCCATCTGGGTTAAATGAATATAATGTTCTTCCATTTGGGATGAAGGATGCACCAGAAACTTTCCAGTGGATGATTAATAGTGTGATTCATGGGTTAAAAGATATAAATGCCTATATTGATGATTTAGTGACAGGAAATAATACTTGGAAAGCACGTATTACTGCGGTGGAGAAACTATTTGAGAGAGTTTCAAAAGCTAACTTAACTATTAACTTAACTAAAAGTGAATTTGGTAACCTACCTTGGTTATGTTGTGGGTCAAGGAAAATTAGCTCCTGTTCAGGCAAAAGTTCAGGCTATTTTAGAAGTACCCACTCCAACTGGTAAGAAAACTCTCAGAAAATTCTTAGGTATGGTAGGATATTACCGAAAATTTTGTAAGAATTTTGCGAATATTGCTCTTCCATTAACTAACCTCTTGAAGAAAAATGAAAAGTTTGTTTGGACAAAGCCTTGTCAAGAGCCCTTTGATAAATTGAAAACTATAACATGTGGTCAACCTGTACTCAAATCTCCTGACTTTGAAAAACCATTTTCATTAGCTGTAGATGCTAGTGATGAAGCTGTAGGAGCCGTTTTACTTCAAAGGGGTAAGGGTGATGAAGTTGATCGTCCAGCAGCTTATTTTTCTAAGAAATGTAATGCCCATCAAAGAAATTATTCAACCATAGAAAAGGAATTATTATCTCTTCTTTTAGCTTTACAACATTTTGAAGTGTATGTTGGTACGACTCAGAAACCACTCATAGTTTACACCAATCATAATCCATTAGTGTTTTTGAGTAAGATGAATAACAAAAATAGAAGATTACTAAATTGGAGTTTGATGTTACAGGAGTACAATATTTTGATAACCCATATTAAAGATAAAGATAATGTGATCGCTGATTGTCTAGATGTTAAATGTACAATGTAAATGTTTTTATGGAGTGATATTATAACACTTGTAACACTCCTACTGTATATGAGTTTGCAAAATGCTCTATCATAATACTGTGTATATTGTGCAAGTTGTAAATTTTATACATTTGTATTGTTTTTTGTAAATAGTTAATTGTTAAAATTTTACTCCTAAATGGAGGGAGGTGTTACATACTTCATGGATATCTTGTGACTGTCTTATGAGGATGATGTAATGGTCGTGCGGAGGTCACATGATGTAAATTTTCCCGCTGATGTGAGGTCACATGATGACCTGTTCTCAACAGGTATATATAAGGGTAGGCCTCTGGTGACACAGTTAGTTTTTCCCAGTTGAGTTTTAAGTTTAGTTCGTCAGTTACTCCATATCGCTGCGTATTTTTTTATGATGCAGTTTTGTTTTAAAATGGAGTTTTACTTTCTATTGTAAGGTACAGAAGTGTTGCGCTGGTAGTTTCACCAATCACTGCCAAGTTTGTTGATGTATCTTTTCAGTAGTATTGAAGAGTGAAGACGGGAACCTGAAGGAGTCATTCGGCGGTTTTGGAGAGGATCGACCACTATTGAATTCATTCACGTAAGAGTGATCTGCATGAGATAACCTCTGCTAAAAGCAGCAGAAAAGGTTGTACAGTATCTAGTCTATGGAGGAAAAAGATCAGTGCATTTAAACCATTTTATTTCCGTCGTCGTGAATCTTGCGGACAAGGCAGGTTCCGGCTGGGATCGGCAGTAACGTCGAGTCTTCGAGGAATTCTTTACTTCAGGAAAGTCTCTCCTAATCGACTGTATAAATGTCTTGGACTTTCAAATTTACCATTCCAAAAACTGTGTTGTAATTTGCCACTTTAAGACTATGTTCGCATTTACCACTTTAAGAACTAGTACTGAGTTTGGCAGTTTGTTAAGTGGCTGCATAGCAGTTTACTTCCGGTTAAGGTTTTCATTTGTTTATCTTTTTACTAATTTTGAGCAGAGTTTAATAAATGTTTATTTGTTTATAAAACATGACTCAATTCTATATTCATTGTTGCAGGTCACATGACAATATGATTATAGAGACTGCACCTGTTGCTCCCGAAAATTTGGAACTGCTGCGTCTTGAGACAGAGAAGGACAGAATTCTCAGTCAGATAATACAATTGGTGATGGATGGATGGGCAGATAATAAGCATGACTGTACCTCAGAAGTACAAGAATATTGGAACCACAGATCAGAACTTTTGTTGTGGATGGGATATTGTACAAAGGTAGCAGAATCGTGATTCCAAAAAGTCTCCGAAAATAAATGCTTGGGAAAACTCATGAAAGCCACCTAAGTATTGAAAAATGTAAGAGAAGGGCACGGGAAGTGATGTTTTGGCCTAGGATGAATCAAGAAATTGCAGAATTGGTGTCTTCTTGTCAAACATGCCTTGAATAACAACCTAGCAGCCCTAAGGAACTACTGCATCCACATCCTAGTCCTCAGACACCTTATCAGAAGGTAGGTGTTGATCTTTTTATAACTGACAACAAAGATTATCTATTAATAACACTCATTATATCCTGAAGTGTATGGTCTGAGCAGAACAACAGCAGAGAATGTAATTGCATGCATGAAATCGGTTTTTTCCAGACATGCTGTACCTGATGAATTTTTCACAGACAATGGTCCACAATTCAAAGGTGAATGCATGAAACATTTTGCTCATGAATGGGGCTTTGTTCATACAATATCTAGTCCATTTTTCCCTCAGTCCAATGGATTAGTTGAGACGTCGGTAGGAATGATCAAGAAACTGATACACAAAGCAAAAGATAGCGGAGGTGATTTTTATAAAGCTTTATTAGCCTATAGCAGTACTCCACTTGAATGTGGATTTTCACCTGCTCAGCTCTTGATGGGAGGCCATTTGAGATCCAATCTGCCAATAGATGAGAGCCTTCTGAGAACAGAGGGAGGTGAGCAAGTGAAAAGATGGAAAGATGAACACAAAGCAAAGCAGAAAACATACTTTGACAGATGTTCTTGTCCATTAGCTGAACTGCACCAAGGAGATGAAGTAAGGATACAAGACAAAATGAACACATGGACACAGAAAGCCACAGTACTTGAAGAAGTACAACCCAGATCATACATGGTCCAAATAGAAGAAGGAGCAGTGTTAAGAAGAAATCACAAATACCTCAAGAAAGAGCCAACTTCAGAGTTTCAGTTAACTGATGCAGACCAGACAAAACATGGAAGTAACAACGAAACACAAGAACTGTGTGAACCACTTCGAAGGTCTACTCGTGTTCTTAAACCCCCAGAGAGACTGGTAGAGACATGTTAAATTATGCATTTGCTCTGGTCAATGTTGCTAATTGTTTTTCTTTTTAAGGAAAGGAAGATGTGGTGATATGACGTGTAAGAACGTGATTGGAGAGAGTTCTGAGCATGCACGGGAATAATAGAGAAACATGGTATTGTAAAAACATTGTGGTTGTTAAATAAAAGTTATATTTCTTTCAGCAGATGGTTCTTTATTAGTAACCCGCGATATGTATGAATATACAAAACACAACAAGGATCATTTCCTGGAATGTGAGTGTGGCCTCCGTCGGTTGTGGTCGACCATGGGTACTGCGCCTCTGGTAGTCACTGGGAGTGGCCTCTCCAAGGCGCAAGCCAGAGCAGAGTTTATATGGCGATCCGTCTGTTGCCCATCCAGTGGGACCCCCCTCTCCATGTTGATGACGGGTCCAAAGGAACGACGAAAGTCGATACAGTTTGGTGCCAGCAGCATCGCAGGAGTTGCCGTGCCGGTGCTGGGTACAGCAGTCAGCTGCCTTTGGGACTCCGACTCCGGATTTTTCCTCGGGATTTACTCCTGAAGCCTTTCCCGTGAGCGGGTATAGCCGCAAGGCAGCGAAGGTTTGAAATTGGAGTTTTCCCTCTTCTAGAGCTACCATCCGTGGTTAACGAGCTCCAGCTGCCTGGAGCAACTGGTTTTAAGGCACCAGTGGCCCCCCTTGTGCCCTTCTCCTGTCAGTGAGATCAGCTCTGCCAGGCATAAGAACTATGCCACATGTGAAGGCCAAGAGTTGGACTTGGTTGTCAGAGGCTATTTGAGACACATGTCATGAAGAGCATTTGTTTAGCAGTGTGAGTTCGTCCCTACTACCACCCTTCGGCTATGACTACCTTTGGAGCTTCCCTGGAATAGTAAGCCCTTTATAGGTGAGCAATTATTTGCTTACGTTAGTCTAGGCATTCCCATTGGCAAAATGAATTCATATATCATCACCACATCATAAGAACTGTTTGACTGAAAAAGTGGACAGCCTCCAAATGGATGAAATAGCTTGGCAACCAAACTGAAAATAATGAACCGTCTAAGGTATGATAATTAGGTCAGAGTAACTAAGAAGTATAGCAAGCTAGGTATCAGCCATGGCTCAATGGGAATAAACCGATCTCCATGTCTAAAGGCTGTGAGTTCAAATTTCAATCCAGTCACTCACTGAACCATAGACCAGTACAGCACAGATTCAGCTCTTCAGCCCAATCAGTCCATGCTATCCACAATGCTCACCCACCTAGTCCCAATTTCCTGTGTTTGGGGCAAACCCCTCGAAGCCCTGTCCTTCTATATATCTGTACAAGTACTTCTTGACTGATACTATGGTGCTTGTCTCAACCACCTTCTCTTGCAGCTTATACTCACCACCTTCTGTGTGAAAAGGTTTCCCCTCAGGTCCTCTTCAAATCTTTCCCCTCTTGAGCTAAATTAATGCCACTTTGCTTTGGACTCATCTACCCTGGCAAAAAGACTGTTACCATCCACTTTATCTATGCCTCTCATAATTTTAAATATTTCTCTAAGGTCTCTCCTCATTCTCTTCCAGTTTAAGGTGACTGCTTACTGATAGTTCAAAAGGGAGGGTGTTCCAGTCACCGGAGCTGGTGTCGATGTCAGAGATGGAGTTGGAGCGAACAATTCGGAGAGGTGCTGAGGCAGAGGACCTTCGCTGTCCATCCACCTAAGCCAGGATTGAGGTTTGATCAACATCAAGCCAACTTATAAAGGTTGAGAATGGCCTCGGTTTAGGTGGCAAGGTATCATCGTGCAGGGCCTGTGTCCTAGTGTTCAGTACAATCAGGTAACTGGTCGATTTAAATGCCAGCCTAGAGAGACTGGAAAGGCAGGATGTCAGGACTCAAGGCAAGAATTGGAGGGAAGGTGAGGGGAGGGGAGGGAAGGGGAGGGTTAGAAAGGGGAGGGAGAGAAAGTTGATAAGAGTTATCAGAGTGAAAAGTTCAAGAATTCAATCATAAGTCTATAAGGCCACAACATGTGTAAGAGAGAGATACCTTGTGTAAGCAGATAGCTCCAGGAGCACCTCACCATTCACCATGAGCAGTTCCTGTACATGAGTGAAAAGAGATTAAATGTGGGAGCAGGATACTATCCTTCAAGTGCAGTGGCACTACGCCTATCGAGTCACTTTCAAAGACTCTACAACTCATTTAATATTTATTCTTTATTTATTTATCATACTTATACTTATTTGCTTTTTTTTGTTTTCTATTTGTACAGTTTGTTATCTTTTGCACATTGGTCATCCATTCTATTGCGGGTGGTTTTCATTGATTATCTTGTTTCTTGTACTTACTGTGAATGCCCACAAGAAAATGAATCTCAAGGTTGCATATGGTGACATGTATACATACTTTGAAAATAAATTTACTTTGAACTTTGATCTATAAGCCGATTTTTTTCTTCTACAGGAGCAGGAACAGGTTCACTCACTCGGACACCTCTCTGTCAAGAGCATTATTAACCTGGCTGCTGACGCTCGGTGGAGAACTTTGGTATGGACCTCTCAGTTCACTATAACCTCCTGCTAGGGCATGATACTCCTGCAGTCAGCCAGTGAAGGACGAAACCTCTGTAAATCAAGGTGTGTCAGCTGCTTCTGCCCTAGGACCATGCAGACTGGCGCAGAATTATCCAATTTACCTCCTGGAAGCCCGCCTAGTCTGCAGGCTGGAGACACTGTATTCTGTTCTTGCACTGTAATGGGCACTTTGGAAAGCTAACCATTTTCCAGTAGGTGTTGGAGTTGCCTTGTGAAATCTAAGAGGCTCATCATTGAGTGAGCACATGACATAACACAGGGAAAGTCAGCAGGATCCTGCACAGCTGATAACTCTTCTGTCACAAAAGTCCATATTTGCTTTGGGTACCTGGAATGTGAGAACCATGTACCAGGCAGGAAAGTCCATCATCATAGAATGGATATCAAGATTCATACCAAGAAAATCCAAAATCAGAATCCTCAACTCAGATGTTAACACAGTGCTCTGATATGGCTCTGAAACCTGGAGAACAACAAAGAAGACATGACAAAAACTGGAGGCTTTCATCAACCAGTCCCTGAGAGGGATCCTAAACATCAAATGGACTGACAAAGTAACCAAACAGACACTGTGGGAAAACACCAATCCATAAAGATAAAATACACAAATTGGCCCTACCTTGAGGAAACCAACCAACATCACTAGGCAGGCATTAAAATAGAATCCCCAAAGAAAGAGAAAAAGGGATGTGTAAAGAACACATGGAGAAGAGACATTGAGGCTGAAATTAGATGATAGGGACACTCCTGGTCCTCCCTTGAGAAATTGGCTCAGAAGAGAGGATGATGGAAAAAGGAAATCATTGATGGCCAACAGTGCCTATATACACCCCCCTTAGAAATCCTTATGTTGGTTTTACAACATTGAATCACAGGGGATTTAATTTGGCTTTTTTGACATTGATCACCAGAAAAAAACTCTTTTGTGTCAAAGTGAAAACAGATCTCTATAAAGTGATTTAAATTAATTATAAATATAAAACACAAAACAATTGATTGCATAAGAATTCAATCCCCTAACCCCCTTTAATATGACACACCAAATTATCACTGGTGCAGCCATTTGGTTTTAGAAGTCACATAATTAGCTAAATAGAGATCTGTCTTTGGAGAGTTATGTGCAGTCAAGGAGTTTCAATTGATTGTGGTAAAAATACACCTGTATCCAGAAGGTCCAACTGGTGGTGAATCAATATCCTGTCCAAAACTACACCATCAAGACAAAAGAACACTCCAAGCAATTCTGCAAAAACCTTAGTGAAAAACACAAGTCAGGATTTAGATACAAGGAAATTTCCAAGACACTGAATATCCCTTGGAGGACAGTTAAGTCAATCATCAAGAAATTGAAAGAATATGGCACAGAGGTAAAGTTGCCTAGAGCAGGCTGTCCTCAAAAACTGAATGACTGTGTAAGAAGGGGATTAGTGAGGGAGACCACCAAGAGACCTAAGACAACTCTGGAGGAGTTACAAGCTTCAGTGGCTGAGATGGGAGAGACAGCACAAAGGACAACTGTTATCCGGGTGCTTCACCAATCACAGCTTTATGTAAGACCATAAGGTCATAAGATACAGGAGCAGAAGTAGGGTATTCGGCCCATTGAGTCCTCTCTGCTATTCAATCATGGGCTGATCCAATTCTTCCAGTCATCCCCACTCCCCATATGCCTTCTCCCCATACCCTTTGATGCCCTGGTTAATCATGAACCTATCTATCTCTGCCTTTAATGAACCCAGTGACTTGGCCTCCACACCTGCTCATGACAACAAATTCCACAGATTTACCACCTTCTGACTAAAGTAATTTCTCCGCATCTCTGTTCTAAATGGACGTCCTTCAATCCCAAGTCATGCCGTCTTGCCCTAGACTCCCCTACCATGGGAATTAACTTTGCCATATCTAATCTGTTCAGCCCGTTTAAGATTCAGAATGTTTTGATGAGATCCCCCCTCATTCTCCTGAACTCCAGGGAACACAGCCCAAGAGCTGCCAGACGTTCCTCATACGGTAATCCTTTCATTCCTGGAATCATTCTCGTGAATCTTCTCTGAACACTCTCCAATGTCAGTATATCCTTTCTAAAATAAGGAGCCCAAAACTGCACACAATACTCCATGTGGTCTCATGAATGCTTTATAGACCCTCAACATCATATCCCTGCTGTTATATTCTACACCTCTAGAAAAGAATGCCAACATTGCATTCGCCTCTTCACCACCAACTCAACCTGGAGTTTAATCTTTAGAATATCCTGCACAAGGACTCCCAAGTCTCTTTGTATCTCTACATTTTGAATTCTCTCCCCATCTAAATAATAGTCTTCTCGTTTATTTCTTCCACAAAAGTGCATGACCATACATTTTCCAACATTGTATTTCATTGGCCACTTCTTTGCCCTTTTCCCTAAACTATCTAAGTCTCTCTGCAGGCTCTCTGTTTCCTCAACACTACCCGCTCTTCTACCTCTTTTGGTATCACCAGCAAATTTAGCCACAAATACATTAATCCTATAGTCCAAATCATTGACATACATTGTAAAAAGCTGCGGTCCCAACATCGACCCCTGTGGTACTACACAGGTAACTGGCAGCCAGCCAGAATAGGATCACTTTATTCCCACTTCTGTTTTCTGCCGATCAGCCAATGCTCCGCTCATGTTAGTAACTTCCCTGTAATTCCATGGGCTCTTATCTTGCTAAGCAGCCTCATGTGCGGCACCTTGTCAAAGGTCTTCTGAAAATCCAAGTAGACCACATCTACTGCATTTCCTTTGTCTACCCTGCTTGTAATTTTCTCAAAAAATTGCAGTAGGATAGTCAGGCAGGATTTTCCTTTCAGGAAACCACGCCAGCTTTGGCCTATCTTGTCAAATGCCTCCAGGTACTCCGTAACCTCATCCCTAACAATTGATCCCAACAACTTCCCAGTCACTGATGTCAGGCTAATAGGTCTATAGTTTCCTTTCTGCTGCCTTCCACCCGTCTTAAATAGCAGAGTTACATTTACAATTTTCCAGTCATCCAGTACAATGCCAGAATCTATCGACGCTTGAAAGATCATTGTTAGTACCTCCAAAATCTCTCCAGCTACTTCCTTCAGAACCCAAGGGTGCATTCCATCAGGTCCAGGAGATTTATCCACCCTCAGACCATTAAGCTTCCTGAGCACCTTCTCAGTTGTACTTTTCACTGCGCATACTTCACTTCCCTGACACTCTTGAATGTCCGGTATACTGCAGATATCTTCCACTGTGAAGACTGATGCAAAATACGCATTCAGTTCCTCTACCATCTCTGTGTCTCACATTACAATATCTCCAGTGTCATTTTCTATTGGTCCTATATCTACCCTCAATTCTCTTTTACCCTTTATATACTTAAAAAAGCTTTTAGTATCATCTTTGATATTGGTCGCCAGCTTCCTTTCATTATTCATCTTTTCATTTCTGATGACCTTCTTAGATTTCATCTGCAAGTTTTTAAAAGCTTCCCAATCCTCTATTTTCCCACTAGCTTTGGCTTCCTTGTATGCCTTCTCTTTTGCTTTTATTTTGGCTCTGACTTCACTTGTCAGCCACAGTAGTGTCCTTTTTCCATTCAAAAATCTCTTCTTATTTGGAATATATCTGTCTTGCACTTCTGTCATTTTTCGCAGAAACCACAGCCATTGCTGCTCTGCTGTCCTTGCTGCTAGTGTCCCTTTCCAGTCAATCTTAGCCAGTTCCCCTCTCATGTCATTGGAATTTCCTTTATTCCACTGAAATCCAGACACATTGGAAGTTAGTTTCTCCTTCTCAAATTTCAAAGTGAACTTTCAGTCCAGTATTTGTTGCTTTCTGTTTTAACTGCACCACGCCTCTATTGCCCTGTAATTCATCCCACTGTATGTGATTATGCCTCATCTCCTCCCTGTCCTTACTTTCATTTCTGTTGCACGCTAGCTTTGATTTATTTCGGTTTCCTCTTCCACAAACCTATCATTCCGGTTCCTATCCCCCTGCCAAATTAGTTTAAACCCTCCCTAACAGCTCTATTAAACCTGTCTGCTAAGATATTGGACCCCTTTGGGTTCAGGTGTTATCCGTCCTTTTTGTACAGGTCCCACCTCCCCCAGAAGATGCCCCAATGATCCAGGAACCCGAAGCCAGTCTCTCAGCCATGCATTAATATGCCTGATCATGCTATTCTTGTGCTCGTTAGCACGTGGCACAGACAGAAATCCCAAGATTACTAACTGGATCTCCTGCTTTTCAGCTTCTTACCCAACTCCCCGAATTGTCTCTTCAGGACCTCCTCCCTTTTTCTACCCATGTCATTGGTACCAACGTGTACCAAGACTTCTGGCTGTTCACCCTCTCCCTTCAGAATACTCTGCACCCGATCCGAGACATCCTGTACCCTGGTACCAGGGAGGCAACACACCATGCGGGTATCTCTATCAGGCTGATAGAACCTCCTGTCTGTTCCTCTCAATATGGAATTCCCTATGACTAACACATTTCTCATCTTCTTTTCTACCTTCTGCACCATGGAACCAGGCTCAGTGTCAGAGACCCGATCGCCATGGTCATCTTCTGTTAGGTCACCACCCCCCCCACCATGGAGGGCCACAGGGGTGCTCTCTACTATCTGAGCTCTTCCCATCCCTTCCCTGATAATCACCCACTTACCTAACTCCTGCAGCCTCAGGGTGACTAACTCCTTGTAGCTCTTATCTGTCTCCTGCTCACTTTCCCTAATAAACTGTAGATCATCAAGCCGCAGCTCCAGATCCCTAACATGGTCTGTCAGGAGCTGCATCTCAGTGCACCTGATGCAGATGAGGCCATCTGGGAGACTGGAAGATTCCCAGGATTCCCACATCTGACACCCAGAGCCAAGTTCTAACCCTACAGATGTTCCTCTAAAACAAACAGGAAAGAAACTGGTCCACTCATCCACTTACCTCGCCAAAGCCCGAGAGTGGCAATGAGAAAGCCACTGTTGAAAATAACTCACATGAAATCTTGGCTAGCGTTTGCCAGAAGCCATGTGGGAGACTCTGAAGTCTCTATGAACATGTGGGAGGAAGAAATTTCTATGGTCTGATGAAAGCAAAATTGAACTTTCTGGCCATCAGACTAAATGTTATGTTTGGTGTAAACCAAACACCATACATCATCAAAAACACACCATCCCTACCGTGAGGCATGGTGGTGGCTGCATCATGCTGTGGGGATGCTTCACTGCAGCAGGCCCTGGAAGGCTTGTGAAGGTAGAGGGTAAAACACATGGAAATCCTGGAGGAAAACCTGATGCAGTCTGCAAGAGAACTGCAACTTGGGAAAAGATTTGTTTTCAAGCAAGACATTGACCACAAGCATAAAGCTAAAGCTACACAGGAATGGCTTAAAAACAACAAAGCTAATGTCCTGGAGTGGCCAAGTCAGAGTCCAGACTTCAATCCAATTGAGAATCTGTGGCTGGACTTGAAAAGGGCTGTTTACTCACGATCCCCATGTAATCTGTCAGAGCTTGAGCAGTTTTATAAAGAAGAATGGGGAAAAATTGCAATGTCCAGATGTGCAAAGCTGATAGAGACCTATCCACGCAGAATCAAGGCCATAATTGCTGCCAAAGGTACATCTACAAAATACAGACTTGAAGGGACTTCGGTAATCAATTATTTTGTGCTTCGTATTTGTAATTAATTTAGATTACTTTGTAGAGATCTGTTTTCATTTTGACACAAAAGTCTTTTTCTGTTGATCACTGTCAAAAAAGCCAAATTAAATCCACTGTGATTCAAAGTTGTAAAACAATAAAACATGAAAATTTCCTCGGGGTGAATACTTTTTATAGGCACTGTAGGTTCCTTCGGGAGCTAAGGGCCTTAGACGATACTTGTGAAATCTCATGTTGTCAGGAGAACAGTCATTCATGTGGCATTTAACTAGAGAATACTGCAAGCTGCATAACGTGTGTTTCTGTTACAGCAAAACAGAGCATTTTTTTTACATCTAGGAACTCCAATTTGCAATATCAGTAAACAACAGGAATTCTGCAGATGTTGGAAATTCAAGCAACACACATCAAAGTTGCTGGTGAACGCAGCAGGCCAGGCAGCATCTGTAGGAAGAGGTGCAGTCGACGTTTCAGGCCAAGACCCTTCGTCAGGACTTCGTGAGTCCTGACGAAGGGTCTCGGCCTGAAACGTCGACTGCACCTCTTCCTATAGATGCTGCCTGGCCTGCTGCGTTCACCAGCAACTTTGATGTGTGTTGCAATATCAGTATTTGGCTTTGCATGTATAATGCTGACAAAACATCCAATTTTGCTTTTTCTTCAGAAATGATCGTAAACACAATTCAATCTTTGTAAAATCTTTTACCAGGTACACAATACCAAAAATTCTAGGACCATGAGATTTAATTCCTTGCCATTTTGTCCTTGCTTGTGTTACATGTTCAAGGAGATCTGTGTTTTTTTTTTGTGAGAATGCTGTAATGGTCTTTTGGAGGTCACCTGATGTGATTTTCCCGCCGATGTGAGGTCACATGATGACATGTGCCCCCTGACTATATAAGGGTCGACCCAGGTGACGCAGTTGGTTTTTAGTTTGTAGATTTCCAGGTAGAACGTGCTGTATCTCCGTTTCTGTTGCGTGTTTGTTTTTGTGACGCAGTTTCAGTTTTAAAACAGTTTTGCATTCTATTGCAAGATACCATATTATTGGACTGGAAATTTTTGCTAGATGTGTTGATTTACCCAATTCCAACAGTAGAAGGGAGAGCGAAGAATTTATCGAAGAACAGGACCGAAGGATCGAGAGAAGTCGGCATCGTTTGGCAGTTTAATAAAGGATCGACCTTATTGAGGCTTCATTGGAGGAGCAGCTACCTGCATCGGAGATAACTCTTGCCAAAAAGAGCAAGGAGTTCATGCAACAGTGTGCTCCCTCTCTAAAAGAATTTAAGATCAGTTGTCTTAAACTGTTTATTTTTGGCATCGTGAATCCTGTGGACAGAACCAGCAGGAAAGTTGCATCTGTGAAGAAATCCTTTTCCAGAGAAGTCTCTCCCAATTGAACGTGTAAATCTGTTGGACTTTCGAATTTACCCTTTTAAGAGCTATATCTGACTTTATCGCTTTAAGAACTGTTTTTGTATTTAACGCTTTAAGAACCAGTGCCGAGTGACGGAGTGATTTGTTGAATGGCTGCATATCAGTTAACTTCCGGTTAAAGTTTTCATTTGTTTTTTTTTTACCTTATCGTTTATCCGTGTTTAATAAATGTTTGGTTGTTTTTATATAACCTGTCACGTTTGAAATTCATTGTTGCCGGTTACGTAACACTTGAGCCTAGACTGTGAATGATGATTTCAGTAATTCTTGTGAAATCCAAACTGAGCCTTAGTTATCAGCTTGCTAACTAGTGCTGGTCAATATCTTCCAACAGCCCTGATGACTGAGACTGCACGAGTGAAGTAATAATAAGTTTTGTATGGGCCCCCAAATTCTAAGAACCTTCTACAGGGGTACAATTGAGAGCATCCTGACTGGCTGCATCACTACCTGGTATGGGAACTGTACCTCCCTTAATCACAGGGCTCTGTGACAACCCAGTGCATCTGTAGTTGTGAACTTCCTGTGATTCAGGACATTTACAAGGACCTGCAGTCCTTGTAAAAGGGCCTGCAGGATCATTAGGCACCCAAGCCGGACCCAACCACAATCTATTCCAGCTGCTACCATGCAGGAAGCGGTACTGCAGTGTAAAAGCCAGGACCAACAGGCTCCGAGACAGCTTCTTCCACCAGGCCATCAGACTGATGAACTCACACTGACTTGAGTGTTCTATTTATTATGAATTACTATGATTGCACATTGCACATTTAGATGGAGACATAACATAAAGATTTTTACCCCTCATGTATGTGAAGGGTATAAGAAATAAAGTCAATTCAATTCAATTAATTGGATTGTATTGTGCTTTCTTGAGTAGTGCGCAGTTGGGCAAATTGCCACACTTGAAGATGAAATGCTTTTCTAGAACTTTTATTTGGATTTTTTTTGTCCAGTGTTGAGCGCTGCATTGTGTTCTGTTCTCAAGTATTTCCGTGCATTGTAATCCTTGAGTATCGTGCACAAAACGCTGAATCAACCCTGCAAATTAGGCAGGATCATTGGACAGAAATAATTAACGTTTAGAGTTGAAACCATTCATCAGGATTCACAACTTACTAACCTTAACCCTAATCCATCTGTTTTTTGGGAGGAAGCTGGAGCACCAGGAGAAAATCCAAACATCACAAGGAGAACATACGAACTCCTTACAGATAGCAGTAGAAATTGAACCCTGATCGCTGATCGATGGGACTGTAAAGCACTGCGCTAACTCATGTATTGCTGTGCTGCCTAACATTCTATTAGGTAGGACTTGTCCTTTTAGTTGATTGTGATAAATAAAATTAACCTTTTCAACTGCTATTTGACAGACATAATTATCTTAAATATGTAGTACACTTTATTAACCAGCTGCAGTGTTTGTCCTTTAGCAAGCTGCACTAAATGGCAGAACTGCGTCATTGTACCTATTTATAGATTATTGCATCCAGAGTGAAGAACTGCATGAGGAAAAGGGGAAAAGGGATAAAAATTAATTAAAGCAGCAAGAACAATATTAAGTTCATTTTTTGAATTATAGTCTTTCCTGATGAAAATTGTTTTCATAGCAATTAGCTGTTAACACTAACATGGCACTAATTCACATTTTCTGAGAAGAATCAAGGTGAAGAAAATTAGGGTGGAATTTTTTTCTACAATATAAGGGAAAAGAATGCAAAATGGAATCTCTGGAACAATCTTTTCATAATGTTCTGTCATGACTTGGTTCCATTCAAGTTTTATTCATTCTGCCTTAGTGCCTTCCACAGGTGGGTTGAGTGGAGCTTTATGGAGCAGATGGTGAGCAAATTTGTTGCTCATGAACTCCATATGCTCCCACTGTATGCCCTCCAGTGTCTCTGCACTTTCCTGTATTCCTTTATTTTGGCTGCCACTGCCCCAGGATTTTGCATGAGTGCAGAAAGACACCCCTAAAGTGTTTCCTCTGTCAGGTAGGTTTGCAGCTGGAGCTAGTGTCAGCAATACGAGTACATTTCCTGCTTCCATTAAACCCATCAGGTTCACCAGAAAAAAGTATGTAAACTTGTAAACAAAAGTGAAATTAAATCCACTTAGGTATTAATAACCTAAGAAACAAATGTTTCAGAGATCCTATTTTGCATTCTTTTCCCTTAATTGTAGAAAAAATTCCACCCTGATTTTCTTCACCTTGATTCTTGTTAGAAAATGTGAATTAGCGCCATGTTGGTGTTAACGACCTCCCTGGAGGAAGCAACAGTGATAATGAGTCTGGCCCTGTGGCTAGAAGGGGAGGGAACTGAGGAGGATGGCAGCAGTAATAGGTGACTCTACAGTCAGGGGGACAGATAAGCAATTCTGTGGATGCAAAAATGAAACATTGTTGATAGTTTGCCTCCCAGTTACCAGGGTCCGCAATGTTTCCGAACACGTCCACTATATCCTGGCAAGGAAAGGTGAGCAGCCAGAAGTCATGTTAGATGTTGGTACCAACGATATAGGTTGAAAAAGGGAGGAGGTCCTGAAAAGGATACAGGAAGTTAGGAAGGAAGCTGAGATGCAAGACATCAAGGGTAGTAATCTCAGGATTGCTGCCTGTGCCACGCGACACTGAGTATGGGGATAGAATGAGGTGGCAGATAAATGTGTGGCTGAAAAATTGGAGCGGGGGACAGGGATTCATATTTCTGGATCACTGGGACCTCTTCTGGGGCAGGTGGGACCTGTACAAAAGGGACAGGTTGCACTTGAATCTGAGGGGTCCAATATTCTTGTGGGGATGTTTACAAAAGCTGTTGAAAGTGATTTAAACTAATATGGCAGGGGGGATAGGAACTTGTATGACAGAGCTGAAGATGAGCCAGCAGGGTTACAAGCAGATGATGACAAGCAGGAGGCTGAGACCTGGCTAAAGGATGCATGTCTCTGGGAGCTGAACGTCCAAGGATACACGGTGTATCGGAAGGATAGGAAGGTAGGCAGAGGGGGAGGCGTGGCTTTATTGGTAAGAAATGATATTAAATCGTTAGAAAGAGGTGATATAGGATCGGAAGGTGCAGAATCTTTATGGGTTGAGCTAAGGAATAGCAGGAGTAAAAGGACCCTGATGGCAGTTATTTATAGGCCTCCAAACAGCTGCAGGGATGTGGACTACAAATTAGAACTGGAAATAGAAAAGGCTTGTCAGAAGGGCAGTGTTATGATAATTGTGGGGGATTTTAACATGCGAGTAGATTGGGAAAATCAGGTCGGCACTGGATCTCAAGAGAGAGAATTTGTAGAATGTCTGCGAGATGGCTTTTTAGAACAGCTTGTTGTTGAGCCCACTAGGGGATCGGCTGTACTGGATTGGGTATTGTGTAATGAACCGGAGGTGATTGGAGAGATTGAGGTGAAGGAACCCTTAGGAGACAGTGATCATAACATGATTGAGTTCACTGTGAAATTAGAAAAAGAGAAGCCGAAATCTGATGTGTCGGTATTTCAGTGGAGTAAAGGAAACTGCAGTGGCATGAGAGAGGAACTGGCCAAAGTTGACTGGAAAGAGACACTGGCGAGAAAGACGGCAGAGCAGCAGTGGCTGGAGTTTATGCAAGAAATGAGGAATGTGCAAGACAGGTATATTCCAAAAAAGAAGAAATTTTCGAGTGGAAAAAGGATGCAACCGTGGTTGACAAGAGAAGTCAAATCCAAAGTTAAAGCTAAGGAGAGGGCATACAGGAAGCAAAAATTAGTGGGAAGACAGAAGGATTGGGAAGTCTTTAAAACCTTACAAAAGGAAACCAAGAAGGTCATTAAGAATGAAAAGATTAACTATGAAAGGAAACTAGCAAATAATATCGAAGAGGATACTAAAAGCTTTTTCAAGTATATAAAGAGTAAAAGACAGGTGAGAGTAGATATAGGACCGATAGAAAATGATACTGGAGAAATTGTAATGGGAGATGAGGAGATGGCAGAGGAACGGAACACGTATTTTGCATCAGTCATCACTGAGGAAGACAGCAGGATACCAGACACTCAAGGGTGGCAGGGAAGAGAAGTGTGCGCAGTCACAATTACGACAGAGAAAGTACTCAGGAAGCTGAATAGGCTAAAGGTCAATAAATCTCCTGGACCAGATGGAATGCACCCTCGTGTTCTGAAGGAAGTAGCTGTGGAGATTGCGGAGGCATTAGCGATGATCTTTCAAAAGTCGATAGATTCTGGCATGGTTCCGGAGGACTGGAAGATTGCAAATGTCACTCCGCTATTTAAGAAGGGGGCAAGGAAGCAAAAAGGAAATTATAGACCTGTTAGCTTGACGTCGGTGGTTGGGAAGTTGTTGGAGTCGATTGTCAAGGATGAGGTTACAGAGTACCTGGAGGCATATGACAAGATAGGCAGAACTCAGCATGGATTCCTTGAAGGAAAATCCTGCCTGACAAACCTATTACAATTTTTTGAGGAAATTACCAGTAGGCTAGACAAGGGAGATGCAGTGGATGTTGTATATTTGGATTTTCAGAAGGCCTTTGACAAGGTGCCACACATGAGGCTGCTTAACAAGATAAGAGCCCATGGAATTACAGGAAAGTTACATATGTGGATAGAGCGTTGGCTGATTGGCAGGAAACAGAGAGTGGGAATAAAGGGATCCTATTCTGGTTGGCTGCCGGTTACCAGTGGTGTTCCGCAGGGATCAGTGTTGGGGCCGCTTCTTTTTACATTGTACATCAACGATTTGGATTATGGAATAGATGGCTTTGTGGCTAAGTTTGCTGATGATACGAAGATAGGTGGAGGGGCCGGTAGTGCTGAGGAAACGAAGAGTCTGCAAAGAGACTTGGATAGATTGGAAGAATGGGCAGAGAAGTGGCAAATGAAGTACAATGTTGGAAAGTGTATGGTTATGCACTTTGGCAGAAAAAATAAACGGGCAGACTATTATTTAAACAGGGAAAGAATTCAAAGTCCTGAGATGCAACGGGACTTGGGAGTCCTCGTACAGGATTCCCTTAAAGTTAACCTCCAGGTTGATTCAGTAGTGAAGAAGGCGAATGCAATGTTGGCATTCATTTCTAGAGGAATAGAGTATAGGAGCAGGGATGTGATGTTGAGGCTCTATAAGGCGCTGGTGAGACCTCACTTGGAGTTCTGTGGGCAGTTTTGGTCTCCTTATTTAAGAAAGGATGTGCTGACGTTGGAGAGGGTACAGAGAAGATTCACTAGAATGATTCCGGGAATGAGAGGGTTAACATATAAGGAACGTTTGTCCGCTCTTGGACTGTATTCCTTGGAGTTTAGAAGAATGAGGGGAGAACTCATAGAAACATTTCGAATGTTAAAAGGCATGGACAGAGTGGATGTGGCAAAGTTGTTTCCCATGATGGGGGAGTCTAGTACGAGAGGGCATGACTTCAGGACTGAAGGGCGCCCTTTCAGAACAGAAATACGAAAAAATTTTTTTAGTCAGAGGGTGGTGAATCTATGGAATTTGTTGCCACGGGCAGCAGTGGAGGCCAAGTCATTGGGTGTCTTTAAGGCAGAGATTGATAGGTATGTGAGTAGCCAGGGCATCAAAGGTTATGGTGAGAAGGCGGGGCAGTGGGACTAAATAGGAGAAAATGGATCAGCTCATGATAAAATGGGGAGCAGACTCGATGGGCCGAATGGCCTACTTCTGCTCCTTTGTCTTATGGTCTTATGGTCTTATGATTGTAACATGAACATAAGGAAGGACAAGTCAATGACTGGGTGCAAATGCAGACAGTACATAGAAACATAGAAACATAGAAAATACAAAGAGTTAAATTGTACAGAGAGGCAAAATTCAAAATGGCAAAGAATGCATACTTAAATTGCAAATGCCACTCCAGAGAAAGGTTGAATAGGTTAGGACTTTATTCCCTGGAGCGTAGAAGAATGAGGGGAGATTTGATAGAGGTATATAAAATTATGATGGGTATAGATAGAGTGAATGCAAGCAAGCTTTTTCTACTGAGGCAAGGGGAGAAAAAAACCAGAGGACATGGGTTAAGGGTGAAGTGGGAAAAGTTTAAAGGGAACATTCGGGTGGGGGGCTTCTTCACACAGAGAGTGGTGGGAGTGTGGAATGAGCTGCCAGACGAGGTGGTAAATGCGGGTTCTTTTTTAACATTTAAGAATAAATTGGACTGATACATGGATGGGAGGTGTATGGAGGGATATGGCCCGTGTGCAGGTCAGTGGGACTAGGCAGAAAATGGTTCGGCACAGCCAAGAAGGGCCAAAAGGCCTGTTTCTGTGCTGTAGTTTTTCTATGGTTTCTATGGTTTTCTAAAAGAAATTATAGGCCAGTTAGCCTAGCCTCAGTGTTTGGACAAGTATTGGAGTCTATTATTAAGCATGAGGTTTCGGGGTACTTGGAAACTAACGATGAGGTCAAAGTCAGCATGCTTCTATAAAGAGAAATCCTGCCTGACAAATCTTTATAGTTCTTCAAAGAAGCCTCAAGCAGGGTGGAAAAAGGAGAGTCAGTGGATGTTACTTACTTGGATTTTCAGAAGGCATTTGATAAGGTGCCACACGTGAGGCTGCTTAACAAGAAAATGTCCTATGGCGTTACAGGAAAGACCTTGGTATGGATAGAGGAATGGCTGACAGGCAGGAGGCAGCAAGAGGGAATAAAGGGGGCCTTTTCTGGTGGGATGCCAGTGACTAGTGGTGTTCCTCAGGGGTCAGTATTGGGACCGCTACTTTTCACATTGTTTGTCAGTGATTTAGATAATGGAATTAATGGCTTTGTGGCAATGCTTACAGATGATGTAGTGATAGGTGGAGGGGAAAATAGTGCTGAGGAACAAATGTGATTGCAGCAGGACTTAGACAAATGGGAATAATGGGCAAAAAAGTGCTAGAAGGAATACAGTGTTGGGAAATGTATAATTATGCATTTTGATAAAAGGAACAAAAATGCGGACTATGATCTGAATGGGGAGAATGTTCAAACATCAGAGGTGCAGGGGGACTTAGAAGTCCTCGTGCAAGACTCCCAGGAAGTTAATTTCCAGGTTGAGTCTGTGTTAAAGAAGGCGAATGCAATGTTGGGATTTATTTCAAGGGGGATTGAATAGAAGAGCAAAGAGGTAATGCTGAGGCTTAATACGACACTAGCCAGGCTACACTTGAAGTATTCTCAACAGTTTAAGACCAGTAGACCATAAGACATAGGAGCAGAATTAGGCAATTTAGCCCATCGTCTGTTCCGCCATTCAATCACGGCTGATCATTTTTTCCCCTCTTCAACCCCACTCCCAGCCTTCTCCCCGTAACCTTTGATGCCGTGTCCAATGAAGAACCTATCAATCTCTGCCTTAAAAACACCCAACAACCTGGTCTTCACAGCTGCATGTGGTACCAAATACCAAATTCACCACCCTCTGGCTAAAGAAATTTCTCAGTATCTATGTTTTAAATGGATGCCCCTCTATCCTGAGGCTGTGCCCTCTTGTCCTAGTTTTCCCCACCATGGGAAACATTCTTTCCATATCTACTCTGTCTAGGCCTTTCAACATTGGAAATGTTTCAATGAGATCCCCCCTACCCCCTGCCCCCGATCCTTCTAAACTTCAGCAAATTCTGCGTATGGTAACCCTTTCATTCTCGGGATTATCCTTGTGAAGCGCCTCTGGATCCTGTCTAATGCCAGCACATCTTTTCTTAAATAAAGGGTCCAAAGCTGTTCACAACACTCAAGGTGAGACCTCACCAGCGCCTTAAAAAGCCTCAGTGTCACATCCCTGCTCTCGTATTCTAGATCTCTTGAAATGAATGCAAACATTGCATTTACCTTCCTCACCACTGACTTTACCTACAAGTTAACCAAAGGAACTCCCAAGTTCCTTTGCATCTCAGATTTTTGGATCTTCTCCCCATTTAAAAAGTAGTCTACACATTTATTTCTACTACCAAAGTGCATGACCATGCATTTTCCAACAATGTATTTCTTTTGCCACTTTCTTACCCATTCTCCTAACCTGTCCTTTTGCAGCCTACCTGCTTTTTCAACACTACCTGCCCCTCCACCAATCTTCATATCATCTGCAAACTTGCATTAATATAGAGCATTAAAAGAAGTGGTCCCAAAACCAAACCCCATGGAATACTTCTTGTCACTGGCAGCCAACCAGAAAATGGTTCTTTTATTTCCCCTCGCTGCCTCCTACCAATCAGCCAATGCTCTAACCATGTTAGTAACTTTTTAGTAATACCATGGGCTCTTAACTTGGTAAGCAGCCTCATGTGTGGCACCTCGTTGGAGGCCTTCTGAAAATCTAAATATACAACATCCATTGTATCCCCTTTATCTATCCTACTTGCTATCTCCTCAAATAATTCCAATGGGTTATTCAGGCAAGATTTTCCCTTAAGGAAACCATACTGACTTTGTCCCATTTTGTCCTGTGTCAGCAAGTACTCCATAACCTCATTCTTAACAATTGACTCCAGCATCTTCCCAACCATTGAGGTCAGGTTAACCAGCCTATAATTTCCTTTCTGCTGCCTTACTCCTTTCTTAAAGAGTGGAGTGACAATTGCAATTTTCCACTTTTGGACCCCATATCTCAGAAAGGATATTTTGTCATTGGAGAGAGTCCAGAGGAGGTTCATGAGGATGATTCTGGGAAAGAAGTGGTTAACATATGAGGAGTGTTTGGCAGCTTTGGGCTTGTACTCACTGGAATTTAGAAGAATGTGGGGGGATTCTCATTGAAATCAAACCAATGTTAAAAGGACTAGCTGAGGTGGATGTGGAGAGGACGTTTCCTGTGGTGGGGTTATCCAGAACTAGAGGGCACAGCCTGAAAATTAGGGGCCAACTTTTAGAACAAAGGTAAAAAGGAATTTTTTTTAGCTAGAGAATATTAAGTCTGTGGAATGCTCTTGCCACAAACTACAGTGGAGGCCAAGTCTGTGGGTATATTTAAACTAGAAGTTGATAATTTCCTGTTTGGTCAGCACATCAAAGGATATGGCGAGAAGGCAGGTGCATAGGATTGACTGGGATCTGGGATTAGCCATGATGGAATGAAGGAGCTGATTGGCCTAATTTTGCTCCCATGCCATATAGTCTAATAAGAGTAATACACATTAGTATTAAATATCTGCTAGTTGGGACATCTGAAATCCAAAAGATGTTGGATTATCAGAGTTTTACAGTGTAAGGTATGTTCCTTATCAAAAACACACAGCATTTACAGCAAAATGATGATGTGGGGTCATCATGATAACTTTGCTTCAATCCTAAATTTGTTTCCAAATTCCTGGTGGGCTGCTGCATGCTACGCAATGTCACTGTCCTAGTGAGATCCATGCAATATATGCAGCAGTCGTGGGCAGAATCAGAGAAGGAGCTTGACTATATTCAGAGGCTGGGTGCTTTCTACTCTTGGTGAAGCAATAAAGAAGCCACCAAACAGAAAAGAAAAAGACAAGATGTGACACATACAGTCTCTTCCAGATCCGCTGGATGACCCAGTGACTCCAGTCTTTCTTTATGATTTAGTCATCCATCTCTCACTCTGCTTTGGCAATAGTTGTTCTAATCCTCTGTACAACTGGCAATTTCTGATGCTCCTAATCAGCAGTTTGTCCAAACAAACATCAGTGACCTGGTTATCAAATTGAAGGATAACCAGGTCATTGAGTCCTCACATGCACCCAGATTAATATTCTTTTGACGTATTCCAAATGCATGTTCATCAAATCCAGCCACCACTATAGATCTCTGTATTATCAGACCCTCAGTGCAGGCATTTGTTTTTATCTCCTCCCTAGAAAGTGACTCCCAAGGTAATTGATAGTGTTTGTACTAGCCCATATATAGTCCAAGCTTTGTATTAAGTTAGTAACTTCCGGTCAAGATGTTGCCAGCGAATAACGATTCCTTGAACAACATCTTCCAGATAGCCAATCTCTTCAGTTATTTTACTTTTTCTATGCCTTTTGCTTGTTCTTTTTGTCTTGATTGTGTCGCAGAGATGTTCAGTTTGAAGTTTGATCGAGTGATCTGGCGCTCTGCTGTCCCCAGAGAGGACCGCAAGCATGAGCTGCCTTGTGCAGAAGACCAGAGACGGGGCCTGGGGCCATGATCGACTCCATTTCAAAGCGCCAAGGAAAATTAAAGTATTGAGGTGAACGTGGAGTAGATCAGCAGTAGTTCTCCACGGAGGTTGATGGTAATTGGTAGCCAGCTTGGTGGCTTTTGGAAAGCCACAGGTCGGCAATATGGCAGTCACTCTTCACAGAAGGACTGAGTTCGAGCGGCCACTCTCCTCAGTTCTGGCAGGAAGATATTTTTGTAATTCTGAAGTTTATGTGATTACTGGACTGTAGTTTATATTGCTCTCCTTCAGTTTCCTGTGCTGTCTTTCTGGTTGCAGATTGGCGGCTGGGCTTTCTGGGTGGCCAATGTGTTGGTTTTTGTGCAAGGGAGGGTTTGGGGATTTGGGGTCTGCTGTCCTTTTTGGTTTTTCTGTGTGGTTCTTGTGTGTGAGAGTTTGATGTTGTTGGGCTTGTTCTTTATTGCAGGGGAAGGAGTTGGGAGTTTGGGTTTTGATGTTCTGGATGACGTCTACAAGGTGGGCGATCTGTTGATTTTTGTGCAAGGGAGGGGTTGGGGGGGTTTGGTGTTTGCAAGTTTTGTTTCTTTTTCCTTTTCGTGTGGGGAAAGGGGTTGATATTTTTCTTTCAAAGACTCCCACAATGTTTCTGTATTCCATGGCTATCTGAAGAAGGCGAATATCAGAGTTGTATTATACAAGCATACTTTGACAATAAAATGAACTTTTGAACCTTTGAAGATTTGTCTCTGGTTCATTATGCATTACACCCATAATTCCTTATTATTATTGTATATTGCGCAGTCGTACTTGTGACCCATTACTGCTATTCCTAAAAGTTTAAGTGGTGGATCTTATATCCGAGCTGCTCCAGTACCTGGTGATGGTGTGCCACAGTGGGGTCAAACACAAAGTTTCAACAAAGGTGCGGTGATATTTGTCAAGATAGTATTTGGCACTGGGAGCATGATAGATGTTCAACAGAGCTGTTTCCCTGAGAGTAGAAATTCCAGGAGACAACAGTACTGTTGCTGAAGTGAGCAGTATTGATTGTACCAAGAAGATCTTATACATTACAACAGGGAGGGATGGAGTACTGGCTGGTGATCACTAGCCAGGTAATCCAGACACCCACCGGGCAGTTGCATATCCAGTCTCTCAGCTTCACAACAACTGCCTGACTTGCTGAGTTCTTTCAGCATTTTGTGTGTGTTGTCATGAAATTTGTTGTTTTTATGGCAGCAGTTAAGTACAAGGCATAAAAAATACTATATAGTAAGTTACATTAAAAATAAAATAAATAAATAGTGCAAAAGAGTAAGATAGTAAGATAGTGTTCACAGGTTCATGGACCTTTCAGAAATCCAATGGCAGATAGAAAGAAATTGTCCATAAAATACTGAGTGTGGGTCTTCAGATACTTTCTCCCTGATGCTAGTGATGAGAAGTCATGTCCTTGTATAGTCATCGATGACACCTTCTTGAAGCACTGCCTTGTGAAGAGACCCTGAATGTAGAGGCTTGTGCCTGTGATGGACCCGGCTGAGTTTACAACCGTCTGCAACCTCTTTCAATCCTGATCATTGGAGCCTCTGCAACAGGCGGCGATGCAACCAGAATGAAGTGATGAGGTAAGATTGTTTTATTTAATCTTAAGGTTTCTTTATCATTTAATCCTCATTGGTATTTACTAAAAAATTAAAGCTTTTAAAATTGTTTGACTCTAAATTTCTTGAACTAATTAAATAGTTTTCAATGTCAATGATCACCAACATTTAGAAACAGTTAGAAGCTCTTTGCAAGCAAGGAGCTCTCAGAAGTTCATCTAGGCAGTCCTGTGGCAAACGCTGAGCTTCCACCACTTTGTTGGTGCTTGCAGAAGGGCTACTGTGTCTCACAGGATGGTTTCAATAGTGAAGCTTAGAGCTTGATTTGGTTTACTCCTACTCTTATTTTCTTATGTTTTTTGGTTCCATGAATAAGTTGAGATAGAATTTCTTTATGTAGCAGGTACTATAGTCTGAAAACCATTGCCCAAAGAATAGTAGTTGCAATTTTTGTTGTGACTTTTGAAAGGAAGAAGCGTAAATTTTACAAGATTTTTGAGTGGTTTTGAGCTATACTACACAAGGATGTGCTGAATGTTCTAGCACTCTCTTAATGAGTGTTATAGATGGTGCCAAAAATGTCTATCACTCTCAGGTGGAGAATTCTAAAATTTATACCCATCTGCCCAATCAAATTTCTTCTCATCTTAGTCCTGAAGGGTCACCACTTAATTATATTGCTAATACCTGTCTCTCCAGCTGTAGAAAACAACATTTCAAATTGACACTGTAAGTTATTTTTTGCAGCTTAAGTGATTGCCCTCATTCTTACTCTTGAATAAATGTTAACAAACCACAGTTGTTTATACTTGGGGCTGAACAGACATTTTTATACTCCATATCCTATGATCTCTTACAACCAGATTCCCCTCTACTTCTTGTTAAAACTAGTGTATTTTATTATTCCTTATACCAAAGCAAATATCCTTAATTTTCCTACACTAGAGTCCACCTACTGCCTTCTGCTCACACATTTAACTGGCTCCCGTCTCTCTGTGAACTCAGCGTCCTTCTATTTGTTCACTCTGCCATCCACATTTGCAATACCATTAAATCTGGTTATACTATATTCTGTCCTTTTATCTAAGTTAGTCACGTAAATAGTGAATTTCAGGAGGACTGACCCCTATAACAAGCTACCAATAATTGTCTGCCAAAATAAAACAAAACTTGTTTATTCAATTTCTTCTTGTTCTTGAAGCTGCTTCCAATCCATGTCAAAGTGTTGTTCCAATTTATGGGCCATGTTTTGTGTCATAACTTCTGGTGTGATAGTCTATTACACATCTTGGCTATTACCAAAAACTTTTGCAGTTGGAATGGAACCTTCACTTGTTGGGCTCTAAACTAACCAATTGGTGCTGTAGGCTGACAGGGACTAGGTGTGGAGCTGAGCCTTACAGAAGTGTCATAGAACCATAGGAATCTACGGCACAGAAATAGGCCCTAATTGATTAAGGGTCATGCAGATCCTAAGCAATGAAGTACACACCAGGAGAGATATTCTTTGTGTGGAGAGTGACGAGACCTGCTGGGCCCCAATATGTTTGGCATGAGAAATCAGCTACAGTGGTCTCCTTAAACCAGTGCTCAAAAGAGTAACACTGAATAAAATTTCCTCCCGCAAAATCAGCACACACTGCTTGTCACAGAAATGGGCTCTTACAGAAATGATGCCCATCTACACTAATCACATTTGCCAAATTTAGGTCTGTGAACCTCTAATCTTTCCCATTTTTCTCCCCATGCCTTTAAATATTGTAGTTGTATCTGTATTCACCACCTTTTACTCTGATATTCACCCTTCATCAGGTGAAATCAGCCCTCGGATCTCCTTTAAATCTCGATCTCCATAATCATAATTTTATAAACATCTTTTAGGTCTCCTGTCAGTCTCCTACATTTCAGTGAGGATAATCCCAGTCTATCCAATCTCTCTTACAGTGGCATTGAGAGCAAAGCTGTAGCCTTCCAGTTTTCCTATTGTAAATGCTCTTTATTAAAGCATTATCCACCTTCCCTCATTGTTCAGTGTTTATTATTTATGTGTTGATTTCCCTCTTTAATTATGACACAAATAAGATATTAATTTATGTGAAGTAATCTGTTCTTTCTGACATACCTGTGATTTCCAGCTAGTAGAGCCAGTGTCTCACAGTTCCAGAGACTTGAGTTGAATCCTGACCTTTGCTGCTATCTGTATGAGGTTCACACATGACCATGGAATCACAGAGATTCCCGCTGGCTGCTTCAATTTCCTGCCACACCCTGTGGACATGTAGATTGGCAGGTGATCAGGCACAGTAAATTAAACATGTATCGGTGAGTGGCTTATTGAATAGAAAATAAGGAGAAAAAAATTACTACATTTAAGTCAAGCCCAACCGGGAACTTTTGGTGGAATTTTCATTGGTAAACATTGCAACAAAGGATGATTGGTTCAGTAATAACATGGACAGCACATTACAAGTCATGCTGCTGCTGCACAACTTCAGAACGTAGCCTCAGTTCTGATTCTGTTAGTCACTGAGGCAGCTCACGCTGCTCTTCCTGGGTACTGGAATAATCGTTGTCCTTTTGAAGAAGGTGGAAACTTCCGACTGTAGCAGTGAGAGATTGAAAATGTCTTTGAACGCTCCTGCCAACTGGTTGACACAGATTTTCAGAGCCTTACCAAGTACTCCATCAGGGCCTGCTCCCTTAAGAGGGTTCATCCTCTTGAAAGACAGCCTGATGTCGACCTCTGAGACAGAGATCAGAGGGTGGCCAGGTGCTGTAGGGATTCTCATAGTAATAGTTTTATCCTCCCTTTCAAAGTGAGCATAAAAGGCTTTGAGACCATCTGGTAGTGAAGCCTCACTGCCATTCATGATGTTGGGTTTTGCTATGTTGGAAGTAATGGTCTGCAAATCCTGCCAGAGTTGACGTGCATCTGATGTTGCCTATAACCCTTCCCAGAACTGTTTCTTGGCTCTTCAAATAGCCCTCTGCTAGACTTAACGGGTTTTCTTATGCAGACCTGGATCGCCAGACTTAAATGCCACAGATATCAAGCCCTCAGCAGACAACAAACCTCTCGCTTCATCCACTCACTTTCTGACAATTTTTAGAAACAACTAACCCACAATTATTGTTGGAAGGTAGGAGGTAACTGCAGCAGTCGGGCAAACTCATATTCACATGGAGAATATCACTCACATCTACAGCAGTGAAATACTTTGAGAACTTGGTCATAGCAGAATCAACGTCCATCTCAGGAAGGACCTGGACCCACTGCAGTTTGCCTATCACTGCAATAGGTCTATAGCAGACGTGATCTCAATGGTTCTTCACATAGCCTTGAATCGCCTGGAAAATACTTATGTCAGGATGCTGTTTATTGTCTATATCTCACCATTTAACATCATCATTCCAACAGTCCTGATCCAAAATTGTACAGAGGAGGTGGAGAGTCTGCAGAGGGATATAGATAGGTTAAGTGAGTGGGTCTGGCAGATGAAATACAATGTTGGTAAATGCCAGATCATTCACTTTGGAAGGAATAATAGAAGACCAGATTATTATCTAAATGGTGAAAGATTGCAACATGCTGTTGTGCAGGGGGATTTGGGAGTGCTTGTTCATGAATCACAAAAAGTTGGCTTGCAGGTACAACAGGTTATTAAGAAAGCAAACGGAATGTTGGCCTTCTTTGCTAGAGGGATTGAATTCAAGAGCAGGGAGGTCATGCTGAAACTATACAGGGTACTGGTGAGGCCGCACCTGGAATACCGTGTGCAGCTCTGGTCTCCATACTTGTGGAAGGATATACTGGCTTTGGAGGCAGTGCAGAGGAGGTTCACGAGGTTGATTCCAGAATGAAGGGGTTAACCTATGAGGAGAGATTAAGTTGCCTGGAACTATGCTCTCTGGAATTTAGAAGAATGAGAAACATACAAGATTTTGAAAGGGATAGATAAGATAGAAGTAGGAAAGTTGTTTCCATTGGTGGGTGAGACTAGAACTAGGGGGCATTGCCTCAAGATTCAGGGGAAAAGATTTAGGACGGAGATGAAGAGAAACTGTTTTTCCTCAGAGAGTGGTGAATCTGTGGAATTCTCTGCCCAGGGAAGAAGTTGAGGCTTCTTCACTAAATATATTTAAGATACAATTGGATATATTTTTACATAGTAGGGGAATTAAGGGTTACGGGGAAAAGGCAGGTAGATGGAGCTGAGTTTACAGACAGATCAGCCATTATGGCGGGGCAGGCTCGATGGGCTGAATGGTCTACTCCTGCTCCTATTTCTTATGTTCTTATGTTCTTAAAGGCTACAGAACCTAGGCTTCTTCACCTCCTTCTGCAATTGGATCCTCAATTTCCTAACCAGAAGTCTCAATCTGTGCAGATTGTCAATAATATAACCACGTCCCTGACAATTAAGCAACACACAAAATGCAGGAGGAACAAGCATCTATGGAAAAGAGTAAATAGACCTTTGGCCCAAAATATCAGCTGGTTACTCTTTACCTTAGATGCTGCCTGGTCTTCTGAGTTCCTCCAGCATTTTCTGTGTGTTGCTTAGATTTCCAGATCTGCAGATATTCTTGTCAAACGCTGACAATTAACACTGGCGTGCAACAGGATGTGTGCTTAGCCCACCATTTTACTCTCTCTACATCCATGACTGTATGGCTTGGCACAGCTCAAATGCCATCTATAAACCTGCTGATGATAAAACCATTGTTGGCAGAATTTCAGATGGTGATGAAACAGCATACAGGAGCGAAATATACCAGCTGGTTGAGTGGTGTCACACCAACAAACTTGTATTTAACGTCAGTAAGACTAAAGAGCTGATTATGGGCTTCAGGAAGGGTAAGGTGAGGTAACACACACCAATCCTCAGAGAGGGATCAGAAATGGAGAGAGTGAGCAATTTCAGGTTCCTGGGTGTCAAGATCTCTGAGGACCTCTAATGCAGCCATAAAGAAGGCAATACAAGGGCTATATTTCATTAGGAGTTTGAGGGGATTTAGTTTTTCAACAAGAAAACTCAAAAACGTCTACATATGTACCAAGGAGAGCATTCTGACTGTCTACATTATCATCTGGTTTGGGGGTGAAACTGCACAAGATCAAAATAAGTTGCAGAAACTTGTTAAATTAGTCAGCTCCATCATGGGTACTAGCCTCCGTAGTATTCAAGACACGTTCAAGGAGCAGTGCCTTAGGAAGATGGGTGTCCATCATTAAGGATCTCCACCACCCTGGACATGCAGGATATGCCCTCTTCACGCTGTTACTGTCGGGAAGGAGGTACAGAAGCCTGAAGCACACATTCAGTGATTCAGGAATGGTTTCTTCCCCTCTGCCATCCAATTTCTAAACAGTCATTGAACTCATGAACACTACCTCACTACTTCATTACTCTAGATCTTTTCCACTATTTATTTTAACTTAATTATTTAATAGACATATTAATGCTGAATGTAACAGTTTTTTCATCTATTTATTTATCATGTAGTGCATTGTACTGCTGCAGTAGCTGTAAAGGTGATATCAAATCTGATTCTGATGTCACCACATAGAATCCTGAGTTTCTTTTTCCTGCAGGCATACTCAGCAGATCTATAGGATAGTAACTATAACAGGATCAAAGAAAGATCAAGTAAGGCATAGAAGACAAAAAGCTGCAAATGCAAATATAAATAAATAGCAATAAGTAACAACTGGATGAAATAACAAGATAGACTCCTTAAAGTCAGAACATTGGCTGTGGGAACATCTCAATAGATAGTGTGGTTATCTCCTTTTGTCCTACAGTCTGATAGTTGAGGGGTAGTAACTGTTCTTGAGCATGGTGGTGTAAGTCCTGAGGAGTTTGTCAGAGTTTTTGATGTCATGCCGAATCTCTGTAGACTCCGAAGGATAAAGAGGCACTGTTGTGCTTTCGTTGCAAAGACATTTATATGGTGGGTCCAGAACAGGTCTTCTGAGATAGCAACTCCTAGGAATTTAAAGTTGCTAATCCTCTTCACCTGTGATCCTCCGATGCAGACTGGCTCATGAACCTATAGTTTCCCTTTCCCGAAGTCTACAATCAATTACTTGGTCTTGCTGACATTGAGTGAGAAGCTTTTGTTATGACACCATTCAACCAAATTTACAATCTCCCCCCTCTATGCTGATTCATCACCACGTTTGATATGGTGTCATAGTGGTGCCATCAACAAACTTGCATATGGTGTTGGAGCTGGGCTTAGCATCACAGTCATAACTGTAAAGCAAACCTGTGCTGATGGAGATCGTGGAGGAGATGTTTTTACCAATCCAAACTGACCGGGCTCTGCTAGTGAGGAAATCCAGGATCCAACTACTCAAGGAGGTATTGAGGCCCAGGTCTTGGAGTTTACTGATTAGTTTTGAGGGGATGATAGTATTACATGCTGAACTGTAATTGATAAAGAGCATCCTGTTGTATGCACCTTTGCTGTTCAGGTGTTCTAGGGCTGCACGAAGAGCCAATGAGATGGCATCAGCTGTGGACGTATTGCTCCAGTAGGCAAAATGGAGTGGATCCAAGTGTCCACTCAGACAGGAGCTCATATGCTTCATCACCAGCCACTGAAAACACTTCATCACTGTGGATGTGAGTGTACAAATGGGGCAATAGTCATTGAGGCAGGGAGGCAGGTCACCACACTCTTCTTGGGCATAACTGAAGCCTGCTTGAAGCAGGTGGGTACCATAAACCGCCAAAGCGCGAGGTTAAAGGTTTCAATGAACACACCAGCCAATTGGTCAGCACTGGTCTTTTGTATGTGGCTAAGTACTCCAACCTGACCGGATGCTCTCTGTCGAATCACCCTCCTGAAGGCAGCCTATACATCAGCTTCACATAGTGAGATCAAAGCACCATTGGCAGATGTGGGTGTTTGTGGTGGTTCCTCCATGTTCTGATGGTCAAAGCAAGCATAGAAGGCATTGAGATTATCTGGGAGCGAAGCACCACTCCCTCCCATGTCACTTGACTTAACTTTGTAGAAGGTGATCTCCCAAATGATGTTGGGCATCCCTCATTGATTCAAGTTTGGTCATGTTGAATGTCTAACAGGGATCTGCTATAAAACTAATTTTCATTGGGGAAGACTAAATCTATAATGGAAAACGAAAATAAATGTTGATTTTGCTATTAACTAATTAACTAATTTTAGCTCTGCTTCTCTCTTTTTCTCATGCACAACTTCGTTCCGGATGCAATAATCTATAAATACTTACAATGATGCAGTTCTGCCATTTAATGCAGCTTGCTAAAGGACACACACTAATAAAGTGTACTACATATTTAAGATTCTTCCACCCACAAAATTTCAAAGCAATTATTGTATGCTTGCCATGTGGCTGTTGGAAAGGTCATTCCAAATTTTATTTATCACTGTCAACTAAAATGACAAGTCCTACCGAATGGAATGTTAGGGAGCCCCGCAGCACATCAGTTAGTGCAATGCTTTGCAGTGCCAGTGATCAGTGATCAGGGCTCAAATCCCACTGCTGCCTGTAAGAAGTTTGTATGTTCTCGTTGAGATATGTGAGTTTTTCCTGGTGCTCTGGCTTCCTCACCTATTTCAGAAACATACGAATTAGGGTTAGTGTGTTGTGACTCCTAATGGATGGTTTCAACTCTAAACGTTGACTATTTCTGTCCAATGATCCTGCCTGATTTGCAGAGTTGATTCAGCATTTGGTGCATGATACTCAAGCATTACAATGCAAGGAAATACCTGAGAACAGAACACAATGCAGCGCTCAGCACTGGACAAAAAGAATCCAAATAAAAGTTCTAGAAAAGCATTTCATCTTCAAATGTGGCAATTTACCCAGCTATGCACTACTCAGGGAAGTACAGCACAATCGAGTCAATCATTGCCTCACTCGCGCACTCTCGATCGTCAGGGCTGATGGAGGGTATCGACCAACACTCATTAGCAAGCTGACAACTAAGGCTCAGTTTGGATTTCACAGGAGTTACGAAATCATGAATTCACAGTCCAGGCTCAAACAAGGACAAAATGGCAAGAAATTAGATCTCACTGTGCTAGAACTTTTAGTACTGTACAACTGATAATAGATTTTACCCAGCTCAAACTGCATCTACAATCATTTCTAGAAAAAATTTGCAAACAGTCAGTGGGCAGTTAGTCCCATTATGCTGAACAGTGGCATTCCCCAGGGCTGAGTGCTCAGCCCACTGCTGTTCACACTCCTGACATTTGATTGTGTTGTGATTCTGTTCAAAACATGTCATCAGACTTGTGGATGGCACAACAGTGATAATGAGACAGAGTACAGAGAGGAAATGGAGTGGCTGGTGGGTTGGTGTGAGAAGAACAACCCAAGTCTGAATGTGGAGAAGACCAAGGATATCATTGTGGACTTGAGGAAGGTGCCAATGAACCATCCCTCTGTGAATACATGGGTCCTCCTTAGAGAAGGTTAAGTGCACCAAGTTCCTGGGAGTTCACATCATGGATGATCTCATCTGGTCCCTTAATATCACCTTGAATACCAAGGCATAGCAGCTGCTCCACTTCCTAAGGAGATTGGGGCAAGTGAAGTTGTAACTTGACTGACAAGCTGCATCTCCATCTGGTATGGGAGCAGCTGAGCATTGAACTGGAAGTCTTTACAAAGGACTGTGAGGATCATAGAGGTCTCCCTATCATCCATCAGGGACATTTATCAGGAGCGCTGCGTACATAGGGCCCTTAGTATTATCAAGGGTCCCACATATCCATCCAGCATCCTCTTTGACATTTACCATCAGGCAGGGGACTCTGACGTATAAAAACAAGAACAGTCAGAATGGAGAACAGTTCCTTCTCTCAGGCCATCAGGCTTCTGAACTCCCTGCCACAATCACATTCGAAGTGTCACTGGTTAATCTGTTCCGTACTTTACAATATTTAACTTATGCACTTCAGTTTGTTATTTATGTATGATTGATCTGAAGATTTTATCCTTACCTCCATACGTCATTGTGTGTTATGTGTACTTCTGTGCTTACACCCTGGTTTAGAGAAATGTTCGAATCAGACAGTATACTTATATATAATTAAACAACAGTAAATTTGACTTGACTTGGCTGGCAATTTCTGTTATTGCAAAAACAACTTGGAGCTCCAAGATGTAAAAAATGCCTTGTTTTGCTGTAACAGAAACATGGTATGCAGCTTGCAGTATTCTCTAGTTAAATGCCACTTGAAAGGCTGTTCTCCTGACATGAGATTTCACAAGGCAACTCCAAAACTAACTGGAAAATGGTGAGCTTTACAAAGTGCCTAGGATGCATTCAAAGTGCTTTCAGTTAATGAGGAAACTACTTAATGGTTACCCACAGGCAGTGACTTTTCACTGCTGGCCATTGATAATGTTATTGCTGAGAAAGTGCCACTTGATATTACTTTCAACATCTTGGAGAGGGAGGGGGGGGCAGCCAGATGTCTTTGTACATATGGTAACAATGACATAGGAAGGAAAAGCAATGAGGTCCTGAAAGGAAAATTTAGAGAGTGAGGTAGAAAGCTGAGAAGCAGGACCTCCCAGGTAGTAATTTCTGGATTGCTGCCAGTGCCACGTGCCAGTGAGGGTAGAAACAGGATGATTTAGCAGATAAATGCGTGGCTGTGAAGCTGGTGCAGGGGGCAGGACTTCAGGTTCTTGGATCATTGGGATCTCTTCTTGGGGAGGTATGACCTGTTCAAAAGTGGCAGGCTACACCTGAACCCAAGGGGGTCGGTTAGAGCTGTTGGGGAGGGTTTAAACTAATTCAGCAAAGAGGTGGGAATTGGAATGAGGGGACTCATAGAAACACAGAAACATAGAAGACATACAGCACAATACAAGCCCTTCATCCCACAATGCTGTGCCGAACATGTACTTACTTTAGAAATTACCTAGGGTTACACATAGCCCTCTATTTTTCTAAGCTCCATGCACCTATCCAGGAGCCTCTTAAAAGACCCTATTGTATCTGCCTCCACAAAATTCACTGGCAGCCCATTCCACACACTCACCACTCTCTGTGTAAAAAAACTTACCCCTGACGTCCCCTCTGTACCTACTTCCAAGTACCTTAAAACTGTGCCCTCTCTGTTAGCCATTTCAGCCTTGGAAAAAGCCTCTGACTATCCACACGATCAATGCCTCTCATCATCTTATACACCTCTATCAGGTCACCTCTCATCCTCCGTCACTCCAAGGAGAAAAGGCCACGTTCACTCAACCTATTCTCATAAGGCATGCTCCCCAATCCAAGCAACATCCTTGTAAATCTCCTCTGCACCCTTTCTATTGTGACGAGAATACACATAAATTAAGATGTTAGCTGGCCTGGGCTGGCACTAATGGGATCAGCAGTTGGTCTGCCACCTGTCTTCAGGAGAGAGAGAGAGAGATAAGGAAAACAATGGAGCAGCATTTGGAGATGTTAATGAAGGGACGGGAGAGTCTAACGGAAGAAGAGCTGTCAAGATCGGCTCACCCTTTGAACCCTGAACTGTTTGAAGTGATGGACAGGCGATACCCCAGCAGGGGGATAAAAAGGGACAGGTTCGCTAAGGCAGGACACACGACATCCCGAGGTAACGAGACCCTGGAAGCGGTGCGTCTCCCACAAGTCGGTGGGAAGTTTTGGACGGCTGGTCGTGGGATCAAGCCATAGACGCTCAGGGTGGAAAGGCACGATCAGTGGGAACCTGGTGTGTGTCCACCCTTGCCTGGGTGCCAGGTTCACCGCAGAGAGACGATCGAATCTGGAAACGGAGGGGTCACGGTCGGTGACCTCAGATGACATCACAAAGGGCTCGCATGAAAGCTGACTGAGAAGAATATCGAAGGTCTGTGTGGAAGCCGTTTTAATATTCATTCATTTTGCTCTCTCTCTCCTTCCCCCCACTGTCCCTCTGCCACAGCAGCAATTACTGCGAACTGAACTGAACTAAATTGAACTGAACTTTGCGTCACTTTGAAACTGGTCATTTACCCCTAGACAACGATAGAGCTTGATTGATCCTGTTATCTTAATTCTGTGTACATGTGTGTTTATCATTGCTGAACTGTTGCATTTATTATCCTTTTGATTAGAGTACTGCGTTGCTTGTTTCTTTAATAAAACTTTCTTAGTTCTAGTAATCCAGACTCCAACTGAGTGATCCATTTCTGCTGGTTTGGCAACCCAGTTACGGGGTACGTAACACTATAGTTTCCACACCCTTCCTGCAGTGAGGTGACCAAAACTGAGCACAGTACTCCACGTGGGGTCTGACCAGGGTCCTATATAGCTGCAACATTACCTCTCGGCTCTTGAGCTCAATCCCACTATTAATGAAGGCCAATACACTGTACGCCTTCTTAACCACAGAGTCAACCTGCGCAGTTGCTTTGAGCGTCCTATGGACTCGGACCTCAAGATCCCCCTGATCCTCCACACTGCCAAGAGTCTTACCATTAATACTACATTCTGCCATCATACTTGGCCTATAAAAATGAACCACTTCACACTTAGCTGGGTTGAACGCCATCTGCCACTTCTCAGCCCAGTTTTGCATCCTATCAATGTCCCGCTGTAATCTCTGACAGCCCTCCACACTATCCACAACACCCCCAGCATTTGTGTTATCAGCAAATTTATTAACCCATCCCTCCACTTCCTCATCCAGGTCATTTATAAAAATCACGAAGAGTAAGGGTCCCAGAACAGATCCATGAGGCACACCACTGCTCACCGACCTCCATATAGAATATGACCAATCTACAACACTCTTTGCCTTCTGCAAGCCGATTCAGGATCCACAAAGCAACGTTCCCTTAAAGCAACGTTCCCTTAGATCCCATGCCTCCTTACTTTCTTAATAAGCCTTGCATGGGATATCTTGTCAAATGCCTTGCTGAAATCCATATACACTACATCTACTGCTCTACCTTCATCAATGTGTTTAGTCACATACTCAAAAAATTCAACCAGGGTCGTAAGGCATGACCTGCCTTTGACAAAGTCAAGCTGACTATTCCTAACCATAATATGCCTCTCCAAATGTTTAAAAATCCTTCTTTCAGGATCATCTCCATCAACTTACCAACCATTGAAGTAAGACTCACTGGTCTATAATTCCCTGAGCTATCTCTACTGCCTTTCTTGAATAAGGGAACAGCATCTGCAACTCTCTGATCCTCCAGAACCACTCCCATCCCCATTGATGATGCAGAGATCATTGCCAGAGGCTCAGAAATCTCCTCCCTCGCCTCCCATAGTAGTTTGGGGTATATCTTGTCTGGTCCCAGTGACTTATCCAACTTGATGCTTTCCAAAAGCTCCAGCACATCCTCTTTCTTAATGTCTATATGTTCAAGCTTTTCAGTCACTGTAAGTGATCCCTACAATCACCAAGATACTTTTTCGTAGTGAATACTGAAGCAAAGTACTCATTAAGAACCTCCGCTATCTCCTCCAGTTCCTTACACACTATTCCACTGTCACACTTGATTGGTCCTATTCTCTCACATCTTATCCTCTTGCTCTTCACATACTTGTAGAATGCCTTGGGGTTTTCCTTGATCCTGCTCACCAAGGCCTTCTCATGGCCCCTTTTGGCTCTCCTAATTTCATTCTTAAGCTCCTTCCTGCTAGCCTTATACTGTAATTTTCTAGATCTCTATCATTATTGTTTGTCCTGTGTTTTTCTTGTGATATTGTTCTGGAGGAACGTTTATCATTTTTTAATGCATGCATTTCTAAATTACAATAAACGAGGACTGAGTGTCCTCATAATCTAATCTAATTACTGAGGTTTTTGAACTTTTCGTAAGCTTTTCTTTTCTGCTTGACTAGATTTTCAACAGCCTTTGTACACCATGGTTCCTGTACCCTACCATCCTTTTCCTGTTTCATTTGAACATACCTATGCAGAACACCACACGAATATCCCCTGAATATTTGCCACATTTCTGTCATACATTTCCCTGAGAACATCTGTTCCCAATTTATGCTTCCAAGTTCCTGCCTGATAACCTCATATTTCCCCTTGCTCCAATTAAATGTTTTCCTGTCTTGTCTGTTCCTATCCCTCTCCAATACTATGGTAAAGGAGATAGAATTGTGATCGCTACCTCCAAAATGCTCTCCTACTGAGAGATCTGACACCTCACCAGGTTCATTTCCCAATACCAGATCAAGTACAGCTCTCTTCTTGTAGGCTTATCTACATACTGTGGCAATAAACCTTCCTGAACACACCTAACAAACCTCACCCCATCTAAACCCCTCGCTCCAGAGAGATGACAATCAATATTAGGGAAATTAAAATCTCCCACCATGACAACCCTGTTATCATGGCATCTTTCCAGAATCTGTCTCCCTCTCTGCTCCTCAATGCCCCTGTTACTATTGGCTGGTCTATTGTAAACAACCAGGAGAGTTATTGACCCCTTCCTTTTCCTAACTTCCATCCACAGAGTAAACAAGCCCTCCATGACTTCCACCTTTTCTGCAGCCATGACACTATCTCTGATCAGCTGTGCCACGACCCCACCAGTTTTGTCTCCCTCTCTGTCTTTTCTGAAACATCTAAAGCCTGGCACTCTTAAGTTGCCATTCCTGCCCCTGAGCCATTCAAGTCTCTGGAATGGCCACAACATCATAGTTCCAAGTACTGATCTACGCTCCAAGTTCATCCACTTTGTTCATGATACTCCTTGCATTAAAATAGACACATCTCAAACCATCGGTCTGAGCGTGTCCCTTCTCTATCACCTGCCTATCCTCCCTTTCATACTGTCTACAAGCTTTTTCGATTTGTTAGCAATCCTCCCCACCAGGATATTGGTCCCCCTGAGATTCAAGTGCAACCCGTCCTTTTGTACAGGTCACTCCTGCCCCAAAAGAGGTCCTAATGATTCAAAAATCTGGATCCCTGCCCCCTGCTCCAATCCCTCAGCCACGCATTTATCCTCCACCTCATTCTATTCCTACTCTCACTGTCGCGTGGCACAGGTAGTAATGGGTAGTAATCCCAAGATTACTACCCTTGAGGACCTGCTTCTCAACTTCCTTCCTAACTCCCTGTAGTCTGTTTTCAAGACCTCATCTCTTTTCCTACCTATGTCGTTGGTACCAATATGTACCCCATGACCTCTGGCTGTTCACCTTCCCACTTCAGAATATTGTGGACGTGATCAGAAACATCCTGGACCCTGGCACCTGGGAGGCAAACTACCATCCATGTTTCTTTCCTGCATCCACAGAATCACCTCTCTGACCCCCTTATCCCCTATCTGCTTCCTTTCCCTACCCTTCTGAGCCACAGGGCCAGTCTCTGTGCCAGAGGCACGGCCACTTGCTTTCCCCAAGTAGGTTAACTCCCCAACAGTACTCAAGCAGGAGTACTTATTGTTAAGGAAGACAGCCACAGGGGTACTGTCTAGTACCTGCTTCTTGCCCTTCCCTCTTCTGACTGTTACTCACTTATCTGTCTCCCCAGGCTCCGGTGTGACTACTTGCCTATAGCTTCTCTCTATCACCTCCTCACTTTCCCTGAAAAGACGAAGGTCATCTCCAGTTCCCTAACCCGGTCCCTAAGGAACTGCGGCTCGATGCACCTGGCACAGATATGGCTGGGAGTCTCCTGGACATCCCACGTCTGACACCCAGTACAGAACACCAGCCTCACAGACATACTTCCTATCCCTATTCTTCACAAGTAACTTACCTTGTCTCGACCTGTTATCGCCGAAGCCCACCCTGTACTCCGTCGTCCACTCCTCCAACACCCGCTCTATAAAGCTGTCTTCTTTTTAAGCTTTTCCCACTGGTCTAACTCGTTGACGTCCACACACCTGCGCAGTCATTCCTCGATCAAACTCGACTTAGGATGGTAAAAAAAAAGTAAAGATAGCACGCATTCAGACTGTTAGGAAGGGCAGGCAGGTGATAGGACTTAGTTGCAGCCAACAGGCTGAGTATCAAATCATTAAGGATGCAGAATCAGAAAGGACAGCAAATATAGTATGCAAGGTGTTGTATCTAAATACATGTAATATAAGAAATAAGGTGGATGATCTTGTTGCAATATTACCGATTGCCAGGTATGATGTTGTGGCCATCACCGATTTGTGGCTGAAAGATGACTGTAGTTGGGAGCTGTACTTCCAAGGTTACGCATTATATAGGAAGGTAGGCAGAGGGGGTGGTGTGGCTCTCCTGGGAAAGAAGGGCATCGAATCAGTAGAAAGATGTGACATAGGATCAGAAGATGTTGAATCCTTGTGGGTTAAGTTAAGGAACTGCAAGGGTAAAAGGACGTTGATGGCAGTTATATATAGGCCTCCCAACAGTGGCTGGGAGGTGGACCACAGGTTATAACAGGAAATAGAAAAGTTGAGTCAAAAGGGCAATGTTATGGTAGTCATGGGAGATTTTGACATGCAGGTTGATTGGGAAAAGCAGGTTGGTAATGGATCTGAAGAGATTGAGTTTGTTGAATGCCTAAGAGATAGCTTTTTAGAGCAGTTTGTCATTGAGCCTACTGGGGGATCAGCTGTACAGGATTGGGTGTTATGTAATGAACCAGAGGCAATTAGGGAGCTTAAGATAAAAGAACCCTTAGGAACCAGCGATCACAATATGATTGTGTTCAACTTGAAATTTGATGGGGAGAAAGTAAAGTCTGACATAGCAGTATTTCAGTGGAGTAAGGGAAATTACAGTGGTATGAGAGAGGAATTGGCCAAAGTAAATTGGAAGGAGTTGCTGACAGGGATGTCAGCAGAGCAGCAATGGCACGTGTTTCTGGGAAAAATGAGGAAGATACATAGATCACTCAGACCAGATGAACTATATTCTAGGGTTCTGAAAGACATAGCGTTAGTGATTCTGGTGGCATTAGAAATGATCTTTCAGAAATCATTGGATTCTAGCATAGTGCCAGAAGACTGGAAAATTACAAATGTCACTACACTCTTTAAGAAAGAAGGCAGGCAGCAGAAAGGAAATTATAGGCCAGTTAGCCTGACCTCGTGGTTGGGAAGATGTTAGAGTCACTTGTTAAGGATGAGGTGATGGAGTACTTGGTGACACAGGACAAGATAGTACAAAGTCAGCATGGTTTCCTTCAGGGAAAATCCTGCTTGATGCACCTGTTGGAATTCTTTGAGGAGATTACAAATAGGATAGATCAAGAGGATGTAGTGGATGTTGTATATTTGGACTTTCAGAAGGCCTTTGACAAGGTGCCACACATGAAGCTGCTTACCAAGTTAAGGGCCCATGGTATTACAGGAAAGTTACTAACATGGTTAGAGCATTGGCTGATGGATAGGAGGCAACAGGTGGATACTTTTTTGGTTGGCTGCCAGTGACTAGTGTTGTTCTGCAGGGTCGGTGTTGGGACAACTTCTTTTTATGCTGTATATAAATGATTTAGATGATGGAATAGATGGCTTTGTTGCCAAGTTTGCAGATGATACAAAGATTGGTGGAGGGGCAGGTAGTGTTGAGGAAATAGGTAGGATGCAGGGAGACTTAGACAGATTAGGAGAATGGGCAAAAAAGTGGCAAATGAAATACGATGCTGGAAAGTGTATGGTCATGCACTTTGGTGGTAGAAATAAATGTGCAGACTATTTCTAAATAGGGAGAAAATCCAGGAATCTGAGATGCAGAGGGACTTGGAAGTCCTTGTTCAGAACACCCTGAAGGTTAACTTACAAGTTGAGTCAGTGGTAAGGACGGCAAATGCCATGCTAGCATTCATTTCAAGAGGTCTAGAACACAAGAGCAAGGATGTGATACTGAGGCTTTATAAGGCACTGGTGAGGCCTCACCTTGAGAATTGTGAACAGTTTTGGGCCCTTTATCTTAGAAAAGATGTATTGGCATTGGAGAGGGTTCAAAGGATGCACACAAGGATGATTCCAGGAATGAAAGGGTTATCATATGAGGAACGTTTGATGGCTCTGGGTCTGTACTCACTGGAATTCAGAAAGATGACAGGGTATCTTATTGAAACCTTTCAAATGTTTAAAGGCCTAGACAGAGTAGATGAGGAAAGGATGTTTCCCATGGTGGGAGAATCTAGGACAAGAGGGCACAGCCCCAGGATAGAGGGGTGCCCTTTCAAAACAGAGATGCAGAGAAATTTGTTTAGCCAAAGGGTGGTGAATTTGTGGAATTTGTTGCCACATGGAGCTGCGGAGGCCAGGTTGTTGGGTGTATTTAAGGCAGAGATTCTTGATTGTTCATGGCATCAAAGGTTACAGGGAGAAGGCCGGGAACTGGGGTTGAAGAGGGGGAAATATAAAGATCAGCCATGATTGAATGGCGGAGCAGACTCGATGGGCCAGATGACCTAATTCTGCTCCTATGTCTAATGGTCTGATGATCTTATGTATTATGGTCTTAACTTTCGATAAGACTGGTTGGGTTGTAATTAGCAAGAGTGCATTTGTCTATTATTGTGAACAATTTTCACCCTAGCTGGAAGAGCTTGGTTGGAGCTAGCTCTGGACAGCAGACCTCCAGTATTACTGTTAACCTGTCGTTTGTTCCAATTGTTCCAATTATAATCTATAATTTATAGAACCAGCCTATGATTTCCTGGAACATACATCAAAGTTGCTGGTGAACGCAGCAGGCCAAGCAGCATCTATAGGAAGAGGTGCAGTCGACGTTTCAGGCCGAGACCCTTCGTCAGGACTTCCTGATTTCCTGGTTTATTTTTAGTGCCTTTCTGAAACAGTGGAAAAACATTAGCTATCCTCCAATCCTCTGATACATTACCTGTTGCAAAGGATGATTTAAATATGTCTGCAAGGGTTCTGGCCCTCTCTGCACTTGCCTCTCACAGGGTCCGAGGGAACACCTTGTCAAGCCCTTGGCATTTATCCACCCTAACTTACCTCAAGACAGCAAACTCCTCTTCCTCTGTAATCTGTACAGGGTCATGAAGTTGATGCTGCTCTGCCTCACTTCTATAGACTCTGTCCATCTCCTGAGTTAATGCAGACGCAAAATATTCATTTAGGATCTCCCCCATTTCTTTTGGCTCCATGCATGGATTGCCATTCTGATCTTCCAGAGGACCAATTTTGTCCCTTGCAACCCTTTTGCTCTGAACATATCTGTAGAATCCATTAGGATTCTCCTTTGTCTTGTCTGCTAGTACAACCTCATGCTTTCTTTTAGCCATCCTGATTTTTTTAAGTGTTCTCTTGTATTTCTTATACTCCGTTTGTTCATATCTGCTCCGCACTTCCGTTTTTTTCTTAACTAGGGCCTCAAAATCTCTTGAAAACTAACGTTCCCTACCATTGTTACCTTTACCTTTTATTCTGACAGGCACGTACAAGTTTTGTACTTCACATTTACCGAGTACACCTTTGCCAGAAAACAGTGTGTTGCAATCTACACTTGCCAGATCCTTTCTGATATCATCAAAATTGGCCTTTCACCGATTGAGAATTTCAACCAGCGGACGAGACCTATCCTTTTGCATACTTACTTTGAAACTGAGGGCATGTGATCATTAGGTGCAAAGTGTTCCCCTACACAAACTTCTGACACCTACCCTGTTACATTCCCTAATAGCAGACCAAGTATCTCATTGATTAAGAATATTTCCTGAAGATATTTGACAATCTCTATCCCATCTAGTCCTTTTACAGTATGGGAATTCTAGTCAATATGTGGAAAGTTACAATCACCTTTTAACAACCTTATGTTTTTCACAACAGTCTGCGATCTCCACAGATTTGTTCCTCTAAATCCCTTGGACTATTGGGTGGTCTGTAATAAAGCCCGATAAATGTGGTCATAACTTTCTTATTTCTCAGTTCAACCCATAACGCCGCACTAGACGAGCTGCCCAGTCTGTCCTAACTAAACACTGCTGAGACATTTTCCATGACTAGTAACGCCACCCCTCCTTCTTTTATCTGTCTGGCTCTATTACATCTAAAAAAATGGAACCACAAAATATTGAGCTGCCAGTCCTGCCCCTCCTGCAAACAAGTCTCACTTAGTTGTGGTTCTATCTGTCTGGAGTCTGCACATTTTCCCTGTGTTCACAGGGATTCCCTTCGGCTGTTCCAGTTTCCTCCCACATTCTGGGGACGTGTGGGTTCGCAGGTGATCAGTCATTGTAAATTAACCCTTTGTTGGTTAGTGATAGTAGAAGAGAAAATTGGGAGAATAAAAAATGGAATTGGTGTATATACGACAAGCCCAACCTGGAACTTTTGGTGGAATTTTCATTGGTAACATTGCAACAAAGGATAGTTAGATGGTTAGTTACCACAAGTCATGCTGTTGCTGCACAACTCCAGAACCTGGCCTCAGTTTGGATCTTGAGGGCTGTCCACGTTTGCATTTTCTGCATGTGAACATGAGCTTCTCTGGCTACTGCAGTTACCTCCCATATTCCAATGAGGATTGTGGGTTAGTTGTTTCTGAAAATTTTCTAAAAGTGATTGGGTTTCAGGAGAACTTGGAGTTAATGGGCAACTAAGAGAAAATAGTTACAGGGAAATAAGTGGGACTTTGCTCTGAGGATAAACATTAACCCAGCTCATTTCCCCCCATGTTCATGAGACTCGAACTAGAGGTCTTAGGTTTGGGGTGAAAGTTGAAACATTTAAGGTTAACCTGAGAGGAAACTTCTTCACACTGAGGTTGCTGTTTGTGTGGACAAGTTGCAGGTGGAAGTGGTAGCTGCAGGTTCAATTGTAACATTTGGGAGAATTTTGGATAGAAACATACATGAGAAAGGCTTGGGTGCAGACAGATAGGATCAAGCAGGCAGAGACTAAGAGAATGTGTACAAATCTCAAAGGGACCTTCTTCAATTGAGCACAACTTGTAGCACATTCAAAGAAAAATAATAGCCTTAAAGGCACATTCCTACAGCTTCCATACAGAGGTAACACACAATATAGCTGCTAAGGCAGAGCTAAAGGTGAATGGGGAGAGGGATTGTCCCCTCATTCGCTCAAAGCGATTTGGAAGTCCCAAGCAACAAATTACATTCCAGCAGAGATGTTCTTTGTGATGGGAAGTCAGGAGACCTACTCCGTCCATCATAAGCATGGTTGATGAATTGCCTAAAATGGTCTCCTTCAGCAGTGGTAACCACTGCCTGAAGGTATAAATTTTTGATTCATCTCAGCTCCTCCGCCTGATATCTGATGATTGGGGCAATTATCAATGGCTCAGTGTGCAGCCAGCAGAGGTTCTACTTCACATTTATGGAGAACTAGATTTTACCCTGACCCTGGTTCTATCTGCTTAGACACAGCATCTTTCCCTGTAACTGTATTTCCTCCCATGTTCCAAAGACATGAGGTTTGGCATGTTAATCAGTCGCTGTTAATTGCAATTAATGTGAAGGTGAGCGTTGGAATCTGTAGGGTGGTGTTGATGGAAATGTGGGAAGAGTAGGTTACAAGGAAAATTAAAAGGGAAATGTGGAGGGCCTCGTGAGTTTGCATAAATTTGATTGGCTAAACAGCCTCCTCCAGTATGAGGAAAGTTCATCATAACCTTAAAGTCTTGGATCTACTGAGTGATTTGGGATGCTGAAGTTGTTTGCCCATTCCTCCACTGGTCAAGCATTTATGCTAGGGAACCAACTCTCTGTTCATGCTGTGCCTGTCAGATTCTTCGGTTGATAATATGTGGTGCAGGGTCTGGGACTCTAATAGGATTAGCGTAGATAGACTTCATGGTCAGCATGGACAGGGTGGACCAAAAGGCCTGTTTTTCTCCTGAACAGTTCCGTGCTTCCAGAGTAAATGACAAATTATGAAATTAGGAGCACAATTTCAAGTATCAAGTCATCAGAGGCAGGGTCTAGAAGTTCTGTTACACTCCAACATTCAAGTAGGCTGACAAAAATGATTGGATTAAGATAAGAACATAGAGGCCTGATAACATTGGTTCACTATCTATATATTGCAAGAAGGCAAGAAAATTAACATAAATCCAATCAAAAATGATAGAGAGTTTGAATAAATGTTCAAACATAATCTTGAGGCATTAACCGGTAACTAAAAGATCAAAAGAACAAAGTACTAGGAAGATGAGAGACTTATTTATGCTGCCTAAAGATTTGACAGATATTGACAATGTCTAACCAATAACCCCATTCACCCTTGAGACTGGGAGATTAGACAGGATCAGGTAACCTCTCATGAAATAGCAGAGGCAAGAAGCAGAAGTTCTATTGTCCAGTACAAGGACCTCCTGGTGACACTACACTACCCACACCGCGAGAAAATTCTTCTGACTGAAAAAAATAATTTGACATGCTAGAGTAATTAATGTGGGCATCCCCAACATTTCTTGTGCATGTGGACTTATACAGTACATATGATAATTTGAAGTTTAACTTTGACAGCTTGGCGGTCAATACTGTTACCATTCAATGGCACTCATTGCAGAGCCCAGGTCCTATTGTAAGGCACAATCCACTGTTAGGACAACCTAGACGCTGGCCTAGATAGACTGGAAAGGCAGGGTGTCAAGGGTCGGGTGAGGTTGGATCACTGTGCACCAAGCCAATTTGGAGAGGTTGAGAATGGCTTCTGCGGTAGTGAAATCTAGGCCAGAAGTGAATGGCTGGGCGGCATGTTCTAGGCCCTGAGTGATTTACCACGGCAGAGTCTGGGTCCTAATGCAAGGTACAATCCATTGTTTGAACAATTTAGACACCAGCCCAGATAGATTGTGACCTCCTCTCACCACGATGCGGAGGCTGTAAGCAAGGCTATAGGTCAATTCCCGGATGCTCCAGGGATTTGCTTCTAAGGATCCAATTTGGTTTGGAATGCTGTTATTGTCACTCACTTCATTTGTGCTTTTTCTCCTTCTTTGTGCACATTTGGGTTGGTCTTTACTATCTTTTTGATAATTGGGTTCTTTCAGATTTCTTGCATTGCGACTACCTGTAAGCAAACAAATGTCACGGTTGTATAATTTAGACATTCTTTGATAATAGCTATACTTTTGATCTTTCAATAAAGCTTTTGTTAAAAAAGCTGAGAACCCTGGGTGGAGTTAATTACACTGGGAGTGAACACTTGCAATGACAATCTGTCAAATGGCTGACAGTCTTATTTCAGTTACCTTATGTTTTCTCTTCCCTTGTGGTTCAAAGGATTAAATGCCACTCCCTTCACTGTGTGCAGGAAAGAATAACAGAAATCAATATGTTGGGCATGGTGCGATAAATGCTCTGAGCTGTGTATATTCCAATGCAAGAAGTATTGTAGGAAAGACAGATGAACTTAGGGCATGGATCAACACATGAATCAACAGAAGCAGGACTGGCAGCTCAGTATTCTGGGGTCCGTTGTTTTAGACGTGACAGAGGGAGGGATTAAGGGGAGAAGGGTGGTGTTACTAGTCAGGGGAAATGTCACAGCAGTGCTCAGTCAGGACAAACTGGATTGAAGCTTTATGGGTGGACCTGAGGAATAAGAAAGGTACGACCACCATGTTAATGGGACTATATTACAGACCAGCCAACAGGAGGATTTAGAGGAAGAAATTTGTAGAGAGATCGCAAACTGTTGCTAGAAACGTAAGGAAGAGAAAATTTGCAGATGCTGGAAATCCGAGCACCACACTCAAAATGCCTGGCCTGCTGAGTTCCTCCGGCATTTTGTGTGTGTTGCAAGAAGCATAAGGTTGCTGTAGTCAGTGATTTTAACATTCCACATATTGACAGGGACCCTCGTACAGTTAAGGGAATAGATGGGATGGAGTTTATCAAAGGTGTTCAGGGAATTTTCATTAAAATTAAAATTCATAGAAGTCCCTATGACAGTGTGTGCGATACTTGATCTGCTATTAGGGAATGAGACAGGGAAGGTGACTGAAGTCAGTAGGGAGGAACACTTTGCATCTGATGATCATAATGCCATTAATTTCAAAGTAATATGGAAAAAGGTAAGTCTGGTCCGTGGGTTCAGCCTTACAGCAAATAGATCGAATTGCTTAGTGACGTCCGCAAACAGTTGCTTGCACATGTAAAACATTAGGATACTTATTTATCTCTTTTGCCTCCTGTTTACTTCAAATCATGTGATCCAAATGTATATTAAAGTAATAAACTAAAGTATAAAGTAATGCTTGGAGTATTTTATTGGCTGTTGACTGGAGATATAATTAATGACTCTACCTTTCAACCAATGTAATGTTACTTCATGAGAGCTTTACAAATATTTACTTAAAATTTATTTGTAACTCCAAGCAAAAGTGGCAAGAATTTGTTTAGAGACAATGGCTAATGTCTGCTTTTGTAACTAGACAGTTGTTATCAGTAGAGCTGCAGAAGGATCAGATTCTGAACTAAGATGTGTTGACAGCAAGCAGAGAACATAGAACATAGAACAGTACAACACAGGAACAGCCCCTTCAGTCCACAAAATTGTGTCAATCGAGTTCAGCTAGGTCACCTAATTCCTTCTGCCTGAACATAATCCATATCCCTTTATTCTCTGCATATTCTTGATTACTACACTGTGAAGTCTTTTCCAGAGGTGCCTACCCTGAAGAAGCTTAAATCTTCCCCTCAATGGGAGTTCAGTGAAACACTCTCTCACTGCTCCCCCTCTGTGATCTCTGTTGCTCTCTGACTCCTTCACCACGTGCTTATCCAAACCCACTACTACAGCCACGTATCCTTCCTGGGAACGGCTTTGCCGCCAGTTTGCACCACATGGCTTTCAGATTTGTTTTCTCTTTACTTCATCCCTCTCCCTCCCAGTTTCACCTATCACCCTGTGTTTCTCGCTCTTCTCTTCCACATTTTAAATCTACTCCTCATGCATTTTTTTCCCGTCCCACCGAAGGGTCTTAGCCCAAGACGTTGACTGTACTTAGTCATAGTCATAGTCATATTTCATTGATCCTGGGGGAAATTGGTTTTTGTTACAGATGCACCATAAATAATAAATAGTAATAAAACCATAAATAGTTAAATAGTAATATGTAAATTATGCCAGTAAATTAGGAAATAAGTCCAGAACCAGCCTATCGGCTCAGGGTGTCTGACCCTCCAAGGGAGGAGTTGTAAAATTTGATGGCCACAGGCAGGAATGACTTCCTATGACGTTCTGTGTTGCATCTCGGTGGAATGAGTCTCTGGCTGAATGTACTCCTCTGCCCACCCAGTACATTATATGGTGGACGGGAGACATTGTCCAAGATGGCATGCAACTTGGACAGCATCCTCTTTTCAGACACCACCGTCAGAGAGTCCAGTTCCATCCCCACAACATCACTGGCCTTACAAATGAGTTTGTTGATTCTGTTGGTGTCTGCTACCCTCAGCCTGCTGCCCCAGCACACAACAGCAAACATGATAGCACTGGCCACCACAGACTCATAGAACATCCTCAGCATTGTCCGGCAGTTGCTAAAGGACCTCAGTCTCCTCAGGAAATAGAGACTGCTCTGACCCTTCTTGTAGACAGCCTCAGTGTTCTTTGACCAGTCCAGTTTATTGTCAATTCTTATCCCCAGGTGTTTGTAATCCTCCACCATGTCCACACTGACTCCCTGGATGGAAACGGGTCACCGGTGCCTTAGCTCTCCTCAGGTCTACCACCAGCTCCTTAGCCTTTTTCATATTAAGCTGCAGATAATTCTGCTCACACCATGTGACAAAGTTTCCTACTGTAGCCCTGTACTCAACCTCATCTCCCTTGCTGATGCATCCAACTATGGCAGAGTCATCTGAAAACTTCTGAAGATGACAAGACTCTGTGCAGTAGTTGAAGTCCGAGGTGTAAATGGTGAAGAGAAAGGGAGACAAGACAGTCCCCTGAGGAGCCCCAGTGCTGCTGATCACTCTGTCAGACACACAGTGTTGCAAGCACACGTACTATGGTCTGCCAGTCAGGTAATCAAGAATCCATGACACCAGGAAAGCATCCACCTGCATCACTGTCAGCTTCTCCCCCAGCAGAGCAGGGCAGATGGTGTTGAAAGCACTGGAGAAGTCAAAAAATATGACCCTCACAGTGCTCGCTGACTTGTCCAGGTGGGTGTAGACACGGTTCAGCAGGTAGACGATGGCATCCTCAACTCCTAGTCGGGGCTGGTAGGCGAACTGGAGGGGATCTATGTGTGGCCTGACCATAGGCCGGAGCAGCTCCAGAACAGGTCTCTCCAGGGTCTTCCTGATGAGGGAGGTCAATGCCACCGGTCTGTAGTCTTCTTTCCATAGATGCTGCCTGGCCTGCAGAATAATCATTTCAGTGATTTTTATTTCCTGAAATGTAATGGTTGATGCATGTTCACATACTGCATTGTATTATGCCAATTTATTAGTCAAGGCATCCTGATAGGGTTTATGTTAATCCAAATAAAGAGCCCAAATTTTGGTGTCCTCTTGACTAAATATGATTGATCTGAGTGCTCCAGTCTGGTGTTCCTATCAGAATTGAATGTGTTACCACTGCACTCTGCCAATGGAAAGTTGACCCTAGTTAGGGTAATGATTAATTATGATGCAGAGGTCATGGTCTTCATTAAATATCTACACATACAGAGATGTGCTAACTTGGAACTGACACCGCTGTCACGGTTTATTCGGGAGTTATGAAATTATGTGAATATAGCAGATATTAATTAAAGGGAGAACTTGTCTTCAGGAAATAAAACGTATACACAAAGTTAACTTCTAACTGATACTGTGTGGCTAGTGAAACCAATCATTGGATGTGCCACATTCTGATTCTGTACCATGGAAACAACACAGGGCAAAAAAATGCATTAATTTTCCTGTTATTAGCTCATTGTTAAAGGCTTTTGAAGGGATAACCACTCAACTTCACTTGCCCCATTATAGAACTGTTTCCACAATATATGGATTTACTTCAAGGACTCTTCATCACATGTTCTCAATATTTATTGCTTATTTATTATTATTATTATTATTTATTTCTCAGATGCTGGTAAAACCTGAGGTACAGGGAAAGCCAAGTGCGCTCATTTCTCAATTGCTAGGAACTTTTGGACTATTCTAGTGATGATTAGTGTCGTGGCTTTCCGCAGATTTATATAAATATTACTGTGTATCCCTAATTGTTTAATGCTATTGTGTAGTGACTTTGGGATGATAACAGTTGTAGATATTATTATTAGGAAAATGGATACCCTGTTCACATTCCTCACTCTTTCAATTTCCTCTTTTATTTCTGCATATTTCTGTATGTTATGTGTGTTGGAATGGCTACAATTATTAACCAATTTTGTAATGGGGTCCTGAATTACCCCTATGAACTGTGCTTTTGAAAAGAGAGAGAGAGAGGTGCCCAACACAAACACCTAGTGAAGAAGAGAGAGAAAGAAAGAGAGAGAGAGGTGAAGACTGCTCACAGCAAGTTTATACTTTCTACAAGGATGCTGCCCACTTGGAAATTCTTACAGAGAGAGAAGGGAGGAGCTGTTTGAGAGACAGTTGATATTCAGCACGGTGAGATAAATAGAAGGTTCAATGGTAGACCTGGAGACACATGGTTTTGGACACTGAATGAGCTTTGTTGTGCCCACAGAAAAGGTGGGTTTTGGAGGATCGATCAGGCGGATCAATCAGTGGCTCTTGCAGTGTGTGACCGGTGGGGAATTATTCGTGTGTCCAACCCTCACCTGGGTTGATAATTCTACGACAGAAGAACAGTCTCCTTTGTTGTGGTCACAGTCGGTGACTTCTAAAGGATTTTGGAGTTGGTCCTGGAGGCATACAGATAAAGGTTCCGAAATTTGAGGAAGCCTTGGGTCCACATGTATTTAGAGTTTGCCCATGAGATGCAGATGTACTTTGATCACTGGTGTACCTCAAAAGGGGCAACTGAAGATATTTGCAACCTGGAAGAGTTGATATTGATTGAACAGTTTAAAGGTTGCGTCCCTGGTGGTATAAGGATGTACTTGGATGAGAGAGGCAGCGACACTGTCAGAGTCCACTAGATTAGCAGACGAGTATGCCTTAACTCATAAAGTTAGGATTTTTCCCACTAGGAATTACCAAAAGGGTAATAGAGATAATCCACCGGCTAGGGACTTCCGGTAGAGCTCATGGAGTGAAGTCGTGTTCTTGACTCGCTCCATTACCACTTGAGTTTTTTTCTTATGATCAGCTATATTTTAACTAACCATTAAGGCATCGACTTTTACAATAGTTTGAAACAAATTGGGCTCTTCGATAATCGGATGTTTTTAAGGTCTGCTATGTCTAAGAATGGAAAAAATGGGAAAGACGGCAAACCTCCGGTTAGACTGAAAGGTACCGATGTTCCTCCGACTGAACCACTGGTGACTTTGAAAGCTATATCGGATCTAATTCAAAGGGAAATCTCAACCTCTATTACGGAACTGATTTGTTCGGAAATTTCAATTAATTTCCAGAAAATTGCCGATTCAATCGATAAGATACAATTACCTATTACGGAACATCAGTCGGCTATATTCAATCTTCAAAAATCCACGCAACAAAATGAACTCAAGATGGGGAAAATTGAAGAAACAATTACTATAATGAAGAAAAAACTTGACTTTCTGACCTTTAAAAACTCTGACTTAGAATCCAGAATGCGACGGCGGAATCTTCGAATGATTGGTGTACGTGAAGCTGTGGAATCTGACAACCCTATGAAGTTTCTCCCTCAACTTTTAAAAGATGCATTTCCTACTGTATTTCCTGACCAACCACCATTATTGGATCGGGCTCACAGAGTTCTATCATACTCGTCTAAGTCAGATAAACCTCGACATGTCATCTTACGTTTTCATTACTTTCAAGACAAGGAGAAACTGTTTCGATTCGTTCGATCTAAAGGTTACATTGATTTTTCGGATTTTAATTTCCGATTTGTGGAGGATTTCAGTAAACCAATTCGAGATCAACGGGTTCGTTACAGATCTGTGATGTCGGAACTCTACAAGGTGGATTTAAAACCAGCGCTGCTTTACCCAGCACGTCTAAGGATCCGTACGTTGGATGGAGCCCTCCGTTTTTTTGAATCTCCATCGGATGCCCAGAGTTATCTGGATCAATTTTCACCTTCAACATCTTAATCGTAATTTTTAACTATCTCCGTTTGATCGGAGGTTGTGAATCTGTCGGCCTTAATTTTTTTTTTGCCATATATGGGCAGAAAAGTTTATTTTGGATTAATTAATATCTGCGTCATTCCTTTCTTTTTCCCAGGGGATTCTGGGTGGTTATTTCCTCAACGTCATTCCACGTATTTCCTTTGAGGCCTTAAATTTTGTAGTTTTTAAATCTACTTTTTTTTGTAGGTTTTCATAGCTAGTTTATGTTAATATTTTCATTTCTTTTTTTTGTTTATTCATAGGGTCTGGGGTTTGTTGCGTTTTTTTATATTTTCTGGCTTTTTCTTTGTTATATTAAGTGTTTGTTTTAATTGATTTACCCTTTTTATTCTTTTACTGTTTTATAACTAGCTGATCTTTTTTATATTTACACTTTTTTTTAGGAAGCGTCTATTGGAAGTCATGGGGGTAGTTTTAGTGCTTGCTTCTTTCTGGCTGGTCTGTTTTAGATTTAGCCTTGAGGTCATGGGGTGGAGGGTGGTGGGAGGGGCTTCACGTTTTAGTTTCTTTCTTCTTGGGCTATGTACACTATTGAAGTATTGGTTGCATTCTCCTTCCCGGTATCTCTTATCTGTTCTGTTCCCTTTCCGGGTTCGTGGGTCGAGCCTATCGTCAATCCTCCTTTTTGCGGGTTGACTTTAGGGTTTATGGAGTCTATTATTAATTTAACCATCCTATTAAAAGGAAAAAAGTTTTTAAAGTGTTCCGGAGACTTGAAGCACAAATTCTATTTTTACAAGAGACCCATGTGCGGAGGGGGGACAGACTACGTTTTTTTTAAATTCTGGAAGGAACAACAGTTTCATTCGAACTCTAATGCTAAGATTCGAGGCGTCTCTATTTTTATAGACTCCTCAGTTACTTTTATACAACATGATATTATCTCTGATCCGAATGATAGATTTCTACTGGTTAGTGGTCTACTATTTAATAAAAAGGTAGTTTTGGTTAATGTTTATGCTCCCAATATGGACTATCCAGAATTTTATAAATCATTATTCAATCAGTTCCCGAATTTGAATGAGTTTTCATTGATCTGGGGCGGAGATCTTAATACCTGTTTATCTCCAGCTTTGGACCGTTCGGCTCCTCTACGGACCTTACCTAATAAATCTGCAACTTTAATTAACTCATTCCTCTCTGACTCTGGGTCGACGGACATTTGGCATTTTTTGCATCCTCAGGAAAAAGATTTTTCTTTTTTTTCACATGTTCACCATTCCTATTCAAGAATTGATTATTTTTTTATTGACTCTCGTCTTATTTCTTCAGTGATTAAATGTGATTATGATTCTATAACCATTTCGGATCATGCTGCACTTAAGCTTTCTATTAAAATTCAGGCCAATACACAAAATAATAGACAATGGCGTTTTAATTCGCTGTTGCTTCAGGATTCGGACTTTGTTAAATTTATGAATGAACAGATTTGTCTTTTTTTTACAATCAACTATACAGAGGATATTTCTGTGAACATTCTTTGGGATACTTTTAAAGCTTATATTCGTGGTCAGATTATCTCGTATTCTGCTGTTTTGAGGAAGGAGCTGAAGCAGGAGGAGTTGGTAATTGTGGACAAGATTAAGGAAATTGATAAGAAATATGTTACAGTTCCCTCTGAGGAGTTATATAAACAAAGAACTGAACTTCAAATGGAACACAGTTTATTACTTTCGTCCTCGATTGTAAACCAATTAAAGAAAACAAGAAGTGAATTTTATGTACACAGTGACAAAATTGGCAAACTGTTGGCTAACCAATTGAAGTCTAACTATGCTAGATCTCAAATTAATCAGATTTATAATCAAAATGATCGACTGATACTTGATCATGCAGGGATTAATCAAATCTTCTTTGATTTTTATTCTTCCTTATATCAATCAGAGTCTCCTTGAGACTCTAAATATATGAATGATTTTTTAGATAACCTAGACTTCCCTGAGATTTCACAGGATATGTCTTCTATGCTAGATACTCCCATTACCACTGATGAGATTAAGAATGTTATTTCCTCTATGAACCTGGGGAAAGCTCCTGGCCCTGATGGGTTTACCGTAGAATTTTATAAATGTTTTGCACCTTCATTAATCCCTTGGTTCTGTAGGGTTTTTGAGGCTTCATTAAAACTTGGTAAACTTCCCGAATCTTTCAATACAGCGTCAATCTCTCTAATATTAAAGAAGGATAAAGATCCTGCTCAATGTGCATCTTATAGACCAATATCTTTATTAAATGTTGATTCTAAAAGTTATTAGCAAACAGATTAGAAAAAGTACTTCCTTTTATTATTTCAGAAGAACAAACGGGTTTTAGTAAAGGTCGTTACTCTTTTTATAACATTCGCACACTGTCAAATATTGTTTATACCCCCTCACAAAATGTTGCTGAGTGTGTTATCTCTTTAGATGCTGAGAAAGCTTTTGATAGAGTAGAATGTCCTTACTTATTTAAGGTGTTTGAAATGTTTAATTTTAGCTCGAAATTTATATCCTGGATCAAATTGTTATATCATTCTCCTGTGGCCTCGGTCCATACTAACTCTTTAAGCTCACCTTTTTTCCCTCTTTTTCGAGGTGCTCGACAAGGTTGTCCTCTTAGTCCTTTATTATTTGATATTGCATTAGAACCTCTTGCAATTGCCATTCGAGAATCTCCAAATATTACTGGGATAACTCGGGGCTTAAAGTCCCATAAAATATCACTCTATGCTGATGACTTACTTTTATATACTTCTAATCCTCAAAAATCCATCCCTGCTGTTTTAGAGTTATTAGCACAATTTGGTCTTTTTTTAGGTTATAAATTAAATCTTAGTAAGAGTGAACTTTTCCTGATTAATAAACAACTTCCCTTATATCATAACTTTCCGTTTAAATTGATTAATAACTATTTTTCATATCTTGGGATTAAAATTACTTGTAAACACAAAGATTTATTTAAGATTAACTTTTTACCCTTAATTGACCATATTATTCGACTTTCATCTAAATGGTTTCCCTTATATTTAACTTTGATTGGTCGTATTAATGCAGTTAAGATGTTTTTTCTGCCAAAAATTTTATATATATTTCAAGCATTACCGATTTTTGTTCCAAAATCTTTTTTTGATAAAGTTGACTCAAAAATTTCTTCATTTATTTGGCAAAATAAAAACCCGAGACTGGGTAAAATACATTTACAGAAAGCTAAGAGAGATGGAGGTTTAGCATTACCTAACTTTAGATTCTATTATTGGGCAATTAATATTCGACATATGAAATTTTGGTTACTTGACCAGGATATACTATCCATTCCCAAATGGGTAGCATTGGAATTACAATCTGTTCAGGGCTATACACTTGGCTTAATTAGGTTCCTCTCTTCCTTTTGATTTGAAACGCCTCAATCAGGTATCTACCCGATAGTTAAATATACCTTACGTATTTGGTTTCAATTCAGAAAATTTTTTGATCTTAACCAATTTGGGCTAGCGATTCCTATTTTAGGTAACATATTTTTTCCTCCCTCTTTTACGGATCGTGCTTTTCAAATTTGGAAGACTAAGGGTATTTCACGGTTTTTGGATTTATTTTTAGATGGTTCCCTTATGTCTTTTGAACAATTATCTAATAAATATAATTTATCAAGAATACATTTTTTTAGATATCTACAAGTTAGAAATTTCCTAAGTACTATGCTTTCTTCCTTTCCAATGCTTCCTCCTACATACATTTTAGATACTATAATTAACCTTAATCCATGTCAGAAAGGTGCATCGGCTATGATTTATAATATTATTATGAAACTTAGGAAAGTTCCATTTGATAAGATTAGGGTAGATTGGGAACAGGAATTGAGTTCTATCATTTCCATGGATGACTGGGGGCAGATTTTACAATTAGTCAATACTTCCTCTATCTGTGCTAAACATTCCCTAATTCAATTTAAAGTTGTTCATAGAGCACATATGTCCAAAGATAAATTAGCTCGCTTTTATTCTCATATTAATCCTTTTTGTGATAGATGTCCAGCCTCTTTAACTCATATGTTTTGGTCTTGTCCTACTCTGGAATCTTTTTGGAGAGACATTTTTAATATTATCTCAAAGGTATTGAATATAGATATCTCTCCTCACCCTCACCCTATTACTGCTATCTTTGGACTACCTAAAATTTCCAGTAATCTTTCTCCTTCAGCCCGTAGAATGATTGCATTTCTTACTTTAATGGCGAAAAGATGTATCTTACAACGTTGGAAAGAGCTTAATGCTTTCTTGTGATTTTTTAAAATTTTTCCTTTTATCATGATTAAATATATTGAGAGTTTGGGAGGTCTAGTATACTTGTATTATCTATAGTTTTACTTGCATATGCCTATTATCAATAATGCAATTCCAATCTCTTTGTATTAGAACATAGACCATAGAACATAGAATAGTACAGCACAGTACAGGCCCTTCGGCCCACAATGTTGTGCCAACCCTCAAACCCTGCCTCCCATATAAGCCCCCATTCCTCCATATACCTGTCTAGTAGTCTCTTAAACTTCACTAGTGTATCTGCCTCCACCACTGACTCAGGCAGTGCATTCCACGCACCAACCACTCTCTGAGTAAAAAACCTTCCTCTAATATCCCCCTTGAACTTCCCACCCCTTACCTTAAAGCCATGTCCTCTTCTATTGAGCAGTGGTGCCCTGGGGAAGAGGCGCTGGCTATCCACTCTATTTATTCCTCTTATTATCTTGTACACCTCTATCATGTCTCCTCTCATCCTCCTTCTCTCCAAAGAGTAAAGCCCTAGCTCCCTTAATCTCTGATCATAATGCATACTTTCTAAACCAGGCAGCATCCTGGTAAATCTCCTCTGTACCCTTTCCAATGCTTTCATATCCTTCCTATAGTGAGGTGACCAGAACTGGACACAGTACTCCAAGTGTGGCCTAACCAGAGTTTTATAGAGCTGCATCATTACATCGCGACTCTTAAACTATATCCCTCGACTTATGAAAGCTAACACCTCATAAGCTTTCTTAACTACCCTATCCACCTGTGAGGCAACTTTTAGGGATCTGTGGACATGTACCCCGAGATCCCTCTGCTCCTTCACACTACCAAGTGTCCTGCCATTTACTTTGTACTCTGCCTTGGAGTTTGTCCTTCCAAAGTGTACCACCTCACACTTCTCCGGGTTGAACTCCATCTGCCACTTCTCAGCCCACTTCTGCATCCTATCAATGTCTCTCTGCAATTTTTGACAATCCTCTACACTATCTACAACACCACCAACCTTTGTGTCGTCTGCAAACTTGCCAACCCACCCTTCTACCCCAACATACAGGTCATTAATAAAAATCATAAAAGTAGAGGTCCCAGAACAGATCCTTGTGGGACAACACTAGTCACAATCCTCCAATTTGAATGTACTCCCTCCACCAGCACCCTCTGCCTTCTGCAGGCAAGCCAATTCTGAATCCACCTGGCCAAACTTCCCTGGATCCCATGCCTTCTAACTTTCTGAATAAGCCTACCGTGTGGAACCTTGTCAAATGCCTTACTAAAATCCATATAGATCACATCCACTGCACTACCCTCATCTATATGCCTGGTCACCTCCTCAAAGAACTCTATCAGGCTTGTTAGACACAATCTGCCCTTCACAAAGCCATGCTGACTGTCCCTGATCAGACCATGATTCTCTAAATGCCTATAGATCCTATCTCTAAGAATCTTTTCCAACAGCTTTCCCACCACAGACGTAAGGCTCACTGGTCTATAATTACCTGGACTATCCCTACTACCTTTTTTGAACAAGGGAACAACATTCGCCTCCCTCCAATCCTCTGGTACCATTCCCATGGACAACGAGGACATAAAGATCCTAGCCAGAGGCTCAGCAATCTCTTCTCTCGCCTCGTGGAGCTGCCTGGGGAATATTCCGTCAGGCCCCGGGGACTTATCTGTCCTAATGTATTTTAACAACTCCAACACCTCCTCTCCCTTAATATCAACATGCTCCAGAACATCAACCTCACTTATATTGTCCTCACCATCATCAAGTTCGCTCTCATTGGTGAATACCGAAGAGAAGTATTCATTGAGGACCTCGCTCACTTCCACATCCTCCAGGCACATCTTCCCACCTTTATCTTTAATCGGTCCTACCTTCACTCCTGTCATCCTGTTTTTCTTCACATAATTGAATAATGCCTTCAATTACTATTGATATTATGTTTTTGAACCTGAAAATCAGTAAAAAGATTAAAAAAGAAAGAAAGAATCACCAGATTCTGGTATGGTTACAGAGGACTAGAAAATTGTAAATGTTACTCCAATCTTTACAAAGGAAGGGAGACAGAAGAAAGGAAATTATAGATCCATTAGTCTGACTTCAGTGTCTGGGAAGATATTGGAGTGTCTTATTAAAGCCAGTGGTAACATAGAAACATAGAAAATAGGTGCAGGAGTAGGCCATTCAGCCCTTCGAGCCTGCACCGCTATTCAGTATGATCATGGCTGATCATTCAACTCAGAACCCTGTACCAGCCTTCCCACCATACCCCCGACCCCCGTAGCCACAAGGGCCATATCTAACTCCCTCTTAAATATAGCCAATGAACTGGCCTCAACTGTTTCCTGTGGCAGAGAATTCCACAGTTTCACCACTCTCTGTGTGAAGAAGTTTTTCCTCATCTCGGTCCTAAAAGGCTTCCCCTTTATCCTCAAACTGTGACCCCTCGTTCTGGACTTCCCCAACATCGGGAACAATCTTCCTACACCTAGCCTGTCCAATCCCTATAGGATTTTATATGTTTCAATAAGATCCCCCCTCAATCTTCTAAATTCCAGCGAGTATAAGCCTAGTCGATCCAGTCTTTCATCATATGAAAGTCCTGCCATCCCAGGAATCAATCTGGTGAACCTTCTTTGTACTCCCTCTATGGCAAGAATGTCTTTCCTCAGGTTAGAGGACCAAAACTGCACACAATATTCCAGGTGTGGTCTCACCAAGGCCTTGTACAACTGCAGTAGTACCTCCCTGCTCCTGTACTCGAATCCTCTTGCTATGAATGCCAGCATACCATTCGTCTTTTTCACCGCCTGCTGTACCTGCATACCCACTTTCAATGACTGGTGTATAATGACACCCAGGTCTCGTTGCACCTCCCCTTTTCCTAATCGGCCACCATTCAGATAATAATCTGTTTTCCTGTTCTTGCCACCAAAGTGGATAGCCTCACATTTATCCACATTAAACTGCATCTGCCATGAATTTGCCCACTCACGTAACCTATCCAAGTCACCCTGCATCCTCTTAGCATCCTCCTCACAGCTAACACTGCCGCCCAGCTTCATGTCATCCGCAAACTTGGAGATGCTGCATTTAATTCCCTCATCTAAGTCATTAATATATATTGTAAACAACTGGGGACCCAGCACTGAGCCTTGCGGTACCCCACTAGTCACTGCCTGCCATTCTGAAAAGGTCCCATTCATTCCCACTCTTTGCTTCCTGTCTGCCAACCAATTCTCTATCCACATCAATACCATACCCCAATACCGCGTGCTTTAAGTTTGCACACTAATCTCCTGTGTGGGACCTTGTCAAAAGCATTTTGAAAATCCAAATATACCACATCCACTGGTTCTCCCCTATCCACTCTACTAGTTACATCCTCAAAAAATTCTATGAGATTCGTCAGACATGATTTTCCTTTCACAAATCCATGCTGACTTTGTCCAATGATTTCACTGCTTTCCAAATGTGCTGTTATCACATCTTTGATAACTGACTCTAGCATTTTCCCCACCACCGATGTTAGGCTAACCAGTCTATAATTCCCCGCTTTCTCTCTCCCTCCTTTTTTAAAAAGCGGGGTTACATTAGCCACCCTCCAATCCTCAGGAATTAGTCCAGAATCTAAAGAGTTTTGAAAAATTATCACTAATGCATCCCTTATTTCTTGCACTACTTCCTTAAGCACTCTAGGATGCAGACCATCTGGCCCTGGGGATTTATCTGCCTTCAATCCCTTCAATTTACCTGACACCACTTCCTTACTAACATGTATTTCCCTCAGTTCCTCCATCTCACTGGACCCTCTGTCCCCTACTATTTCTGGAAGATTATTTATGTCCTCCTTAGTGAAGACAGAACCAAATAGTTATTCAATTCGTCTGCCTTGTCCTTGTTCCCGATGATCAATTCACCTGTTTCTGACTGTAAGGGACCTACATTTGTCTTAACCAGTCTTTTTCTTTTCACATATCTATAAAAGCTTTTACAGTCAGTTTTTATGTTCCCTGCCAGCTTTCTCTCATAATTTTTTTCCCTTTCCTAATTAAGCCCTTTGTCCTCCTCTGCTGGACTCTGAATTTCTCCCAGTCCTCAGGTGAGCCGCTTTTTCTGGCTAATTTGTATGTTTCTTCTTTGGAATTGATACTATTCCTAATTTCCCTTTTCCACGGGTGCACTACCTTCCCTGGTTTATTCTTTTGCCAAACTGGGATGAACAATTGTTGTGGTTCATTCATGCGATCTTTAAATGCTTGCCATTGCATATCCACCCTCAATCTTTTAAATATCATTTGCCAGTCTATCTGAGCTAATTCACGTCTCATACTTTCAAAGTTACCCTTCTTTAAGTTCAGAACCTTTGCTTCTGAATTAACTATGTCACTCTTCATCTTAATGAAGAATTCCACCATATTATGGTCACTCTTACCCAAGGGGCCTCTCACGACAAGATTGCTAATTAACCCTCCCTCATTGCTCAATACCCAGTCTAGGATGGCCTGCTCTCTAGTTGGTTCCTCGACATGTTGGTTCAGAAAACTATCCCGCACACATTCCAAGAAATCCTCTTCCTCAGCACCCTTACCAATTTGGTTCACCCAATCTACATGTAGATTGAAGTCACTCATTATAACTGCTGTTCCTTTATTGCACGCATTTCTAATTTCCTGTTTAATGCCATCCCCAACCTCACTACTACTGTTAGGTGGCCTGTGCACAACTCCCAGCAGCGTTTTCTGCCCGTTAGTGTTATGCAGCTGTGCCCATTTCATTCCACATCCTCCTGGCTAATGTCCTTCCTTTCTATTGCGTTAATCTCCTCTCTAACCAGCAATGCTACCCCACCACCTTTTCTTTCATGCCTATCCCTCCTGAATATTGAATATCCCTGAATGTTTAGCTCCCATCCTTGGTCACCCTGGAGCCATGTCTCTGTGATCTCAACTATATTATATTCATTAATACTTTGTGAACTAACCTCCTCTCTCCTAGTCTCTTTAATTTGATTCCCACCCCCCAACCATTCTTGTTTAAAGTCACCTCAGTAGTCTTCACAAATCTCCCCGCCAGGATATTGGTCCCCCTAGGATTCAAGTGCAACCCGTCCTTTTTGTACAGGTCACACCTGCGCCAAAAGTGGTCCCAATGATCCAAAAACTTGAATCCCTGCCCCCTGCTCCAATCCCTCAGCCACGCATTTATCCTCCATCTCATTGCATTCCTACTCTAACTGTCGTGTAGCACAGGCAGTAATCCCGAGATTACTTTCTTTGGGTCCTTTTTCTCAACTCCTTATATTATCCTTTCAGGACCTCTCCACTTTTCCTACCTATGTCATTGGTACCTATATGTACCACGACCTCTGGCTCTTTTCGCTCCCACTTCAGGATATCTTGGATGCGATCAGAAATATCCCAGACCCTGGCACCAGGGACAAACTACCATCTGAGTCTCTGGACTGCGTCCACAGAATCGCCTATCTGACCCCCTTACTATCGAGTCCCCTATTACTACTGCCCTCCTCTTCCTTTCCCTATCCTTCTGAGCTACAGGGCCGGACTCTGTGCCGGAGGCTCGGCCTCTGTTGCTCCCCCCAGGTAAGGTGACCCCCCCAACAGTACTCAAACAGGAGTACCTGTTGTCAAGGGGCACAGCCACCAGGGTACTCTCACTGGGGTGCGCATGTGCCTGTCGTGCATGCAGCCTGTTACAGCCATTCCGATCGGATTCTTACTTTTTTCTTCTTACTTTTTAACTTACATTATTCTTTTTTTTTCATGGTAACACGTTGAAGCTGCACCTTCTCTAACATGCTGGTGGAGAGAGTTTATTTGGGTTTTTAGCGCTGGAAATAGTTACATCCCAACACACGGGACAGAAGCATGGTCACATTTTTTATTCCAGGGACCGGCTGCTTGTGCTAATGCCGGCCAGTTTATTGAGCAGAGCGGCGGACACCCCTGCTGAAATCTGGAGGAAAACACATAGAGGATGCAGAGGGGGATCACAAAGTCGAGGAGTGAGGACGAGGTCGAGACAACAGAGACTTATGGAGAAGAGGAGTTCGGTGGGTAATAAAATGGATGAGTTCATGGCACTAGCCAGGCGTCAGAGAACATTTCAGGAGTGCAGTGTTATGTGCTTCACTGGAATGGGGCTGCACGAGGACATACCTGATCAAATCTTTTCCATGGACGGCTTCCAGACCGTTCGGGCTGACCAGAAGTGCACTGAGAGCGGTAAGCGTAAAGGAGTTGGGTGCTTACTGTTCTGGTTAACAACGGATGATGCAATCCGGGTCATATTATGATCGAGAAACGTGTTTGTAGACCGGATATTGAACTTTTTACTGTTGGACTTCGGCCACATTCCACCGAGATACAACACTGGGCGGCACGGGAGGTCGTTCCTGCCTGTGGCCATCGAACTTGCAGCTCCTCCCATAGAGGGTCAGACACCCTGAGCCAATAGACTGGTCCTGGACTTCTTTCCATTTGGCATAGTTTGCATTTTGTTGTTTGATTGTTTGTGGTTTTTGTATTGCTATATTTATGCTCTATTCTTGGTTGGTGCGGCTGTAATGAAACACAGTTTCCCTCGGGATCAATAAAGTATATCTATCTATCTATCTATTACCTGACTCTTTCTCTTCCCCCTCCTAGCCGTGACCCACTTGTCTGCCTCCCATGGCCCCGGTGTGACCACCTGCCTGTAACTCCTCTCTATCAACTCCTCACTCTCCCTGACAAGACAAAGGTCATCGAGCTGCAGCTCCAGTTCCCTAACGTGGTGTCCCAGGAGCTGCATCTCAGAGCACCTGGCGCAGATGTAGACATCCAGGAGGCCTGGAGACTCCAGGACCTCCCACATCCGGCACCGAGAACAACAAGCTGCCCTCACACTCATACTTCCCTCTCTCCTCAAATAACAACAAAAAATGAATACCAAACCTTCTTCGCCTCACCCGTTTCCGCCTAAGCCCGTTGAGCCGAAGCCCTTAAGCCTTCACTCTGCTCCCGGCTCACTCCGCAGCTCGCAAACTATGCTGCCCGCTGTATAAGGCTCTGTTCCTTTTAAATTTTCTGCGCTTCACTGCCCGATGTCACACGCCTGTGTAGTCCCGCCTCTCTGTATGTCGATGGAAAAAAAACCCAAAAAATTCAAAAATGGCTTCCTCCGCACTTCCGTTCCAATTCTCAGACTTCCTTCTCCGAATTAAACCTCAAGCAGGATTTCTGTCCTTTTAAATCTTCCGCGCTTCACTGCCCGATGTCACACGCCTGCGCAGTCCTGCCTCTCTGAATGCCGATGGAAAAAAACCCGAAAAATTCAAAACTGGCTTCCACTGCACTCGTAAGGAAGGCAGATGCAATGTTAGCATTCATTTTGAGAGGACTAGAATATAAAAACAATACTACAGCTTTGTAAGGCAATGGTCAGACCGCACTCGGAGTATTGTGAATATTTCTGGGCCTCTTACCTAAGAAAAGGTGTGCTGGCAGTGGAGAAGGTCCAAAGCAAATTCCAAGAATGAAAGGGTTAAAGTATGCAGAGCATTTGATGGCTTTGGGCCTTTACTCACTGCAGTTTAGAACAACGAGGGAGGATCGCACTGAAACCTGTTGAATATTGAAACGCCTAGAGGGAGTACAAAGAAGGTTCACCAGATTGATTCCTGGGATGGCAGGACTTTCATATGATGAAAGACTGGATCGACTAGGCTTATACTCGTTGGAATTTAGAAGATTGAGGGGTATCTTATTGAAACGTATAAAATCCTAAAGGGATTGGACAGGCTAGATGCGAGAAGATTGATCCCGATGTTGGGCAAGTCTAGAACGAGGGGTCACAGTTTGAGGATAAAGGGGAAGCCCTTTAGGACCGAGATTAGGAAAAACTTCTTCACACAGAGAGTGGTGAATCTGTGGAATTCTCTGCCACAGGAAACAGCTGAGACCAGTTCATTGGCTATATTTAAGAGGGAGTTAGATATGGCCCTTGTGCCTAAAGGGATCAGGGGGTATGGAGGAAAGGCTGGTACAGGGTTCTGAGTTGGATGATCAGCCATGATCGTACTGAATGGCGGCGCAGGCTCGAAGGGCCGAATGGCCTACTCCTGCACCTATTTTCTATGTTTCTATGTTTCTAGGCAGAGTGGGTGTAGAGAGGTTGTTTCCTGCAGTGAGTGAGTCTGGGTCTAGAGGGCACAGCCTCAGAAAACAAGGATGTCCCCTTAGAACAGATGAGGAGGAATTTCTTTAACCAGAGGTGCTGAATCTGCAGAATTCATTGTCATGGATGATTGTGGAAGTGAAGTCATTGAGTACAGTATATTTAAAGTGGGGTTTGATTAGTCAGGGCATCAAAGGTTATGGAAGGAAGGCAGGAGAGTAAGGTTGGGAGGACAACCCTGAACCCGAAGGGGACCAGTATCCTGGTGGGAAGGTTTAATAGAGCTGTTAGGGAGGGTTTAAACTAATTTGGCAGGGAGATGGGGACTGGAATGATAGAGCGGAGAAGGGGGAAAACAGAAATAAATCTAAGATAGTGAGCAGTACAGAGGTCAGGAAGGACAGGCAGGTGATGGGGCAAATTTGCAGCCATTGGGATGAGTTGCAGTGCAATCAAAGCAAAAAGTACCAAATACTGGTCTTAAGGTGTTATACTTAAATGCACGCAGCATAAGGAATAAAGTGGATGATCAGCTACAGATTGGCAGGTATAATATTGTGGCCATCACTGAGACCTGGCTAAAGGATGCATGTCTCTGGGAGCTGAACGTCCAAGGATACACGGTGTATCGGAAGGATAGGAAGGTAGGCAGAGGGGGAGGCGTGGCTTTATTGGTAAGAAATGATTTTAAATCATTAGAAAGAGGTGATATAGGATCGGACGGTGCAGAATCTTTATGGATTGAGCTAAAAAATCGCAGGGGTAAAAGGACCCTGATGAAAGTTATATACAGGCCTCCTAACAGCTGCAGTGATGTGGACTACAAATTACAGCAGGAAATAGAAAAAGCTTGTCGGAAGGGCAGTGTTATGATAATTGTGGGGGATCTTAACATGCGAATGGATTGGGAAAATCAGGTTGGCACTGGATCTCAAGAGAGAGAATTTGTAGAATGTCTACGAGATGGCTTTTTAGAACAGCTTGTTGTTGAGCCCACTAGGGGATCGGCTGTACTGGATTGGGTATTGTGTAATGAACCAGAGGCGATTAGAGAGATTGAGGTAAAGGAACCCTTGGGGGACAGTGATCATAACATGATTGAGTTCACTGTGAAGTTTGAGAAAGAAAAGCCAAAATCCGATGTGTTGCTATTTCAGTGGAGTGAAGGAAATTACAGTGGCATGAGACAGGAACTGGCCAGAGTTGACTGGAAAGGGACACTAGCAGGAAGGACGGCAGAGCAGCAGTGGCTGGAGTTTATGCAAGATGTGAGGAAGGTGCAAGACAGATATATTCCAAAAAAAAGAAATTTTCGAATGGAAAAATGATGCAACCGTAGCTGACAAGAGAAGTCAAAGCCAAAGTTAAAGCAAAGGAGAGGGCATACAAGGAAGCAAAAATTAGTGGGAAGACAGAGGATTGGGAAGACTTCAAAAGCTTACAAAAGGAAACTAAGAAGGTCATTAAGAGGGAAAAGATTAACCATGAAAGGAAGCTGGCAAATAATATCAAAGAGGATACTCAAAGCTTTTTCAAGTATATAAAGAGTCAAAGACAGGTGAGAGTAGATATAGGACCGATAGAAAATGATGCTGGAGAAATTGTAATGGGAGATAAGGAGATGGCGGAGGAACTGAATGAGTATTTTGCATCAGTCTTCACTGAGGAAGTCATCAGCAGTATATCGGACACTCAAGGGTGGCAGGGAAAAGAAGTGTGCGCAGTCACAATTACGACAGAGAAAGTACTCAGGAAGCCGAATAGTCTGAGGGTAGATAAATCTCCCGGACCAGATGGAATGCACCCGCGTGTTCTGAAGGAAGTAGCAATGGAGATTACAGAGGTATTAGCAATAATCTTTCAAAAGTCGATAGATTCTGGCATGGTTCCGGAGTACTGGAAGATTGCAAATGTCACTCAGCTATTTAAGAAGGGGGCAAGGAAGCAAAAAGGAAATTATAGACCTGTTAGCTTGACATCGATGGTTGGGAAGTTGTTGGAGTCGATTGTCAAGGATGAGGTTACAGAGTACCTGGAGGCATATGACAAGATAGGCAGAACTCAGCATGGATTCCTTAAAGGAAAATCCTGCCTGACAATCCTATTACAATTTTTTGAGAAAATTACAAGTAGGCTAGACAAGGGAGATGTAGTGGATGTTGTATATTTGGATTTTCAGAAGGCCTTTGACAAGGTGCTACACATGAGGCTGCTTAACAAGGTAAGAGCCCATGGAATTACGGGAAAGTTACATACGTGGATACAGCGTTGGCTGATTGGCAGGAAACAGAGAGTGGGAATAAAGGGATCCTATTCTGGTTGGCTGCCAGTTACCAGTGGTGTTCCACAGGGGTCCATGTTGGGGCCACTTCTTTTTACGTTGTACAACAACGATTTGGATTATGGAATAGACGGCTTTGTGGCTAAGCTTGCTGATGATACAAAGATAGGTGGAGGGGCCGGTAGTGCTGAGGAAACAGAGAGTCTGCAGAGAGACGTGGATAGATTGGGAGAATGGGCAAAGAAGTGGCAAATGAAATACAATGTTGGAAAGTGTATGCTTATGCACTTTGGCAGAAGAAATAAACGGGCAGACTATTATTTAAATGGGGAAAGAATTCAAAGTTCTGAGAGGCAACGGGATTTGGGAGTCCTCGTGCAGGATACCCTTAAGGTTAACCTCCAGGTTGAGTTGGTGGTGAAGAAAGCGAATGCAATGTTGGCATTCACTTCTAGAGAAATAGAGTATAGGAGCAGGGATGTGATGTTGAGGCTCTATAAGGCACTGGTAAGACCTCACTTGGAGTACTGTGGGCAGTTTTGGGCTCCTTATTTAAGAGAGGATGTGCTAACGTTGGAGAGAGTTCAGAGAAGATTCACTAGAATGATTCTGGGAATGAGAGGTTTAACATATGAGGAACATTTGTCCGCTCTTGGACTGTATTCCTTGGAGTTTAGAAGAATGAGGGGGGACCTCATAGAAACATTTCGAATATTGACAGGCATGGACAGAGTGGATGTGGCAAAATTGTTTCCCATGGTGGGGGAGTCTAGTACGAGAGGGCATGACTTAAGGATTGAAGGGCGCCCATTCAGAACAGAGATGTGGAGAAATTTTTTTAGCCAGAGGGTGGTGAATCTATGGAATTTGTTGCCATGGGCAGCAGTGGAGGCCAAGTCATTGGGTGTATTTAAGGCAGAGATTGATAGGTATCTGAGTAGCCAGGGCATCAAAGGTTATGGTAAGAAGGCGGGGGAGTGGGACTAAATGGGAAAATGGATCAGCTCATGATAGAATGGCGGAGCAGACTCAATGGGCTGAATGGCCTAATTTTTTTCCTATATCTTATGTTTGTGATTAGGGTTAACCTCCCACAGCACTTCATTACAGTTGCCGTAAGCACTTCCAGATGGTCCCCATGCACTTCTTGGACACTAGTACAGTAGATGCACCTCTGAAAGTTCTACCCTATGTACCCATCAAGAGCGGTGGAAACAGGCAAGGCCAGCCAACAGGTCACTGGTGAAGATGTATAGCCCAATCCCCTGTACCATGGACACAATGGATTACAGAAACTTTCATGAATTCCAACCATACCATTGACCTTGTATGAAGGAGACGGAAGGTCACCAGTGGCCAATGCTCCACTGGCAGCTAAGGGCCGAAGAAGAAAAGAACAATAGATGCATTTTTAAGCAGGATGGAACTTCAGTATACAGAAATGAGAAGTTGAATATGTCCATAAATATTCCAACAGTTGCCATACCAGCCTGAGATACCAGCTGATATGGTAGGTTATTTGGTACAATGTGTTAAGTGATATCTCATGCTGGCATGGCAATTGCTCTACTCTGAATTGATACAATCTGTAAACACAGCCCGTTCCTTCATATGCTTTTCACTTCAACCCATCCACCCCGTCTACATGGTGTGTTGCATCAGGAAGGCTAACAATATTGTCAGGGATACTTTCCACTCTGGGCATTCCCGTTTCTCTCCTTTACCTTCGAGGTGAAAATACAAGAGCCTGAAAGCCCAAATGCCCAGACATATAAACAGCTTCTTCCACACTGTTACCAGACTTCTGAGCTAATCACCTCCTTCACACATCCCCTTCCCGATAATGTTCCTACATTCTCACACTTTTAATTCTGATAAAGATGATTCTGGTTCTGATTCTGATGTGCTTGCTAAATGACACCTTAAAAAGTCAGGTTTCCAAATACCACTCCACTTCTTCCCATTTGGAACTTCTGCAGCAACTTTTGCATTGCGACAACACGCGTAGGCATCACTAGTTTCTGTACTGTACATAAATATTTCTCACAGCTGCACGTTCCTGCCCTCGAGTTTATGATGTAGCTGTTTCTACTGTTTCATTGTGCCATTCTGCCTTAAATGAGTTAGCAGTTCTTTCACGCTTCACACCCTTTGCTTCTTTGAATCAACAATTCCTTCAACAAAAACAGTATAAATATACCAGTTCTAAAATCTGCAGACAAATCTTCGCAAACTTCACATTGTCAATACCATCCATAACAGAAAACAGAAAAGGAAATGTGATTTTGTACAATCGTGAAATATACTTAACATGCCAATGAGGTAGAGGGTGACAACTTTTTAAGTGCAATTTATATTCCTAGTTGGAAACGATGTGTAGCACACACATGCTTACTCCTTAGAGAGAACATTGCTCCTGAACCAGAGTGGGTAAATTCACTCATCAACACTGAACCTGTGCACTCACTTTCCAGGACTCTACAAGTTTTGTTCTCAATGTTTATTTATTTATTGTTTTGTTTATTTTCTTTTTGTATTTGCGCAATTTGTTGTCTTAGTTGTTTTCTATCTTTGTGTGTAGTTTTTCCACTGGTTCTACTGTATTTCTTTGTATTTAATATGATTCAGGAGCAATGTTCTCTCTTAGGTGTATGCAAGAAAGTGAATCTCAGTAGTATATGATGTCATATATGTACTTTGATAATAAATTTACTTTGAACCTTTGAACCAAATGCCCTGTTTTCGTGCTGCATGATAGATTTTTTAATGTTAAGGCAATCAAGGGATATGATGTCGGTGCAGCTGAGGGTAACAATCAGGGTCACCCATTTAAAATTGAAATGAGGCAAACATTTTTCTTTCAGATGATCACGAATCATAGACATCTGCACCAACCAGTAGTAATCACATCTGTAGTAATCACATCTGTATTAATCCCAAGTTCCAATCCTTGGTCCACAGGCACTTGTTAAATGCTGTCAATGACTCTGCTCCCACCACTCCCTCAGTCAGTACGTTCCAGATACTCATCTCACTCTGTGTGAAAAGGGTCCCCTCAAATCCCCTCTAAATCTTTTACCCCATTCCCTTAAATCTAGGTTAGTTTTATCTACTCCTGGAATTGTCTTCCACACAAGGAAGGGAGCAGAGACTTACCAAGTTTAAGGCAGAGATACATAAATACTGGATAAACAATAAGGAAAAGGGTTGAGAATGTGGGGTTGCAATCAGACCGGCCATGGAGCTGGTGCAATGGCTGAAGGGTGCACACCTGCTTCTAGGTATTCTGGATCTACACAAGTCCCAAGGCCAGTGAATGCATAATCAGATGTCATATCCCACTAACAACCCTACCAGCTGCTCAGCTTGATCACTCATCTTGTTTCACCTTCCACTATAATCTTGGGCAGGAATTACAGAGGACCTTGTCCTTCGCCACGGGTGAGGTGCCAGAGGATTGGAAGATAACTAATATTGTTTTGTAGTTTAAGAAAGGCTCTAAGAATAAGATGTGGAATTATAGGCTGGTGAACCTGACATCATTAGTGAGTAAATTATTGGAAGGTATTCTACGGGTCTGGATATAAAGTATTTGGGTAGACAGAGCCTGATTAAGGACAGTCAATGTGGCTTTGTGGTGGTAGGTTGTGCCTCATTAATATGAAAGAGTTTTTCAAGGAGGTCATCAGGAAAGTTGATGAAGGAAATGCATCGGATGTTGCCTATATGGACTTTAAGCAAGGTCTTCGACAAGTTCCTGCATGGGAGGCTCGTCAAGAAATTTCAGTCACTTGGTACTCAGGATGAGGTACTTCATTGGATATGACATTGGCTTTGCAAGTGAAGCCAGAAAATGGTGATAGATTGTTGCCTCTCTGACTGGAAGTCTGTGTCTAGTGGTGTGCCACAGAGATAGATTCATAGATGCCATAGATGATTGACATTTATATCAACTATATGGATGATAATGTGGTCCAAGATGGCACTGACCTGCGACCTCTATTGAGTCGCAGATAAGATTTAGTTGTTTATTTTAACTGTTTAATTTTTTTATTTTTTAGGTTTGTAAGAATGTTTTTGGGGACAGGGAAGGGTGTTCAGGGTCAAGTTAGGCTTTAGGAGCAGGGACGTTGAGCAATTAGAGATCAGTCTGGAGTCTAAGTCTCCACTACACTTTTGAAGACCAGCACCCCGGATGTCGAATATCAATGGTTGGATGTCAGACGTCGGACTGGCAGAGAGTGAATGATAACCGCCCAGGGCTGCGAGTTGTTGGCAGTTTTTGAAGCTGGAGTTCCATGCTGGCAGGACGAATGTGATCCATTCACCCCTTCTGTTCGTGAAAGGAGAAGACTGGCGTTTGAGGACTGGTACAGGTTTCCCCCACCATCCAAAGGTAGAGTGTTCCTATGAAACGGTTCGTAAGCCAAAATGTCGTAAAGCGAAGAAGCAATTACCATTTATTTATATGGGAAAATTTTGTGAGCGCTCGCAGACCCAAAAATAACCTACCAAATCATGCCAAATAACACATAAAACCTAAAATAACAGTAACATATAGTAAAAGCAAGAATGATATGATACACAGCCTATATAAAGTAGAAATACTTTTCCACAATCATTGCCAGCACTGTTCTCCGTAGCGAAAATCTCACGCAAGTGTCGTCGGCAGAAAATCTCATGCAAGCGCTGTTGGCAAGAACACTCTCTCCAGTAACCTTCAAGCTATGAAGCTGCCAAATCATACCAAATAACTCGTAAAAATACACAGCCGATATAAAGTAGAAATAATGTATGTACAGTGTAGTATCACTTACCGGAATTGGGACAGCGCCAAGCACACTGATGATGGTGTGTTAGGCTGAGTCGTCGCAGGTTGGGTGGTGCAGTGGCCCCCACCCTCCAGGCCGCCGAGCGATACATTGCTGCGAAGCACGCAGGGGTCCAGTGGTAGCTGAGAGGCACACAGCACATCTTTAAGAAAAAAGCCGAAATAAACAAGCTAAATAATTAGGTGCTGCCCAACACGTAATTGTCAGCCCAGATCGATGTCGATTTCCGATTGCATCGTCTCTGATCTTCTGAAAGCGAAAACGGGGTACTAATGTAGGTCTTTTGTAACAGTGAGGTTTCGTAAAGCAAACGTTTGAAAGCGAGGGACACCTGTATTTGGAGTCCCATTATTGATGAGTCTAGAGTTCAATGCCTAGTGTTCACTGCCTGGAATCAATGCTGACGATTGAAGCTCAAGGATTGAATCAGTCGTCCAGCAATCAAGGCATGTTAGCTGGAGTTGAGTATGAGAATCTCTGTAAGTCTGCTGGGGAGGTCAGCAGAGTGCCCCCAGCACATTCTTGGGTGTGTTGGTTGTAAATGCAAACACAGTTCACAGTATACTTCAACCTGCACAAATAAGTTTCAAAGCACTTTCATTTACAAAGAATGTATCAATTACACAACCTTGAGACTTGTTTGCTTACAGGTAGCCACAAAGTAAGGAAAAGAAAGACCAACATCTGATGCACAGAGAAAGAAAATTAAACACAGATCATGCAAACAATTGAAGTGAACAACAATATTCCAAACCAAATTGAGTCCTCAGACCCGAACCCTGGAGCAGAATGGAGCAGGCCCAAAGCCTCATATTAGTTGCAGCTGGGGCTGCCTTCATAGCCTCAACACCACAGAGAGGGGAGTTACCATCATGGAGAGCGAGCAAAACTGGATCTTGCCTTCGATTGCGACATCCTGTCTTTTCAGTCTATATGGGCCAGCGTTTAAATTGACTGAACAACAGAACAGCGAGGGTTATGGGCTGAGTGCAGGTCGGTGGGACTAGGTGAGAGTAAGAGTTTGGCACTGACTAGAAGGGCCGAGATGGCCTGTTTCCGTGCTGTAATTGTTATATGGTTATATGGTTACACAGTGAATGGGGGGGCACTGAGGAGTGTGGTAGAACAGAGGGATCTGGGAATATAGATCCATAATTTCTTGAAAATGGTGCCACAGGTAGATAGGGTCATAAAGAGAGATTTTGCAACGTTGGCCTTCATAAATTAAAGTATTAAGTACAAGAGTTAGGATGTTATGTTGGAAGTTGTGTAAGATGTTGGTGAGACCTAATTTAACATATTGTGTGCAGTTCTGGTCACCTTCTGCAGGGAAGATATCAATAAGTTCGAAAGAGTATAGACACAGTTTACATAGATGTCGGAATTTGAGGATCTGAGTTAGATTAGATTATTAGATTAGATTACATTATGAGGACACTCAGTCCTCGTTTATTGTCATTTAGAAATGCATGCATTAAGAGGTGATACGATGTTCCTCCAGAGTGATATCACAAAAAAACAGGACAAACCAAAGACTAACACTGACAAGACCACATAATTATAACATATAGTTACACCAGTGAAAAGCAGTACCATAATTTGATAAAGAACAGACCACGGGCACGGTAAAAAAAAAGGTCTCAAAGTTCCAATCAATTCCCAATAGTCCCGATAGCAGGCGGCAAAAGGGAGAAACTCTCCCTCCCATAAACCTCCAGGTGCCGACAACTGCCAATGCATTGGAAACGCCTGACCACAGCCGTCTGAAAACTTTGAGACTCCGACCAGCCCTCCGACACCGAGCACCGAGCACCATCTCTGCCGAGCGCTTTGATCCCGCCCCAGCCGCCGAGCAACAAGCAAAGTCGAGGACTCGGGGCCTTCCCCTCCGGAGATTCTGGATCACACAGTCGCAGTGGCAGCGAAGAAGGCGTTTCAGAAGTTTCTCCAGATGTTCCTCCGTGCTTCTCACGTCTGTCTCCATCAAATCAGGATGGTGTACGGCATCCTACTTGACAGATTACAGATATCATTCTATTTTCCGGCTTTTGTTCTGTTCTGTATGTATCTTAATTGAGCTAACTTTTTTTTACTTATTTTTTTACTGTTTTACAATTAGCTGATCTTTTTCATATTTATACCTTTTTTTTAGGGAGCGTATACCGGAAGTCATGGGGGTAGTTTTAGCGCTTGCTTCTTTCTGGCGGGTCTGCTTTAGATTTTGCCTTGGGGTCTTGGGGTGGGGGGTGGTGGGAGGGGCTTCACGTTTTAGTTTGTTTCTCTTTGGGCTATATACATTATTGAAGTACTGGTTGCGTCCTTTTCCCCGGTATCTTTTGTATGTTCTGTTTCCTCTCCGGGTTTGTGGGTCGCGCCTATTGTCAATCCTCCTTGTTGTGGGTTGACTTTAGGATTTATGGAGTCTATTATTAATTTTGTCTCCTGGAATACTAATGGTCTTAATCATCCTATTAAAAGGAAAAAAGTTTTTAAAGTGTTCCGGAGACTTAAAGCACAAATTTTATTTTTACAAGAGACCCATGTACGGAGGGGGGACAGACTACGTTTTTTCAAATTCTGGAAGGGTCAACAATTTCATTCGAACTCCAATGCTAAGATTAGAGGCGTCTCTATTTTTATAGATTACTCAGTTACTTTTATACAACAGGATATTATCTCTGATCCGAATGGTAGATTTTTATTGGTTAGTGGTTTACTATTTAATAAAAAAGTAGTTTTGGTTAATGTTTATGCTCCTAATATGGATTGTCCGGAATTTTATAAATCATTGTTTGATCAGTTTCCGAATTTGAACGAGTTTTCATTGATTTGGGGCGGAGATCTTAATACCTGTTTATCTCCAGCTTTGGACCGTTCGGCTCCTTTACGGACTTTACCTAATAAATCTGCAAATTTGATTAATTTTTTCCTTTCTGATTCTGGGTCGACGGACATTTGGCGTTTTCTGCATCCTCAGGAAAAAGATTTTTCCTTCTTTTCACATGTTCATCATTCCTATTCAAGAATTGATTATTTTTTCATTGATTCTCGTCTCATTCCTTCAGTGATTAAATGTGATTATGATTCTATAACCATTTCGGATCATGCTCCACTTAAGCTTTCTATTAAAATTATGGCCAATATACCAAACAATAGACAATGGCGTTTTAATTCGCTGTTGCTTCAGGACTCGGACTTTGTTAATTTTATGAATGAACAGATTGAGCTTTTTTTTACAATTAACTATACAGAAGATATTTCGGTTAGCACTCTTTGGGACACTTTTAAAGCCTATATTCGGGGTCAGATTATTTCGTATTCCGTTGCTTTGAGGAAGAAACAGAAGCAGGAGGAGATGGCAATTGTGGACAAGATTAAAGAAATTGATAAGAAATATGTTATGGCTCCTTCCGAGGAGCTATACAAACAAAGAACTGAACTTCAAATGGAACACAGTTTACTACTCTCGTCCTCGATTGTAAACCAATTAAAGAAAACAAGAAGTGATTTTTATGTTCACAGTGATAAAATTGGCAAGCTGCTGGCTAATCAATTGAAATCTAATTATGTTAAATCTCAAATCAATCAGATTTATAACCAAAATGATCGATTGATATTGGATCATGTGGGGATTAATCAAACCTTTTGTGATTTTTATTCTTCTTTATATCAATCAGAGTCTCCTCGAGATTCTAAATATATGAATGATTTTTTAGATAAGTTAGACTTCCCTCAGATTTCACAGGATATGTCTTCTTTATTAGATACTTCCATTACAATGGATGAGATTAAGAATGTTATTTTTTCTATGAATCTGGGGAAAGCTCCTGGCCCTGATGGGTTTACCGTTGAATTTTATAAATGTTTTGCTTCTTTATTGATTCCTTGGCTCTATAAGGTTTTTGAGGCTTCTTTGAAACTTGGTAAACTTCCGGAATCTTTTAATAGAGCATCAATTTCTTTAATACTAAAGAAGGATAAAGACCCTGCTCAATGTGCATCTTATAGACCAATATCTTTATTAAATGTTGATTCTAAAGTTTTTTCTAAGTTATTAGCAAATAGACTAGAAAAAGTACTTCCTTCTATTATTTCGGAAGACCAAACGGGTTTTATTAAAGGTCGTTACTCTTTTTATAATATTCGTACATTGTTAAATATCGTTTATACTCCCTCACAAAATGTTCCTGAGTGTGTTATTTCTTTAGATGCCGAGAAAGCTTTTGATAGAGTAGAATGGCCTTATTTATTTAAGGTGCTTGAAATGTTTAATTTTAGCTTGAAATTTATATCCTGGATTAAACTGTTATATTACTCCCCTGTAGCCTCGGTTCGTACTAACTCTTTAAACTCACCTTTTTTTCCTCTCTTTCGTGGTACTCGACAAGGCTGTCCTCTTAGTCCCCTATTATTTGATATTGCATTAGAACCTCTTGCAATTGCTATTTGAGAATCTTCAAATATTACTGGGATAACTCGGGGATTAAAGTCCCATAAATTATCACTCTATGCTGATGATTTACTTCTATATATTTCTAATCCTGAGAGATCCATTCCTGCTGTTTTAGAGTTATTAGCACAATTTGGTCTTTTCTCAGGTTATAAATTAAATCTTAGTAAGAGTGAACTTTTTCCGATTAATAAACATCTTCCCTTATATTATAAATTTCCATTTAAATTGATTAATAATTACTTTTCATATCTTGGGATTAAAATTACTTGTAAACATAAAGATTTATTTAAGACTAACTTTTTACCATTAATAGACCATATTACTCAACTTTCATCTAAATGGTTTCCCTTATATTTAACTTTGATTGGTCGTATTAATGCAGTTAAGATGTTTTTTTTGCCAAAATTTTTATATGTGTTTCAGGCATTACCAATTTTCGTTCCTAAATCTTTTTTTTTGATAAAGTTGACTCTAAAATTTCTTCATTTATTTGGCAGAATAAGAATCCGAGACTGGGTAAAATACATTTACAGAAAGCTAAGAGAGATGGAGGTTTAGCATTACCTAACTTTAGATTTTATTATTGGGCTATTAATATTCGACATATGAAATTTTGGTTACTTGACCGGGACATACTATCTATTCCTAAATGGGTAGCATTGGAATTACAATCTGTTCAGGGTTATACACTTGGTTCTATTTTAGGTTCCTCTCTTCCTTTTGATTCGAAACGCCTTAAGCAGGTCTCTAACCCGATAGTTAAATATGCTTTGCGCATTTGGTTTCAATTCAGAAATTTTTTTGATCTTAATCAATTCGGGTTAGCGATTCCTATTTTAGGGAACATATTTTTTCCTCCCTCTTTTACGGATCGCGCTTTTCAAACTTGGAAGACTAAGGGTATTTTACGGTTTTTGGATTTATTTTTAGATGGTTCCCTTATGTCTTTTGAACAATTATCTAATAAATATAACTTATCAAGAATACATTTTTTTAGATATTTACAAGTTAGAAATTTCCTAAGTACTATACTTTCTTCCTTTCCAATGCTTCCTCCTATATATATTTTAGATTCGATAATTAACCTTAATCCATGTCAGAAAGGTGCATCGGCTATGATTTATAATATTATTATGAAACTTAGGAAAGCTCCATTTGATAAGATTAGGGTAGATTGGGAACAGGAATTGGGGCTTACCATTTCTGTGGATGATTGGGGACAGATTTTACAATTAGTTAATACTTCCTCTCTTTGTGCTAAACATTCCCTAATTCAATTTAAAGTGGTTCATAGAGCACATATGTCCAAAGATAAGTTAGCGCGTTTTTACTCGCATATTAATCCTTTCTGTGATAGATGTTCGGGGCAGATAGCCTCTTTAACTCATATGTTTTGGTCTTGCCCTACTTTGGAAACTTTTTGGAGAGATATTTTCAATATTATTTCTAAGGTATTAAATATAGATATCTCTCCTCACCCTATTACTGCTATCTTTGGACTACCTAAAATTTCTAGTAATCTTTCCCCTTCAGCCCGTAGAATGATTGCATTTCTTACTTTAATGGCGAAAAGATGTATTTTACAACATTGGAAAGAGCTTAATGCTCCAACTACCTTTTTTTGGTTTTCTCAGACGATTTTATGTTTGAATTTGGAGAAAATTAGAAGTAACCTTTATGATTCTTCATTTAAATTTGAACAGATTTGGGGACCTTTTATTCGATATTTTCATTTAATGTAATATTTACCCTTCTTGTTTTTTTTTTCACTGTTTTAATGGAGGTCGGGATTGAGGACGTGATTTTAAGTTTAACTCTGTTTGGTTTCAATTTAGCCCATTGCTTTGCCTTGCTTTTAGTTAGTTGCACGGTGGGTTTTTTTTTGGGGGTTTTTTTTTTCTTTTTTTCTATTGATATATATAAAATTTAGTATACTATTATGTTATCTTGGTTTCTTATGCTTAAATTACATTGTAGTATTTTCTTTTTGGTATTGTTATCTTTTGGAATTTTATTATACTTTAACATTGTATTAATGTTTATATGGCTTACCTTTTTTGTATACTTACTCAATAAAAAGATTTAAAAAGAAAGATTACAGATATCATTCACCGGAGTGGCTGCTGTGCGCTGCGTCGTGCCGCCATCTTCTCCACTCCTCCCGAGGAGTTATTGGGAAAGATTGAATAGGTTAGGAGAGTAGGAGAATGAAGGGAAATTTGATTGCAGTATACAAAATTATGAGGGTGTAAATGGGGTAAAAGCAAGCAGGCTTTTTCCACTGAGGTTGTGTGAGGCTGGAACTAGGTGTCATAGGTTGAGGGTGAAAGGTCAAATATTTAAGGGGAATGCTTTCACTCAGAGCTCAGTGAGATTGTGAAACGAGCTACCAGCCAAAATTGTTGATATGGGTTCAATTTCAATATTTAAAGGAAATTTGGATAAGTACAGTCCCTATAAAAAGTATTCACACCCCCACCCCTTGGAAGTTTTCATGTTTTTTTTTGTTTTGCAACTTTGAATCACAGTGGATTTAATTTGACTTTTTCTGACACTGATTAACAAAAAGAAGACTCTTTCATGTAAAAGTGAAAACTACAAAGTGATCTCTACAAAGGGATCTAAATTAATTACAAATATAAAACACAAAATAATTGATTGCACAAGTATTCACCCCCCCCCCTTTAATATGACACACTAAATCATCACTGGTGTGGTCAATTGGTTTCAGAAGTCACATAATTAGTTAAATGGAGATCACCTGTGTACAGTCAAGGTGTTTCAATGGATTGTAGCGAAAATGCACCTGTATCTGGAAGGTAACTGTTGCTGAGTCAGTATCTTGGCAAAAGAACACTCCAAACAACTCTGCGAATAGGCTATTGTAAAGCACAAGTCATGAGATGGATACAGGAAAATTTCCAAGTCACTTGGAGTACAGTTCGGTCAATCATCAAAAAAATCGAAACAATATGATACAGCTGTAGATCTGCCCGGAGCTCACCATCTCAAAAACTGAGCCACCGTGCAGGAAGGGGACTAGTGAGGGAAGCCACCAAGTGACCTATGACAACTCCAGAGGAGTTACAAGCTTCAGTGGCTGACCTGAGAGAGAGTGTGCGTACAACAACTGTTGCCTGGGTGCTTTACCAATCTCAGCTTTATGAGAGAGTGGCAAAGAGAAAGCCACTTTTGGGAAAAACTTGCATGAAATTTCGGCTAGAGTTTGCCAGAAGGCATGTGGGAGACTCTGAAGTCAGCTGGAAGAAGATTCTGTGGTCTGATGAAACCAAAATTGAGCTTTTTGGCTTTCAGACTGAACGCTATGTTTGTCGTAAGCCGAACACCGCACATCATCAAAAACACAGAATCCCTACTGTTTGTATATAGCTGTAAATATAAGTTCTCTAATTCTTCCAGAATATGATTCTTTACTGTTAACCCAAGGTACGTTCAAATAGAAGAAATATAACATGGTGTCAGAAGTGCTTCTGGAAGAATAATGCGGAAGAATCGAGAATCGAAGATAATCGGAAAAAAAGAAGGAAAAAGTTCGAACTGCAAATGGTAATATGGAAGGTTTACTAGCCCCACCAAAACTTCAGCTGACTGGTAATGTAGCTGAGAATTGGAGGATCTTCAAGCAACAGTTTGAACTGTACTTATCGGCGATCGATTACGAAGACAAATCGGAATGAACCAAAGCTGCGCTTCTGCTCTATTATAATCGGGACTGACGCAGTAGAGGTATATAATAATGTTGTCTTTGAAGATGGAGATAATTTCAATTTAAAGTCGATAATGGACAGATTTGAAGTATTTTGTATACCTAAGTGCAATTTAACGTATGAACAATATAAATTCTTCACATGTGCGCAGGGAGCTGCTGAAACTATTGATTAGTATGTTACTGAGTTAAGAAAGCATAGTAGAACATGCGAGTTTGGATTGCTCATGGACTCTCTGATTAAAGATAGAATAGATTGTGGCATTCGGGATAATGCTCTGAGAGAAATGCTGTTGAGAGAGCAAGGTTTAAATTTTGAAAAAGCTTTCACAATCTGCAAAGCTTCTGAGACCATAAAGTTGCAGGCTGAAGAACTTTTCATTGAAAACTACAATGTAAACGCTGTAAAAAAAGTGCAAATATATCAAGAAATATAATAATATGTCAACAAAACCAACGGAGAGCAAGACAGCATTTGAAAAAAAAGTCATGTGATCGCTGTGCGCGGGAACACTGTCCAAATCAGTGTTCCACATATGGCAAAATTTGCTACAACTGCGGTAAGACTAATCATTTTTCTTGCTGTTGTAGAAGTAGAAAGAAGGAAAATAAAATGAAACAAGTAAATGCAGTGATTGAAGATGAACGTGAGGAATTTTATATAGATGCACTTTATAAAAATGCTGACATGGAGAATATAAAAGCAGCAGCTGCAGTGTCTGAGACGACCAAACAGGAGGCAATTGATGATGTGAAAAAGCGATGGCAGGAAGAGGTTGCTTCAAAGCAAGCGATAATGAAAGAGACACTGAGAGAATGTGAGATCCGGTCTAATCACCGTCTGGAGCAAGAACGCTCACAGTGGGCACAGTATAAGCAAAAAGTGAAAGCTCAAGTAATGGGATTGAGAAGTCGTATTGAAATGTTGAAGTTTCAGCATAAAAAAGAGATTACACAGTTAATGAACGAATCAGATAAAGAAAAGAAGATTCATATTTTATTACAAATGGAAGTGGAAGGAACTGGGAAAGATACAGTCCAAACTGCAGGGAAGCAGATTGCTGAGGAGGATAGCGTGAACTGTTTACCTGAAATTCCAGATTCTAACCAGGAGGCATGTGAGAGTATACCAAAAAGTTTAGTTGAGATACATAAAGAAAAGTTTAAAGCAGAAAAGAAGAAGCACAAGAAGAGTTATGGCTCAGATAGCGAAGAGCCAACTTCAGAGTTTCAGTTTTGTTCAGATTTGTTTATTGGTTAATGTTAATTGTTTTTCTTTTTAAGGAAAGGAAGATGTGGTGATATCACGTGATTGTACCAGTATGTGATTGGACAGTGCACTGGGCGTGCGCAGGATTGTTATAATGTTCCAGTATGTTCCAGCACATGGCGAGATTAAGACGCGTTTGTATATAGCTGTAAATAAAAGTTCTCTAAGTCTTCCAGAATATCATTCTTTACTGTTAACCCACGGTACGTTCAAATAGAAGAAATATAACACCTACCATGAAGTATGGTGGTGACTGCATCATGCTGTGGGGATGGTTCACTTCAGCAGGCCCTGGAATATTTGTGTGGTAGAGGTTACAATTAATGCAGCAAAATACAGGGATATCCTGGAGGAAATCCTGATGCAGTCTGCTTAAAAACAGCGAAGTTTATGTCTTGGAGTGGCCAAGTCAGAGTCCAGACCTCAATCTGGACTTGAAAGGGGCTGTTCACTCAAGATCCCCATGCGATCTGACAGAGCTTGAGCAGAATTCTTTGTTAAGAATGGGAAAAAATTGCAGTGTCTAGATGTTCAAAGCTGATAGAGACTGATCCGCACAGGCTCAAGGCTGTAATTGCTGCCAAACGTGCTTCTACTAAATACTGACTTGAAGGTGGTAAGTAATTATGCAATCAAGTATTTTGTGTTTAATAATTGTAATGAATTTAGACTAATTGGTAGAAACGTGTTTTTCACTTTGATACAAAGTAGTGTTTTCTGTTGATCAGTGTCAAAAAAGCCAAATTAAATCCATTGTGATTCAATGTTGTAAAGCAATAAAACATGAAAACTTCCCGGGGCGGGGGGGTGGTGAATACTTTTTATAGGCACTGTACGTGGATAGGAAAGGTATGCAACTTTACAGAATAGCAGCTTGGCATGGACCAGGTGTCACAAAGGGCCGGTAAGTTTCCGTGCTGTGGTGCTCTATGACATTGTACTGATACCTTATTTTTTTATGCTGTGACCCACTTTTACACAATTTATATTGCTGGAAACTGTATGCTCACTTTCTCTTTCCTCATACTGACTTAATTAATGACAAACAGGTTGCACAGGGCATATATACGCATGTAACGCACTCTCCCTTGCAGAACAGGTTTGTGCACATTGATATACAATGGAATCTGGCAGCAACTCAAGGCATGTTTGTCTGTTTTCTAACATTCTGGGAAAGAGACAATGAGGAATAGCTAGCCCCCACATTCCTAAAATCACAATCATCTCTTTGGTAATACACACAAAATGCTGGAGGAACTCAGCAAACCAGGCAGCATCTATTGAAAAGAGTAAACAGTCAACATATTGGGCTGAAACTCTTCATCGGGACTGGAAAAAGACACGAGAAGTCTGTGAAAGAAGGTGGGGGGAGGGGAGGTAGTAGGTGATAGGTGAAACCGGGAGTGGGGGAGGGATGAAGTAAAGAACTGGGAAGTCACTTGGTGAAAGAGATAAATGGCCGGAGAAGGGAGAATCTGATATGAAATGACAGAAAGCCATGGAAGAAAGGGAAGGTGGAGGAGCACTAGAGGGAGGTAATGGGTAGGGAAGGAGATAAGGTGAGAAAGGGAAGTGAGAATGGGGAATGGTGAAGGGGGGAGCAATTATCAGAAGTTCAAGAATTTGATGTTCATGCCTAGCTAGACGGACTATGAGGTGTTGCTCCTCCACCCTGAGTGTGTCCTCATCACAGCAGGTAGGGGAGGCCATGCATTGACATGTCGGAATGGGAATATGGGAATAAGCTTTGATCATCTCTTTGGTCTTGTCCATTTTGTTATGTTACACCAAAAGGGTTTCAGATTTTGCTTGGTAAGGCTGAAAGACAATTACCTACTTAGAACTTTTAAACTTGGTTTATTAAGACAGAATAGCAAGCATCAAAATACTTATCTAGGTGTGCATGCTTCCCCTCACTGCAGAATACCTCCCAGTCAATCTGCAGTGCCATTTATGACCATCCCTTCTGTGAGGCCTTGAAGACTACCAAGCCCCCAACCAATCAACTCTTATATCCTTTCCACTGATGTAAAATGCTGCAGTAAGTGGACCAATACATTAGCACCAGCTCAAACCACCAAGCCAATCAACACTTGTCACCATACTTCATAAACTGCAGCCTGACTTTCATATTCACACAGTTGTATTCCCATTTTCATATTGCATTCTCATAGTCGTAATCAAAGCTCCTGCAGTCACATACACTCGAGGCCAAGATAGTGAAGACATTCAAAACACACAAAATTAGCTCTTTACAATAAATTCTATCACACAAATGTCACAACCTCGTTATATCTGGCCTGCAGACTTCAATATAACCCCATCCGCGCACCACTGCATTACAAGCAAAACTACTAAGCAGCAAAGCATAACGGCTACAGCAACATCCCAGTGCACTATGGTAGCCCGCTAGCCTCCTAGCACTCCACAGAGACTCCAGCCCCCTCCCAGAGTATAATAGTTATGGAACAGATCTCTTATATATCTTATCTACCAACCATGGATATGATCAGCCAAATCTGTTGTATTTTCTGACTTATCAGGAATGTACATACAACACTTCTGGCCTACAATGGCACAGGCACCTTCTACCTTTGCAGGATATAATCCAATGTAGTTCTATCTGTAGGGTCACTGTCCTGACAGCTACCATCTCGGCCAAAAGCCACATCAGCACCTGCCGTGTTTTGCTCATGTGCCTTAAATGGACACCTTTTTAGTGACATCACCAGTCTTAGTTGACAGGTAAATGATGGATTCATTCCACATCTATTATTCAGTGTCATTTGGGGGACGGAGATCAATGATCCTGTGCCTGAGTAAATCAGAATTCGACAGCACTCCAAACAATGTTTGGACGATAAATAGATTGGTATGATATTAGTTGCTGCCACAAAGTGCAAGGATAGAGTCTATGTGTCCACATCTTTTCCCCAGATGCCACAATATAAGTGACACCAACCACTTACTTTTAGTTAGTCATTGGGTGTTCAGTCAAACCATTCCCTCTTCTCCCGGAAACACCACCCACCGTGAATTGCCTAGCCTCTGCTCCACAATGTCCTTTGGCCATGTAGGTTGTTGTACCTGTACTTCCGCAACTCCTTTCCCAGTTCTCCTCTACTTTTGTGTGTGGGGGGGGGAAGAAACATTGAGGAACCTCCCTGACCTGCAGATCTGGAATTCAAGTTGTCCACTGCCTGCTACAATACTTATGCTGGGTGCACAATGGTGTAAACAGTTTCGTTTCTGCAGCCCATTGATCAGTCCTGTAGCCAACCGATAATTGGTGAGGAATATGTAGTCACCAATACCCGAGTAGCCCCACAAAACTCTGGGTCTCCTCTTTAGACTACTGCCCAAAATATTTTTTGTTTGGCCTTTTCTGGTATCTCCTGTTATCTAGAGTGCCTTTGTACTTCCAGGAACAACACATCCTGGTTCGGGCCTTGGATCTTGTTAGGATTAATAGACCATCCTTCTCGCTTAGGGAAGTGACCAACATGTGTAGCAACTCCCTCCACTGTCACTGCAATTGGATATCATGTGTGTCATGGGTTACTGAAATGGTTGGATCGAGCGAGATCCCCTGCAAGGCTTGAACCACGTTCCCATAGCATAAGGTTGGGCTGTGCACATATCCCTGGGAATATGTCTACCTTCCATGTGAAGGCAAACTGGTCTTGGGACTCAGGGCTCAGGGAAATGGGAATAGAAAGGAAAATGTTAGCCAAATCCACTACAGCATACCAATACTTCCCCTTCTTACCCCTCTGCGATGGTCATTACATCCAGGACAGCTGCTGAGGGCTACCTGTGCTTATTTAATTGCCTAAAGTTTATCGTCATTCACCATTTTCCACACCCTTCTGCACCGGCTACACTGGACTGTTGGGAGATGTTGCCAGCCTCCTTCGGCAGTTTCTCCAATCTCCATCGCTGTCACACAGGGTGCGATAATGCTTGATGTTCATCACTTTGGTAGGCCAGCTGGTGGCACAATGGCATCAGCGCTGGACTCCAGAGCGAAGGCTCCCGAGTTCGAATCCAAGTCAGGCTACCACCCGAACACGTTTCCCATCCGTGCTGGGTTGAGCGTCGAGCTGGCCACTCGGCCTCGTAACAAAAAAGGGTCAAGTCAGGGACGTTCATATCGTGACCCAGTTAATCTGAAAAGAGACCAATCCTGACACCACGCGCCAGACAAGAATGGCTGACTATCTGGTGCGACATGCTATGAAAAAAAAATACCTAGGTCAGGAGAAAAATGATGAAGGGCTCCCTTTCACCAGCCCTACTGGTACCATCACTCAAGCCATCTGAAAAGTAAAATGGTTTCTACAGTTAGTCCTGACGAAGGGTCTCGGCCTGAAACGTCGACTGCGCCTCTTCCTATAGATGCTGCTTGGCCTGCTGCGTTCACCAGCAACTTTGATGTGTGTTGCTTGAATTTCCAGCATCTGCAGAATTCCTGTTGTTTATGGTTTCTATTCAGCACATTTGAACCCAAAATGCATCCGGGGGATGCCGCGACCAGCATTGAGATAGGGGCTGGCTGTTTGATGAGTTGATAGCCACCCTTACTGTAACCACTTGGGCTGGGATGAGTGATCATCTCCCAGGGATCTCTCCACCTGTCTGTGTCACAGAGGATAACAGAGTACTCAACTCTAGTATCCATCACTGGACACTTCGCTTTCCTCAGTGTATTGCAATAGGTATGCAAGGCCTCAGGTCTCGCTGGCTGTGAAAGGGTTGCAAAGCATATACTGTATGGCCAGAGACCTGACCATACCTCAATGGGAACAGGCTGGAGGATGCTGGATCTTGCTGCTGCCGGTTTCTAAGGGGTTTCTACTATGCCTCAAGGGTGAGGTATAAGGAGGTATCCTTCCCCTCACTGGTTGGAGAATCAACACTTCCCCCCTGCAACTACCCCTCATGGGCTTAGCTGAGGCCTCCTTGAAGATGGAAATGGAAGAGTCCAAAGTGTTTCTCACCATAAATGCTCACAAAGTGCATTATCACTACAATAGGCTTATTTTTGGAGTAGTATCAACACCTGCCCTCTGGTGGAAAGACTCCAAAACCTCAAAACAGTGTTAAGACGCTGAGAAGGTTTTCACTACGGCACCCTGTTTTAACAAATGTTTCAGTATTTAGTTTTGGTGCTCAGTTTCCCTGGCACCCTTTCATGATTGGATTATTGACTGGTTTCCTTTCTCTATTACTTCAGTAAAATTTCACACATCCCAGATGCTAGGTCAAACTATGAAAGTGTCCTGACATTGAATTTCATTGAGCACTTCTTTTATTGCTCAAGGTTAGATTAGATTAGGTTTTTTAGATTATGAGGACATGCAGTCCTCTTTTATTGTCATTTACTAATGCATGCATTAAGAAATAATATAATGTTTTTCCAGAATGATATCACAGAAACACATGACAAACCGACTTAAAAACTAACAAAATCCACATAATTATAACTTACAGTTACAATAGTGCAAAGCAATACCGTAATTTGATAAGAACGGACCATGGCACGGTAAAAGTCTCAAAGTCTCTCGGAAGTCCCATCATCTCACGCAAACGGTAAACCTCCAGCACCGCAAACTTGCTGATGCAGCGTCCTGGAAGCATCCCACCACAGTCCGACTCCGAGTCCATCCTAAAACTCCGAGCCTCTTCGACACTGAGCACCGAGCACCATCTCTGCCGAGCGCTTTGACCCCGGCCCTGGCAACAGGCAATAGGCAAAGCCGAGGATTTGGGGCCTTCCCCTCCGGAGATTCTCGATCACACAGTAGCAGCGGCAGCAAAGCAGGCATTCAGAACTTTCTTCAGATGTTTCTCCGTGCTTCTCACGGCTGTCTCCATCAAATCCGGATTGTGCACGGCCACATATCGATATCAATTCGGAACGGCCGTGTCCACTGCGTCACACCACCGTCTTCTCCTTTCTGTCATCACACTGAATAAATTGGAATCATAACAAGAGCAATTGATCCACTCAAGACCAATGCGTTGATTGCAGTGTGTGGTGTGAAAGCGAAACAGAACCCAAAGTCCGACTGCCAAGAGGGAATGATGGCATGAGCAAAAAGAAACTTACTGTTCAGTGATCTTTTCTCCTAAGTATTTTCCCCTGGGCAGCCCCATCCCTGGAATTCCCCATGTCGCTGTTGAGCCGAGACAACCGAATCTTGGTGGAACCTTCAAATACTGAAATGTACCATTCATCATCATCATTATCAGGTGCCATGCCCAGTTTGAGCTTTGACTGCCATGGCCCACACACTCCTGTTTCGGGTCAAGTGGATCAATTCATTGGTGTTCATTTCCAGTTCTCTGGCTCCATCATCATTTGTCTTTGTCTTCCTCTTGCTTTCTTCCCTTTAATCTTTCCCATAATTACCATGCATTCTAACTCCTCTTTCCTAATCACATGTCCAATGAAGTTGTGTTGCCTTTTCATGATCTCATACATTATTTCTCTTTTTGTGTTTGCTCTGTTCATGACATCCTCGTTAGATATTCTTTTTATCCATGATATTCTTTGCATCCACCTCAAAAACCACATCTCTGCTGCTACAATTCATTTCCTCATGTTACTAGATATTGTCCAACATTCTGAGCTGTATAACATAACTGGATAAATGTAACATTTCAGTACTCTGAGGCGAGTTGTCATGCCTAGTTTAGTATTGGTCAGTATACTCTTCATTCTCATAAAGGTGTCTTTTGCCATCCCTATTCTTCATATGATGTCCAAATCGCACCTGCCATCTGATGTCACCCAGCTTTCTAAGTAGCAGAAGTTCTGTACTTGTTTTATGTCTTCTCCATTTATTTTCAGCCTGCATATAGGATTCTCCTTCTTTTTGGATATCACCATACATTCTGTCTTTTTGCAATTGATAGATAGACCCATTTTTGCACTTTCTTCAACAATTATATCAATTAAGTTTTGTAGTTCTTCCTCCGTACTTGCAATTAACACAGTGTCATCCGCATATCTGAAATTATTGATGTTTTCACTGCCAACTTTGATTCCCAAGATGTCTCTTATTTTTTGTTATATTGTTCCACTGTACACATTAAATAAATCAGGGGAGAAAACACACCCTTGTCTCATGCCTTTTTGATTTTCTTAAACTGACTCATTTCACCGGACCTGGTGGCATCGAGATTCATCGTCACCAAGGAGGATGTTAGAAGGGCCTTCCTGAAGATAAATCCAAGGAAGGTGACGGGCCCAGATGGCGTCCTGGGAAGGGTTCTCCGGGCCTGTGCAAGTGAGCTAGCTGGAGTGTTTGCTGACATCTTCAACTGCCCCTTGCTTCAGTCTAGGATCCCCTTGTGTTTTAAGAAGGCAACAATAATCCCAGTGCCGAAGAAGAGCAAGGTGGCATGCCTGAATGACTAACGACCTGTGGCTCTGACATCAATTGCTGTGAAGTGCTTCGAGCGATTGGTTATGGCACACATCAACCACAGCCTACCGGTCAACCTCGAAGCTTTGCAATTCGCCTACCGGAGCAACAGGTCAATGGCAGATGCCATCTCTCCGGCCCTACGTTCCTCCTTAGAACACCTGGAGAATAAAGACGCATATGTAAGGCTCCTTTTTATTGACTACAACTCTGCCTTTAATACCATCATTCCAAATAAACTGATTCCTAAGCTCCGGAACCTGGGCCTTAGCACTCAGATCTGCAGCTAGATCTTCAACTTCCTCACAGACAGGACCCAGGCTGTAAAAATAGGGGACAAGCTCTCCTCTACAATCACTCTGAGCACCGGTGCCCCACAAGGCTGTGTACTCAGCCCCCTGCTGTACTCACTGTACACCCATGATTGTGTAGCCAAGTTTCCATCGAACTCAATATATAAGTTTGCTGATGACACAACAATTGTAGGCCGTACCTTGGGTAATGATGAGTTTGAGTACAGAGAGGAAATTAAGAACCTGGTGGCATGGTGCGAAGAAAATAACCTATCCCTCAACGTCAGCAAGACGAAGGAATTGGTTGTTGATTTCAGAAGGTGTAGCGGACCACACGACCCAATTTACATCGGTGGTGCGCAAGTGGAACAGGTCAAAAGCTTTAAGTTCCTCGGGGTCAATATCACAAATGACCTGACTTGGTCCAACCAAGCAGAGTCCACTGCCAAGTAGGCCCACCAGCACCTTTACTTCCTGAGAAAACTAAAGAAGTTTGGCCTGTCCCCTAAAACCCTCACTAATTTTTATAGATGCACCGTAGAAAGCATTTTTCTAGGGTGCATCACAGCCTGGTATGGAGTTGTCCTGTCCAAGACCGGAAGAAGCTGCAGAAGATCGTGAACATGGTGCAGCACATCACACAAACCAATCTTCCGTCCTTGGACTCACTTTACACCGCACGCTGTCGGTACAGTGCTGCCAGGATCATCAAGGACACGACCCACCCAGCCAACACACTTTTTGTCCCTCTTCCCTCCAGGAGAAGGCTCTGGAGCTTGGAGACTCGTACGGCCAGATTTGGGAACAGCTTCTTTCCAACTGTGATAAGACTGCTGAACGGATCCTGACCCTCCAATTATCCAAATATCCGAACCCGCATCTCCGTTTTTTTGCACTACCTTACTTTCCATTTTTTCTATTTTCTATTTATGATTTATAATTTAAATTTTTAATATTTACTATCGATTTGTAGTCCAGGGAGCGGGAAGCGCAGAATCAAATATCGCTATGATGATTGTATGTTCTAGTATCAATTGTTTGGTGACAATAAAGTATAAAGTAAAGTAAGTAAAGTATACTCCATCTATTCTTACAGCGGCAGTTTGTTCCCAGTACAGATTTCTGATTAGGCGGAGGTCTTTTGAATCTAGATCTAGAGTTTCTTGTAATATTTCAAATAACTTATTGTGCTTCACTTTATCAAATGCTTTTGTGTAGTTGATAAAACAAACAAACACATCTTTTTGCACTTGAATAGCTCGTTCTGATAGTATCCTTAACATCAATATTGCGTTTCTTGTACCTTTGTCTTTCACAAAACTACATTGTTCTGTGCCCATTTCAGCTTGTATCTTACTTTTAGCTCTTGTCATCAAAATTCTTAGAAGTATCTTGGTGATATGACTCATTAAAATTATGGTCCTATGTAATTCATATTCTATTACTCCAGCTTTCTTAGGAAGAGTGATAAATACTGATTTTTTCATCTCTTCTGGTACTATTCCAGTCTCATAAATTTCATTGATTAAATCAGTAAGTTTTTCAATTCCATAATCTTCAAGGGCGATAATTTGTTCTATTACTAATTCATCAGGACCTGCTGCCTTTCCTTTCTTCATCTCATGCCCCATGCTGCACAGAACATTGCATATTGTTTGTGAAAGAAGGCTCCAAGTCAAGGGTGTACAGCGCAGGCTCACGATCAAGCATACTTTCTTCAGCCAATGATTGGTGTGTCAAGGCTGACCTGGATGGGAAAGGCAGTTTCCCGGAGCAAATAGCTTTCACCACATTGCGTCCAGGTATAGTCCTATGGTCTGACACTAGTAGAAAAGTGGTTATTGGTGAACTCACAGTCCCCTTGGAAGACAACATCGATGAAGCAACTTAACCAAATATGCAGAATTAAGTTCAGAGTGCAGAGACAGAGGGTGGAAGGTCTCATGCTATCCATTCGAAGTAGGCTGCCGTGGGTTTATTACATTCACTTTCCAGAAGTGGCTGCGTGACCTTGGCTTCACTAGAAGAGAGATCAAGTCAACCAGCAGGGCTGTAGCTGAGGCAGCAGAGAAAGGATCAGCATGGGTGTGGACCAAGCATGTCCAGAGGGGCAGATAGTCAGACAGTGCATACATATCTTGCAAACCCTTCAGTAGTTGCATAGACATCTGAAGAGCAGACTATCTGTTGGATGGAAGTGACCAACAACTCTGATAGAGGCAGATGCCAAGTTTTTAAGCTCACCAGTGGGAGGTGGTGCTTTAGCACTGCTGGCCCACCACCTCGAGGGAGTCTTGATCATAAGTGGGCCGAAACTTCTGAAGACAGGTGGCAGATCAACTGATGATCCCACTGGTGATAGCACAGGGCAGTTAACATCTTAGTCCATGTGTATTTTCAATTCAATTCTTGCATTACGAACTTCAGATTTTAAAATACTTGGACCTTCAATGTTTTTTGTAATTTCTGGTTTTTCACCTCCATCATCTTCAACAATTCCTGCATATACTCAGTCCATCTGTTCATAATCTCATCTTTTTCCATGATAATGGTACCGTCCTTTGCTTTCAAACATCCAACTGAAGAACAGAGGAGCTTTTTAACCAGTGATATTCTTGATTTGTTGATGTAGCCTTTTTGGATCAGTAATAGGGATTCTTTCTATTTGCTCACATTCCTCATTTAACCATTCTTCTTTGGCTTTTTGACATAAGCTCTTAACTTTTTTATCTAAGGACTTATATTCTATATGATTTGCTTTCTTCCATCTCCTTTCTTCCACTAGATTTTTGATTTCATCTGTCATCCATTTATTCTTTGTGCTTTTTCTTTCTTTCTTTTTTTTCAGAATCACTGACTTTGCTGAATCTCCCAAGGCATCCTCTCGAGAGTTAAATTTCATTTCTACGTGATTGCTATCATCTTCAACAGATTCTATTTCTAGACCTTGAAATTTATTCCTTACTTCAATTGTAAAATTTTGTCTTAAGTTTTCTTCTTTAATTAATTGCAGGTAGTCAAGGGATTGTTCAGGTTTTTGCTTCTTTAGTTTTTTTAGTTTTACTTTTACATGACGTACTACTGGGTTATGGTCACTATTACAGTCTGCACCTGGGTATGTTTTGCATTGAGTCACTGAGTTTCTAAATCCATTCAGCTAGGTATTATAAATAGATAGTAACAGACTACAACATATCAAATTATATTTGTGTTTATTACTTGCCAGGGAAGACTACCTCTGTATGTTTTGTCATCGGTAGATATCCGTAACAGTGAAATACAACAACCAATAGGCCACATTGGGCTTGTATGTGATAAAAACAGGAGGGCCAGCATTGTGGAGCATGATTGGCTGAGACAACTACAGCTTGATTAGAGATCCATCCATCATTTGCATGCCACATCCCCTACAATAGAGTCAACCGAAGCAAATTAAGAAAGGTAGTGGATTTTGCCACAGCTGTGTTCGAGGATGACATGGTAAACTGAAACACATCAAGGGTAAATAGTTTCAAATGAAAATGCCACACCTAAATTTTGCAAAGCCTATCCGGTTTCCTATACCATCCAGGATAAAGTAGCCAGTGAGCTAGATTGCATGGAGGCTGAAGGAATTCTTCCAAGGTTGAGTGGAGCCCCTGGGCAAAGCCAGTGGTTCCAGTAGCCAAGAAGAATGGCTCTGCAGGATCTGTGGTGATCTTAGGGTCACCATCAACCCAGTCCTGAAAGTAGATCAATACCCTCTGCCCTGGCAGAGGATTCATGTATATTTTGCTGGACCTTTCATAGGCACAAATTTCTAGGTAGTAATGGATGCAAATACGAAGTGGATAGAAGTGTTTCCAATAGCCCCCACTACATCCTCGGAACACTGTTGATGTGTTGTCAAGGACTGCTGTTCCAGAACACTTTGTCAGTGAGAATGGACCGCAGTTTGTTGCAGAACAGTTTCAATCATCCCTAAAAATGAATGGAATAAGGCATATTACATCCGCACAGCTACAAACGACTTGGTGAAAAGGTTTGTCCAGATTAAAGAACGCACTGCGAGCTGTGTCAGCAGAACACGCAACACTGACACTAAATCAGAAGCTGGCCAACTTCCTCCTTGCATATCACAACACAACACACTCCGCAACCAACAACTCACCACTTCTGTTATTCTCCAGTCGTCCCCTGTGTTCACACCTGGATCTCCTCAGACCCAACGTCAGAAGGAGTGTACAAGACAAACAGCTGGGCTCCTCAAACAACAAGATTCGATGGTTCAGCCCTGGACAAGCGAGGGACTATGGAGGTGATCAAAACTGGGTACTCGGAAAGATTAAGGACAGAACCGGACCTCTCTCCTACACGGTGGAGATGGTGTCTGATGTCACCTGGAGGTGACACATCGATCGGTTGAGGAAAGCAGAGTCAATCTAGAGAAGAAAGGTGTCCAGAGCTGTCAGAACCACTTTCTGCAGTCCCAGAGTCAACTCCTACAACCACCATGGAGGAGGCCCCAGAACCACAGCCACAAGTCTCAGCCGCCAAGCAGAGTGATTCCCCCTGTCAGGAAAGACGATATCTCTCAGAGTAAGAAATCTTTCACAGCAATTAAATCTTTAAGTCCGAATGGGTCAATTTAAAATTTACTATGCTGTGGATGACTACATAGTGATTGTATTATATAGTACACTGAGATAATTGAGATGCATTGAACTGTAGTGTATAACTAAGCAGAAAATTTAGTGTATTTAATATTTCAGTAATATTAAAGTAATATTGTAAATATATAGGTCAATTAAGCATTCTTGTTTGTTTAAATAATTCATTATGGGTTATATGTAAAAGTATGTACGAAATGACGTGCGTATTATACCTACACACCTTGCTAAAAGTGAAATGAAGTTAGGCTCACATTTCAGGGTCCCATTTTTACCTTTCAATTAGTTCCAAGTTCAAGTTTGATTGTCATTCAACTAATGATGAATACAGCCAAATGAAACACCGTTACTCCAGAGCCAAGATGCAAAACACAGTACCGACAGTGACGCATAGCACAAGGCACATATAAGATATCAGTAAAAATAATCACACAAAAGCTATAATCCAAGACCCAGAGTTCATGAAAGTTGCAGCAGTCTGCAGCGGAACACATACAGCAAACAGTGAGGGGGTAGCACCCCGCCTTCGATGGAGTGTACTGACCCTGACACCTCTCTACTGGGTGGTTGTAAACAGGCAACACCGTGGCTTGAGGCCTAGTTCTTGTTACGAATGAGGCCACACACCTCCCCTGCTGTCCGCCAATAAATCAGTGAATCGGACTTGCAGCATTCCATACTAACGATGTTCAAAAGAGTCTTGTGATCACAAAAGAAGTGACAAAGACAATCACTCGCTGTTAGACTGCACACTGACTCCTCCGACGCCTCTCTGACACATTGAGCAGCATAATCTGCTCCAGGTTCAGTTCCTTCAGTTTCTCTGCCTTTGGCCAACTCACTGATGGGGCAGACCTGTAGTACTTTAAGTTCTTAATGCCCTGCTGGGTCTTGCAATCATAAAAAAAATGTTTAAAAAGGCAGTAACACCTTTGATTGACACTGTCGAGTGTCTGCCATTGAACATGCCACCACCTTACTGGAAGTTCAATGTTTTGGAGTTATGAAACGTAGCACATCCCATATCCTTAACAACCATGCTGCAAGCGGTTCCTCCGATTTCTGCCTGTACTGATCCACCAGTTGCTTGGAGAAGTGGTCCTGAATCACCACCAAGATGGTCACTGTTTCAGGTCCCCACTCCTGCTCTCCCTCAGATCCCCCAGTTGCTTGGAGAAGTGGTCCTGAATCACCACCAAGATGGTCACTGTTTCAGGTCCCCACTCCTGCTCTCCCTCAGATCCCCCAGTTGCTTGGAGAAGCGGTCCTGAATCACCACCAAGATGGTCATTGTTTCAAGTCCCCACTCCTGCTCTCCCTCTTGCTGGATGGCACATTGTCCCGGCATGCCAGATTGTCCACGGATGTTGGGGTGACCCTGTCGACTAAGGAGTGCTTGGAGAGGGAGATTGGTCAGGCCACACTTTTGTGGATGTTGTAACGCTAGTTAGGTTTTGCTTTCAAGGACTGGAGGGGCTATAGGGAGGAGGCCGATCATCAACTAATGGCATTATTGGGTTCCCATCCAGCCCGTCCTCCCAATCCTCACTATCAAACTAAATACCCTCATCCCAAGTATCTGGGTCATCACCCCATCAAGTAAGAGCCCGGCTCTTCACTGGTTTCGGTTGCCAGTTAGCCCTTTGGGCCTTTTCCTGCTGCCGGATGTTAGCCAGCCATCAAGCAATCTCAGTACTCTTTTTCTCCATCTTCTTAGCCCGGGCAGCCTCTATCATGGTCAAGCAGTGCTGAGTCAATGCCTCCAGCTCATGTTTAAGATTCCCTATTTACTCATCTTTCTGGGAGATTGTCTCAAGTTGGTGTTTTATGATGGTGGCCAGCAGCCAAAAAGCCCCTCACTGATTCCCTCTATTGTCCAGAAACCATAAACCCTTTAACATGGACATGAGATGGTGTCCCATCTTTATCCCTTGGCTGTCCAGCTTGTCCGTAGTTTGCCAGCAAATTGGTTAGGCTGTCAAACCACACAATTATCAGTCCCTAATGGTGTACTTGGTATTCTTTGTATACATTAGGGTGGGGAGCGAAGTGATATCTTCCTTCTTATCACTTGTTGCCGCTCTTCACTAGTCCTACTGCTGTCTTCACCTGACTTTTGATGTTCTCATGGTTGTGTTCCCACAGCTGTATTGCATTCTCATGGTTGTAGTTGCAGCTCCTGCAGCCAATCACATAGGCTCAAGGCCATGGTGGTGAAGACATTTTTGACAAAGATTAATCCTTTACAATACATACATTGAGACTCAAGTTGTGCTCGCACCATTCTACAGTCGAGCACCTTTTCATTACGTTTTGTAACAAACAACAAATAACTCAGGGTGGATCAATCATAATCGCATTTATTTTGCTTGCTGCAAGGGAAGACCATCACCGCACAAGAGCCAGTGATAGCTTCGACTGTAAACAGACAGCACGATCACTCCTTCATACCCAAGTGTTAGTTTCAGTTTAGGAACATGCTGTACATCTGCTTAATCAGTGTACTTGGCATTCTTCGGTAATACGTGAATTACCCATCATCCTCCCAGTGCCCCAAATGGCCACCATCTACACCCAATGCCCCCGAGTGTAAATGTTGTGATACTGGTCTCCTACTCTCTTAATCTCTTTGGTAGCTTCTCAGATGTGCTTTGCCAAGTTAGTTATATTTTCTGATTTGTCAGATATGTAGGTACAGCAGCACATATGCCTCACTTTTTCTGATAGAATAAAATCCAAAGCCATTCTGTTCTGTAATGCTACTGTAAGAACAGCCATCCGTTCTGCCAACAACTTGGTTAATACTTCTTGGGTTTGATCAAAGGCATATGTGGTTTCTCCAAAGCTGATGCCATATTAATCAGTTCCCAGGACAATCTCACAGTCCCATATCCCAGAAAGGCAATTATCCAGAATTTCTCGGCCTTGGTTATGGACCTCTGGTGCTGCAGACCAGAGGGTGGTGAGGTAGTGATGCCAAATGCACATGTGGAACATAACATTGACAAGATAAAGCACCGTTTCCAGGGCCATGGCTCCCTCCACTTCCCCTCATGCTCAGGGAGCATGCCCAGTAGCCAGGGGTTGGCCCGGTAACCACATACCCAATATGGGTTCAGCAGACAGGGAGGATTTGTCGGTTCCACACATCTACCTCAGATGGGGACCCCTGCCCTTCCAGTCGCAGGGACATGTGACCTGATGCAAAACTTCAGTTCCAGAAGCAACCATTTGAATCCCTCTCTCCATCATTGAGGAGCCATCATCAGTGTATGGAATCAAATCTTCGGCCGAGTACGAACCAACAGGATGCTGTCAGTCTACACGTTCTTGAAGTAAGACTGTTGTCATGTGCAACTCGTTGACATATAGGGTGAATTGTCCAGCTATACCAGGAATTTTTAATACAGGTGCAGTACACAATGTCATCTTTAAAATTTAAAACACTTTCAGTTGTTCTTCATTATGAGTTACAGGGTTGTCTGAGCACTTCTTGTCCTTGAGCAGATTGTTGAGCGATAAGCTTGGCAATACATTATTTAGTAATAGTTTTATCTGGCATAGCTGTCAATCTTTTTGTTACAGCACTGTCATTCTCACATGAGTCACTAGGGGGCAAGGTAGAGTCCATGTCATATCCAGCCTGTAGTTACTCGGAGTTCAGTTGGTGTCGCTGTCCATGGAGTCCTGTAATTCTGCTGAGTTTGGATGGTGGCGCTGTATAAAGAAACTGTTCATTGTCAGCTGTAATTCCATGGGAAGAGCTTCAGAAGTAGGTGTTTCCCAGTGCGGAGGACCAGTAGTGGCGTCACTCAAAGTGTCAATAGCAGGACTGCCCACTTGAACTCATGGCTGCGCTTTAACATTTTCTTTTAGTTTGCTTTGAAACTTCATACAATGCGGATCCATTCAACTACTGTATTCTTTTGCTCATTGTGTTAATGCAAAAATTTACTCTTTAGACGTCACTATCTATCATGCTGTTTTTGTAGTTTATCACAAGTTTGATGTTTCTTTCGATTAGTAAAAGACTTTACTCATCTTGTTAACTTTCAATCGCTCACACGTTTTACTATGCTTGTTTTTAATCATTCCATTCATCCTTTCGACTAAGCCTGCCGACTGAGGATGGTAGCTATAATGAAAATGTTGGTCAAAATGTATGGCCTTACATTCTTTTTTTATTAAGTTCCTAGTAAATGGTGTTACGTACCCCATAACTGGGTTGCCAAACCAGCAGAAATGGACCACTTAGTTGGAGTCTGGATTATTGGAACTAAGAAAGTTTTATTAAAGAAATAAGTAACACAGTACTCTAATCGTAAGGATATAAATGCAACAGGTTAGCAATGATAAAACACACATGTACACAGAACTAGGGTAATAGGAATTAAACAAGCTCTATCGCAGTCTAGGGGTAAAATGATCAGTCTCAAGTGACGCAGAGTTCAGTTCAGTTTAGTACAGTTCGCAGTAATCGCTGTTGGGCCGTTGGAGAGAGAGTGAGATAATATGCAAATCTGATTCAGACAGACCTTTGTTCTTCGCAGTTAGCTTTCGGGTGAACCCTTTTAATGTCTTCTGTGGTCACTGACTGTGACCCCTCCGTTCCGGATACGACCGTTCTTCCGCGGTGAACCCGGCACCCAGGCAAGGGTGGACACACACACCAGGTTCCCACCGATCGTACCCTTTTCACCCCGTGCGTCTATAGTCAGTTCCCACGACCAGACCGCACCAACTTGTGGGGGCACACTGCTTTTCCAGGGTCTCGTTATCTTGTGATCTCGTGGTGTGTGTCTTGCCTTAGCGAACCTGTTCTTTTTATCCCCCTGCTGGGGTATCGCCTGTCCATCAAACTTCAAACAGTTCAGGTTCAAAGCAATCCGTCTGTCAATACTCGGACTGGTGTCTCTTTCCATTATCTCTTTCTCCTCTCTCATTAACATTTTTGAATGTTTCTCCATTGTCTCACATCTCTCTCTCATTAGCATCAATCTTCTGATAACTTGGTTTTTCGTCACAATGGGTACCATGGTCCAAGGGATCCCGAACCACAGGATGATTTCCTTCAATAAATAATTCACTACTGTAACTGCATCATTCTTTCTACAAGGAAATGCTTACTAACCATATAGTGAAATTAAGAATTATAAAGCTCAATCGTTGAATCACATATTGTGTACTGTTTGTTATTTCGTGGGACTGATTTGTAACAGGGGACACATTGCGCAGCATCCACCCAAATGAGATTTCTTAAGTTTGGCCAGACCGGGGGGGGGGGGGGGCGCTATCATCCCCTATATTAAGCCACTACCCAAAGCCAGGGTTACCTAGTGTTACCCATAGCCCTCTATTTTTCTAAGCTCCATGTACCTATCCAGGAGTCTCTTAAAAGACCCCATTGTAACCGGCTCCACCACTGTTGCCAGCAGCCCATTCCATGCACTCACCACTCTCTGCGTAAAAAAACTTACCCCAACATCTCCTCTGTACCTACTTCCAAGCACCTTAAAAACAGTGGACTCAAACCTCCAGGCCGCGGACCGATACATTGCCGCGAAGAATACAGCATTGAGTCACCTCTGATCTGGGCTGACATTTACGTGCCTATTTACGGGTGGCACCTATTTAATTAGCTTGTTTATTTCAGCTTTATTCTTAAATATGTGCTGGGTACATTCCGGCCACCGCTGCACCCCTGCACCCCTGCATTCTTTGCGGCAATGTATCGGCCTGCGGCCCAGAGGTTGGGGACCACCGCATTAAAACTGTGCCCTCTCATGCTAGCCATCTCAGCCCCGGGAAAACCCTCTGACTATCCACACAATCAATGCCTCTCATTATCTTGTACACCTCTATCAGGTCACCGCTCATCCTCTGTTGCTCCAAGGTAAAAAGGCCAAGTTCACTCAACTTATTCTCATAAGGCATGCTCCCCAATCCAGGCAACATCCTTGTAAATCTCCTCTGCACCCTTTCTATGGTTTTTACATCTTTCCTGTAGTGAGGCGACCAGAATTGAGCACAGTACTCCAAGTGGGGTCTGACCAGGGTCCTATATAACTGCAACATTACCTCTTGGCTCTTAAACTCAATCCCACGATTGATGAAGAACAATGCTGTATATACCTTCTTAACCACAGAATCAACCTGTGCAGCAGTTTTGAGTGTCCTATGAACTTGGACTCCAAGATCCCTCTGATCCTCCACACTACCAAGAGCCTTACCATTAATACTATATTCTGCCATCACATTTGACCCAGCAAAATGAACCACCTCACATATATCTGGTTTGAACTCCATTTCTCACTTCTCAGCCCAGTTTTGCATCCTATCAATGTCCCGTTGTAACCTCTGACAGCCCTCCACTCTATCTACAACACCTCCAACCTTTTTGTCATCAGCAAATGTACTAGCCCATCCCTCCAATTCCTCATCAAGGTCATATATAAAAAGTGTAGGGGTCCCAGAACAGATCCCTGAGGCACTCCACTGGTCCATGCATAATATGACCTGTCTACAACCACTCTTTGCCTTTTGTGGGCAAGACAGTTCTGGATCCACAAAGCAATGTCCCCTTGGATCCCATGCCTTCTTACTTTCTCAATAAGCTTTGCATGGGGTACCTTATCAAATGCCTTGTTGAAATCCATATACACTACATCTACTGCTCTACCTTCATCAATGTGTTTAGGCACATCCTCAAAAAAATTCAGTCAGGCTCATAAGGCACGACCTGCCTTTGATAAAGCCATGCTGACTATTCCTAATCATATTATGCCTCTCCAAATGTTCATAACCCTGCCTCTCAGGATCTTCTCCATCAACTTACCAACCACTGAAGTAAAACTCACTGGTCTATATTTTCCTGGGCTATCTCTACTCCCTTTCTTGAATAAAGGAACAACATCCGCAACCCTCCAATCCTCCGGACCCTCTCCCGTCTGCATTGCTGATGCAAAGATCATCGCCAGAGGCTCAGCAATCTTCTCCCTCACCTCCCACAGGAGTACATCTTATCCGGTCCCGGTGACTTATCCAGCTTGATGCTTTCCAAAAGCTCCAGCACATCCTCTTCCTTAATATCTACATACTGAAGCTTTTCAGTCCGCAGTAAGTCATCCCTACAATCGCCAAGTTCCTTTTCCGTAGTGAATACTGAAGCAAAGTATTCATTAAGTACCTCTGCAGTCTCCTCCAGTTCCATACACACATTTCCATTGTCACACCTGATTGGTTCTATTCTCTCACGTCTTATCCTCTTGCTCTTCACATATTTGTAGAACGCCTTGGGGTTTTCCTTAACCCTGTCTGCAAGGCCTTCTCATGGCCCCTTCTGGCTCTCCTAATTTCATTCTTAAACTCCTTCCTGCTAGCCTTATAATCTTGTAGATCTCAATCATTACCTAGTTTTTTGAACATTTCGGAAGCTCTTCTTTTCTTCTTGGCTAGATCTACAACAGCCTTTGTACAACACGGTTCCTGTACCTTACCATCCTTTCCCTGTCTCATTGCAATGTACCTATGCAGAACTCCACGCAAATATCCCTTGAGCATTTGCCACACTTCTTCCGTACTTTTCCCTGAGAATATTTGTTTCCAATTTATGCTTCCAAGTTCCTGCTGGACAGCCTCGTATTTCCCCTTACTCCAATTAAACGTTTTCCTAACTTGTTTGTTCCTAACCCTCTCCAATGCTATGGTAAAGGAGATAGAATTGTTATCACTATCTCCAAAATGCTCTCTGAGAGATCTGACCAGGTTCATTTCCCAATACCAGATCAAGTGCAGTCTCTCTTCTTGTAGGCTTATCTACATACTGTGTCTAGAAATCTTCCTGAACACACCTAACAAACTCCACCCCAACTAAACCCTTTGCTTGAGGGAGATGCCAATGGAGATGCCAATCAATACCTGGGAAATTAAAATCTCCCACCACGACAACCCTGTTATTATTACACCTTTCCAGGATCTATCTGCCTAGCTGCTCCTCGATATCCCTGTTACTATTGGGTGGTCTATAATAAACACCTGTAGAGTTATTGACCCCTTCCTGTTCCTAACTTCCACCCACTAAGACTCTGTAGATAACCCCTCCATGTCTTCCTCCTTTTCTGCAGCTGTGACATCATCTCTGATCAACAGTGCCACGCCCCCACCTCTTTTGCCTGCCTCTCTGTCCTTTCTGAAACATCTAAAGCCTGGCACTCTAAGTAACCATTCCTGCCCCTGAGCCAACGAAATCACTGTAATGGCCACAACATCACAGCTGGAAGTACTGATCCACGCTCTAAGCTCATCAGCTTTGTTCACAATACTCCTTGCATTAAAATAGACACGTCTCAAACCGTTGGTCTGAGCGTGCCCCTTCTCTATCACCTGCGTATCCTTCCTCTCGCACTGTCTGCAACAGCGGTCCCCAACCACCGGGCTGCGGACCGGTACAGGGCCGCAAAGTATGCGCTACTGGGTTGCGAGCAAACGATATGAGTCAGCTGCACCTTTCCTCATTCCCTGTCACGCACTGTTGAACTTGAACATAGGGTTGCCAACTGTCCCGTATTTTCTGGGACATCTCGTGTACTGGGCTAAATTGGTTTATCCCGTATTTCCCCCGCTAAGGTAGAGCATTCCTATGAAGCCTTTCGTGCCGAAATGGCGTGAAATGAAGCAGCAATTACTATTAATTTATATGGGCAAAATTTTTGAACGTTCCCAGACCCAAAAAATAACCTACCAAATCATACCAAATAACACATAAAACCGAAAATAAATAACACTAACATATAGTAAAAGCAGGAATGATACGATAAATACACAGCCTATATAAAGTAGAAATAATGTATGTACAGTATAGTCCAGTACAGTCCTATAGTAATCCTGAGATTACTACCTTTGAGGTCCTGCTTGTCAACTTCCTTCCTAACTCCCTTTCTTTAAAGCTCTGAAATTTAACCTCTTAAAATTTTAATTTAGGGGCTAACCATGCTCTCATTATGGTTCATGACACAAAACAATAGTTTTAAGTTGCTGTATAGCTTCTCCCCAACTTGTCCGAGTCAGGCGATTCTTCTACCATGACCCATAGTTCTCCTGCCATGAGACCAATGTACACCTCTTGGTTCCCCATCCGCAATTCTTCCCATATTATATACCCCATGGTATATTAAACATATAGCATGCTGGCGTCTCCTTATGTGGGACAGAGAAGGACTCCCCTTGTCCCATTATTAGCACTTTTTGTCTCTCTTCCTCACCCTACTTACCATATTTTGTCTTTCTTTTGTTCACAACAGCATCCTGTTGGGATTAAACTTATGAGCTCAGTTTCCACAAATTCAGTTCTTACTGTTTTTACTGGTACTGTTGTGTGTCTGATGCCTGATCATAGGTGACCCTTAGTATGGATTTGGGGGGCGGGGGGGGGTCCAAGATGCCAGGTCTTTCTGACACTCTTACCGCTAAAATGTGGTGCATCCCTGATGCTACAGATGTCCCTGACACTCTTACCAGTCAAATTTAATCACTGAAACCCATATGTTGGAATCATGGAGAGAGGAACAAATCCACTCAATAGACATTAGCTCAGATCACAGTGTATAGAACATTAGGGAGGCAGAACCCAGTATTTGCTACTTGCTTGGAACTGCCACACAGGTCAAAAAGCGAAGTTACTTTTAGGTGATCACTCCTCCACTGGAGTTTCCCTGGGTGTAAGTGGTCACCAGAATCCCCCTTGGTCTGCTCATGCACTTAAACATGCAATCTCAGCAGATCCTCCAACTTTTCACTACATTTTATAACGAATAACAATAAACTCAGAGTGGATCAATCATAAGCGTGTTTATTTTACTTGCTGCAAGGGAAGACCATCACAGCACAAGAGCTGGTGATAGATTCAAAAAAACAGGCAGCATAATCAAAAGTTCAAAGGTTCAATTTCATGTCAGAGAAATGTATACAATATACATCCTGAAATGCTTTTTCTTTGCAAAACATCCACGAAAACAGAGAAGTGCCCCAAAGAATGAACAACAGTTAAATGTGAGAACCCCAAAGTCCCACCCCAGCTCCCCCCTCCCACACATAAGCGGCAGCAAGGCAATGATACCTCCCACCGGCAAAACAAAAAGCACACCTGCTACTGAGCACAAGCGTGAGCTAAGCAATAGCAAAGACACAGACCTTGCAGTTACCCCAAAGTCTATCGCATTTCATCTGGCATTTGACAACCCACAGGTTCTCTCTCTCCCTGGGAAGGGAGAGGGAGGTGTCCCCACTTTCACAGAGAGTGGGAGACATAACAACAACCGGCTGGTTTATGATGTTAAAAAGTCCGTTTTGTCGCTTCTTACAAGCTCTGTACCTGAAGATTGCAAAGATCTCTGGTCTTCGGGCCCACAGTGAGAGATTTTCTGGCCTCCCCGACAACACACTAGTCTCCTGCCGTGACACCGCCCCTCGATCCACCCATCTCCAGAGCCCCGAGATCTTAAGCTTCTGAATACTAGGCCGCCTCACAAGCCTACCCCTTGGCATGCCGAACAACGGCCGGACCTGAAACCCGAGAACGAGCCCCATTCCTGCAAAGAACTGAAGTCTGTGTATAACTCCAGGTCAGGGTCTTCAAAAAAACCCTGAAAGGGAAAAATAAAGGTATTAAAGATGGAAATAGAGCTGTTTCCGTGTTTCCGAAGATGCAAGCAAAGGAGTTACCATTTAGCGCCATCTTAACTCCGCCTCCAACTCTGATCACTGCTTTTTATCCAAGAGTTAGCTTCAGTTCATGGACATACTGTATATCTGTTTAATCAGTGTACTTGGCATTCTTCAGTAATCAAATCTGCTGGGCCTGCAGTTTGTCATCGTCTCAGGTTCCATTAACATACTAAATTAATTATCTCAATTCATACAGCAATGACCTTTTCCTTCACACTATGGTATCATGTGGGTCTGATAGGAATTTCACATAAGTTAAGAATATTATCTGCAGTTAGAGCACACTAACTTAATAAATAAACAATGAAAACAAAAACTTCCTCTGGGTAGTCTCCAACTTGAAGGCATGAATATTAGTTTCCCCTTCTGGTAAAAAAAATTACCTTCAAACTCCCCTCTTCTTCTATTTCCTACTGTGGCCACTTACCTCTTCTCACCTGCCTATCACTTCCCCTGGGTGCCCTCCTCTTTCCCTTTCTCCTATGTCCACTCTCGTCTCTTCTCAGATTCCCTCCTCGACAGCCCCTTTTCTCCCCACCTATGTTGCTTCACCTATCATCTTTTAGCTACCCTCCTACCCGTTCCCCCTCTTTATTCTGGCATCTTCCCCTTTCCTTTCTAGTTCTGATGATGCGTCACGTCTTGAAATGTCAACTGTTTATTCTTGTCCATAGATGCTGCCTGACCTGCTGAGATCCCCCAGCATTTTGTGTGTGTTGTTCTGGATTTCCAGCTTCTGCAGAACTTCTCATGATTATGAGACCTTATGTGATTGGTCAATCACGCTAACTGGAATAGTATAAAGGTAGCTTGCCAAACACCAGCTCTATCCCAACTAATATTCAGATTACAATCTGAATCCTTGCCAATGTAATTTTTGCTGTTGTGATCGTCTACATCTTCACCTCGTAGTTTCTTTGTGTGCCGCTACCATCGGTCCATCCATGTCAACTCGCTGCCATCGTCAACATCCAATAGGCAGTACCAGTTTGTGTTTTTTTAAATTTTAATTTAACCACCTAACCATATAACAATTACAGCAGGGAAATAGGCCATCTCAGCCCTCCTAGTCCATGCCAAACGCTTACTCGCACCTAGTCCCACTGACTTGCACGCAGCCCATAACCCTCCATTCCTTTCCTGTCCATATACCTATCCAATTTTCCTTTAAATGACAATATCAAACCTGCCTCTACCACTTCTGCTGTAAGCTCGTTCCACACAGCTACCACTCTCTGAATAAAAAAGTTCCCCCTCATGTTACCCCTAAACTTTTGCCCCCTAACTCTCAACTCATGTCCTCTTGTTTGAATCTCACCTACTCTCAGTGGAAAAAGCCTATCCACGTCAACTCTATCCCCCTCATAATTTTAAATACCTCTATTAAGTCCCCCCTCAACCTTCTACGCTCCAAAGAATAAAGACCCAACTTGTTCAACCCCCTTAATGATGGATAAATACATACAGCGTGATCTCTATAAGTAGGAAGGCAGTGAAGCCTTCACTCTCATGTTGGTCACCATGCTGGTTTACTGGCATTTATGAAAACAGAAATTCCAGTCTTTTGGCAATCCATTGTTAACATCTCGCACTGAAGGATCTCAACACAACTTTTTCAAGCAAGATTCTTCTAATATCTGCTATCAACAAAATTAAAGCTTATCTATTAATAGCAGAATGTCTTGCCAGTTATGCCAAGATGACAATGAAGAGTTTGAGCGCTTGCTTCTTCCCACTGAAATGGGTTGACTGTTAAAAGGCTGCTGCTTAAAATATTTCTTTAATCTTTTTGACACTGTGGTTGAACTTTTGCTCAAAGTCAACAAGAGGCTGGGAATCAAGATTGGGCTTCTACGTGGCAATGTAGCATACTTAGCTGATCTGTATGACAAAATGAACATTCTAAATATGAAACTGCAGGGTGAGAATTTCAATTTAATCCAGGCAAAAAGTGCAGTGTCCACTTGTAATGGAAAATTGGAAATATATAAGTAAAACATTGGGAGAAGAGTGTTCTCACAGTTTCACTGCATGGAAAATATGGCACTCTCTTTCACAGACGGTGATTTCCAGGAGTACTGCTTACACCTACAGTCACTGAAGAAGGGTTTCAGAATTGTGTCAAGGATTTGGAGAACTGGAAATTCCGAACTGGTGGAGAACAGGAAGAGTTTGCCAGAAGAAATTGTCTAATTCATAATGAAGAAGCAGCAAAAATGCTTTTCAAAAATGTCGGCTTTTGTGGTATGTGGCTACACTGTCATACGAAGTTTCATCCTACCTTGTTGAAAGAGGCTTCAGTGCAGAGAACCACATACTCTCAAAAATCAGAAATCGCCTGGACATTGTAAAATATATTGTGCATTAGAGGGGCGTTGACAAGTATGAATGTACTTCCGGGTTCTCAGAAATGCGCACCACTCAGAAAGCACGGACGGCCGGGCACGAGCCTGCGCACCACTCAGAAAGCACGGACGGTCGGGTACGAGCATGCGCACCGCTCAGCAAGCACGGACGGCCGGGTACGAGCCTGCGCACTGGCGGAGCGCTCGGTTGGACGGGTAGCGGCCTGCGTAGGGCTGCTCGCTCACGTGGTTCTGGAGTCCGGGTGTGGGATGGAAGAAGCGGCGGGCGAGGTCAGTGTGGGCTCGGGAAAGGGTGTTGGGCTGATTGGCTGTTGCTAGGGTTTCTTTGAGGCGCGGCCACTGACTAGAGTCAGCCATGTCTGAGAGATAGGGCTGTCTTTCTGCGTGTCCCCGAGGCCGGCGCTGTGAGGGAACCCCTTCGCTCCGGAGGTAATGCCCGGGTTCCGGCCGGCAAAGCCGCCCACTTACCCGAGAGCACGGTAATTTAATCCGCGAGGCTGGTCGGCAGTCCATAGACTGGACCCAACACAGTTACAGTCAGCTGGGCCTCCTTCCCCATCCCTCGGTCTCTAAAGGCTAGGAGACCAAGAACCTTTTTAACCGGTTTCGGCACGGTACGTGCATGTATCCTTGCAACCTTTAATATGTACAGCAGGAAGTACTGCCGAATTCCCCTTTTAAATCTGAAGTCAACAGATTTGCATTTAAATCTCCTGCCCTTGGGCTGGCTCATCTATGAACTCTTCTCAGATATGTAAGCATTCTGTGCTCGCTCTGGGCAATCTTGGCCACGTCCAAGAAAGCGCACACTAGCGCCTCGACTTCCTCAGGAGTCCAAAGAAATTTGGCATGTCCTCTTTGAGCCTCAGCAATTTTTAGCGGTGCAGAATAGAAAGCATCCTATCCAAATGCATCACGGCTTGGTATGAAAGCTGCTCTGCTTGTGACCGCAAGAAACTGCAGAGAGTTGTGGACGCAGCTCAGGCCGTTATGGAAACCAGCCAACCCTGTGGACTCTGTGTATACTTGCCGTTGCCTCGTTAAAGCATGCAACGTTTTCGAAGACCCCATCACTCCGGACATCCTATCTTTTTGGGCAGAAGGTACAGAAGCTCGAAAGAAAGCTTGCGCCACCAGGATCAAGGACAACATCTGCATACAGTTATAAAGTTATTGAATGGTCTCCTGGAATTATAATTTGGAGGGTTGACCTCACAACTTGCCTCGTTTTTACCTTCCACCTTACTGCATTTTTTCTGTACTGTAACGCTTGATTCTGCATTCTGTTATTGTTTTACCTTTTACTATCTAAATCTGTGATTGTAATGAAATGAATTGATCTGTATGGACAAAATGCAAGACAAGTTTTTCGCTGTACCTTGATGTATGTGACAGTGATCAAATTCAAGGTCAAGTTCAGCTGTCATTCAACCATACTCCTGAATAAAACAAAACAGCATTCCTTCGGGGCCAACCGTCACACAACACATACTGTGCAGAAATCTTAGGCACATGTATATAGCTCGGGTGCCTACGACTTTTGCACAGTACTATCTTTGTCAACCTGGAGTGGAGAATTGGTGTGTAAATCTGGAGGGAGTAAAGGATGTTGGGGATGGTGAGGGTGGAGGGGTGTGGGACACTTAGCAAAGAAGGAGTGCCAGGGTGAGGGAGGTGGCGCACGTGCAGACACATCCAGCCTGAGACAACATGCAAGCTCATTTGATTCCACACAATTTACTGATCATTACAGAATGTCTCTCTGGTGGTTCTTACTCCCTCCCCTCTCCTTTTCCCAACCATGCCCTTCCCACTCACAGTCTACAATAGAGGCCCCTATCAGGATCAGTCACTTACATATGTCATGAAAATTGTTTTTCTTTTTACGGCATTAGTACAGTGCAATACATAAAATTAATATGTATTGCAAAAGTCTTGACACCCTAGCTATATATATGTACCTAAGAGAGTATGGTATAACTACAATAACAGAAAAACAGTCACAAAAAAATGCAGTCGAAGTATCTATAGCCTATAGATTGATGGTGTATGGGATGTTGTACAGGAGCCATGTTTCTGCAAGAACAATCATGCAGCAGTCATCAACGAGCTCGTGCAGCTGCAGACCAACACAGTCCAATTTGTCTTCCTCTGAGTGAATTATGGAGGGCAGCCCCTAACCTAGCTGCTCCTTTGTTTTGCATCTCAAAGTTGAATAATATTTCTTTCTGAAACAGTACGATTCTTATTTATCTTTGTCTTTACATTCTTTTAAACAGATCAGCTGCAATTAACAAGCATTCATTAGCCTCACTCCCACAGCATCAATAGCATTTATGCCACCAAGACAACTTTGATTCCCACTTGATATCTGACATACTCTTTGTTCTTTTCACTACTCCACAAGCTTGTTTTCTCACTTTTGCCGTTCTCGTGAAGGCTCTTTGACCTGATAAGCTAACTAAGTTGAGTGTAGTTGCTATTACTAAGGTGCTTGGGAAGTTGAAAGGTCAACTGGACCAGATGGACTACACCCCAGAGTTCTGAAGGAGGTAGCTGAAGATATTGGGGAGGAATTAGTGATGATCTTTCAAGGATTGCTAGATTCTGGAATGGTTCCGGAGGACTAGAAAATTGCAAGTATCACTCCTGTCCTTAAAAATGGAGGGAGGCAGATGAAAGGAAATGATCGACCAGTTAGCCTGACTTCAATGGTTGGGAAGATGTTGGAGTCCATTATGAAGGATGAGCTTCGGGGTACTTGGAGGCATGTAATAAAGTCATCATGGTTCCCTTGAGGGGAAATCTTGTCTGACAAATCAGTTGGAATTCTTTGAGGAAATAACAGGCAGGATAAACAAAGGAGGGTCAGTAGATGTTGTTCACTTGGATTTTCAGAAGGCCTTTGATAATGTCCTGCAAATGAGACTGCTTAACAAGATAAGAGGTCATGGTATTACAGGAAATATACTAGCATTGATAGGAGATTGGCTGATTGGCAGAAGGCAGAGAGCGGGATTAATAGGGGTCGATTCTGGCTGGCTGTCACTGGCAAGTGATGTTCCGCAGACATCGGTATTTGCTCCGATTCTGTCAATGATTTCCATGACAGAATTGATGGCTTTGTGGCCAAGTTTGCTGACCATACGAAGATAGGTGGAGGGGCAGGTAATGTTGAGGAGGCAGAGAGTCTGCAGAAGACAGACTCTTTGGACAGATTGGGATAATAGGCGAAGAAGTGGCAGATGGTATACAAGGTATAATGATCATGCACTTTGGTAGAAGGAATAAAAGCAGACACTGTTTTCTAAATAGGGGGACAATTCAGAAATCAGAGGTGCAAAAGGACTTGGAATTCCTTGTGCAGGATTCCCTAAAGGTTAACGTACAGGTTGAGTCAGTGGTAAGGAAGGAAAATGGTTCATGAGAATGATTCAATGAATGAAAGTGTTCATTGTGAGGAGTATTTGTTGGCTGTGGGGCTGTACTCGTTGGAGTTCAGAACAATGCACCTATCAATGAACCTGTTGAATCTAGATAGAGTGGATGTGTAGAGAATGTTCCCTGTCGTGAGTGAGACTAGAAGCAGAGGGCACAGTCTCAGAATAGGGAAACGTCCATTTGGAAGAGATGAGAAGGAATTTCTTTAGCCAGAGGATGGTGAATCCGGAATTCATTGGTGCGGGTGGTAATGGAGGCCAAATCGTTGAGTATATTTAAAGCAGAGGTTGTTAGGTTCTTGGTTTGTCAGGGCGTCAAAGGTTACAGTGAGAAGGCAAGATAATGGGGTTGAGAGGGATAATAAATTAGCCATGATGGGAGCAGACACACTGGTCCTATATCCTAACTGATTCTTTGTCCACTATGTTCTGATTTAAGCATAGAACATAGAATAGTACAGCACACTACAGGCCCTTCGGCCCACAACGTTGTGCCGACCATCAAACCCTGCCTCCCATATAAGCCCCCACTTTAAATTCCTCCATATACCTGTCTAGTAGTCTCTTAAACTTCACGAGTGTATCTGCCTCCACCACTGACTCAGGCAGTGCATTCCACACACCAACCACGCTCTTGAGTAAAAAACCTTCCTCTAATATCCCCCTTGAACTTCCCACCCCTTACCTTAAAGCCATGTCCTCTTGTATTGAGCAGTGGTGCCTGGGGAAGAGGCGCTGGCTATCCACTCTATCTATTCCTCTTATTATCTTGTACAATTCTATCATGTCTCCTCTCATCCTCCTTCTCTCCAAAGAGTAAAGCCCTAGCTACCTTAATCTCTGATCATAATGCATACTCTCTAAACCAGGCAGCATCCTGGTAAATCTCCTCTGTACCCTTTCCAATGCTTCCACATCCTTCCTATAGTGAGGTGACCAGAACTGGACACAGTACTCCAACACAGTTGGAGTATAGTTTCCACATTTTCTGCTTTTATTTCAGATCTCCAGCATTTGCTGTTTCTATGATTTTCGCTAACCTATCTCCCGTCCACATAAGCTGCCTGATGTATTAAATATCCCCATCATTTTCTGTACGCATGTGTACAATATTGTCTTGTTACTGAGTTTAAAAGAATGTGAACCATGTGTTCTCAGATGCCAGAGGTTCATTCAAGATTTTTCTTTACTTTTTCAAGGCAACGTCTGGGGGTATTATCTTGAGAGATTTGAAGGTGATCGATACCATGGAATTGCCAAACTACAGCAGGCAGCTCATGCAGCAGCTGTACACCTTGAGAAAAGAGGAGCAGTTCTGTGATTGTACCCTGTTCATCGGAAACACTAAGTTTAGAGCACACAAGCTTGTGTTAGCTGCCTCCAGTTTGCTATTTAAGTCTCTCCTGGATAACACGGACACAATTTCCATTGACCAAGCTGTAGTGTGCCCAGAAGAGTTTGCTGTTCTTTTGGAGATGGTCTATACAGGAAAAGTGCCTCCAGGAAAGCATAACTTCACAAAAGTTGTTTCTGTTGCGGATAATTTGCAAATGTTTGATATTGCTGTAAGCTGCAAGAACATTGTGGCAAACCTGATGAAGCACACTGTGGTAAGCGAGGTGCAGGTTTCTCCTCCTGCCGAAAATGAAGTGACGCAGCAGATAATCGCACAGAATCCAGCTGGCACAGACAAGCATTGGCTGTCACAAGAATCAGGGAAAAATGAAGTATCTGATTCCACTAATGCCAAAGTCATGATGACTTCAGACCAGCACATTCCTGTGAAAAGATTATGTTGCACTGGCACGGTAGACTTTGTAGAGACGACACTTCCCTTTGAAGAAAATGTTATGTTTGCTGATAATGTTGAACCAAAACAAGATGAAGAACACAAACAAAATTTACCCGAAGGAAGTACAGATAATAGCCAGGACATCTGTAGTTCTTCAGATGGTGTTGGATTGATCAGTGAAGAGATGGTTCCTGAAGGATCCAGTAAGAAAGAGAAGCCTGTGATCCCAGGTACAGTTCGGCTTTTGAGTGTGAATTTTTCTGTGTGAGCAAAGTTTATATGTAATTTACTGATGCACTAGCATATTAGTTAGGTTACAGACAGCCAGTAAGATTTCTGAACCTTTTCTTATGGGCATCCGTTAGTCTCATGAGACCGTGGATTTGCACCTTGGAAAGTTTCCAGGGTGCAGGCCTGGGCAAGGTTGTATGGAAGACCAGCAGTTGCCCATGCTGCAAGTCTCCCCTCTCCACGCCACCGATGTTGTCCAAGGGAAGGGCATTAGGACCGGTACAGCTTGGCACCGGTGTTATCGCAGAGCAATGTGTGGTTAAGTGCCTTGCTCAAGGACACACTGCCTCAGCCAAGGCTTGAACTAGTGACCTTCAAATCACAGACGAAGGCCTTAACCACTTGGCCACGCGCCAACACCTTTGCTCCAGAATAATTAGATAAAGCTGCAATTTTAAAAAAAATAACTAGTTTCAGTAAATTACTGGATTGTTGTTGAAAACACGGATCAGCAATGTCCTTTGTGGAAGGAAATTTTTTACCCTTGATTAGTTTGGCATTCATGTAACTCAGACCACTAGTCCTATCTGGTTGAAATTGATCCTAAGATCAACAGCTGCAATGTAGTAATTGTTATCTAGGCTGCACTGCTCATTCTGGATAGAGTGTACCCATGGTTAAAGGCACCTACAACCATCCTTTTTCCGTGGCACATACATCATAGCAGTAAGAGTTTAGATCATCATTATCGGTAATGCAACCACGTTTATACGTTGCATAACACAAGCAGCCCCTCACCTCTGACTATCTGTAGCTGTGATGATTAATGTATGGTGAGAAAGAGTGAAAACATGCCACGTTTGTTTTCCTCAGGTTCTGAACACCCAACTTATGTACATACACATGTTTAGGGAGCTAGCTGGTTGGGTTTGCCAGTTGCAGAGCTGTAGGCATCTTCTGCTGTGGGAGAACTTGGTCCACAGCAATACACAGTTTAACAACATGTTGCCTTTGCTTGGCCTATGTTCTTACTTAAATATATTTTGGGGAAAATGCATTTCTGATTTGTGAACTGTTATGATTATGAATGGTTCTCAGTAATGTTACGAGAATACACATAAAATTAAGATGTTTGCTGGCCTGGGCTAGCATCAGTGGCATCAGCAGTTGGTCTGCCACCTGCCCTCAGGGGAAGGAGAGATAAGGAACAATGGAGCAGCGTCTGGAGATGTGTAATGGAGGGACGTGGGAGAGGGAGCTGTCTGGAGCGGCTCCCCCTTTGAACCCTGAACTGTTTGAAGTGATGGACAGGCGATACCCCAGCAGGGGGATAAAAAGGGGACAGGTTCGCTAAGACAGGGACACACGCCACCCGAGGTAACGAGACCCTGGAAGCGGTACGCTTCTCACGAGTGGGTGAGAAGTACCCGACAACGACCAGGGTGGAAAGGTACGATCAGCGGGAACCCGGTGTGTGTCCGCCCTTGCCTGGGTGCCGGGTTCACTGCAGAGGATCGACCGCATCTGGAGGAGGGGTCACAGTCGGTGACCTCAGGTGACATCACCAAGGACCCGCCCAAAAGTTGCTTGTGAGCCATCCCGCCGGTCTGTGAGTGAAGCCGTTCTGAATGATCAGTTGTTCCTGTTCTCTCTGTCTCTCTTCCCCCACCTTGTCCATCGCCATGGCAACGATTACTGCGAACTGAACTACTAACTGGACTGAACTTTGAGTCATTTTGAAATTGGTCATTTACCCCTAGACAACGATAGAGCTTGATTGATGCTGTTATCTTAATTCTGTGCACATGTGTGGTTATCATTGTTGAATTGTTGCATTTATTATCCTTTCGATTACTGTGTTGCTTGTTTCTTTAATAAAACTTTCTTAGTTCTAGTACTCCAGACTCCAACTGAGTGATCCATTTCTGCTGGTTTGGCAACCCAGTTACGGGGTACGTAACAGTAACAGAATCTGCAAAGGACCTGTACTTAAAGGTTAACGGGTTTAGAAAATATTAGCTGAGTCGTGTCAAATTTAATGTGATCTTATATAATATTCATTTTCTGGAAAAGTAATGGTGGATTTGTATCTCTGAACAGAAGAATCTAGGAATCTGACAGAACAGGAATTCCTGTTGCAGCATAAAGATGATCTTGCAGAAGCAGTCCAGGATCTGCGAGCTTTAGTGGATTCTGTAACCAAATGTGATGACATCCCATTACCAGAGAAAAAGGTATTGACACACTTGTTATTTCAATTGTAATTGCTTCCCCCAGCTACATTTGCCCCCACTTTCATGCATACCCGTCAACCACCCCCACACAGCAGACAAAGATGATGTAGCCCTTCCCTAACTTTAATTATCTTATTCAGGTGAAATGTATTTGATCCTCTCCCACCTCTCTTGCATACGAGGCTTGGGGATCAAGAGTGCCCTGTGGTGTAAATACTTTTGTCACCAGTACAATTTCCAAGGTTGGATTGTTTTCAATGGACATTATAGGGCAAACATTTAAAAGGCAAAAGGGAAGGAGATTTAGATTGTTTTGATTTAGGTTAAGGTGTTGAATAATTTTTTTAAGCATTTTGGTTAACTTCTGAAATTTTAATATTCAAAAACTATGTACTTAAATTTTAAGTTTGAAATGTCTCTGATAATGAGTACATTTGATCTAGCCCAGTTCTCCCAATCCCACTGCCTTTCTGGTTGTCAGGGATATTTTGGGGTGAGGCATCCTTGTGTTACTTTACATACTGTTACTTTCTAGGCTATGTACGGGTGGCGGGGGGGAAGTCTTGTTGTGGGTGGTGCAGCATGATATTCCTTCTGCGTCGGATCCATGCAAGTGCAAATATGGATTAACAGCAAGTTGTGCTCCCAGGAAGAGCGGGGTTAGATGTAATAGGGTGAGCATGATCTGGCCCATGAAACATAATTGGTGTACACTTATGTTCTACCTCAGGTATTTTTAGACTGCTGTAAAGAAACAGAAAGTAGTGAAGTTTTCAGCAGATTACTGGATAAAGTTACAGAAGAGAAGACTTTGCAACTAGAAACTCTGCTATTTGTGCTTGATCAAAGTAAAGAAGCTTACCCCAGGCTAAAAACTGTGCTTCAGAACTTAAACCAAAATCTGCCCATAGAACGTTTAATCCTAACTGGTAAGTTCTTCATCAGTAATTGGTTAATATAGTGCAGGTTCTGTACATTGTTTTCCTAATTAATAGTTTGATGGTCTATAATTTGAATCTAGAGTTTGTAACTTTAAGAGGATGTTGTTTCAGTGGGGCTATAATGCTGCAGTGCATGCTTTGTAAGTAAGGGTTTGTTAGCACTACAGCTTTAAATTGTAGTGTATGTTTTTTAAATCAAAGCAATCAACCTAAAAAGATCTCCATGTAATTATGAAGTGTTTTTCATGTGTTCAGAGTGGTCCAAAGCAGTATAGTGATAATTAAGTATTTCTGAAGTGTATTCACTGTTTTAATGTACTACACATGGCTGGCAGTAAAAGCAAATCCCAGTCCCCAAAGGAATAATAATGTAAGGTATCAGATCTGTCTGTATTGGTTGAGGGTACATTATGGGAGGAACACAGGAAGAAAGATCCTGCTTCTTTTCTCAAAAGTGCCTTTGAAATTTTTTGCATCCTGAGCACGGAGACAAAGTTGTTTTTAATTGAAGATGACATCTGAGTGAGAGCAAAACGAATTCTTAATACAGCATAAGGGTGCTAACATAGTGTATACACTCGGATCTCGAAAGTGTAGTTTGAGCTCTCAGGTTTTGTACTCAACTAACGATTTGACTATTGATCCACGTGTTTCACCTGAAACATTCCTGAAATTAGTGTTAACTTGTCATTGTTGAATGTGGCAGCCAATTTCTGCTCAGCAGGTTTATAGACGCAATAGTGAAAAATAGTTCTGAATTAGCTTTCAGAGGGATAGATATTGGCCAGACCTTGGGTGGATTTCTCTGCTCTGTGAAGAGTACCAGATGATCTATTACAACCCCATGTTGTTATAGTTTCCCCTTTAAGAATACTGTCAGTTTCTTGTTTAAAGTTCTGTGATTCTGCACATGCTCAGCTTTATCTGCAGAGGTCTTGGACCTCTATGTACAAGGATACCCAAAGACTTTCAACAACAAAATATTTCACTCTGTATCCATTTAAAGGATATTCTGACTTTTTTTGACCAACCAGATAACTTTGGATCTTTGCGGGTTATAGTCCATCTACTATGTCCTTGCCTGTTCAGTGTATTCTCAGAAGAATCTCCCGGTATTTACTTACTTACTGCCTTTTTGTATTCCCTCATCAGCATTAAGGTTACTTTGAATCTAGAGGAATGTTGATTCCAGTATAATCTAATGATGACCAATCATTGTTAAGATTCGGTTCAGAAAAAAAGTCAATTCAAAAACTTATTTTTAAAGTAAGTCCTTGGTTTGTGAAGTAAGGAATATTCAACCTGCAGTAATCTCTTATCAGGCCATTTGGCTAAACAGATAATGTTTGCTACTCTGTCTTCCCACTATATGGGGCTCCAGTTCCTGCACTCCCTTTAATCCTTTATCCCCACGAGCATGAGAGGTGCTACACCTGCCCCGACACCTCTTCCCTCGCTACCATTCAGGACTGCAACCAGTCCTTCCAGGTGAGTGAAGATGGCGTCGCAGAGTGGCTGCTCTTTGCATGCAGCTTCAAGGGGAATCATCAGATATTCCTGTTTTGGACAACTAACACTGTCACAGCCATAGGTACTTCGGTAAACTAAAGAGTGAAAAAGCAATTTCGAGAGAAGTCAGACGGAATCCGAAGTATGTCAGCTCTGACGGGGTTTTCGGGCATTTACTTTGTACAAGACAAAACCTCACAACATAAATGGCTGTGACACTTCACTCCCTGATGAGCAAAACAACTTCTATGCAAGCTTTGAAAGGGAGTATAAAATGATTGCTATGGGATTTCTGTCTCAGAGGCTGATGTCAGGACAGCTTTTTAAGAGTGTGAATCCTTGCAATGTGTCAGGGCCCAGTGGTGTACTGAAAGCATATGCAAACAACTGACTGGAGTGGCCAGGGAAGTTAAGGACTGCATAAAAGCCAAGGAAAGGGCATATAAGATAGCAAAAGTGAGTGGGAAGTTGGATGTTTCAGCTTTTAAAATCCAACAAGGGCAACTAAAAAAGCTATAAGAAGGGAAAAGATTAAATACCAGATAGTAAAAGGATACTAAGTTTTTTTTCCGTTATATAGAGTAAAAGGCAGGTGAGAGTCGATGTTGAAAAATGATGCTGGTGAGGTAGTAATGGGACAAAGAAATGGCAGATGAACTTAATGGGTACTCTGCATCTGTCTTCACTGTGGAAGGCACTAGCAGTGTGCCAGAGGTCATTGAGTGTCAGGGAGCAGGAGTGAGTGCCATTGCTATTACAGAGGAAAAGTGCTAAGCAAACTAAAAAGCCTTAAGGTGGATAAGTCAGATGGACTACATCTCAGAGTCCTGAGAGAGGTTGCTGAAGAGATAACGGATGCATTGATCATGATCTTTCAAGACTCTCTTGTTTCTGGCATGGTGCCGGCAGACTGAAAGATTGCAAATATCACTCCACTCTAATAAGGGAGGAAGGCAATTACAGGTTAGTTAAGGAAATTATGGGTCAGTTAGCCTAACCTCAGTGGTTGGGGAAGTGTAGGAGTCTATTGTTAAGGATGAGGTTTTGGGGTACTTGGAGACTAATGATAAAATAATTTCTAAGTCAACATGGTTTCTGTCAAGGGAAATCTTTCCTAACAGATCTGTTAGAATTCTTTGAGGAAGTAACAAGCAGGGTGGACAAAGGTGTGGCAGTGAATGTCATTTACTTGGATTTTCAGAAGCCGTTTGATAAGGTGCCACACATGAGGCTGCTTAACAAGGTAAAATTCTATGGTGTTACAGGAAAAATACAGCCATGGATAGAGGAATGCTTGATAGAAGGCAGTGAGTGGGGATAAAGGGGGCCTTTTCTGGCAGTGACTACTGGTGTTCCTCAGGGGTCATTGTTGGGAGCGCTACTTTTCATGTTGTTTGTCAGCCATTTAAGTAATGGAATTGATGGCTTTGTGGCAAAGTTTGTAGATTATACGAAGATGGGCAGAGGCGGAGTTAGTGCTGAGGAAGCAATGCGATTGCACAGGACTTACACAAATTGGAAGAATGGGCAAAAAAGTGGCAAATGGAATACAGTGTTGGGAAATGTATGATGCATTTTGGTAATAGGAATAATAGTGCAGACTATTATCTAAATGTGGAGGTGGTTCGAGCATCAGAGGTGCAGAGGGACTTAGGAGTCATTGTGCAAGACTCCCAGAAGGTTAATTTACAGGTAAAGAAGGCATTTATTTCAAGGGGAATGTTGAAAGGACTAAAAAGGGTGGCTCTGGAGAAGATGTTTTCTGTGGTGGGGTATCCAGAACTAGAGGGCACTGACACAAAATTGAGGGGCCACCTTTCAAAATAGAGGTATGGAGGAATTTTTTTAGCCAGAGAGTGGTGAATCTGTGGAATGCTCTGCCACAGACTGTGGAGGCCAAGCCCGTGGGTTTATTTAAGGTGGAAGCTGATAGCTTTCTGATCGGACAGGGCATCAAAGGATATTGTGAGAAGGCACATGTATGGTTGGATCTGGGATCAGCCATAATAGAATGACAGACTAAACTCAATAGGCCAAACGGCCTAATTCTGCTGCTATGTCTTATGGTCTTATGGACAGTGTTCAAGGGCATCTTCAGTCTCTCACTACTGTAGTTGGAGGTTCCCACTTGCTTCAAAAGGGCATCAATTATGCCTGTGCCCAAGTGAAATAGGATGAGCTGCCCAGTAACACTGTATCTGCTGTGATTAAGAGCTTTGAGGGGTTGGCCATGGCCAGAATTAACTTCTGCCTAAATAAGGAACTAGACCAGCTGCAATTTGTCTAATACCACATTAGGTCGACAGCAGATGCAGTCCCACTGTCTCTCCACTTGGCTTTGGACCACCTTGATTATAGGTGCTGTTTATAGATTATAGCTCAGTGTTCAACAACATTACCTCTTCAGTATTAATCAACAAGTGTCAAAACCTGGACCTCTGTACCTTCCTCTGCAACGGGATCCTTGACTTCCTCATTGGGAGATCGTAGTCAGTGTGGATTGGAAGTAAAGTTTCATCGCTGACAAGCAAAATGGGTACCTTGAGGATACTTGCGTATTCTGCTGCTCTACTCCCTCTACACTTACGACTGGCTGGGCACAACTCAAATACCACCTACAGGGGTCCCCAACCTTTTTTGCACCGCGGACCGGTTTAATATTGACAATATTCTTGCGGACCGGCCGATGGGGGTGGGGGGGGTGGTTGGTGTTAGTCAACAGTGGGCGTGACAGGGAATGAGGAAAGGTGCGGCTGACTCATATTGTTTCATATCACCAAATCATATCGTTTCCTCGCGGCCTGGTGGTTGGGAACCACTGATCTATGATTTGCTGATGACAGAGCTGTTGCTGGCAGAAACTCCGATGGCGAGAAAGACGCGTACAGGAATGAGGTAGATCAGATAGTTGAGTGGTGTTGCAACAGCAATCTTGCACTCAGTGTCATTAAGATGAAGGAATTGATAGTGGTCTTCAGGAAGGGGAAGTCAGGAAGACACATACCTGTCCTAGTCGAGGTATCAACAGTGGAAAGGGTGAGTGGCTTCCAGTGTTTGAATGTTGGCATCTCTGAAGATCTATTCTGGGCCCAATATATTGGTGCATTTATGTAGCAGGCACCCCAGCAGCAATATTTCATTAGGAGTTTGAGGAGATTTGGTATGTCACCTAAGGCTATAGCAAATTTCTACAGATGTACCATGCAGAAGATTATGACGTGTTGCATCACCATCTGGTATGGAGGTGCCAACGCACAGATCAGAAAAAGCTGCAAAGGCTTGTAAAATCAGCCAGCTTCATCATCAGCACTAGCCTCCCCACCATGAAGGATATTTTCAGAATGCAATTCCTCAAGAAGTTGGCATTCATCGTTAAGGGCCCTCAGAATTCGGAGTGTTCCTCTTCACATTGCTACCATCAGGGAAGGAGATACAGGAGCCTGAAGATCCACACTTGGCATTTTAGGAACAGCTTCTTTTCACCATCAGATTTCTGAATGGACCATGAACACTACCTCACTTTTTCTGTCTTTTTGCAGTATTTATTTTTTATTTATTTCTAATTGTAACTTAGTAATTGTTTTAAGTATTGTACAAATTTCAAGGCATATGTCAGTGTTAATCAATTTGATTGTGAATCAGCAGTGACACTTTACCTACATGTCTGCCTGGTTCATCTATTGTATCTATTGCTCCTGGTACGGCCATCTCTTAAGTTAATGAAACCTGGTGCAGATGGGAGATTGCTTTGTTGAGCACCTTCTTTGTCTGCCGCAGAAGTCAGTGTTTCTTGGTGGCTACCCATTTTAATTCAACTTCACCTTCCATTCTGACGTATCTGTTCATAGCAGCCTCTACTGCCATGATGAGGCTGAACTCAAAATTCAAAGTAAATCTGTTATCAAAGTACATATATGTCACCATATACATCCTGAGATTAATTTTCATGCGGGCTGTCACAGTAAATACAAGAAACAAAAAGAATCAGTGAAGGACCTCACCCAACAGAACAGACAACAACCAATTGTACAAAAAAAATCATGCAGAAGGACTGAGTTTGAGCTGTCACTCACCTCATTGCTGACAGAGGATGTTTTTGAAATTCTGAGAAATGTTGACTATAGTTTATATTGGTCTCCTTCAGTTTTTCTGTTTTCTTTCTTGTCGCCGATTGGCGAGTGGGTGCTTTGGGCGAGGAAGGGGTTGGGAATTTGGGGTCTGATGTTCAAGCTGGTAATTTTCTGTGTGAGCAACCTGTTAGATTTTTGTGTGCCAGGAAGGTTGGGAGTTTGATGTGATTGTCTGCCTTTGATTTTTTTATGTGGGAGGTGCTTGGGGGTTAGGGGTTTGATGAGACCAAAAGACCGTAAGACATAGGAACAGAATTCAGCCATTCAGTCCATCGAGTCTGCTCCACCATTTCTTTATGGTTGGTCTCGGATCTCATTCAATCCCATATACCTGCCCTCTCAACACATCCCTTGATACCCCGACCATTCAGGAATCTATCAACTTCCGCTTTGAGTATACCCATGAACTTGGCCCCCACTGCAGTCTGTGGCAGAGCATTCCACAGATTCACTGCTCTTTGACTGAAAAGAAATTCCTCCTTATTTCTGTTCTAAAAGGTTGCCCCTCAATTCTGAGGCTGTGCCCTCTAATTCTGGATACCTTCACCAGAAGAAATATCCCTTCCACATCCATCTTAGGTAGTCCTTTCAAGATTTGGTAAATTTCAATGAGATCCCCTCGCATTCTTGTAAATTCCAGTGAGTACAGGGCCAAAGCTGTAATTTTTATTGAATTTCACTGACATGTATCTGAATAAGCGATGAGTATTCTTAGAGTTGGGAATGGCGTAGAAAACCTCCAGCCTCATTGGTGGTGGCACAGGAAGGAGAACTGATAGATATATAGTTGAAAGGATTGGATAATCAAGGTACAGGTATAAATCTGCAGACAGTTAAGTGTAATTATGTACTTGCTCACCCCGACTTATGGACAGTGGACTGTAGGTGATGCTGAATGTGATGATTTTGCTTCACTTGATAGTATTGGCATTTTGTGTTAAATTTCAAGAAACTAAAAGAGCTAGAGCTGGCAATATTGCAAATGGATGAAACGGCATAGTGGACACATGAAATAAACACTTGATTGTTATGTTTTTCGTAGAGGGCTACTGTGCTGCCTGCCCTAAGGAAACTAATATTGAGTCAGGAAGGAGCAGTGCAGTTCCATTAACCTTGGTTCAATCCTGACCTCTGGTATTGAATTTGTAAATTCTCCCTGTGAACCTGTGTGTTTCCTCTGGGTGTCCAAGTACATGCTGGTAGGTAAGTCAACTGACCATTTTAAATTACCTTGGGTTTGAAGGCAAGTTGCTGAATCTGAGAAGAGCTGATGGCAATGAGGAGCGAGTTAAGTGGGGTGGGTGTAGGAGTTGTGTTTAAATGCAAACTTGATGGTTAGCGTAGATCAGGGGTGGCCAAACCTTTTACATTCCATGCATCAATTTTTTCACGCACGAGTTCAGATGTGCCATATAACTCTTGTACCCCCACAATTCTTGTAAAAAATATGTTAATATAGAACTCAAGCGTGAAAAAATTGACGCATGGAATGTAAAAGGTTGGCCACCCCGGCGTAGATGCTGTGGGTGAAGTGCCTGTTACCAGATGACCTGAAGACTCCCATGTGACGAAATCCGAAGGATTATTCATTATGGACTGTGCCTTTAAAACGAGAGAGGGTGTCCCGCTGATTCAGAGAGAGAGAGAGAGAGAGAGAGAGGGGTGCACTGAGCAGCTCGTGAGTTGCTATGGTGATAGAGGGGCAGAGCTATATAATGGACAGCTGGTGTTCAGCATGTTTGGATATATATATACAAGTTCAGCTGGCTTTCTGGTAGACACACAGAGGCACAGAAGAAATGGATACTGGATGAGCTTTGAGTGCCCACAAACGGGTGGGTTTTGTTGATCGATTGGGAGAATGGACCCGTGGCTCTCGCAGTTTGGGAAAAGGGGTGACCGGTGGAAAGCTATCAGTCTGTTTAACCCTTGCCTGAGTTGATAGTTTTACCACGTGAAAACAGTACCTTTAGCGTGGTCACATTCGGTGACCTTAAAGGATTCGGAGGACCACAGAAAGATCGACGGCATTGGCTTACTTGGATAACAAATAATCTCTCTCTCTCTCCTCAATTCTACTTAACTCAATATCACGAACTGAACTGACTTCATTTACATATCGGAAGACTGTATCAATTACCACCTAAGTTTGAAGAAGTTTGGGTTTTCTATTTACACACCTATATATGCATTAACTCTGCTAACCTGTTTGATTTATCTGGTTTTATATTACTTTATTATGTAGTTACTAATGAAATGGTGTTAATTAACAGCAAAACCAGACTCCAGGTGTGTTCCATTTCTGCTGGTTCTTTTAACCCGTTACGAGGTACGTAACACCCAAAACTGAAATAAATTGTCAGGAATTGAATAATGGCATTAAAGGATGACATTCCAGAAGATTCTCATTCCCTGCTTATAAAAAAAGATGTACAGTACTGTCCAAAAGCCTGAGGCATCCTAGCGTGTGTGTGTGCGCGTGCTCTCTCTCTATCTATCTATCCATATATATATACACACACACACACACACACACACACACACACACACACACACACACACCCACCCCCACCCCCCAAAGTCTCTTGCATAGTATTGTGTATTACTTAAAAATAATATGGTTGGGAAACAGAAATAAGATACATAGCTTTGTATTAGCTCAATAGCATTAAGTGTTATTTAGTAACTGGAAAGACATAACATATAGTACTGTGCAAAAAGTCTTAGGCACCTTAGCTTTATATATTTGTGCCTAAGACCTTTGCACAGTACTGTAGCTGAGAACATATAGTCCTCTAAAATAAAGAGCTGGAAAATTCTGGTGAATCAAAGCTATGGAGAAAAGTTTGGATTAATGACCCAAAGTTTTCTTGAATGTAAAACACAGAGCATTACAGCACCTACTCTAAGATCAATTCTAATCCTTCCCTCCAATATAGCAACACACATCAAAGTTGCTAGTGAACGCAGCAGGCCAGGCAGCATCTCTAGGAAGAGGTACAGTCAACGTTTCGGGCCGAAACCCTGACGAATTTCCAGTATCTGCAGAATTCCTCATGTTTGCCTCCAATATAGCCTTCCTTTTTTTTTCAATGTCCAAGTGCCTATCTAAGAACTTCTTAAATGCCTCTAATGTATCTGCCTCTACTACTGCCCTTGGCAGGGCTTTAAATGCATCCACCACTCTCTCTGTAAAGAACTTAGCTCTGATGTTCCCCCTATATTTTCCTCCTTAAAACTAAGATGGGGAAAAATCTGTCTATCCACTCTGTCTACGCCTGTTATCATTTATATTAAATTATCTCATTCTCCTTTGCTCCGAAGAGAAAAGCCGTACTCGCTCTTCATAGACATGCCCTCTAGACTAGGCAGCATCCTAGTGAATCTCCTCTGCACCCCCTGTAAAGCTTCTCATCCACAATTCTTTAGATTGGAAAATTGTTCGTGTTAGCACTTTTTTTTTAAATAAAAGCAAGAACAAGGGGATAGACTAATTAGCTTAATACATTGTGAGAAATTTATTAGATCAGTAATTAATTATAGAGTGACTGAATGCTTTTACATGTTTTTAATCATCTGATTAAAAGGAGGTAACATGGATTTGTAAAGGGTAGATTATGCCTTACGAACCAGCATTGCTTAAACAGATGCCTGTGAGCAGCATTGAAGTAGGACATTTAGCAATGTCTTTGAATCTTATGTAAAATGACTTTTTGAAGGTATTTAAAATTGATCCTTAAAAGGCTGTGGATTGAATTGAAGCTCATAAAATTGTTGGAAATGTCTTCACCTGGTTAGGAATTAGGCTGAGTGGCAGATTGACTGTAAGGAACAGGATATAAACATCATCCTTGGTAACACTGTCTATTATGGGATGTGAATTCGCTTACAGTTGTTTATAAATACCTTGGATGATTGGATTGAGAATTAATGTCTTCTGGGTTGGCATACTGATGCTGCCCCACAGCTCATTTGCCCTGGGTTTAACCCTGACCTCCATTGCTGTATGTGTAGACTTGGTGTGCTTTTCCTCCGACTGGGCAGATTTCCCTTGTGCTCTGCTTTCCTTCCACATCCCAAAAAAATGGCGAATTGATTAACTGCTGCAAATTGTCATTCAGTAGTGCACAGGAATTAAGCTGCTTCCAAAGGAGTATTTTACGTTATGATTAGTCTGATTGCCATGTATTAGATAGCAGTTTGTAAACTATATACCTAGAGGTTTTCCTATGATATTGGTATATGCTATGCTACAAATCAACATGAACTGTAAAGTCCAGTAAATGTCTGTCTATCTAGATGAGACTTAGCTGGTATAGAAAGGACATAAAAAAAGTAGAACTCAGAACTAAGATTGGTAATGTGGTTTTTCAAAGCTGTGTTTCACCCCAGTGTGTACATATTTCTAAGACACTGCAACTTCAAACAGGTGAACAGAATTGTAAACAAGTGTGGAAATACAGCATTTTCTCAGTCTGTTGCTAAAGTCCCAAACTTAAAGATAGTATTAGGATGTTCTATCTATCAAAAGGCTTGACCACGTGACTTCATCTGAAGTATATTGGAAGAGTTTATTTTTGCTGAAATTTCCCCGCTTTTCGAACGTTCGCTTTACGAAACCTCGCTGTTGCGAAAGCCCTAAATTAGTTGCCTGTTTTCGCTAACAGAAGGTGTTTTCACTGTTACGATAAGAAGCAGCGCGCGCCCCGAGCAGCCAAGCTCCTCCCCCGGAACTGCATTCTTGCCAGCATTGCTTAAACAGGTGCCTGTGAGCAGCCAATAGCAAGATGAGTTCTAGGGTATCGGAAAAGCCTAAAAGAGCTTGTAAGGGTGTTACACTTAATGTAAAACTAGACATAATGAAGCTTTTCGATCGTGGTGAACGAAGTAAGGACAAAGTGAGTTTGGCTTTTGGAAGTTGACGAAGATGATGTTGAAGAGGTTTTGGCATTCCATGACCAAGAACTGATTGATGAAGAGCTGATGCAGTTGGAAGGGGAAAAGATAACAATCGAAACCGAATGCAGTAGCAAACGGCCTGAAAGTGAAGTCGTCCAGGAACTGAACGTGAAACAACTGCATGAGATGATAGAAAAATGCGCGAGGCTAAGCAGTCAACCATACTGTCGTTTTTCAAGCCTTCCACATCAGCCACAGCAGACGACGAACCTCGACCTTCGACATCGAGGCGGGCAGACATAAAAGAAGATGACCTGCCTGGCCTGATAGAAACAGACGATGATGCGATGACACCCCAGTGCTCCCAACCTCCGGGCCGCAGAGAATGCAACGGTAGCCGGGATGAACCCCACACATCTTTAAGAAAAAAGCCGAAATAAACAAGCTAATTAATTAGGTGCCGCCCGGCACATAAATGTCGGCCCAGATCAGAGGTGATTGCCGATTGCGTCGCCTCTGATCTGGACAGACATTTACGTGCTGGGCGGCACCTAATTAATTAGCTTGTTTATTTCGGCTTTTTTCTTAAAGACGTGCTGGGTGTGTCCCGGCCACCGCTGCACCACTACATTCTTCGCGGATCAGTATCGGTTCGCTGCCCGGAGGTTGGGGACCACTGCACCACCCTAACATCCGACGACTCAGCCTAACATACTATCATCAGTGTGCTTGGCGCTGTCTTCCCAATTCTGGTAAGTGATACTACGCTGTATATATATTATTTCTACTTTATATAGGCTGTGTATTTTTATGTGTTATTTGATATGATTTGGCAGCTTCATAGTGTAAAGGTTACTGGAGGGAGTGTTTCTGCCGAGAGCGCATGCGTGAGATTTTTGCTACGGAGAACAGTGCAGCAATGATTGTAGAAAAGTATTTCTACTTTATATAGGTTGTGTATTTATCATATCATTCCTGCTTTTACTAGTATGTTACTGTTATTTTAGGTTTTATGTGTTATTTGGTATGATTTGGGAGGTTATTTTTTGGGTCTGCGAATGCTCACAAAATTTTCCCATATGAATAAATGGTAATTGCTTCTTCACTTTACAACATTCTGGCTTACGAACCGTTTCATTGGAACGCTCTACCTTCGGATGGCGGGGGATACCTGTATTTAGCATTCATTTTTCTGAACCAGGTTAAACTGGTGCAGAACCCTGACACAATGTTGTGGAGAAGAAAGTACGGGAAGATTGTTTCAGTTTATTTTATTTAATAAGTATTAGCCATTTGATTTTTGTGCATGTAGTATCTGATGGTGATGTGTGTGGACAGTGGATCCATGCTAACATGATCTTGTGCTTAAAAAATTGAGACCTGATAAAATTCTGTATTCACAAACAAAGAAAGCCTTTACCTGCTTGCATGTTTCTTAACCTGGGCAGAAAGTGATCGATTCATGTGAGAGGAAAGTCAACACTGTCACATCAGCATTTTTTAAGTTTTCTTAGAGCTTTTTAATGTCCATCCAGAAATAGTTGCTGTGAAGCTTCAATAGTTGCCTTTCCATGGGCATTGACTGAATGATACAACTTTAAAGTGCTTGTGTCAGCTCTGTTCAAACAGCTGTTCAGTCAGTTTTACATTCTGGATAGCCCTGTAAATTGTTCCTATTTATTCAATTCTCTTTTCAAAACTATCATTGAACCTTATTCTCCCCCCCCCCCACCATTATTTTAGCCAAAGCTTTCCACAGTAAATTGCAATGCAAGGGATTTGCCTGTTTGCTGTGACATCTGCCTGTTCATCGTTGGTCCTGCCGTACTGGTTTTCTTACTATTTAAATGCTGCTTAATTTTGATTAGCTCTATTATTTCTTTCTTTGACATATTTCTGAGGGAAATAATCACAGGTTCTGTAGTCTCTGTATAATTTAAATCTTTAATCCTTAATAATCTTCTGATAAATGCAGTCTTCAAGGTTTTGACATTCTTCCAAAAATGTGATGCCTGCAATACTCTTAACTAGAATTTAGCAGTATTTTATAATCTCTTTTTGTTATACTATCCTCCATTTGTTAAGCGAACAATTCTTTTCAATTTTATTTTGATGCTTTATCAATTCTTATCGATTTGTATGTAATTGGAATAAAAATTTGCCCAGGCTAATAAAGCAAGTAGAGCTGCATCAGATGTGTCTCCTTTTTTCCCTTGCCTTTGTGCATTCTGCAATCCAGATCTAAACTCTGGAATTGTCTTTAAACCTCTCATCTCCTCCCTCCTTTCAGACATTCAATAAAACCTAGTCTCATTTGGTCATCCAAACTAAGAATACAATGCTACCTTTTGCCTAATTACATTTCTGTGACAAACTTTGGAGCATTTTGTGATGTTAAAATTATTCTCAGCAGTTAGAATGTGAGTAGAGTGAATTGCTAACACTACTACCTCTGATATGTGCATGTCCTCATGTTGTTCTCATACAAACTGATGTAATGGAGCTTTGCTTCATTTAGTTAATGGTTCAAAGATTTGATTATGTGAATGTGAGCACTTCCTGTCCACAAAGCAGTTGTCATGGATTTAGTCATTCATTCCAAGTTAATGTTGAATGTGGCTCTGAAGGTTACTGAGAGGACTTTGGATTTGGAGGTATGTTCTATTTTTACAGGCGTCACTAAGTTGATTTCGTCAATAATTCAGAAGGTAAACAAAAATCACTCAATGTAGTAACCATAGTATTGAAATGAATGGCATCTAAAGAACATAAGATTGCAATGAAAGAACAATTACAAAAATTAGACAGTGAAAGAATGCATGAGCATACATCGGATTTTGAATTTTATAATATGGGTGTTTGTTCATGGAGGTGTCTGTAATTCTGGGATAATCTGTGAAGTCTACATGAAAATGTAATTGCCTATTTTAGCCAGTAGATGGTTGTACTGCTGAAACTTTAATTTGTAACGTTGCATCCAGATGCTATAGAAAATTGACTGATATATCTGCTATATAATTAAATAATTGTAAAAGGAAAGTATTGGTTCTTGTGATATCAGAAATGTTTTCATTTTGTAATGTGAATCGGTGTCTTGGATCTTCCTCTTAAAGGCTGTGCTTCACTGGGCAGGAAAACGGGATTCTTTAGGAAAGACATAAGTGCTAAATTTCTAATCAGTACTCTTGGAACAGCAACACTTTGCAATTGGTCTCGTTATTTGGACCCTACACTTTGCTTGGGAGATCGCTGAATCATAGAAAGTAAATGACAGAAGGATGATATTTGGTCCATCATGATATTGCTGGTAGAAGAAGAGCTGCTTAGCTGGATTAAACTTTCCAGCACTGGCCTTGTAGGCCATGGCTTTCTCATGCACATCTTAGTACTTTCTAACTGTGACAAAGATTTTCAGGAATGAGTTCCAGAAGACAAATGTACCCAGGAAAGCAAAAATCGAAAAAGCACAGGATCTAATGTAAATGTATATTGGTGAAAAATTGTGCCGGTGAAAATAATGGCATTGAAAACAAAGACATTCTTATGGCCTGATGTGTTGTATCCCAGAGTATTAACAGAGGAAGCCATTGAAGTATTGGATTAGTTGGTTATATTTTCCAGAATTCTATAGTTGAAGAATAATTCCTGCAAATTAGATTGTTACAAATATAATTCCACTATTCCAAAAAAGAGGAGGAAGAGGGAACAGGAAACTGCAGATCAATAATCAATTAATATTGTAAAAAATGCTAAAAGCTATTGATGTGGTTACATAGGATTTTTGAAGCTTTGATAAAATCACATATAAAAACACACAGAATCAAAGAGTCTGACATTGGCAACTTGCATAGATTGAAAATTAGATTAGTTGTAGGGAACAGTGAGATTTTTTTTATTGGATTGCCATATAGTAATTAGCAGGGTACCTCAGCTTGGTGTTTGGGTGTCAGCTCTTCATAACATATATCAATGATTTAGGTGAGGGAAGTAAATATAGTACTCTGACATCTGTTGATAAAGCTGAACTGGGATTGAATATTATGTGGAAGATGCAGAAGGTTCAAAGTGACTTGAAGATTGGACAGAGTGGACAAAAGCTAGCAGATACAGCGTAATGTAGGTAAATGTGAAGCTACCAGGAAAACAATGATGCCATTTTTAATATGGTGTTAGATTATGAAGAGGTGTGGTTCCCTGGTACATCAATCACTGAAATCAAATGTGCAAGGGTAGCAAGCAGTGAAGTGGCAAGTGGTATGTTGCCCTTCATAGCCAGGGGGTTTGTGTGTATGTCTTGTTGCAATTATACAAAGTCGTGGTGAACACACACTTGGAGTATTGTGCAGATTTAGTCTCCATAACTAAGAAAGAATGTATTTGCCTTAGACAGAGTGCAGTGAAGATTTATCTTTCTAATTCCAGGGCTGTCATATGAGAACAGGTTACATCAAAGTATTTGTACTCAACAGGTCATGTTTGCAGTGCACCCTTCTGGTTTGCTGGGCCCTAGTCTCGGGGAAATTTACTAAATACTGTGTAACATCTGACAAAGTAAATGAAAATATGTTGTGGTAGTACCATGGGATAACATCCAGTCACCCAGAAAATATACTAATCCAGCACCAGCAAAGTCTTGAGCATGCTGAATTGTTGGAGCTTTACTGTACCTGTACCTGGCTTCCTGGGGGAAGTTTGCTTCTGAAAGTTGCTGTAGATTAAGAATGGGCTTCAGCCATTCGCTCTGGAAAGCATCAGGACAATTAACCTAAAAAGCATTTAACAGAAAAAACATGGAAATTGTTCAGGAATGACTTGTTCAGGGAAATAAATTCTGGTCTACTACTAGTTTAGGAAAAGACATTATTAAGTTGTACTTATTCACTAATGACCCGCTCACTGATGCGCAGTAGGGGTTTTGCCAGAACTCGGATTTCAAGGCTTCATCAGAGTTGTCTCATTGGTGGGGAAACTGAAGGAGTTGGACTCGATGTGGATCATGCTGTCTCCTGTATCGGAGAGGCATTGGAGGAGTTGGAGCGCAAAAGTGATGTGCAGTCTAACAGTGAATGGTTATCTTCGTTGATTTCTTGTGATCGCAAGACTCTGTTGGACATTGTTAATGTAGAATGCTGCAAGTACGACTCCCTGATTTATTGGCGGATGGTAGGGAACTGGTCACTTGTGAGGGCTAGGCCTCAAACGTGGACCAAGGAACGCAATTCCAGAGTTGAGAGAGAGCAAGTCCTGAGAGCTCTGCACCAAAATGCACTGGCAAATGTTGAATTAAGGGAGCATCAAAGGAAAAGCAACACTCCAGTGTTTGGAGTCATACATTGCATGATTAGAAGAAGGTTTGTGGTTATCAGAGATTAATCAATCCAGCCACAAGGTGTCACTGTTGGAGTTTTGCTGCATTATCCTCAGCACAACCATCTTAAACCCCTCATCAGTAACTTTCCCTCTTGTTTTTGTTCCTTTCCACACGTTGTGTTGCATTGGGCAGCACCCTTGCATTTCTCTAGCAGTTTTCTCGTTATTTTATGAGGCTGAGTTGCTAGCTTGATGCTCAACCCAGCACAGATGGAAAGCGTACAAGGAGCCAGCTGGATTCAAACCCGGGAACACTTGCCTCGAAATCTGGTTTGAATGCCACTGCACCACCGGTCGGGTTTTCCCTCCATTATGATGTTGGAAATGGGAACATTTGCGGAGTGTTCAGTTCCATTTCGAACTGACAAATGAAGCATCCAGTTCCTGCCGTGTAAAAGATGTGAACAACCTTCATGTGTAGGCTAAAGATATTCAACAGTGACTATTACCAACAAGGTGCAGATTAATCATCTACCCTGGACACTTAGTGGGATTTTCTTCCTGAGTTCCCACCATGAATAGCCCGAGGATCCACAGTGAGTGACTTTCTGATATCCCAAACCATAAGACACAAGTCAGGAGTGTGATAGACTGTCTCCACTTGCCTGTTGGATTGGCAGAGAAATACTAACTATCAAGTGGAGTATGCATTTAAATTTTAGAATCTATTGGAAAGGTCTTACTATCCTCAATGTCTTTTTTAATCTATTTCAAGTGGGAAAGTATTTCCTCTATTACACAAATTTTTTAAAAAGATTTGAAAATTTCTGTGAATCAGATTGGAAATACTATATTTTTATTACATTTTAATATATCTGTGTTACGTGACAAAAAGTATGTAATACCCTGTTTAAGAACATGTTTTATTGTATTACTTCAGTTACGCTGTTGGGTATTTTCTGTAGCTTTTCTGTAAAATGCAGTGTGTTCTGTTAATCAAACTTCTACAGTCTTTTTATTTCTATTAAGTTAAGGAGTCATTTGATCCACTTAGGAATGTTATATCAGCCAATCCGTTTGTCTTGATAACATTCTGTCCAGTGGGATGCCGTGGAACATTCAAGAGAGATTGGTGGCATCACATTTCTAGGAGAACGTGGGTTGGTTGTGGGTCTTTTTGCAGGAGTTAGGGAAGAAGTGAGCTACAGAGAAGAGACAACGGAAGGTGCTCGTGGAACCCCGCAAGAGGACAAACACCATTGTAAAAAGTTCTTTGTGCAGACAAATGGACTTCGAGGGAAGTTTGAGTTGTGGCTGGTGTCTTTCACACAGAACGTGGGTTCAGCACCATGAGTAATTAAAGTGAAGCACCAGACTACCCAGCAATGAGTTCCAATGTGTATGTGCACATTATAGACTCATTTAGCCGTAATGGGCCCTTTTTCTGATGACTGTTTGCTAAAGTTGGAATTTTTTTTAGATTAGATTATGAGGACACTCAGTTTTCATTTATTGTCATTTAGAAACGCATACATTAAAAAATGATGCAGTGTTCCAGAATGATATCACAAGAAAACACAGGACAAACCAAGACTAAAACTGACAAAACCACATAATTATAACATATAACAACAGTGCAAAGCAATACCCTAATTTGATATATGGGCACTGTAAAAAAGTCTCAAAGTCCCGATAGACTCATCATCTCATGCAGGCTGCAGAAGGGAGGAACTCTCTCTGCCATGAACCTCTAAGCACTGCCAACTTGCTGATGCAGCACCATTGGAAGCACCTGAGTGCAGCGGACTCTGAGTCCGTCCGAAAACTTCGAGCCTCTGACCAGCCCCTCCGACACAGCCTCTTCGAGCACCAGCCTCTGCCAAGCGCTTTGACCCCAGCCCAGCCACCGAGCAACAAACAAAGCCGAGGGCTCGAGGCCTTTTCCTCCGGAGATTTTGGATCACACAGTAGCAGCAGCAGTGAAGCAGGCATTTCAGAAGTTTCACCAGATGTTCCTCCGTGCTCTCACGTCCGTCTCCATCAAATCAGGATTGTTGCCGGCACCCTACTTGACAAATAACCACCAGAGTGGCTGCTGCGAGCTGCGTCGTGCCGCCATCTCCTCCTCCCGCCTGTCTCATCTAAATATACTTCCACTTTAAGTTTATGCCGGTGTAACTTGCGTTATTTCCTGGCGAACAATAACTTTTGCATGGGTAGTCTATATACAGCATTCACCATAATTTTTGTTCCCTCAACGGAACATTTCAACTTTTTTGTTTTGATTGAACCAGAATCATACCGACTCTAGACGTGCTTTGCTTACCACCATTACCCATGCATTGCTGAGCCATGTGCCTGCAAGCCAGAGATGGCTAACAAGCCTAATTTGCTACGAGCCACAGTGAGAGGGTTAGAACTATAGATAGTTTTAACAATACCCTTTTTTAAGCTGTTCATCTTTTGTTTAGAAAATTTGACTGTCTCAATAATTTTATTGAGATGTTAAATCTGTACTTTGCATGAGCGTTTCCCATGTGCTTGAAGTGACTCTTTATGTAATATATAAAGAGATTAAGTTGGCTTGTGTGTCCGCAAGGTATCTCAAAAGTATTTTATAGCTAGTAAAATATTTCTGAAGTGTAGCCATCATTAGAATGTAGGAAATGTGACATCAATTTTATGCATGGAAAGATAATAAGATAATGATCAATTAGTCTCTTTAAAAAAATATTATATCAGTTTTATTATATTATTATATCAGTTATATTAGCTGTGACTTTGTTGGTAACTCCCCTGCACTTCTACAAATAGTATCATGGGACCTTTTACATTCACATGAGAACAGCTTGGGCCTCTGCTTAATACCTTATTCATAGCTAGTGCCTCCTCTGCTTCATAAATTTTACTCTGTGTCAGCATCGATTTTCTGTTAAATTCTCTGGAGTAAGATGTTCCAGAACTGTATAACTCCAAGGCTAGAGTGTTGCCTCTAACTATATGTATACTCCCCCACCCTCCAATTGACAGGAGGCAACAATAAGTGTCTTGCATCCCTGACTTTCAGACACATGTTATGAATGTGCACGCTTAGAGTGAGGTCAGGTCACTTGGCTCCTCAAGCTTGTTTTTTCCAATTCATAGGATCATAACCAATATAGTTATAAACTCAACATTTGCATTTGTTTCTATTGTCCCTCTTGCTATCTCTGTTACACATTGCCTTCACAGTACTGATTGTGGACACTAGCTGACTGCATAATGTTTTGTTCCATTCACAACTTATTGGCAATGAAATTCAAATGGTTTTACCAGATCTATAAATAGTGCTTATTTAAAGGGTGGTATGAACAATGAGTGTAGTTTCAAAATGACTCATTCTTAGACGAGGTCCAAATTTTTATTTTCTAATGGCTTAAGATGAATATATGTGGAGACTTAGGAAATCTCTACTTTCTTACAAGTTTGCGAAGATTTATCATGTCATGTAAAACTTTGACAAACTTCTATAGATTTGTGGTGCAGGGTATATTGACATCAAGGCCAGACATGGAAATATCCAATGCCCTTGTATGCTTCTGGTTTAAGGTGGCACTGGTGAACCTCAGTGACTTCTGGCCGGTGGCTTTCAAAACAAGGAAAACAACTGAGTACTTTGTTAATCATGCTTTTTCTAGCAAACAGTCAACATAGATAATAGTCTATAACTTCCCTTTGGACTTGGAGGAAATCAATGTGGCAGAACCACGCCAAGGCAAGGTGGCGGGCCCATCGCCAACAGCGAGGAAGGCCCAAGGTATGGTCGTTTTAAGCGTGGTGCTGAAGGCTGAGCCAAGGTGCTGAGGTGCAGACACCAGAATGTACCAATTCGACTGAACTCGATGTTTGTATGGAGGCTTGTGCGCAGAGCTGAATTTGGAAAGGTTGGCTATAGGCCAAATTGAGGCAATGGGGTCCTGGCCTCAGAGTATTGAGGCAATGCAGCCCAACGTTTGGCTTTCAGTTTAGGCACTGGGCCAAATTGAAAATGTCAGGGTGTCGGAGCCGAGGCTGAGGGACAGGCCAGTTCAGCTCACTACTCCTGACTTGGCTCTGAGCTGAACTATGCTGAACAATGGGATTCTCTTGTGGACTTCAGTTCAGAATGGCTATTTGCTTGTGGTTACTGTTTGCATGATGTGTTTTTCTCTCTGCACGTAGAGTGTTTGGTCTTTTTTAATGGATTCTTTTTTATGGGCGTAATGTGTTCTTTTTCCCTCTAATATTGGGTATTCAGTGGTTTTTTAAAATTAGAAAACCCTACAGAAAGTGGTGGATACGGCCCAATCCATCATGGGTAAAGCTCTCCCCACCACTGAGCACATCTACACAGAATGCTGTCGCAGAAAAGCAGCATCCATCATCAAGAACCCGCACCATCCATGCCATGCTCTCTTCTTGCTGCTGCCACCAGGAAGAAGATATAGGAGCCCCAGGACCTGATAAAGTTTTAAGGGAATTGGGGGATTCTCAGATTCCTGTAAATAATGGGTTAAGGTTAAGTACCGACTGTGCCTGTGTATTCTGGTTTGTGAATGGCTACAGCATGTTTAAGATGATGTCTCATAGCTGCTTCTTTGGAGCGAGATAAGGGTTAAAGCTCACACAGATCCACGAAAGACGTCTCCTGATTTTTTGCACCTTTTGGTTTCAACAAAAGGCGGTTGCTGTTGGAGATAAGACAGGACACCCCTTTCTTAATTAAAGCTTAAATTTGGTGAAGTCTCTTATCTAAGTTATTAAGTTTTTCTCTATTTGAGTAGCTGGAGTGTCTATCGAACTGATTGTTCTTTTGTATCGGTGGCCTTATAAATTGTAACCATTCTGGAAGTTGAGCAGTGAACTTGTTTGAACCCCCAGAGGGATGAGAATGCTTCTCCCCCTGATGTCGGGACCAAGTTCCCTCGCTGGCTTAGCTCGAAGAAATAAACTGGTGAAAAGATGAGTAACAATCTTTTTGCGCTGTGGTTATTTGGTCCGGCGAATTTAAGTTTACAGACCCACACCACCAGGTTCAGGAACAGGAACCCTATAACCATCAGTCTCGTGAACCATAGTTGATAACTTCATTCAAGTTCACTTGCTCCATGACTGAACTGTTCCCACAACATGTTGACTTACTTTTAAGGACTTTTCAAGTTCTCAATATTTATGGATTATTTATTCATTTTTTTCTTGTATTTTCAAAATTTGTAGTCTTTGCACAGGCACATTGGTTGTTGTACATTCTGTTGGATGCAGTCTTTCACTGATTCTATTGTGTTTCTTGTATTTACCGTGGTTGCTCGTTAGAAAATGAATCTCAGGATTATATATGGTAACGTGTGCTTTCAATAATAAATTTTAAAATAAAATAAGGTAAGATAAAATTTTACTTATCTCTAAGGAAATTATTATTGCAAGATTGTTCAGTCAGAAGTATATACTTTAAAATACAAACTGTAAAAATTGAGGTATTAGAAAAAAACAATGGGCACTAAAAGTAATAAAGCAAAATACAGATGTGCAATGAAACTATATACTTATATAGTTGAGATGTAGAGTTTTATAGCCACAGAAAGAAAGGATCTCCTGTGGTGTTTAGTGGTGCCCCTTGGTGGAATCGGTTTTTTACTAAGTGTGCTCTTCTGTTTGTCCACTATGTCATGGAGGGGGTGAAAGTGATTGTGCATAATGCACCGTAGCTTCTGCAGTATCCCCCTCTCAGACACTACCACTGGGGAATCCAGTTCCACCCCCAGGACAGAACCAGCCTTCCTGACGAGCTTATCAATCTTTTTGGCATCATCTGCTCACATCCTGCTACCCCATCAGACTACAGCATAGAATAAAATGCTGACCACTGCTGAGTCGTAGAGCATCTGCAGATGTTGAATTTACTTTGAACTTTGGAAATGACAGAATAAGAGAGTAAAGGAATTCATGGTTGTTCTTATTATTGTGAAAGCCTGATCTTGTACCCAAAGCATTCATTAATCGTGATAAAAGCAGAAAGCGTTGGGGATCCTCAGCAGGTCAGACACCATTTGTGGATGGTGAAACAATGTTGACATTTTAGCTCCTTTCAGTTCTGCTTCTGAACTGATAGCATAGATGCTATCTGAACTGCTAAGGATCTCTAATTTCTGTTTTTATTTAAGATTCTAATATGTGTAGTAATTTTTTCTTGGGATACATTTTGACTTTACCTAATTTTAGTATGAAATTTCTTTATAATTTCACTGGTTCCACTGTTTAGGGCGTATAGATACTGAAGATTTTTTGCTCAACCTTTACTTACACAAAGAAGTAGTCCTGGAAAGTGTGACAGACTTGAGCCCTTTATTGGCCTGTCTTGAATCTGCTGAAGAAACCGTTTTCAGTGAAGAGGATAAAAAGGTATTTTCTCTAGATTATTTGTTTGCCCTTTACCTTTTACTGTATTTTCTTGTCACCAGAAAGAAATCTAGTCATCATTAACATGTTGATATTTAGGTGATTGCCGAATGTTGTCAGGGAGAGACGGCCAGAGATGTCGTGGCTAAGCTATTGATGAAAGTAATTGAAGAGGGGCAGTTGAGTGCTGAGACCACACTAAATCTTCTTCGAAAGATGAAAGAGGTTTACCCTGTTCTACAGTCTTTACTGAGGACTCACACATCTGAACCAGGAATAACTACAAAGTCAGGTTAGTGGTACAAGTGCCCTCCTTGATTCTGATTCACTCATCAAATTCCACTGATTTTTACTCCTTACTCCCTTTCTCACAGCACTTTGCCATGCAAACTCAGGATATGCAACACCTATCTCTTTTACCTTTTTCCTTTCCACTATCCAGGGACCCAAACACTTCCACGTGAAATAGCAGTTACCTGGTGGGATGACCATGAGTTTCTAATTGCCCAGTATTTCAACTCTTCATCACATCCCACTTCAACTTTGATCCTTCTGTTTTGTGGCCATGCTTCGATGAAGCTCAATACAAGTTTGAGGAACAGCATCCCATCTTCTGGCTAGGCACATTGCAGTCTTTCAGATTCAACAATTTCAGAGAATGATTGTATCAGAATTGGACCTGTTTTGATGAAAGCTTGTTTTTTTCCTCTTGATGGATGTTTGCTGATTGCGGAGTATTTGCAGCATCCTCTCTCTTATTTCTGTTTTCCAGCACCTTCATGGTCCTATTATTTTTTCCCTCTTTCTCCTCCAGTTTCAGTTATACCTATTTATTCACATCTCTTCCAGATAGATCTTCTGTTGTTAACAGGCATCTGTGCTCTCTCTGCAGGCACTACTTTCACTTTGTACATCACAGGCACTTTGCATATCGTTCCTTGCTGATCTTTTTGGCCATCTGCACTATCCCATTTGCCAATGGCTATGAGAGCTTTCTGTCATATAGCATATGATTGTCTCCATCTTATCACAGGCATTTCCTGTTTTTTTAAATGCAAACAACAGGAATTCTGCAGATGCTGGAAATTCAAGCAACACACATCAAAGTTGCTGGTGAACGCAGCAGGCCAAGCAGCATCTATAGGAAGAGGCGCAGTCGACGTTTCAGGCCGAGACCCTTCGTCAGGACTAACTGAAGGAACAGTGAGTAAGGGATTTGAAAGCTGGAGGGGGAGGGGGAGATGCAAAATGATAGGAGAAGACAGGAGGAGGAGGGATAGAGCCGAGAGCTGGACAGGTGATAGGCAAAAGGGGATACGAGAGGATCATGGGACAGGAGGTCCGGGAAGAAAGACGGGGGGGGGGGTGACCCAGAGGATGGGCAAGAGGTATATTCAGAGGGACAGAGGGAGAAAAAGGAGAGTGAGAGAAAGAATGTGTGCATAAAAATGAGTAACAGATGGGGTACGAGGGGGAGGTGGGGCCTAGCGGAAGTTAGAGAAGTCAATGTTCATGCCATCAGGTTGGAGGCTACCCAGACAGAATATAAGGTGTTGTTCCTCCAACCTGAGTGTGGCTTCATCTTTACAGTAGAGGAGGCCGTGGATAGACATGTCAGAATGGGAATGGGATGTGGAATTAAAATGTGTGGCCACTGGGAGATCCTGCTTTCTCTGGCGGACAGAGCGTAGATGTTCAGCAAAGAGGTGACCGCTACACATCTGAACATCTACGCTCTGTCCGCCAGAGAAAGCAGGATCTCCCAGTGGCCACACATTTTAATTCCACATCCCATTCCCATTCTGACATGTCTATCCACGGCCTCCTCTACTGTAAAGATGAAGCCACACTCAGGTTGGAGGAACAACACCTTATATTCCGTCTGGGTAGCCTCCAACCTGATGGCATGAACATTGACTTCTCTAACTTCCGCTAATGCCCCACCTCCCCCTCGTACCCCATCTGTTACTCATTTTTATGCACACATTCTTTCTCTCACTCTCCTTTTTCTCCCTCTGTCCCTCTGAATATACCTCTTGCCCATCCTCTGGGTCACCCCCACCCCGTCTTTCTTCCCGGACCTCCTGTCCCATGATCCTCTCGTATCCCCTTTTGCCTATCACCTGTCCAGCTCTCGGCTCTATCCCTCCTCCTCCTGTCTTCTCCTATCATTTTGCATCTCCCCCTCCCCCTCCAGCTTTCAAATCCCTTACTCACTGTTCCTTCAGTTAGTCCTGACGAAGGGTCTCGGCCTGAAACGTCGACTGCGCCTCTTCCTATAGATGCTGCTTGGCCTGCTGCGTTCACCAGCAACTTTGATGTGTGTTGCTTGCACTTCCTGTGTTTGCTTCTTTTCTGCATCTTAAAACATGTTTAAATTCTAATTTATTTCAAAAATTGTTGTTTACCTTTAATATTCACTCTCTTTCTCTCAATAGATACTGCTTGATCTGTTGATTATTCCCAGCATTTTGATTTTATTAGGTAACTAAGGCTTGTTCTCAATTCGACTGTTAGATTAAAGCGTTTCTTGAGACAGTAGTTTAAACACATCCATGAGAGTGGTCAGGGACACAAAAACCCCAAGGCATTGACCTATTGGACTATAACATACCACCCTATGCATCCAACTTCTCATTTATTCATATTCATCTCATTCTCTCTCAGCCTTGTGCCTTCTCCGCATCTTTCCCCCATCCTCCCCCTCCCCTTCTCTGTCTTTGTCTTTCTGACTCCCTTGTGCATTGTTCCTCCCCAGAGATCCGCCTCCTGGCATTTATCCCTGCAATCACATGAAATGTTACACCTGGTCCTACAACGTCAGCTGGGGCCCAGATCAACGTATCTGGCAATGACCTATTTCACTGCTGAGTTGAGGGTAGATGTAGATCAGAGGAACAGCACCCATTTTTCACTTTGGTAATCTCCAACCTGACTGCATGAACATTAAATACTCTGAACTTCCAGTAACCACTCCCTTCTAACCCTTCCCCTCCTTTTTTTTCCCTCTCCTGATCCCACTGGCTTCCATTACCCCATCTCTTTCACCCTCTATTTGCCCATCACCTACACGTTCCTGCCACTTGTTCCCTTCCCTACTTCCTTCCCTTATTCCATAGTCCACTGTCCTGTCCTGTCCTGTCTGATGTCCTATCATATCAGATTAAAGATCGGCTTTGTTTGTCACATGCACATCAAAACATACAGTGAAATGTGTTGCCTGCGTCAAATCAAATCAGCAAGGATTATATTAGGGCAGCCCGCAAGTGTCACCATGCTTCTGCCACCAACCGTATATCTTCGGAATGTGGGAGGAAACCTTCCATCTGTCACCTCCCATGTCCTTACGTTATTTTGACTCTCCCTTCTTCCTTATGCACCTATCACCTTCCTTCATCTGGATCCACCTATCACCTGCTACGTCTTGCTTCACTCTTTCCTTCTCACCTTTTTATGATGGCTACATCCTCATTCTTTCTGGTCATGATGAAAGTTCTTGACCCAAAACGTCTGTTTATTTCCCTCCACAGATGCTGCCTGATCCACCGAGTTCCTAATTCCTTTGTGTGTTGCTCCAGATTTCCAGTATCTATGCTAGTACAGGAATTATTATGCAGAATGTTTCAAACGTACATTTAATGTCAGAGAAATGTATACAACATACATCCTTAAATGCTTTTTCTTCACAACCATCCACGAAAACAGAGGAGTGCCCCAAAGAATGAGCGAAAATTGAATGTTAGAACCCCAAAGTCCCCCCAGCTCCCCTCCCTCCCATGCATAAGCAGCAGCAAGCAACAGTCCCCCTTCCCCCCACCGTCAAAAAAAGCATCAGCACCCACCATCGAGCACTCAAGCGTGAGTAAAGCAACAGTAAAGACACAGACTTGCTGTTACCCCAAAGACTTCGCGATTCACCCCAGTATTCGACATACCACAGGCTCTCTCTCACCCTAATAAAGGAGAAAGAGGTGTCCCCGCTTCATAGCGAGTGGGGAGACATAACAAACAACTCTGGGTACGATGTTAAAGGTCCATTACATTGTTTTTTTACAAGCTTTGTGCCCAAAGATCTCGAGTCTCTGGGCACAGAAAGTCTGACTCCCCCGATGACACAAGGATCTCCTGCCGTGACACCGACCTTCGATCTGCCCGTCCCAGAGCCCCAAGATCCTAGGCCTCCAAAGTCGAGCTGAACTCTTAGGCCAAGCCCTTGGCGTGCCGAACAACGGCTGGTTGTGAAACCCTGACAGCGTGTCGCATTCCTGCAAAGAGCCATAGTCAGCATATGTAACACTAGGTCAGGGTCTTTAAAAGGACCCTGAAAGGAAAAATAGAGATATTGAAGATGGAAGTAGAGTTGTTTCTGAAGATGCAAGCAAAGGAGTTGCCGTTCAGCGCCATCATCACTTCGCTCTGCAACGTGAGGCATCTCTTATTACTGTGCAACTTCAATGTCTAGGTGGAGTTTATACATAAGCACTTATGAGATGGGAACAGATGTAGGCCATGCGGCCTTTTGAGCATGCTCCACCAGCATGGCTGATCTGATCTTGGTAGTACTTTTACTTTCTCGGTTTATCCCAATTATCATTGGTTTCTGTAAAATCTAATGTCTATCTCAACCTTGGTAATATAGCCCACACAATTATCTCAGATGGAATTGGAAAGTTTCACAGCTCCTTGGAGAAAAGCAACACTTCCATTTGTACTCCATTCCCCATTCAGTAAAGGCCAACGTCTCATCTGTCTTTCTAATTACTTATGTACCTGGTTGCTAAATGTGTGTCTTATACAAGAAAATAATTCTGTTACTTTTATCTTCTCTAGATATAATTAATTCCTGGTTAAATCAACAGCTGAAGCACATTAGTTTAAAATAAACAGCACCGAGTCCAATTTCTCATCCAATTACAACTGCTATTATGTTCACAGGAAAATAACAAATAAGGCAATTAAGGGGGCATGGCTTTGTATGGGGAAGTGAATATAGTTCTGAAGTAGATAGCCAGGATAGAAACTAGCTATTTTCTCTTCTGTTACATGCTGTCACCTTGGGGCGGGGAGGGTGCTGGAGAGAAAGAGAGAGAGTCCTTCATGCAAATACAAAGTAAAACAGGAATTTAATATGTCAATGAAGTAACTCGATTACTAATGATGAAATATTATATTAATAAAATACATGTCAATACAGGGGATATTAAACTAAATCTTGATTCATATATAACTCCACAGAGTGAGGACTGGTACAGGACCCTGATTCTCTACAATAAGCAAAGGACAGTAGAGGATATCATAATTATAACAGTTTGTTATTCTTTCAGTGGGTTTGGGCTGAGTCAGAATTTACTTGCCCGTCCCTGATTGCACTTGAGAAGATGGTGGTGAGCTGCCTCTTGAGCTGCTACAGTCCATGAAGTACAGGTGCATCCACAATACTATAGGAGGGGAGTTCTAGGATTTTAAGGAATGGCAATATATTTCTAAGTCAGGTTGATATGTGGCTTGGAGGGCAACTTCCAGGTGGTGGTATTCTCATGACTTCGCTGCCCTTGTCTTTCAAGCTGGTGGAGGTAATGGGTTTGGAAGATGCTGTCTAAAGAGCCTTGGTGAGTTGCTGCTTTGCATCCTATAGGTGGCATAGTACTGTTACTGGATGTCAGTTGTAAAGTGAGTGAGTGATTGTGGATGGCCTGCTGTATGCTTTATGATGTTGAGTCTCCGGAGTGTTGAAGATACGTACATCCAGGCAAGTGGAGAATATTCCATCACGATCCTGAGTTGTTCTGGGCTGCTTAAGGGAATGAAGACCTCAGCTACTGTCCATAGGATTCCTGGCCTGCTCTTATAGTCACATTGTGCATATGGCTACTTTAATTCATTGTCTAGTCAATTATAACCCCCCCCAAATATTGGCACTGGTGGATTCATTGATGGTAAGTCATTGTATGTCAGGGGGTGACAGCTGAATTTTGTCCTGTTGGATATCATCATTGCCTGGCACTTGTTATGTGGCAACCATTAGCCCAAGTGTGGATGTTGTTCAGGTCCTGCTGCATTTGGATGTGGATTGCTTTCTTACCTGAGGAGTTGCAAATGGTGCTGAGCATTGTGCAGTTGTCAGTGAACAACTGTGCTTCAGACCGGGTGCTTGAAGGAAAAATGGCACGTTTAAATTGTTCGATGTTGGATGGAGAACCAGGAAAAAGCTGCTGCTCTTTAAATAAAGCCTTGGGATAGTTTATTTCTAGTTGACTTGGGGGGTGGGGTGCGCGGTGTAACTTAATGTGTCATTTGAAACTAGGGAGGAAAACTTTTAAGCAAGTTTTTGGGAATGTAAAGCATCCACAGAAAACAACTGAAGTGAGCAAGAAGTGAAGAGATTTCTTTGGGTATAAAACAGTCACACTGACTGAATATTTATGGAATAAGGTTGCTGAAATCAGAAAGCAGAATGGGGATACCAAAACTGAAGACCAGATAAAGGTGACATGATCTATGAAACATGCCTGCAAGGGTTGATCTATATCCAGAAAAACTAAGGATGAAGCGTAGGAATCCAGAATTATTCTCTCATGCTAACATGAGGCATAGCTATTAGACATGCAGTTTTCAAATGGAGGTATTAGGGTGGTGGGAATTACCGTTAAAGAACTGAGCACATAACTCAAGGCACTAAAAACCAAGTCTGAATCGATGTATTGAAGAAAAAATAATGAAATCACTAATAATGTGATGCAACTGGATTTAATATTAGTTCTTGACGATTGAAGGATGACAAGCTTAGTTTTCTGCAAGAAGTGCAAAGATAACCTTAGACACCAAAGGTTGGTAAGCTTGACTACTGTGGAAGGATTAGAAATAAATAGCCAGCTACAAAAAAGAGAAAATCATGTATAGCCAAGTCAACGGTATATGGTTTTCACAAAGAATGAAGAAGACTCAAAGGAAATGTGCTGCAGATGAAATGTTATGTCACTACCCCTCTCCCCACCTTCTTGCTCTGGCTTCTCATCTTTTTTCCCAGTCCTTATACGTAGAATAGAACAGCACAGTACAGGCCCTTTGGCCCACAATGTTGCGCCGACCCTCAAAGCCTGCCTCCATGTAACCCCCCACCTTAAATTCCTCCATATATCTATCTAGTAGTCTCTTAAACTTCACTACTGTATCTGCCTCCACCACTGACTCAGGCAGTGCATTCCACGCACCAACCACCCTCTGAGTAAAAAACCTTCCTCTAATATCCCCCTTGAACTTCCCACCCCTTACCTTAAAGCCATGTCCTCTTGTATTGAGCAGTGGTGCCCTGGGGAAGAGGCGCTGGCTATCCACTCTATCTATTCCTCTTATTATCTTGTACACCTCTATCATGTCTCCTCTCATCCTCCTTCTCTCCAAAGAGTAAAGCCCCAGCTCCCTTAATCTCTGATCATAATGCATACTCTCTAAACCAGGCAGCATCCTGGTAAATCTTCTCTGTACCCTTTCCAATGCTCCCACATCCTTCCTATAGTGAGGCGACCAGAACTGGACACAGTACTCCAAGTGTGACCTAACCAGAGTTTTATAGAGCTGCATCATTACACCGCGAATCTTAAACTCTATCCCTCGACTTAAGAAAGCTAACACTCCATAAGCTTTCTTAACTACCCTATCCACCTGTGAGGCAACTTTCTGGAATCTATGGACATGTACCCCCAGATCCCTCTGCTCCTCCACACTACCAAGTATCCTGCCATTTACTTTGTACTCTGCCTTGGAGTTTGTCCTTCCAAAGTGTACCACCTCACACTTCTCCGGGTTGAACTCCATCTGCCACTTCTGCATCCAATCAATGTATTTCTGCAATCTTCGACAATCCTCTACTCTATCTACAACACCACCAACCTTTGTGCCGTCTGCAAACTTGCCAACCACCCTTCTTCCCCCACATCCAGGTCGTTAATGAAAATCACGAAAAGTAGAGGTCCCAGAACAGATCCTTGTGGGACACCACTAGTCACAATCCTCCAATCTGAATGTACCCCCTCCACCACCACCCTCTGCCTTCTGCAGGCAAGCCAATTCTGAATCCACCTGGCCAAACTTCCCTGCATCCCATGCCTTCTGACTTTCTGAATAAGCCTACCATGTGGAACCTTGTCAATGCCTTACTAAAATCCATATAGATCACATCCACTGCAGTACCCTCATCTATATGCCTAGTCACCACCTCAAGGAACTCCATCAGGCTGGTTAGACATGATCGACCCTTCACAAAGCCATGCTGACTGTCCCTGATCAGACCATGATTCTCTAAATGCCCATAGATCCTATCTCTAAGGATCTTTTCCAACAGTTTTCCAACAGTAAGGCCCACTGATCTATAATTACCCAGACTATCCCTACCAGCTTTTTTGAACAAGGGGACAACATTCGCCTCCCTCCAATCCTCCGGTACCATTCCCATGGACAACAAGGACATAAAGATCCTAGCCAGAGGCTCAGCAGTCTCTTCCCTCGCCTCGTGGAGCAGCTTGGGGAATATTCCGTCAGGCCCCAGGGACTTATCTGTCCTAATGTATTTTAACAACTCCAACACCTCCTCTCCCTTAATATCAACATGCTCCAGAACATCAACCTCACTCATATTGTCCTCACCATCATCAAGTTCACTCTCATTGGTGAATACCGAAGAGAAGTATTCATTGAGGACCTCGCTCACTTCCACAGCCTCCAGGCACATCTTCCCACTTTTATCTCTAATCGGTCCTACCTTCACTCCTGTCATCCTTTTTACTTCACATAATTGAAGAATGCCTTGGGGTTTTCCTTTACCCTACTCACCAAGGCCTTCTCATGCCCCCTTCTTGCTCTTCTCAGCCCTTTCTTAAGCTCCTTTCTTGCTTCCCTATATTAATAGAAACATAGAAAATAGGTACAGGAGTAGGCCATTCGGCCCTTTGAACCTGCATTGCCATTCATTATGTTTATGGCTGATCATCCAACTCAGAACCCTATACCTGCCTTCTCTCCATACCACCTTTAGCCACAAGGGCCTTATCTAACACCCTTAAATATAGCCAATGAACTGGCCTCAACTGTTTCCTGTGGCAGAGAATTCCAAAGATTCACCACTCTGTGTGAAGAAGATTTTCCTCATCTTGGTCCTAAAAGGCTTCCCCTTTATCCTCAAACTGTGACCCCTCGTTCTGGACTTCCCCAACGTCGGGAACAATCTTCCTGCATCTAGCCTGTCCAATTCCTTTAGAATTTTATACGTTTCAATCAGATCCCCCCTCAATCTTCTAAATTCCAGAGAGTATAAGCCTAGTCGATCCAGTCTTTCATCATATGAAAGTCCTGCCATCCCAGGAATCAATCTGGTGAACCTCCTTTGTACACCCTCTATGGCAAGAATGTCTTTCCTCAGATTAGGGGACCAAAACTGCACACAGTACTCTCGGTGTGGTCTCACCAAGGCATTGTACAACTGCAGTAGTACCTCCCTGCTCCTGTACTCGAATCCTCTTGCTATGAATGCCAGTAAACCATTCGCCTTTTTCACCACCTGCTGCGCCTGCATGCCAACTTTCAATGACTGGTGTACAATGACACCTAGGTCTCGTTGCACCTCCCCTTTTCCTAATTGGCCACCATTCAGATAATCTGTTTTCCTGTTTTTGCCACCAAAGTGGATAACCTCACATTTATCCACATTAAATTGCATCTGCCATGAATTTTCCCACTCACCTAACCTATCCAAGTCACCCTTCATCCTCTTAGCATCCTCCTCACAGCTAACACTGCCGTCCAGCTTCGTGTCATCCGCAGACTTGAAGATGCTGCATATAATTCCCTCATCTAAGTCATTAATATATATTGTAAACAACTGGGGTCCCAGCACTGAGCCTTGCGGTACCCCACTAGTCACTGCCTGCCATTCTGAAAAGGTCCCGTTTATTCCCACTCTTTGCTTCCTGTCTGCCAACCAATTCTCTATCCACATCAATACCGTACCCCCAATACCGTGTGCTTTAAGTTTGCACACTAATCTCCTGTGTGGGACCTTGTCAAAAGCCTTTTGAAAATTCAAATATACCATATCCACTGGTTCTCCACTCTACTAGTTACATCCTCAAAAAATTCTATGAGATTTGTCAGACATGATTTTCCTTTCACAAATCCATGCTGACTTTGTCCAATGATTTCACCGCTTTCCAAATGTGCTGTTATCACATCACTGACTCTAGCATTTTCCCCACCACCGGTGTCAGGCTTACTGCTCTATAATTCCCCGGTTTCTATCTCCCTCCTTTTTTAAAAAGCGGGGTTACATGAGCCACCCTCCAATCCGCAGGAACTAGCCCAGAATCTAAAGAGTTTTGAAAAATTATCACTAATGCATCCACTATTTCTTGGGCTACTTCCTTAAGCACTCTGGGATGCAGACCATCTGGCCCTGGGAATTTATCTGCCTTCAATCCTTTGAATTTACCTAACACCACTTCCCTACTAACATGTATTTCCCTCAGTTCCTCCATCTCACTAGACCCTCGGTCCCCTACTATTTCCGGAAGATTATTTATGTCCTCCTGAGTGAAGACAGAACCAAATAGTTATTCAATTGGTCTGCCATGTCCTTGTTCCCCATGTTCAATTCACCTGTTTCTGACTGTAAGGGACCTACATTTGTCTTAACCAATTTTTTTTTCCACATATCTGTAAAAGATTTTGCAGTCAGTTTTTATGTTCCCTGCCAGCTTTCCCTCATAATCTTTTTTCTCTTTCCTAATTAAGCCCTTTGTCCTCCTCTGCTGGACTCTGAATTTCTCCCAGTGCTCAGGTGTGCTGCTTTTTCTGGCTAATTTGTATGTTTCTTCTTTGGAATTGATACTACCCCTAACTTCCCTTGTCAGCCGCGGGTGTACTACATTCCCTGGTTTATTCTTTTGCCAAACTGGGATGAACAATTGTTGTGGTTCATCCATGTGATCTTTAAATGCTTGCCATTGCATATCCACCGTCAACCCTTTAAGTATCATTTGCCAGTCTATCTGAGCTAATTCACGTCTCATACTTTCAAAGTTACCCTTCTTTAAGTTCAGAACCTTTGTTTCTGAATTAACTATGTCACTCTCCATCTTAATGAAGAATTCCACCATATTATGGTCACTCTTACCCAAGGGGCCTCGCACGACAAGATTGCTAACTAACCCTTTCTCATTGCTCAATACCAATCCAGAATGGCCTGCTCTCTAGTTGGTTCCTCCACATGTTGGTTCAGAAAACTATCCCGCATGCATTCCAAGAAATCCTCATCCTCAGCACCCTTACCAATTTGGTTCGCCCACCTATATGTAGATTGAAGTCACCCATTATAACTGCTGTTCCTTTATTGCACGCATTTCTAATTTCCTGTTTAATGCCATCCCCAACCTCACTACTACTGTTAGGTGGCCTGTACACAACTCCCACCAGCGTTTTCTGCCCCTTAGTTTTATGCAGCCCTACCCATATCGATTCCACATGCTCCCGGCTAATGTCCTTCCTTTCTATTCCTCAATAGACCCATCTGATCCTTGTTTCCTAAACTTCATGTATGCTGCCTTCTTCCACCTGACTAGATTTTCCACCTAACATGTCACCCATGGTTCCTTCACCCTAACATTCTTTACCTTCCTCACCGGGACAAATTTATCCCTAACATCCTGCAAGAGGTCTGTAAACATCGACCACATGTCCATAGTACACTTCCCTGCAAAAACATCATCCCAGTTCGCACCTGCAAGTTCTAGACTTGTAGCCTCATAATTTGCCGTTTCCCAATTAAAAATGTTCCTATCCTTTCTGATTCTATCCTTTTCCATGATAATGCTAAAGGCCAGGGAGCGGTGGTTACTGTCCCCCAGATGCTCACCCACTGAGAGATCTGTGACCTGACCCGGTTCATTACCTAGTACTAGATCTAGTATGGCATTCCCCCTAGTCGGCCTGTCCACATACTGTGACAGGAATCCGCCCTAGACACACCTAACAAACTCTGCCCCATCTAAACCCTTGGAACTAATCAGGTGCCAATCAATATTAGGGAAGTTAAAATCAAGCATGATAACAACCCTGTTATTTTTGCACCTTTCCAAAATCTGCCTCCCAATCTGCTTCTCTGTCTCTCTGCTACTACCCAGGGGGCCTATAGAATACTCCCAATAGAGTAACTGCTCCCTTCCTGTTCCTGACTTCCACCCATACTGACTCAAAAGAGGATCCTGCTACATTACCCACCCTTTCTGTAGCTGTAATAGTATCCCTGACCAGTAATGCCACACCTCTTCCCCTTTTTACACCCTCTCTATCCCTTTTAAAGCACTGAAATCCAAGAATGTTGAGAATCCATTCCTGCCCTGGTGCCAGCCAAGTCTCTATAATGACCACTACATCATAATTCCATGTATGTATCCAAGCTCTCAGTTCATCACCTTTGTTCCTGATGCTTCTTGCATTGAGGTACACACACTTCAGCCCTTCTACCTTACTACCTTTACACCTTTTATGAAGGTTCTCGGCCCGAAACGTTGCCTGTTCATTCGTTTTCATTGATGGTGCCTGACCTGCTGAGTTCCTCCACCGTTTTGTATGTTTCGCTTTGGATTTCCAGGACCTACAGATTTTCTTGTGTTTGTGTCACTACAACATATTTTTCATCAAATTCTGAATTCAATTGATAATTATTTCTAAATTACTCCATAAATTGCCACCTATATATCTAAATCTTTGTTAATGCATTATAAACTGCTATATTTGAATTTTGCACAGAGAAGTCTCCTGTATTCTAATTTAAATTGTTAATTGACCCATTCTGGAAAAAAGTATTTTCTGGGTCTCTCTGCTCCCTGCTGCTGAAGTCTCCACCAGACAATGTCTCTGAGATTTCCTGTCTCCCCTTTTCTGACCTTTAAACCTTTCTACAACTCGATAATTCATATGCTCTATCAAAATACTCCTTAAATCTTGGTTTTGATTAGATTTTTTGTTATTTGCCTTAGTATCTCCTTGGTTTAGGTACTCTGTCTTTGATAGTACTTGTAAACCTTTAGGATATTCTAAGCATCAAGTATAACATGTTGCTATCTCTTTTTCATTTGGACTCTTAAAATCCTCTTGTATATTAAAAAATTTGATTATTTTTCAGTGCCATTCAAAATTAATTTATTACCAAATTACATAATTGTCATCATAGGCAAACCTGAGATTCATTTTCTTGCAGGCATACTCAATAAATCTATAATCGAATGATAAACATAATCAAATCAATGAAAGACTGCACAAATGTGGGCATTCAACCAGTGTGCAAAGGACAGCAAACTCTGCAAATACCAAAAAAGAAGTAACAATAAATAAGCAATAAATACCAAGTCATGAGATAGAGAGTCCTTGAAAGTCAGTCCATTGGTTGTGGGAGTATTTCAATGATGAGAAAGAGAAGTTGAGAAAAGATCCTCTTTTTTCAGCAGCCTGAGGGTTGAGGGGTAATAACTGTGAGTCCTGAGTTTCCCGTACCACCTTCCTGATGGCAGCAGCAAGAAGAGCGCATGACCTGGGTTGTGGGGGTCCCTGATGATACTGCTTTCCTGTGACAGTGCTCCGTATTGATGTGCTTAATTGCAGTGAGGGCCTTACATGTGATGGACTTGACCATATCCACTACTTTTTGTAGCATTTTTCATTCAGGGGCATTGTTCTTCCTTTCCGAGTCTTGTGGAGAATCAGGTGGCAACCTTGCTGTTTCTTTAAAGTTTGTGTGTTTGTTACAAGTTTGAGTTACCAACTTGACACTCAATCCAACACGGATGGAAAGCATGCAAGGAGTCACCCAGGACCACTCACCTCAGAGTCCGGCGCGGATGCCACTATTGGTGTTTTCATACTAGGCTGTGATGCAGCTAGACAATATACTTTATCACACATCTATGGAAGTTTGTCAAAGGTTTAGCTGTCCCAGGGAATTGTATTTGCATGCTGGGCCCAGGACAGGTCCTCCGAAATGATAACAGAGGAATTTAAGGTTGCTGACCTTCTCTGCCTCTAATCTTTTGAAGAGGTCTGACTTGTGGATCTCTGGTTTTCTCCTCATGAAGTCAATAAGCAGCTCTTTGGCCTTGCTGACATTGAGTAAGAGACTGCAGTTGTGGCACTACTCAGTTAGATGTTCAGTCTCCCTTCTATGTGCTTTCCAGGTGTGGCTAGAAATTTCCTTCACTTTCTATGAGACACCATGTGATATTTTTTCTGAAACCTTTAAGCTATCAATGAAGGTTGCTATTTTAGCCCTGCTTAAATAATTGTTAAATGGGTTATTGGTAAAAGAAGTGAAGAATGTTTTTGATTGTTCACCTTATTTAAACACTCAGAAGTGAAGAATCTGGAAGATTTTGCATTTGGCTTGCTCAAACGCTATCAAGAGAACATTGTTGATGCAGTGACTGAGCTGCAAACCTTGTGCAACACCTTGTCTATTTGTGAGGATATACCTGATGGTGATAAACAGGTATGAAATTATTTTTTTCTATGTTTAAATATAATCTATGTCTGAAATGCTTTGCATTCTTGATGTATTGCCAGATACTCTTTTAGTTTTGCGATACAGTTATACTTGGGTGAACAGACCTAATGTTGGTTCTCCAACTGTGGCTGCTCCCTTTCCTACCCACTTAGTCTGCATACGTTGGGCTCACGCTTCAGCTGATGTACTCTACCCCAAAGTCTTTTGCCAGGAGGGTAGTGCTTCTTTCCTGTAAAAGTTGAACGCTGTTTTTTAAATGTCTCCTTTACCTTCTAATACTCAGGTAGAAAATCCTCATTAAGGGTTATTCTGGAGCATTTTGACTTTTCTGGTAAACTCCCTGTATAGATTGTTATTGCTCAGCTCATCTTGGATTTGTGGCAAGACCTTATCAATCTGGGATTTATTTACCTGCCATGGGTAAATGTTGGCAATTCTAAACTCTGCCAGCACAATTTCACCCAATAACTTGTGTGAGTTAAATACTGTTGATCAATTCTTCAGTTGTATTTACCACTTGGATCTTATTTCATCTTTTCATCATCAATTTCGTTAGGAAAAATGTAATTTATTCGCTTAGCATTAATTTATATTTGTGCAAGAGGGTCCAACTTTCTGCTTTCATTTGAGTGTACAATTGTTTTCTATACTATCACTGTTGAAAGACCTGACTTTATTTTTCAGGCCTCTTACCTGTAGATTCCTTAAACAATACACTTTGCTTAACCGTTAAAAGCTGGTAATTTGCTTTGAAGGATCCTGTTCAGAAAATGTGTAAATTTAGTATCCCAGACAATCTTCTGGTCAAGATGGCACCAGCGTGCAACACTCACACTGTTGACTTCTTCCAGATAGCTCTTGAAGAAGTTCTTTTTCCTACTTTTACATCTGTATTTTCTTTTCCATCTTAAATGTGTTTCTGGAACTGGAGAGCCTGTGATTTACAGTTCAGAGATCCAGTGTTTTGCTGTTTCCAAGAAGATTCCTGGTAGCAAGCATGTACTCGGATTGCCTCAATGCGAGGAAGCTTCAAGATGGAGCATGAGTCATCATTCGACTCCATTACGCTGGTTAAAGCGTCCATTAATCACCAGTTGTAGAGTCGAGGAAGGTTGAGATATTAGATTAGATTATGACACGCAGTCCTCTTTTATTGTCATTTAGTAATGCATGCATTAAGAAATGATACGATGTTCCTCCAGAATGATATCACAGAAACACAAGACAAATCAAGACTGAAAAACTGACAAAAGCCACATAATTATAACATATAGTTACAACAGTGCAAAGCAATACAGTAATTTGATAAAGAACAGACCATGGGCACAGTAAAAAAAAAAGTCTCAAGGTCTCTCGAAAGTCCCATCATTTCACGCAGACAGTAGAAGGAAGGAAAAAAACTCTTCCTGCCATGAACCTCCAGCGCCGCAAACTTGCCAATGCAGCACCTGGAAGCACCCGACCACAGTCCGACTCTTGAGTCCGTCCGAAAACTTCGAGCCTTCGACCAGCCCTCTGGCACTGAGCACCGAGCACCATCTCTGCCGAGCGCTTCGACCCTAGCCCCGGCAACAGGCAATAGGCAAAGCCAAGGATTTGGGGCCTTCCCCTCCGGAGATTCTCGATCGCACAGTAGCAGTGGCAGCGAAGCAGGCATTTCAGAAGTTTCTCCAGATGGTCCTCTGTGCTTCTCACGTCTGTCTCCATCAAATCAGGATTGTGCACGGCCCTTACTTAACAAATACGATATCATTTCGGAGCGGCTGTGCGCGCTGCATCGCGCCGCCATCTTCTCCTCCCCTTCTCTTGATATCGAGGCAAATGCAGAATGCGAGTGAAAGCTTCAGTGCTAATGTCCTTGCTTTTGATCACTACTGGAGAATCTGTGAGCAGCGTATCATTGTATGGCTCCTGTGGCAGGCGAGTAGGCCTCTGCCTCGTGGTGTCTCTCTCTTTCGATGAATGTTGCTGGTATTGTAGAATGGTATCATGTCTGCGTTTTTACTTGTGGTTTTTATATTCTGTGTTTTTTTTTATCACCCGTTCCTTTTCTACTTTATTGTGCAAGGGGAGGCTGTTTGGGGATTGATGTTCTGTTGTGTTTTGTTATTTTTTTTGTGTGGGGGTGGGTGGGTTTGATGTTTCTCTCTGAACGACTTTCATGTTCTTCCTTGGTTCGTGGCTATCTGGAGAAGACAAATTTCAGAGTTGTATATGGATACATGCTTTGATAATAAATGAACCTTTGAACTTTTGAATTTTTATATAGCATTTAAGAAAAGATTAAGGATAGCACAATTCAGATGTCTCGGTTCAGTCCTGACCTCTACTGCTATCCATGTGTGGTTTACACACTCTCTTTATGACCACTTGGGTTGGTAAGCTAGTTGATAAGGTGCTTCATATGGATGCCAACTTGGCGGCACAGAGAATCTGCCTCTGTTCCCTTCTAGGACTTTGAAATTGCTCACCTGTTAGAAAATGATTACTTAGTGCAATTGGATCATTGATTCTTAGACAATTGTACAATATTTCTTCAGGCAAAGTCATACTTTGAATTGTGATTGGGTGTCAGGAGCAGAGTTTAATATAAGGTGACTGTCAAGATGATATTTTATCAGATTAAAAAAAAGGAGCAGTGATCCAATATACTGGAGTCCTCAGTCCCTTCCAGCAAGCAAGGCAGCTAAATGAGACAATATTTAGCTATTTTAACTTTTCATTTTCAATGTTTAGGCACTATTTTGTCTCAGTTTTTTTGTATGAACAGTGAATTGTCACTTTTTGGGTCTTTTACGCCTGAACCTGAGGGGGACCTGTATCCCATCGGGAAGATTTGCTAGAGCTGGTCGGGGGAGGGGTGGATTAATATAGGTTCGTCCATCGTCATTGATGAAGACCTCAACACCATTAGTACTTTTTACGAGGTCGAGTTGCTAGCTCGACACTGAACCTGGCACAGATGGAAAGCGTGCCCGGGAGCAGCTCGACTAGATTCGAACTCGGGAACCTTCACTCCCGGAGTCCGGCGCTGATGTCACTGTGCCACCAGCTGGCTTATGATGGTGTGGAGACTAGTGCTTGATTTGGATTTAAGTGAGGAAGAGTTGCTCAGCGTCACTCTCTCTTCCGAATTCCCATCTGGATCCAGTGGCAAGACAGAGTCTTGACGGCTGGAGATGGGACTAGGCGCAGTGGATGACCAGGACGTCTTCTGTGTCTTGTCCTGCTCTATACGTTCCGCGACGTTTGCAGAGACCGCCTTCTTGACCGTTGGACCTTTCCAGGTGGGGACCAAAGGGGACAAACCGCCCTGAGAAGGAAGCAACATGTTCCCTCACCAGAGCTGCTACCCCTCCCTGGCGCCCCATACACCCCAAAAGGGATTAACATAGAGTTGCACTGGAATGGAAATCAGAGTGCGAAAACAGATAGCGAGATAGTGGAGATGTTGTTAAGACCTCAGACAGAGTCAGGAATCAAAGGGTTGAGCATACTGGGACTAATGTTCTGAACAGCATATATTTCAATGCAATAGGTGTTGTGGGAAAGCAGATTGAGAGATTGAGCACAGGGCATGGATCAACACATGGAATTATGATACTGTAGCCATTAGTGAGACTTGGTTGCAGGAGGGCAAGACTAGCAGATCGGTATTTCAGATTTTCATTGTTTTAGACATGATAGAGCAGGAGGGATTAAGAGGGGAGGGGTGACGTTACTAGTGAGGGAATATGTCAGAGGAGTGTTCGGTCAGGACATACTGGTGGAACTGAGGAATAAGAAAGGTATGACCATGTTAATGGGGCTATATTATAGACCACCAACAGTCCACGGGGTTTAGAGGAACAAATTTGTAGAGAGGTTGCTAGACTGTTGCAAGAAACATAATGTTGTTATGGGCAGGTGATTTTAACTTTCCACATATTGACTGCGACTCCTGTACTGTAAAAGGACAAGATGGGATAGTTTGTCGAATGTGTTCTGGAAAGTTTCCTTAATCAATAATAGAAGTTCCAATGAGAGAGTGTGGAATACTTGATCTGTTATTAGAGAATGAGACAGAGCAGGTGACAAGTTTGTGTAGGTGAGTACTTTGTACCTAGTGAGCATAGTGCCATTAGTTTCAAAGTAAATATAGAAAAAGATAGGTCTGGTTGATGTGTTGAGATTCTAAATTGGAGAAAGGGCAACTTTGATGGTATCAGGAAGGATTTGGCAAATGTGGATTGGGACATGCTGTTTGGCAAAGGTGTACCACTTGGTAAGTGGGAAGCCTTCAGAAGTGAAATTTTCAGAGGACAAAACTTGTATGTGCCTCACAGAATAAAAGGTAAAGATAACAGGTTTAGGGAACCTGGCTGAGAAAAAAAAATGCATAGCAGGAATAGGCAGGTAGAAACGAATGAGGTACCTCCCTCCCCTTTCTTAATCGTTCTGTCTCTGTCTCTGGAGACAGCTTATCTACTGATAGAAAGGTTGTGAGTGGTGGTAAAAATCTTCTGAGGTGTATATATTTCAATGCTAGGAATATTGCGGGGAAGGCGGATGAGTTGAGGGCGTGGATTGACACGTGGAATTATGATATAGCAATTAGTGAAACTTGGCTACAGGAGGGGCAGGACTGGCAGCTTAATATTCCAGGGTTCCGATGTTTCAGATGTGATCGAGGCAGAGGAATGAAAGGTGGGGGAGTAGCATTGCTTGTTAGGGAAAATATTACAGCAGTGCTCAGGCAGGACAGATTAGAGGGCTTGTCTACTGAGTCCTTATAGGTGGAGCTGAGAAACAGGAAAGATATGGCCACATTAGTGGGATTGTATTACAGACCACCCAATAGTCAACGAGACTTGGAAGAGCAAATCTGCAGAGAGATAGCAGGCAACTGCAGGAAACATAAAGTTGTGGTGGTAGGGGATTTTAATTTTCCATTCATTGATTGGGACTCCCATACTGTTAGGGGTCTAGATGGTTTAGAGTTTGTAAAATGTGTTCAGGAAAGTTTTCTAAATCAATATATAGAGGGACCAACTAGAGGGGATGCAATATTGGACCTCCTGTTAGGAAACGAATTAGGCAAGTGACAGAAGTCTGTGTAGGGGAGCACTTTGGTTCCAGTGATCATAACACCATTAGTTTCAATTTGATCATGGACAAGGATAGATCTGGTCCTAGGGTTGAGGTTCTGAACTGGAAGAAGGCCAAATTTGAAGAAATGAGAAAGGATCTAAAAAGCGTGGATTGGGACAGGTTGTTCTCTGGCAAAGCTGTGATTGGTAGGTGGGAAGCCTTCAAAGGGGAAATTTTGAGAGTGCAGAGTTTGTATGTTCCTGTCAGGATTAAAGGCAAATTGAATAGGAATAAGGAACCTTGGTTCTCAAGGGATATTGCAACTCTGACAAAGAAGAAGAGGGAGTTGTATGAAATGTATAGGAAACAGGGAGTAAATCAGGTGCTTGAGGAGTATAAGAAGTGCAAGAAAATACTTAAGAAAGAAATCAGGAGGGCTAAAAGAAGACATGAGGTTGCCTTGGCAGTCAAAGTGAAGGATAATCCAAAGAGCTTTTACAGGTATATGAAGAGCAAAAGGATTGTAAGGGATAAAATTGGTCCTCTTGAAGATCAGAGTGGTTGGCTATGTGCGGAACCAAAGGAAATGGGGGAGATCTTAAATAGGGTTTTTGCGTTTGTATTTACTAAGGAAACTGGCATGAAGTCTATGGAATTAAGGGAAACAAGTAGTGAGATCATGGAAACTGTACAGATCGAAAAGGAGGAGGTCCTTGCTGTCTTGAGGAAAATTAAAGTGGATAAATCCCCGGGACCTGACAGGGTGTTCCCTCGGACCTTGAAGGAGACTAGTGTTGAAATTGTAGGGACCCTGGCTGAAATATTTTAAATGTCGCTGTCTACAGGTGAGGTGCCGGAGGATTGGAGAGTGGCTCATGTTGTTCCGTTGTTTAAAAAAGGATCGAAAAGTAATCCGGGAAATTATAGGCCGGTAAGTTTAACGTCGGTAGTAGGTAAGTTATAGGAGAGAGTACTAAGAGACAGAATCTACAAGCATTTGGATAGACAGGGACTTATTAGGGAGAGTCAACATGGCTTTGTGCGTGGCAGGTCATGTTTGACCAATCTATTGGAGTTTTTCGAGGAGGTTAGCAGGAAAGTGGATGAAGGGAAGGCAGTGGATATTGTCTACATGGACTTCAGTAAGGCCTTTGACAAGGTCCCGCATGGGAGGTTAGTTAGGAAAATTCAGTCGTTAGGTATACATGGAGAGGTGGTAAATTAGATTAGACATTGGCTCGATGGAAGAAGCCAGAGAGTGGTGGTAGAGAATTGCTTCTCTGAGTGGAGGCCTGTGACTAGTGGTGTGCCACAGGGATCAGTGCTGGGTCCATTGTTATTTGTCATCTATATCAATGATCTGGATGATAATGTGGTAAATTGGATCAGCAAGTTTGCTGATGATACAAAGATTGGAGGTGTAGTAGACAGTGAGGAAGGTTTTCAGAGCCTGCAGAGGGACTTGGACCAGCTGGAAAAATGGGCTGAAAAATGGCAGATGAAGTTTAATACTGACAAGTGTGAGGTATTGCACGTTGGAAGGACAAACCAACGTAGAACATACAGGGTTAATGGTAAGGCACTGAGGAGTGCAGTGGAACAGAGGGATCTGGGAATACAGATACAAAATTCCCTAAAAGTGGCGTCACAGGTAGATAGGGTCGTAAAGGGAACTTTTGGTACATTGACCTTTATTAATCAAAGTATTGAGTATAAGAGCTGGAATGTTATGATGAGGTTGTATGAGGCATTGATGAGGCCGAATCTGGAGTATTGTGTTCAGTTTTGGTCACCAAATTACAGGAAGGATATAAATAAGGTTGAAAGAGTGCAGAGAAGGTCTACAAGGATGTTGCCGGGAGTTGAGAAACTCAGTTACAGAGAAAGGTTGAATAGGTTAGGACTTCATTCCCTGGAGCGTAGAAGGATGAGGGGAGATTTGATAGAGGTATATAATTTGGCAGGGGGATGGGAACCGGAATGATAGAGCGGAGGAAGGGGAGAACAGAAATAAATGTAAGATAGTGAGCAGTAAAGATGTCAGGAAAGACAGGCAGGTGATGGGGCAAATGTGTAGCCATTGGGATGAGTTGCAGTGCAATAAAATTGCAGTGAAATCAAAGCAAAAAGTATCAAATACTGGTTTTAAGGTGTTGTACTTAAATGCACGCAGCATAAGGAATAAGGTGGATGATCTTGTTGTACAGCTACAGATTGGCAGGTATGATATTGTGGCCATCACTGAGACCTGGCTAAAGGATGCATGTCTCTGGGAGCTGAATGTCCAAGGATACACGGTGTATCGGAAGGATAGGAAGGTAGGCAGAGGGGGAGGCGTGGCTTTATTGGTAAGAAATGATATTAAATTATTAGAAAGAGGTGATATAGGATCGGAAGGTGCAGAATCTTTATGGGTTGAGCTAAGGAATAGCAGGGGTAAAAGGACCCTGATGGCAGTTATTTATAGGCCTCCAAACAGTTGCAGGGATGTGGACTACAAATTAGAACTGGAAATAGAAAAGGCTTGTCAGAAGGGCAGTGTTATGATAATTGTGGGGGATTTTAACATGCGAGTAGATTGGAAAAATCCGGTCGGCACTGGATCTCAAGAGAGAGAATTTGTAGAATGTCTGCGAGATGGCTTTTTAGAACACCTTGTTGTTGAGCCCACTAGGGGATCGGCTGTACTGGATTGGGTATTGTATAATGAACTGGAGGTGATTGGAGAGATTGAGGTGAAGGAACCCTTAGGAGGCAGTGATCATAACATGATTGAGTTCGCTGTGAAATTAGAAAAAGAGAAGCCGAAATCCGATGTGTCGGTGTTTCAGTGGAGTAAAGGAAACTACAGTGGCATGAGAGAGGAACTGGCCAAAGTTGACTGGAAAGAGACACTGGCGGGAAAGACGGCAGAGCAGCAGTGTCTGGAGTTTATGCGAGAAATGAGGAATGTGCAAGACAGGTATATTCCAAAAAAGAAGAAATTTTCGAGTGGAAAAAGGATGCAACCATGGTTGACAAGAGAAGTCGAAGCCAAAGTTAAAGCTAAGGAGAGGGCATACAAGGAAGCAAAAATTAGTGGGAAGACAGAGGATTGGGAAGTCTTTAAAACCTTACAAAAGGAAACCAAGAAGGTCATTAAGAGAGGAAAGATTAACTATGAAAAGAAGCTAGCAAATAATATCGATAAGGATACTAAAAGCTTTTTCAAGTATATAAAGAGTAAAAGACAGGTGAGAGTGGATACAGGACTGAGAGAAAATGATGCTGGAGAAATTGTAATGGGAGATGAGATGGCAGAGGAACTGAACAAGTATTTTGCATCAGTCTTCATTGAGGAAGACAGCAGTATATCGGACACTCAAGGGTGGCAGGGAAGAGAAGTGTGCGCAGTCACAATTACGACAGAGAAAGTACTCAGGAAGCTGAATAGGCTAAAGGTAGATATATCTCCTGGACCAGATGGAATGTACCCTCGTGTTCTGAAGGAAGTAGCAGTGGAGATTGCGGAGGCATTAGCGATGACCTTTCAAAAGTCGATAGATTCTGGCATGGTTCCGGAGTACTGGAAGATTGCAAATGTCACTCCACTATTTAAGAAGGGGGCAAGGAAGCAAAAAAGAAATTATAGACCTGTTAGCTTGACATCGGTGGTTGGGAAGTTGTTGGAGTTGATTGTCAAGGATGAGGTTACAGAGTACCTGGAGGCATATGACAAGATAGGCAGAACTCAGCATGGATTCCTTAAAGGAAAATCCTGCCTGACAAACCTATTACAATTTTTTGAGGAAATTACCAGTAGGCTAGACAAGGGAGATGCAGTGGATGTTGTATATTTGGATTTTCAGAAGGCCTTTGACAAGGTGCCACACATGAGGCTGCTTAACAAGATACGAGCCCATGGAATTACAGGAAAGTTACATACGTGGATAGAGCGTTGGCTGATTGGCAGGAAACAGAGAGTGAGAATAAAGGGATCCAATTCTGGTTGGCTGCCGGTTACCAGTGGTGTTCCACAGGGATCAGTGTTAGGGCCGCTTCTTTTTACATTGTACATCAACGATTTGGATTATGGAATAGATGGCTTTGTGGCTAAGTTTGCTGACGATACGAAGACAGGTGGAGGGGCTGGTAGTGCTGAGGAAACGGAGAGTCTGCAGAGAGACTTGGATAGATTGGAAGAATGGGCAGAGAAGTGGCAAATGAAGTACAATGTTGGAATATGGTTATGCACTTTGGCAGAAAAAATAAACGGGCAGACTATTATTTAAATGGGGAATGAATTCAAAGTTCTGAGAGGCAACGGGACTTGGGAGTCCTCGTACAGGATTCCCTTAAAGTTAACCTCCAGGTTGAGTCGGTAGTGAAGAAGGTGAATGCAATGTTGGCATTCATTTCTAGAGGAATAGAGTATAGGAGCAAGGATGTAATGTTGAGGCTCTATAAGGCGCTGGTGAGACCTCACTTGGAGTACTGTGGGCAGTTTTGGTCTCCTTATTTAAGAAAGGATGTGCTGACGTTGGAGAGGGTACAGAGAAGATTCACTAGAATGATTCCGGGAATGAGAGGGTTAACATATGAGGAATGTTTGTCCGCTCTTGGACTTTATTCCTTGGAGTTTAGAAGAATGAGGGGAGACCTCATAGAAACATTTCGAATGTCAAAAGGCATGGACAGAGTGGATGTGGCAAAGTTGTTTCCCATGATGGGGGAGTCTAGTACGAGAGGGCATGACTTCAGGATTGAAGGGTGCCCTTTCAGAAGAGAAATGCGAAAAAATTTTTTTAGTCAGAGGGTGGTGAATCTATGGAATTTGTTGCCTTGGGCAGCAGTGGAGGCCAAGTCATTGGGTGTCTTTAAGGCAGAGATTGATAGGTATCTGAGTAGCCAGGGCATCAAAGGTTATGGTGAGAAGGCGGGGCAGTGGGACTAAATAGGATAAAATGGATCAGCTCATGATAAAATGGCGGAGCAGACTCGATGGGCCGAATGGCCTGCTTCCGCTCCTTTGTCTTATGGTCTTATAAAATTATGATGGGTATAGATAGAGTGAATGCAAGCAGGCTTTTTCCACTGAGCAAGGGGAGAAAAAAACCAGAGGACATGGGTTAAGGGTGAGGGGGTAAAAGTTTAAAGGGAACATTAGTGGGGGCTTCTTCACACAGAGAGTGGTGGGAGTTTGGAATGAGCTGCCAGACGAGGTGGTAAATGCGGGTTCTTTTGTAACATTTAAGAATAAATTGGACAGATACATGGATGGGAAGTGTATGGAGGGATATGGTCCGTGTGCAGGTCAGTGGGACTAGGCAGAAAATGGTTCGGCACAGCCAAGAAGGGCCAAAAGGCCTGTATTCTGTGCTGTAGTTTCTATGGTTTCTTTGGTTACTATAAGCCTACGGACTCTCACAGCTACCTGGACTATTCCTCTTCCCACCCTGTCTCCTGCAAAACTGCCATCCCCTTCTCGCAATTCCTCTGTCTCTGCCATATCTGCTCTTAGGATGAGGCCTTTCATTCCAGGATGAAGGAGATGTCATCCTTTTTTAAAGAAAGGGGGTTCCCTTCCTCCACCATCAACTCTGCTCTCAAATGCATCTCTCCTATTTCACGCACATCTACTCTGACCCCATCCTCCTGCCACCCCACTAGGGGTAGGGTTCCCCTTGTCCTAACCTGCCACCCCACCAGCCTCTGGGTCCAACATGTAATTCTCCGTAACTTCTGCCACCTCCAACGGGATCCCACCATAAAGCACATCCTTCCCTCCCCTCCCTTTCTGCTTTCCACAGGGATCGCTCCCTATGCGACTCCCTTGTCCATTCGCTCACCCCCCCCATCCCTTCCTACCTCCCTCCCTCCCAGCACGTATCCTTGTAAGCGGAACAAGTGCTACACATGCCCTTACACTTCCTCCCTCACCACCATTCAGGGCCCCAGGCAGTCCTTCCAGGTGAGGCGACAGTTCACCTGTGAGGTGACTGGTGTGATATACTGTGTCCGGTGCTCCCGATGTGGCCTTCTATATATCGGCGAGGCCCGACGCAGACTGGGAGATGGTTTTGCTGAACACCTACACTCTGTCTGCCAGAGAAAGCAGGATCTCCCAGTGGCCACACATTTTAATTCCGTGTCCCATTCCCATTCTGATATGTCTATCCATGGCCTCCTCTACTATTAAGACAAAGCCATACTCAGGTTGAAGGAACAACACCTTATATTTCATCTGGGTAGCCTCCAACTTGATGGCATGAACATTGACTTCTCTAACTTCCGTTAATGTCCCTCCTCTCGTTCTTACCCCATCCCTTATTTGTTTATTTTTTTTTCCCTTTTTATCCTCTTTTTTTTTCTCCCTCTCTTTCTCTCTCTGGCCCTCTCACAGTAACTCCTTGCCTGCTGTCCATCTTCCTCTGGTGCTCCCCTCCCCATTTCTTTCTCCCTACGCCTCCTGTCCCATGATCGTCTCCCTTCTCTAGCCTTGTATCCCTTTTGCCAATCAACTTTTCAGCTCTTTTGCTCCATCCCTCCCCCTCCTGTCTTCTCCTATCATTTCGGCTCTCCCCCCCCTCCCCCCCCCACTTTCAAATCTCTTACTATCTCTTCTTTCAGTTAGTCCTGACGAAGGGTCTTGGCCTGAAACATCAACTGTGCTTCTTCCTATGGATGCTGACTGGCCTGCTATGTTCCACCAGCATTTTGTGTGTGTAAGAAGTAAGAAATAAAGTCAGTTCAATTCAATGTCGATGGAAGTTGGCAGTCTAAATAGTTTGGCATGGACTACACGGGCTAAAGAGCCTGTTTCTGTGCTATACTTTTCTATGACTCTGAGTCTATTTTGGCTTGGATTTTCAATGTCTTGTCAAAGGATTGATTTGAATGTATTTAGTTTTCCTGCTATGGCTTGTTATGTTTCCTCTACATTTGACTTCTCTTATTGTCATGTCCTGTTTGCTTTGTTCCAGTATTGATCAACTATATCTATGTTCAAGCAGACATTGAGAAACTGATCATTGTATCAGGTGCTTCTGCTATTACTGTGTTTGTGTGTTTTTAAAGTAATTTCGTTGTAAGTATACTTATAGGATGTTCTTTTGTATGTTTTTGATCATCACATCTACTGTCAACTCAACATTTCCAAATGCTCTTTTCTGTAATGCCTGAACAAGATTTTATGAGAATATAGAGAAATAATTAGAAGCTTTTATAGATATGTAAAAAGGAAAAGACTGGTAAAGACAAATGTAGGTCCCCTACAGACAGAAACAGGTGAATTGATTATGGGGAGTAAGGACATGGCAGACCAATTGAATAATTACTTTGGTTCTGTCTTCACTAAGGAGGACATAAATAATTTTCCAGAAATAGTAGGGGACAGAGGGTCCAGTGAGATGGAGAAACTGAGCGAAATACATGTTAGTAGGGAAGTGGTGTTAGGTAAATTGAAGGGATTGAAGGCAGATAAATCCCCAGGGCCAGATGGTCTGCATCCTCGAGTGCTTAAGGAAGTAGCCCAAGAAATAGTGGATGCATTAGTGATAATTTTTCAAAACTCGTTAGATTCTGGACTAGTTCCTGAGGATTGGAGGGTGGCTAATGTAACCCCACTTTTTAAAAAAGGAGGGAGAGAGAAACCAGGGAATTATAGACCGGTTAGCCTAACGTCAGTGGTGGGGAAACTGCTGGAGTCAGTTATCAAAGTTGTGATAACAGCACATTTGGAAAACGGTGAAATCATCGGACAAAGTCAGCATGGATTTGTGAAAGGAAAATCATGTCTGACGAATCTCATAGAATTTTTTGAGGATGTAACTAGTAGAGTGGATAGGGGAGAACCAGTGGATGTGGTATATTTGGATTTTCAAAAGGCTTTTGACAAGGTCCCACACAGGAGATTAGTGTGCAAACTTAAAGCACACGGTATTGAGGGTAAGGTATTGATGTGGATGGAGAATTGGTTAGCAGACAGGAAGCAAAGAGTGGGAATAAACGGGACCTTTTCAGAATGGCAGGCGGTGACTAGTGGGGTACCGCAAGGCTCAGTGCTGGGACCCCAGTTGTTTACAATATATATTAATGACTTGGATGAGGGAATTAAATGCAGCATCTCCAAGTTTGCGGATGACACGAAGCTGGACGGCAGTGTTAGCTGTGAGGAGGATGCTAAGAGGATGCAGAGTGACTTGGATAGGTTGGGTGAGTGGGCAAATTCATGGCAGATGCAATTTAATGTGGATAAATGTGAAGTTATCCACTTTGGTGGCAAAAATAGGAAAAGAGATTATTATCTGAATGGTGGCCGATTAGGAAAAGGGGAGGTGCAACGAGACCTGGGTGTCATTATACACCAGTCATTGAAAGTGGGCATGCAGGTACAGCAGGTGGTGAAAAAGGCGAATGGTATGCTGGCATTTATAGCGAGAGGATTCGAGTACAGGAGCAGGGAGGTACTACTGCAGTTGTACAAGGCCTTGGTGAGACCACACCTGGAGTACTGTGTGCAGTTTTGGTCCCCTAATCTGAGGAAAGATATCCTTGCCATAGAGGGAGTACAAAGAAGGTTCACCACATTGATTCCTGGGATGGTAGGACTTTCATATGAAGAAAGACTGGATGAACTGGCTTGTACTCGTTGGAATTTAGAAGATTGAGGGGGGATCTGATTGAAATGTATAAAATCCTAAAGGGATTGGACAGGCTACATGCCGGAAGATTGTTCCCGATGTTGAGGAAGTCCAGAACAAGGGGCCACAGTTTGAGGATAAAGGGGAAGCCTTTTAGGACCGAGATTAGGAAAAACTTCTTCACACAGAGAGTGGTGAATCTGTGGAATTTTCTGCCACAGGAAACAGTGGAGGCCAGTTCATTGGCTATATTTAAGAGGGAGTTAGATACGGCCCTTGTGGCTACGGGGATCAGGGGGTATGGAGGGAAGGCTGGGGCGGGGTTCTGAGTTGGATGATCAGCCATGATCGTAATAAATGGCGGTGCAGGCTCGAAGGGCCGAATAGCCTACTCCTGCACCTATTTTCTATGTTTCTAAATACTTGTTCTGCCTTCTGTCAGATTTTAGTTGAATTTTATCTCAGTGCAAACATTGCTGTGCTAACCTCATAACCCATAATTTTCTTACCATCCAAAATCTATCAATATTTGTTTTTAATATACCAGGGACTGTTTTCTATGAACCCCTGGGTGGAGGATTCCCAAGACGTAAAGGGTGTGAAGACATCTCTTTTCATCTCTGTCTTGAATGTCTGACCTCATTTTCAGACTGACTGACCCCTTGTTCTAGACAGACTAGCAAGCGAAACTTCACCTTTGATCTGCCCTATCAAACCCTTTTAGAATGTTGTTTATTTCGGTGCAATCACTTCCCAATCCCTAAGAATATGAGCCATTCTGCTTAATCTCCCCCATGGGACAAATTGCCATTCCAGCAAACAATCTGGTGAACTCTTTTTATTGTTTCCATGTTTTCAATCGAAGTTCTGTTATTTTAAAAAAAATGAACTACTGTTATATATTACCATTGGTTTGTACCATTTTGACACAAACACGCTGTTTCACTTTTATTGTTATTAATGGATAGTTTTCAAGTCCCTAGGAGTGAAATACAGTTGGTGAGCAACAGCAGTAAAATTGACAGGTTTTTTTCCCCTAATCATTAAATGCTAGGCAAGTAAATCCTTCTGTGCAGTGCCAATTTTTTTGTTGCTTTGGTTGCTATGGTATGATACAAAGCAGCCAATCAAAATTCCTTGTAAGTACCGCAACTTCACTGTTAAAAGTGCATGTTGATAATGTACCTTGCATAAATTAAAATAATTTAATCTTCAGTATTTTTTCCTTTGACAGAGAATTCATGATCTTATTAAAGAGAAAGATGTGGTGGACTGCATAAGTAATTTGATGGGAGCAGTATTAGAAAAACGAACACTTGCAGCACTCACTCTTTGGAAAGTGCTCATCCGAATGAAAGAGGATGTGCCAAAGCTTAGCACTCTGCTGGATGAACTCCAAAAAGAACCAGATGGTCTCCAACTCATTTTATCAGGTGAGGCTTTCATGTAGCAGTACTAGAATTAGCATATATTTTTAAAATAAGTAGCAGATTTGATGTTAGAATTGGCAGCTCTGAGACCTTCATTATTCTGTTATCTGAGGAGCTGATGCCTTGAGATTGATGTAATTAGTGTTACAGTTGTTGACTGGAATGTTAAAAGTATCATGATTATGTTGGTGTTATAATGGGAATTCTTTGTTAGTGATAAAAGCATCTGAAAATCGTTTGTTTTTGGAAGTTTGCATAGTAGAACCTGTTTACCAGCAGTATGGTTTTAATAATCATTTCGAAATTATTCATCAACATGAAAGAAAATAATAAGGCAGGACAGTCAAAGACTTAGTTGTATTTTTGTAAATGAGTGAGGAATAATATTCTATCTTTTCAGTAGATTGAGTTGTAACCATGCAGTTACTGTTGCACCCTTCTTCCACTTCATTTACATTAGCTATACTTTGGGAGCTGAAGCAAACAGTATGAATCGCTTTGAGATTGTGTTTTAAATCTATTAGTGAACGCCTAAGAAGCTATTTTGCCTGTAGATAGACAAGTTGTGATAGCATCTTAATACGATTGTTGGTGGATATCATTGTGCCAATCAGGTTATAATAACTGCTGTATATTTGTAAGAGTAGCAGGAGTTTGGACAGAGTTGGAGGTTCTTTTGCATGTGCCAGTTAAAATTGAGGACATTGACAAACGTAATGCTCAAGCTTTTAATTGAGCATTTCTTCTTTGTGTTACTGTATCTCCAAAAGCAATAATTAGAAATGTTCTGTAGAAAGCTAACAATCTAAAAATTAACTCTTCTGTGGTTTGTTAGAATTTTTGAGTATTTAGTTGTGGAATAATGTTTCTTTCTGTTCTTTTTCTCCCCTCAGTGAGTGATGAGGAAAGTAAAGCCTTCAATATTATAAAAAGACATAGACAGTTGATCATCAATACGATTGAAGATATCAGTCCTCTGCTGGATTGTTTGGTACCTGGTGTAGAAAATCTTCCCACTGAGACAATCGAGGTAGTTCATTTCCACACTTTCACTACATTGATGCAAGCCTTTTCCTTGCCTTAATAAACGTTGAACCACTGACTAGCTCAAATTTATCACTTTTTTTTCAAATTGCGGAGGTGGATTTATGCCCCTCTCTAATTTCAGATGAAATATGATGAGCAAGGAATGATATGGTTGATAGTGAACTTCTTTGATACAGTGTTTTTATATTATTTTCTTAGTTAAGTACCAAAAGCGACAGTTTGAGAAACACACATCAAAGTTGCTGGTGAACGCAGTAGGCCAGGCAGCATCTCTAGGAAGAGGTACAGTCGACGTTTCAGGCCGAGACCCTTCGTCAGGACTAACTGAAGGAAGAGTTAGTAAGAGTTTAGTTAGTTTGTTTGAGAAGTAGGGCTAGGTGAAGTAGGTTAGAAAGTGCAAAGCTGAAGCATACAGGGTATCACTAGCAATGGGGTGTAACTTGTAAAACAACTTTACATAAACAGTGTATTTATTCAGCATGGACACAGCAGACCAGAGTGAGAAAAACTGATTTAAAAAGAAATGTAGTAAATAATTGTCAAACAGTTTTGTAATGCTGTAACAGGTTTCCCCTGCTATCTGAAGGTAGACCGTTCCTATGAAACCGTTCGTAAGCCGACATGGCATAAAGCGAAGAAGCAATTACCATTAATTTATATGGGAACATTTTTTGAGTGTGCCCAGACCCAAGAAAATAACCTCCCAAATCATACCAAATAGCACATAAAACCTAAAATAACACTAACATATAGTAAAAGCAGGAATGGTATGATAAATACACAGCCTATATAAAGTAGAAATAATGTATGTACAGTGTAGTTTCACTTAACAGAATCAGGAAGGTTGAGCCAAAATCGATCTGTCGAAAAAAAAAATTCGGCACCTACATGCATGCGCACGTCATGCATTTGCACGTACACACACGCGTATGTCACGCATGCACATGTACACGCATTCACATGTCACCCATGCGCACATACACGCATGCACACACACCTGCCCGTGCAAGGCTTCATGGTCATGGTAGTCTTTCTCGGGGTAAACACAAGTTTAAAGCGAGCGTCTTTTTTCGGAAAAGCGAAAATCCTCTTTCGGTTAACGAAAGCAGGTACTAATGTAGGTCTTTCGTAAAAGCAAAATGTGTTAAAGAGAATGTTCGGAAAGTGGGGGGCTCCTGAAACTGATGTGTGCAGATCCTCCCAAGTTGATAATTGATTATTGTTTTCCCTTGTTACATACCAATGAGTGCAAGATGAAATTTGTAGTGTTATTTTGTTTCATTCAGTTCATTTCTGCACAAACTTTGTTCCTTTTGATTGAAATTTTCCCTTTTTGTGAAAAGCTTTCTTTATCAGGACCCACTACTGCTACTTCATATGCAGGCATCTTTGTGGAGCAAAAATTGAGAACAAACCTGAACCTTGCATGTTATTTTGTAAGAGAAGCGGGCAGATCTTCCATTGCCCCAAGATTAGCAGTGATTGACTATTGGATGTTTGGACTTGGATACAGTGTTTTGTTCAGCAGCAGTCTTCCAACACTTCCATGAAGTGTCGTGCTGTCTGGCACCAGTAGCTGGTTTTACTCACAGGAAGGCTGATACAAGCATCAGAAGCACTTGAAAATCATGGGGTGGGGTGCTGGAGAAGCAATATTAATTAGAATAATTTTCATTTAAAAATATGTATTTAAAAAACACACCAAAAGACAGTTAAAATATTTAAGCTTAGTTAAATAGAAGAGGTTTTTCTCATGGCAATCAAATTCACCTATTCATTTAAATAAGAGTGTTTTTGCTAGATTTAGTTTGAATCAAAGGAAAAACTGGATCATTATAAGTGGCTTATCAAGAGTTATTGGCCAAGATTGTTAGTGGAAACATTATGATTTATGAGATCTCTATCATTGTCTAAGTGGAATTAGGATTGTACAAAATTTTGTATTAAATTGCATATTTGCTTAATGCTTTAGTTGAATGTCTCTACAACCTCAATGTTAATGAGTGTTTTAAGTGAGTGTCCCTTCATCTTTGCAGGTATTGAGTAGGTATATGTGAAGTTTCCTATACTGTCACAAGAATTAAGTACTTTAGTGGTGTATCCTGTAGTCATATGGATTATGTTAAGGCAAAAGAGATTTCATAAATTTCAGCATTGTGTTCAGTGTAGTCGGTCAAGCAGCCTGTCCTTGTTTTTTACTGTTCTATCGTGGGTATTGATTGGTGTAAGTAAAGTTGCCAGCACCATTAGAAGAGTATTTGTGAAAAATAAAATTATACGTATGTTATTGTATGTTTATTAATTGTGTATAATGTCAAGCATATTTTTAAATTTCTGTACTTTGCCAGACTTCCTACTTCTAAAAGCAGGTGTATGTTTTGTTTTATTCTTGTTTGGGCTCTTACTCTACCACAGTAATAGGTTACATTAAGTAAAAGTTCCTGCATCATGCAAAAAATGGTAGTCAGAATGACACCGGATTTCCTGCATTTTCTATTTTATGCCCATGCACCACGTCATTGTTAGTGAGAGATTCTGGCTCTTCTATCACTTTCATTCACTTTCGAGGACTTAAATTCAAGTCCGTCATCTGGGTGGCAGCATGTGGAAAAGTTGGACAGAACTAGGACACAGTGCAGTAAATGATGAACAACGATACATTTCCACCTCTTTCAAATATAAAAGTCTGAAGTAGCTGGTGTATTGTATGCATATGGTTACAGTATCCACAGAATACAGTTTACTGGCTATCAATTCCAGCTCACAGTGCAATAAAATGGGGTTTTAAAAAAGGTCTCCACCATGATTTACACAAAGGTACTGGCGAGCCTAATTCAGGGAGCTGAGTAGTCATGGGTTATATCGATCTCCCAAATATTCAGACCTTGTGGCATGTTAAGGATGTATACTGGATTGATTGTAAAGGTGCACTACTAAAGCTTTATTTTATAAATTCTCTTGAATCATTTGCATGTTTATATTTCTTCTCACTGTCAGATTTTGAAGAGCTGTTGTTTCAAGGATACTGCTGGTCAGTCATTAGAAAGTATTCTGGGTAAAATTCTAGATGAGCGACTCATTCCTGCTTTGGTATTCTGTAAACTCTTGCATATGGTCAGTGAATCTTATCCGTCCCTTGAATTGGTAATGAAGACCATGGAAAATGCAGGTAACTACAAAGAAGGGTTGGGGGGGGGTGTGTGTTTGTGTGTGTGCGCGCGCACATTTGTGCGTGTATATATGTGTTTTTTACGTGTGTGTGTGCCGTTTTACGCTACATTTACTTGTTTTACACTTTTACAGATAATTTAAATACACAATTTCACTTAGCTTCTCAAGCTGGGTCATGATTCGGAGAAAGTTATTTATATTCTTACAAAAATTGGAGATCTAACTGGTACCATTGCTTTGACTTTAACGTAATTCAGAATCACCTGCTTCCTTAATTTTTCCTGAGTCCTGGACTATAACCACGACAAATTTTCGGCCTGTCATGGATGAATCTGCAATGGTTTAATGCATACTAGAGAACTGTTGTTGTAATATATGGGAGAGAGAAGTGATCAATATTGCAGGTTGATGGCTACCATGAAGATGAAAATAGCCTTTCCCTCTGCTTACTCAACCTTCCAGCTCAAACAGCTGTTAGAGAAATGAAATAGTAATATCTTTTTTTAAATTCAAACCTAGGTCTCAGGAGCTAACCAGTAATTCCCATATGACTTTTGAGCAGAATTTGGCCAGTTGGGCCATTGAGTTGTCTCCACCATTCCTTCGTGGTTAATTTATTAACCCTCAACCTCATTCTGTCTTCTACCCTGTAACCTTATCAATCAAGCACCTATCAGTCTTTGCTTTTAATGTATCTAATGACTTGACCTTTACATCTGTTTGTGGCAATGAATTCCACAGATTCACCACCCTCTGGCTACAGAAATTCTTCCTCATCTCTGTACCTAGGGGACATCCTTGTTTTCTGAAGTTGTGTTCTTTGATCTGAAACTCGTTCACTATTGGAAAGATCTTCTCCACATCCACTCTATCTAGTCCTTTCAATATTCAATTAGGTTCAAAGAGATCCCCTCTAATTCTTCAAAACTCCAGCGAGTACATGTCCAGGGCCATCAAACGCTCCACATAGGTTAACCCTTTCATTCCTGGCATCATTCTTGTGAAACTCCTTTGGACCTTCTACAATGTCAGCACATCCTTTCTTAGATAAGGGGTCCAAAACTGCTGACAATGTGAACTGCTCAGGATATGCTCATTTAGCATTGTGAAATTACATTTATAGAACACTATCTAATTCTAGAATATAGTTAGAATTTGTGTCAAATTTCGTACAAGTTCCCTTGGATTTGGAAGTGAGGGATTTCTGTAAAATCCATTAGCTCTTTGGTGAATGTAATTTATCAGAATGCAAAGTGCCCTCATTTGTAGAAGTACAGTTCATATCTCTCTCTCTCTCTTTCTCTCTCTCCTTCCCTCCCTCCCCCCTCCCCCACTCCTTATATTCCAGTATATTCAATGGATCCTCAAATTTAGCTCCAAATTCAAAATAGCTTTCTATATTTTAACTGCATTAATGCAGTCGAAATTCATTTACAGGCATGAAAAATAGGAAACTTTTCATGAAATTAGATCAGTCCGAAGTTCAGATCTGAGGTACTGATCTCCAGTCCGTAACTCACAACAACTTATTAAAAATAAATGTTTAGCAAAGTTGTACAAGGAAGTTTAAACTTTTGGTTATTTCGAAAAGTTTTCTGTTGACTTTATAAAGAGAAAAAACAGGAAATTAATTTTACAAATTTTTGAAAATAGTTTGAAAACAAGCTTGTCATATTCATGTTTAGCAACCGAAAGAATTGTCACTGAAAGTGACATTATAAAGGTATGAGTAAAATTATTTGTTTATCTTTCAGGACTATTCAAAGAAGCAATATGTGATGTGGAGGAGGATCAGAAAGAATACCCAATGGATCAGGAAGAGGGGGGTGAAGAAGATGGAGAGCACCCTGCCAACACGGAACATGTTAAGGCAGGAAGCAGTGATCCAGCAGATGAGATGAAACCAAAGTGTAAACTCCGAGGAAAGCAGGACTTGTGCTGCACCGCATGTGGCAAGACTTTCATGTTTAAATGTCGTCTTGACCTACACCTCACCCGCTGTCGCAAAATTGGTTTGGTTAAAGCTGTTAACTGTCAGGAATGTGGAGAGACTGGAACTTCCCAAAAGGATTTAGAAAAGGACAGAGAAGATGCATATGATGCGCCAAAAGGAAAGAAGAGGAGGTTACCAGTATCTTGTGACATCTGTGGGAAATCCTTCGCTCACCAGTCAGGTTAGAAAGCTCTAGTAATTTACACAGTTACCTCAAACACTAGTCATTGACTCAGTTTTTAAAGTTTTTAAAGTTGAGTCTCAGCAGATTAAACTCTGGCGATGTTGCTAAAACAGTGAATCAATATTTTCCTGAAGACTTTACCTTAAATTTTAGCACTATGCAAATTCCGTCAGTTACGGACAGCTGAAGAAGCTTTCCATGCCAGTGTGGTAATAGTATTACACATAAAAGTTGCTGGTGAACGCATTAGGGTTAGGGTTAGGGTTAACCCTAACCCAAACAGGAATTCTGCAGATGCTGGAAATTCAAGCAACACACATAAAAGTTGCTGGTGAACGCAGCCGGCCAGGCAGCATCTCTAGGAAGAGGTGCTGCCTGGCCTGCTGCGTTCACCAGCAACTTTTATGTGTGTTGCTTGAATTTCCAGCATCTGCAGAATTCCTGTTGTTTGGTAATAGTATTTATTATTTTAGAAGACTAGATAATTTGAGACTAGTCTAGCTACCCTATAGCAAGGGTGCTGAAGGAGATGTGTGCAATAATGACTCATGCACTGAAGAAGTCGCTGCCATATATGAGGACCTGCAGCACAGGAACTAAATGAGTGTATTTGTTAACTTTTGTAACTCCAGAAACTATTGGTAAGAAAAATCCAGAAGCCGGGATATTTATGTATTTTGTTTTTCTTTCTTTTTCTTTCAGTGAGGTGCTCACATATAACCCATAATGAATTATGTAATCATAGAATGCATAATCAAACAATATATTTACAGTATTACTTAAATAATAAATACACTACATTCCTCCCTTCTTAGCTATAAACTCCAACTCAATATAAAATGCATCTCAGCTCAAATATGTAATTTGTTCACTAGTCATGATATATATTTCCTGACAAGGGGGTCACTTTGCTTAGCAGCTGAGACTTGTAGCTGTGAAACGATCTTGTGCTCTGAGGCCTCCTCCGTGGTGTTTGCGGATGATGACTGGGACTGCTGGACGTGGTTCTCACAGCTCTGGATGCCTTTCTTCTCTAACAATTGATTCTGCTCTCCTCAACTATTAATATGTCACCTCCGGATGATATCAGAACTCGGTCTCTACTGTGTAAGGGTGTGGTCCAGTTCTGTCCTTATTCTTTCCAAGTACTCACTTTTGATCATCTCTGCAGCCTGTTGCTGGTACTGTTTGTCCAGTAGTGAAAAAGCCCTCAGTTTGTTCTGCATGCTACTTCTGAGATTGGGTTTGAGAAGATCCAAGCATGAGCGCTAGGGATGAACCAGGAACAGCATAGCTGGTTGTGGTGTGTACTGTATTGCGATAATGCAAAGAGGAAATTGGCAGGCTTCTGACTCAGTGTCAGTGTAGTGTGTTCTGCTGACATTGCTTACAGTGTATTCTTTAGACAATGGACAAACCATTTGTGGCTGGGTGGTGTGGTGCCGATATGCCTTGTTCCATTTGTTTTCAGATATGACTGAAACTGTTCCATAACAAACTGTGGTCTGTTGTCACTGACAAAGTGTTCTTGAACACCAGTCCTTGAGAAGAGGCTTCTCAACACATCAGCATTGTGCAAGACTGTATTGGAGACTAATGGGAACACTTCTGGCCACTTTGTAGCTGTATTCACTGCTACCAAGATATTTGTGCCCATGAATGGTCTGGCAAAATCCACATGATTCCTCTGCCAGGCCATTCCCAGAGACGGAGAGGTGCTGCTCTTGGCATATTCTAGACACGTTGGCATCCAGGACAGTGCATGGCAAGCTGCTTGACCAGCTGATCAATCCTAGGCCACCTGACAAAGCTTTGAGCCAGCACTTCATTTTGACCAAACCTAGATGATTGGTATGTAGCGCCTCTAACACTTTAGCTCTCATCTTGGATGGTAAAACAACTCTCAATCACAACATAAAACAACCCCCGTCAGGGGCAAGATCATCCCAGTGCTGGTAAAAATGGGGGAACTGGGATTCCGCACATTCCAGCCATCTTGGGTGGCCTATAGACAGTGTAGATTTTTTAACTGGTTTTCCTTTGTATCACCTCTGCTGTGATAGAGAGACTTTCAGTTTACATTAGGAAGATTATGTCAGGAAGAATGTCGTCTTCTGTAATTTTTTTTCTGATATCTCCTTTTCCAAGTGTAAATTGGACAATCTATCAGCATTTCCATGATTAGTCCTCTTGAATTCGACCTGATAATTATGTCCTCCAAGAAACAGCCCTTCTCTGCAGTTCTGCTGCTGTTAGTGGAACATCTTTCTGTGGAATGAAACTGGATGCTGGTGGCTGATGGTAGTAATGAGGGTAAACTCTCTCCAATACAAGCGCTAGTTGAAACATTTTACATCCCAAACCAGACTTGAGGCCTGTCGGTCAACCTGTGTGTAATTTTTCTCTGGAGTGGAACGTGATGGAAAGGCAATGGCCATTCACTTGTATCGTTCATAACGTGATAGGAATGCATCTGTACCATAAGGGGAGCTGTCACAGGCAAGCTTCACAAGCTTCTAATCTTTTTATCACTGCCTTGAGATTTTGGAGATGCTCCTTGTCATCCTCACCAGTAACGATGATGTCATCCAGGTAACTCTTGAGTGCCTGGGCAGCCTGGCAGCACCTGGTCCATAGCATTCTGTCAGCGTGCAGGTGTAGATACTACTCCAAGAAACAGCCTATTATTGGGATAAAGCCTTTTGTGAGTGTTTATGGTGCGAAACACTTTGTCTCCTCTTCTATCTCCTTCTGTTAAGTGTGCTTCAACTAAGTGCACTTTGCTGAAGTATTTCCCTCCAAATGGTTTTGCAAAGATATCCTCAATCCTGGGCAGAAGGTAGTAATCTACTTTCAGTACTTGGTTGATAGTGACTTTCAAATTGCCATGGATCCTGGACCATTGATCTCAATGCACCATTCTTCTTGGCTACACTCATGGGTTTCACTCAACCTTGGAAAGAATTCCTTCAGCCTCCCCATGCGATCTAGCTAACTGGCTACTTTATCAGCATGGTATAAGGAACAAGACAGGCCTTGGGTGTGACATTTTCATTTAACACTATTTTACCCTTGATATGTTTGAGTTTTCCAGTGCCGTCTTTGAACACAACTGTGACATCATCCGGTACCTTTTTTATTTTGCTTTTAGTTTTGCAAGAGATGTGGCATATAAATGCGATTGGATCTTCAATCAAGTTGTTGTTGTCTCAGTCAATCTCGGCCCCACAATGCTGGCCCTCCTGTTTTTACTACGCAGAAGCCCAATGTGACTTGTTGGTTGTTGTATTTCACTGTTACAAATGTCATTCCCACAGGAGTTATCTTTTCTCCAGTATAGGTTCTTAGTTGGATAAATGCAGGCTTCTCTTCAGTATCTTGAAATACTGTTCAAACTGATCTTGTGGAATGACAAACAGCAAAGCCAGCAGCTAATTCCATTTTAATTAAATTGCTGTTCACTTCTGATGTAAGCTATTTTGCTTGTCCCTTGTTGGTTTTCACATTGTAAATCTCAAGGCTACCCAATCTGGTGTCACTCTCATCATTATTAGATTTTTCATCGACAAGCATGCAGGTTAGTGCTCTTTTTTGAAACTGAGACTTGACTTTTTATCTTTTTTTCTTGCATATGCAGTCTATTTATTTTTGCCTGCCGAAATGCACTTTGTATGTATCCAACTTTGTTGAATTTTCTTCAAATTTTGCCTTTAACCCTGCATTGGTCTGGTGTATGTGAGCCCCCAACGCTAACATAATTTGTTTGGCTGAGTAGCTTTCTGTTTAGATATTGCAATTCTGTTCACGTTCACTTTCATTCTCGACTGCAACTCATTTGTGTCTTCGGCTGTTTCCGTTATTACAGTGATTTGAACTGCCCTTTTAAATGTGATTTGTGCTTCAGTTAGTAGCCATTTTTGAATGCTTTCTTGTAAGATTCCACAAACTAAATGATCTCTCAGTGCATCATTAAGCCCATCACTGAACTGACAATGCTATGACAATTTCTTCAGTTGAGCCATGTAAGCTGAAATGGACTTTCCTTCCTTTTGATTCTGCTAATGAAACTAAAGCGTTCTGCAACCAACAGTGGTTTCGGGTTTAAATGTTCATGCATTACGTTTATGATATCAGCAAAGCATATTTCGGCTGGTTTGGTTTGATCTGCTGAACTTCTAAGCAAACCTATTGCACTCAGCATACTTGTACTTGTTTTTGATCTGCAATTTCATTTGCTTCAAACTACTGCTAAATTCGTTCAATATACTAGACACTTAGACACTAGAATACTACAGCACAGTACAGGCCCTTTGGCCCTCGATGTTGTGTCGACCCATATGTTCCTTATAAAAAGTACTAAACTCACACTACCTCGAAACCCTCTATTTTTCTTTCATCCATGTGCCTGTCCAAGAGGCTCTTAAATACCCCTAATGTTTTAGCCTCCACCACCATCCCTGGCAAGTCATTCCAGGCACCCACAACCCTCTGTGTTTTAAAAAAAAAAGTACCCCCGATGTCTCCTCTAAACTTCCCTCCCTTAACTTTGTACATATGCCCTCTGGTGTTTGCTATTCGTGCCCTGGGAAACAGGTGCTGGCTATCCACCCTATCTATGCCTCTTATAATCTTGTAGACCTCTATCAAGTCCCCTCTCATCATTCTATGTTCCAAAGAGAAAAGTCCCAGCTCTGCTAACCTTGCCTCATAAGACTTGTTTTCCAATCCAGGCAACATCCTGGTAAATCTCCTCTGCACCCTCTCCATAACTTCCACATCCTTCCTATAATGAGGTGACCAGAACTGAGCACAATACTCTAAGTGTGGTCTCACCAGAGATTTGTAGAGTTGCAACATGACCTCTCTACTCTTGAACTCAATCCGCCTATTAATGAAGCCTAGCATCCCATAGACCTTCTTAACTATCTTATCAACCTGTGCAGCGACCTTGAGGGATGTATGGATTTGAACCCCAAGGTCCCTCTGTTCATCCACACTTAGGTAGCCGACCAGTAACCCTGTACTCAGCCTTCTGGTTTGTCTTTCCAAAATGCATCACCTGACACTTATCCAGATTGAATTCCATATGCCACTTTTTTTTATACTTTATACTTTATTGTCGCCAAACAATTGATACTAGAAAGTACAATCATCACAGCGATATTTGATTCTGTGCTTCCCACTCCCTGGATTACAAATATTAAATATTAAAAAATATTTAAAATAGTAAAAATTAGTAAATATTAAAAATTTAAGTTATAAATCATAAATAGAAAATAGAAAAATGGAAAGTAAGGTAGTGCAAAAAACCAAGAGGCAGGTCCAGATATTTGGAGGGTACGGCCCAGATCCGGGTCAGGATCCTCACTTTTCTGCCCAACTCTGCATCCTGTCCATATCCTCTTGTAACCTTCGACAACCTACAGCTCCATCCACAACTCCTCCAATCTTTGTGTCATCTGCAAACTTACCCATCCTTCGGCCTCTTCATCCAGGTCATTTATAAAAATCACAAAGAGCAGGGGCCCCAGGACAGATCACTACGGTACTCCACTAGTCACCGACCTCCAGGCAGAATACTTTCCTTCCACTACTACCCTCTGCTTTCTTCCTGTAAGCCAATTTTTTTATCCAAACAGCCAAGGTTCCACTGATCCCATGCCTCATGATTTTCTGGATGAGTCTCTCGTGGGGGACCTTGTCAAATGCCTTGCTAAAATCCATGTAGACCACATCTACCGCCCTACCCTCATCAATTTCTTTTGTTACCTCTTCAAAAAACTCAATTAGGCTCGTGAGGCAAGACCTTCCCTTCACAAAGCCATGTTGACTATCCTTGAGTAGACTGTACTTCTCCAAATGCTCGTAGATCCTATCCTTAAGAATCCTTTCCAATAGTTTGCAGACCACCAACATAAGACTCACTGGTCTATAGTTCCCAGGATTCCCTCTATTACCTTTTTTAAACAAGGGAACTACATTTGCCATTCTCCAATCCTCCGGCACCTCCCCTGTAGCCAAAGAGGATTCAAAGATCATAGCTACTGCTCCAGCAATCTCTTCTCTCACTTCTCACAGCAACCTGGGGTATATCATGTCTGGCCCTGGGGACTTATCAATCTTGATGTTTTTAAGAAGATCCAACACTACCTCTTCCTTAATCTTCACATTGTCCAGCACACAGCCTGTTCTATTTCGACCTCACCCTGATCAAGGTCCTTTTCACGTGAATACTGAAGCAAAGTATTCATTTAGGACCTCCCCAACCTCCTCCGCCTCCAGGCACATGTTGCCACCTTTATCCTTTAATGGCCCCACCTTCATTCTTGTCATCCTTCTGTTCTTCGCATACGCATAGAACGCCTTAGGGTTCTCTTTAATCCTACATGCCAAGGCCTTCTCATGCCCCCTTCGAGCTCTCCTAAGTCCTTTCTTAAGCTCCTTCCTGGCTACCCTATATTTCTCATGAGCCCCTCCTGCTTCCTGCTTCTTATTTCTAACATATGCTTCCTTCTTCCTCTTGACGAGTTGTCTCACGTGTTTCGTCAGCTACGGTTCCCTTTTCCTACCATTTTTCCCTTGTCTCAGTGGGACAAACCTGTCCTGAACCCAGCACAAGTTGACCCTGAACTTCTTCCACATTACTTCTGTGCTTTCACCCTTGAACATCTGTTTCCAATTTACTCTCGCTAGTTCCTGCCTCATCCCCTCATAGTTAGCTCTTCCCCAGTTAAACACTTGCCTATTTTTTTATGTTTTTATCCTTTTCCATAGCTATGCTGAAGCTAAGGGAGTTGTGGTCATTCTCACCAAAATGCTCCCCCACCAAGAGGTCTGCCACCTGACCAGGTTCATTACCCAGAACTAGATCCAGTATGGCCTCTCCTCTCGTCTGCCAGTCGATATACTGTGTCAGGAATCCTTCTTGAACACACCTGACAAATTCAGCCCCATCTATCCCCCTTGCAGTCAGGAGGTGCCGGTCAATATGAGGGAAATTGATATCACCCATAACTACAACCCTGTATTTCATGCGCCATTCTAAAATCTGCCTGCTTATCTGTTCCTCGGTGTCCCGACGGCTATTTGGGGGTCGTTAGACTACTTGCAGCACAGTAATTGATCCCTTCCTATTTCTGACTTCCGCCCACACAGACTCAGTGGACACTCCCTCTGCAGCGTCCTCCCTTTCTATAACCATGATACTATCCCTGACCAGTGATGCTACTCCCCCTATTCCTTTTAAAACACCTAAACCCCGGTATCTGCATCAGCCAATCCTGCCCTTCTTCCAGCCAAGTTTCAGTAACGGCCACAACATCATAGTTCCATGTATTGATCCATGCTCTAAGTTCATCCCCTTTATTCCTAATACTCCTAGCATTGAAATAGACACATTTCAACCCCTCTAACTGGCTACATTTATGTTTTGTCCCCTGCCTGTCCTTCCTCACCAACTCAGAACACATAGCATTGTGCCCTTGTCCTTCTACCCTAATCTCTGTCTCCCATTCTGATTTCCACCCCCCTGCCAAACTAGTTTAAACCCTCCCCAACAGCTCTAGCAAACCTGTCCACCAGGATATTGGTCCCTTTCCGGTTCAGGTGCGGCCTGTCCTTTTTGTACAGGTCAGACCTTCCCGAGAAGAGATCCATCATCCAGTTATCTATTGTGCAATCAAACGAGTCTGTCTTTTAAAAAAAAAATTATTATTATTATCACCCGGTAATCGCCTGGGCTTGTCTTAAAACTTCCTCGTTGCCACTGTTATGTTTTGTAATTCCAGAAGCTCATTGAAAGAAAAACACAGGAGCCAGGATATTTGTGTATCGTAATATTTTTCTTCCCTTTTTTTAAGTAACGCACTTACATATGACATGGCGGCATAATGATGTATGTCATTATACTTCTTATAACCCATAATGAATTTTGTAAACAAAGAATGCTTAATCAAACAATATATTTACAATATTACTCACATATTACTGAAATATTAAATACACGTCAGTATTGATTTTGAGAGAGGTACTTGAACAGAGCCAGTGTAGGTAACCCCAATAACTGAAAGGTCAAATCTACAATGGGGGTTTTTGATCAAATATTATATGGTGATTACTTGTTGGGGTATGTTAGTATTGTACGTTTGAAATGCTAATACAATAATGGTGCGAGATTTCAACGTTTGTTTAGATTGGGTGAATCAATAGTTTTTGAAGGTATGTTTTGATAAGCTATCAAAAGATTAGGCCTGTTTGTGCTATTAGATTTTAATAATTAGGATGAAAGTAATCTTGTTCCAGAGATCCTTTTAAGGAAGCTATGGAGCCTTATGGAGGCCTTAGAATTGAGAGTAATATATTTAAGCCTGAAACCCCAGTCTGACTTTAAAACCAATTAGGGTTAGGGTTTTATGGTGGGATCTGTTTGATTAAAGTAGATTGGAAACTTGGATTAAGGGCATGCTGGTGAATCATCAGTGATGAACGGGAAAATAAATATTGAATTATTCGTAGAATATCTGCTATGCATTGAGAAATAAAATCTCCATTGGAAACAGGTTTAGCCAAGGCTAAATGGGGATTAAGAGTAGTATTTAACTAAAAGAGGGACTTTTCCTAAAGAATAAAAAACATCAGTTTAGAAGTGTAAGCAGGAAATAAATATAACAGCTTGTCGGATCCTCTTAAAATTATGCAAAAAAGGAGCTACAAAGCTGATCACAAGTCCTATAAATGGATGAGGTAGAAGAAATTATAGCAATAAGAAATAGCTGAAGCGTTTATTTACTGGAATACAGTATGGAATCGGCCCTTTCAGTCCTTTGAACCATGCTGCCCAGCAACCTCGATTTAACCCTACCCTAATCAGGGGACAATTTACAATGACCAACTGGCAGGTCTTTGGATTGTGGGAGGAAACCAGAGGAAATGCACACGATCACTGGGAGAACGCACAAACTCCTTACAGACAGCAATAGAATTGAATCTGGGTTGCTGATACTGAAAGATGTCATGCTACCGTGCTGGCCCCAAGTAAGCATTGTGTGTTCATTGGATTCAAAATTGGCTTGACCACTGTAGAAGACAGTCGGGGTGGAGGAAAGTTATTGTGACTGGAGATCTGTGACCAGAGTTGTTTCTGAGGATCAGTGCTGAGACCTCTGATGTTGGCGAAAATGTAGGTTAGCTGATTCATAACATAAAAGCTGATAGAATTGTGAACGGTGCAGAAGATCGTCTAAGGATGCTGCGACTTGTACACCTTGGAAATTTGGGCAGAGAAATTGTAGATGGAGTTTAATTTGGGCAAGTGTGGAGTGTTGCACTTTAGGAGGTCAAATATATTGGAAAGTACAGTACTGTGCAAAAGTCTTAGGCATAGCTCTATAGCTAGGGTGCCAAAGACTTCTAGCATAGTATTGTAATGTTATGTTTTGCACTGTACTACTGCAAACAAAAATTTCATTTCAAGTCATGAGTTATGATAAACCTGATCCTGATATGGTTCTCTATTGTGGACTGAGAGTGGGAAGGGGGCAAGGAGAGGAGAATCACAGTCGGCAAAAAGGGGAAAGGAGAGGGGAGGGAGCAGGAAGCATCAGAAAGCCCTTCTGTAATGATTAATAAACCATTGTTTGCCTGCTGTATGATGTGGAAAGTCGCATATTGCCATACCTGTTGGAAGAGTTTATTAGTGTGTTTGGAAAAGTAGTTAAAGGATGTAAATGAGTAAGAATAGGTCATGGTCAGCATAACAGACCACTAGTTCTGATGCTTAATTCCTTTGCAATTGCATTCTAAGCAATTTCTTTGGAATGTAATTGATTTTGTTCATTACTAAAATCTGTTCCAGTGGAGTTCTGGACATCTTCCCTAAATTCTTCACTTTGCCTTCCTCACAGTTACACAGATTTTTGAAAGAACTTCATGAGACCTATTCATAAAGAACTTCTATTAATATTGTATCTTTCAGATCCAGGATGTTTATAAATAGATCATAGCCAGTGAAATATCTTTGAAGTACAGTCAAATTGCCTTTTGGCGGCATTAGTAATTCTTGGACAAATGATTTCAGAAATTAATCATTATTTATCTTTAATAATATTGTCTATTCCTTCATGATATTATAGCTGGGTTGGTAATGAATGTAAGCTCCCATTATCTATTAAATGCTCCCAATAGCATGCAACTCAAATGGCCTCTGATTACCAAGTCCAGCTCCTGGCCTTCATGTGTGGCCAGCAGAACCATTTATACTGACAGGAGAAGTGGCAAAGGTGGGTTACTGGTACAGGTCGACCTTCACTGATCCGACTACCTGTAATCCGGTTCCTTCAATAATCCAGCACTGAATATGCATAATATGATCCTTCTGTAATTCGGCATTTTCACTAATCCAGCACTCCTCAGGTCCCAATGGTGCCGGATTAGTGAAGGTCGACCCATAGCTTAAAACCAGTAGCTTTGGGCAGATAGGACTCATCAGCAATGGTTGTCAGCTCATCTTGGAGAAGGAAAACTCTGATCTCAAACCTTCACTGCCATGATGCAGACTCAGGGGACATCTTTGAAAGTAAACCCTGAGGAAAAATCACTGAGGCAGTACTGCTTTGGAGTTCAGTGCTGAGTGGCGACTCCTGTGATGCTGCTCGTGCAAAACCATTGGCCTGTGCCATTCGTTTGGAATCATCAGCTGCGTGGAAAGGGGGAGCCTGCTCTCCACGTATTCCATTGACAATCTGAGGGAGAGCAGGTGTAAGAAAATACTAAATAACCCATGGGAATAATACTGTTAATCTGTATTCCCTATGATGATAGTGATTGGGAACTTTTTACCATCCTACTTTAACAATCAATGAAAAATTAACAGTGTGATGTATTATTGGCTGGCTCAGTGGTTGCAACTTCTCCTCTTCAACAAAACATTTATAACTTATCTCAGCTTTCCTTATTATACTCAAATGCCAGTCTGACAAGTTTGCCAGTTTTTAAAAATAGTTCCACATTTTCATGCAGAATTTTAACTCCTGATGACCATTACAATAATTAGTAGGCTATCAAACCTTGAAGAGCTGCTTTCAGGCATTTCCAAATCCAGTTACGTTCTGTACACTGATGCTTTGCCTCATAGACAACATGATTGGTCCCAAGACACACAAAATACTGGAGAAGCTCAGTAGGCTGGACAGCATCTATAGGAAAAAGTGTACAGTCAAAGTTTTGGCCGACATTTTGGAGTCCTGCCAAAGGATCTCGGCCCAAAATGTCAACTGTGCTTTTTTCCATAGATGCTGCGTGGCCTGCTGAGTTCCTCCAGTATTTTGTGTGTGTTGCTTGGATTTCCAGCATCTGCAGATTCTCTCTTGTTTAGATTGTCCCTAGCCTGCTTTATCTTACATATTAAATATGTCAAGCTTTGTATTTCACATTTCATCATCTTCTGCAGGAATGCAATATCATAAGCGCTCTGATCACTTCGATGAGAAGCCTTTCTCTTGTAATGACTGTGGGGCAAAATTTGCAGCAAATTCCACGCTGAAGAATCACATGAGACTCCACACTGGAGAGAAGCCATTCTTCTGCAAACATTGTGACATGACATTTATGCAGGCTGCAGCTTTGGCCTATCACATGAAGAAAAAACATTCAGAAGGTATGAGATTGATAGAACTTGTCTCTAACACTTTACTGAAGGGTTTCTGTGCCGTTTTTAAGCCGTCCTGAGTGCGAGTCAAGGCACTTCCACAAGGAATTGGAGTAAAATATACAGGATGTTATTCTGGATCAAGACTCAAAATCCTTGCTGGTTTCTGAGTGGTTGATAGGAAAACTGAACAGTGGGAGGGATTAGTGAAAATATTGGGTAGAAGACAAGTCACCCAAATGTCCCTAAAGATGAAGGGCTCTCATTAACTATTTAGGTTAATAAATAAGAGGATGTATGATATGACAAGACAGATCTTAAAGTTACAACATATATCCCATGATATTAAAAGACCATAAGATATAGGAACAGATTAGGCCATTTGGCTGATTGAGTCTGCTGTGCCATTTTATCATGGCTGATCCAATTTTCCTCTCAGCCCCAATCTTTTGCCTTCTCCCTGTATCCCTTCATGCCCTGATCAATCTTGGCCTACACAGCTACCTGTGGCAAAGAATTCCACAGATTCACCACTCTCTGGCTAAAGAAATTCCTCCTCATCTCCATTCTAAAAGGACGCCTCTCTATTCTGAGGCTGTGTCTTCTGGTCTGGACTCTCCCACCACAAGAAACCTCCTCTCTACATCCACTCTATCAAGGCCTTTCACCATCCGATAGGTTTCAATGAGGTCACCTTTCATTCTTCGGAATTCTAGTGAATACAGGCCCAGAGCCATCAAACGCTCTTCATATGATAAGCCATTCAATCCTGGAATCATTTTCGTGCACCTCCTTTGAACCCTCTCCAGTTTCAGCACATAAACAGCCTAAAACTGCTCACAATACTCCCAAGTAAGGCCTCGCCAGTGCTTTATAAAGTCTTAACATTACATCCTTGCTTTTATATCCTAGTCCTCTTGAAATGAATGCTAGCATCGCATATGCCTTTCTTAGAATAAACACAACCTGTAAGTTAACTTTTAGGGAAACCTGCACAAGGACTCCAAAGTCGTTTTGGCCTCAGCTTTTTGTATTTTCTCTCCACTTAGGAAATAGTCAACCCTTTCATTTCTTATACCAAAGTGCATGGCCATACACTGCCCGACACTGTATACCAGCTGCCACTTCTTTTCCCATTCTCTTAATCTAAGTCCTCCTGTAGTCTCTCTACTTCCTCAAAATTACTGTCCCTCCACCTACCTTTGTATTGTCTGCAAACTTTGTAACAAAGTCATCAATTCCATCATCCAAATCATGGACATATAACACAGAAAGATTGGTCCCACCACAGACCCCTGTGGAACACCACTAGTCACTGTCATCCAACCAGAAAAGGCTCCCTTTATTTCCACTCTTTTTCTCCTGCCAATCAGCCATTGCTTTATACATGTTGGAATTCTTCCTGTGATAACGTGGCTCGTCGCTTGTAAGCAGTGTCATGTTTGGCAGCTTGTCAAAGGCCTTCTGAAAATCCAAGTACACAACATCAACTGAACCGAAAAGGGATGGGGACCTTCAGACGAGGACATTCTTCCCTTGACTGGTTCTCTGGATGCCTTCTGTGGAATGAGTGTGCAAATTGAATCAGCAGAAAGGGGTCATTACATTGTAGCATCAGATATGGAATGCATTTATGATTATGTTGTCATTGTAAATATGGATTTGTTTAAATTGTCTTGAATTTTCCTTTAGCACTTAAAGTGTTATGTGGTGCTGGGCCAGGCAGACCTATGCTCCAAAAGGGTGTCTGTCAGCTTATTTGTGATACTTTGTAAATAAAGTGGCAGATTCCTATCTACCATTTCTTCTGTCCAATGACCTGATTCACACAACAGCATGGGTCTTGCTGTAAGAAGTCTGCTTTGGAGTCTAGAATGAGTGGGGTGGTTCCTCAGGGCTGGGGTGTGGGCCCAAGTGTTCAACCTTGCTGGCACATTGATGGTGGGCATCGATGCAACTGGCAATGGCTGCTTTGACAAATCACCCAAATCTTGTGGTTTCTCTCAGCATCTTCTTTGAATGCAATAAAAAGTTGTCCCCAATTTAACACCGAGAAAGCGCTAGGCTATCATAATGGCAGGAACAGTCAAATTTGGAGTTCTTTATCGTTATATAGCACCTAATCTCATGGATTTCTGTGTTTCAATAGGAAAAATGTATGCATGTCAGTACTGTGATGCAGTGTTTGCACAGTCAATTGAATTGACCCGCCATGTACGGACACATACTGGGGACAAGCCATATGTCTGCCGGGAATGTGGCAAAGGATTCAGCCAGGCCAATGGGTTGTCAATGCACCTGCGTTCCTTTCACAGTGAGTATCAACGTCGCAGGGAGAAAACATTCCAGACATATTCTGTATTAACTAGTGTTTGAAGACTAAAACACGTTGATTCACTTCCTGATTTCTCATCTGCCGCATTAAGCAATATAACAATAAAGCAAAATGACCTCGGATTTCACAAAATCTGAAAGATACTATCAGACAGAAAGAAACTTTACTGAAGGGGTTAATCAAGCAATGTATAATTAGTTGCTAGCAGCAATTGACTAAATTTGTTACAAACTTAAAAAATGAAGGACAGTGGATTTGTTGAGAAGTGCTGGAGCTGCAGAATCTGGTGCTGATGGGAAATGTGCAATCTGGATCTTTGGACAGATGCACAAAAGTATGTCCATATATTTTAAAGAGGAAGCGAGGAAAATAATTATTGAGAAGGAATAGTAGAGCTTAGTACTTGGACATGTGAAAAGACTGGAGTGATAAACACTTGGTATAATAATCTTGGAAGATTGTAAGAGGTTACAAAAGTCAGAAAGGCCAAGAACAAGAATAAAGTTTGAATATAATAACAGGATGGTAAAGTCAGTGTATTTCTGGAGTGAGAGTCAATGTATGTTAGTGAGCACAAGGTAAAGGTATTCCATCCAGGCCTGACAAGAAACTCAGAGACCTCGGCCTTGATTCTGCCTTGTGCAGCTGGATCCTAGACTTCCTGTCAGATCGCCGGTAGGTGGTAAGAGTGGGCTTCCTCACCTCCACCCCTCTTACTCTCACACAGGAGCCTCTCAGGGCTGTGTACTAAGTCCCCTCCTTTACTCCGTATACCCATGACTGTGTTGCCACCCACAGCTGTAATCTGCTCGTTAAATTTGCCGAAGACACTACATTGATTGGCCTAATCTCAAACAATAACGAAGTTGTCTACAGGGAAGAAGTCATCTCTCTGACACAGTGGTGTCAAGAAAACAACCTCTCCCTCAACGTCGCAAGAACAGAGCAGCTGGTTGTGGATTGCAGGAGGAATGGACACAGGCTAACCCCTATTGACATCAATGGATCTGGGGTTGAGAGGGTAAACTGCTTTAAGTTCCGTGGCATCCACGTTACCGAGGACTTCACGTGGTCTGTTCACACTAGCTGTGTGGTGAAAAAGGCACAACAGTGCCTCTTTCACCTCAGATGGTTAAGAAAGTTTGGTCTGGGCCCCCAAATCCTTAGAACTTTCTATAGGGGCACAATTGAGACCATCCTGACTGGCTACAACACTGCCTGGTATGGGAACTGTACCTCTCTTAATCGCAGGACTCTGCAGAGAGTGGTGCAGACAACCCAGCACATCTGTAGTTGTGAACTTCCCATGATTCAGGACATTTACAAGGACAGGTGTGAGAAAAGGGCCCGAGGATAATTGGGGGCCCGAGCCACCCCAACCACAATCTATTCCAGCTGCTACCATCCGGGAACCAGTACCGCAGCATAAAAGCCAGGACCAACAGGCTCCGGGACAGGTTCTTCCACAAGCCCGTCAGACTGATTAACTTACACTGATTTGAGTGTATTTCTATCTTACATTGACTGTTCTATTTATTATAAATTCTTATAAATTATTATGATTGCACATTTAGATGGAGACGTAACGTAAAGATTTTTACTCGTGTATGTGAAGGATGTAAGAAATAAAGTCAATTCAATTCAATAAAGGTGAATGGGACCTAACTGAGAGTTAAGGCACTGAAAACAAAGTCAGGGGTTAAGAGGATGTAAGGTGAGGCTAACCAAGCGAGCATTTGAATAGTAATTTCGAGATAGTAAACACAGGCAAATGGGACTGACTTGGACGGGCACCTTGGGTGATGTGGAGTAGCTGGTCTGGAGAGCCCGTTTCTCTGCTGTATGATGTGGCTGGGGCTTTCATAAGCAGGAAATGCTTCATTGCACAAGTAGTCAATCTGAAATAGCAAACAGACTGCTCAGGCCCTGAAGCCTCCTCCACCATTTATTGAGACGGTGTGCTTGTAATCTTAATTTTGCATTCCTGTCTCTGTATGGTAAACTTTCACCTCTTATTTATCAAGTAGCTTTCAACTTGGTGTAAAAATATTTAAAGGCACAGCTTCTGCAGATATTTGAGAGTTTCAAAAACTCAGTTATTTTAGAGTTTGAAAAAAAAACGTCATCACAAACTTAAATGAGTGAACCCTTATTTTTTTGAACAGTGACGCCGGTTCTAAATTCTCTCTATATTTCCACCCTGTCAAGATTTCTCAGGGCAATATATATTTCAATCAAATCAGCTTCTACTCTGAAATATTGCAGATATGACTGAGCTGTTCATCCTTTCTTCACTAAACAATCCAAATACTAGATTTGTAAAGTTTTGGCTATATTAGAATGTTTAATTAATTTTTAATATACTTAAGAGATGTGGCTTCTTCAACTCTTCATTTTGCATTCAATTGCTCTTTTAATAAATAGTAACGTTTTTTTAGCTTTCCCAATTACTTACTGCACTCTCATACAACTCACATAAGAGTCTTCCTCGGTAGGACTCCCAGGACTCTCTTCATTTCCCCTTTAAATGTTTGTTTTCTGACTAAATGTACAATTTTACTTTTCCCCGCATTATACTCCATTTGCCAGATTCTTATTTGCTTGCATAACCTATCCATATCTCTTTGTAACCTTCAGCACGACTTATTTCTTTACCTATCTTTACATTATTAGTAAACTTACCAGTCAGTCTTTTGGTTTGTTCATCCAAGTCATTTTATATAAACTGTAAGGCTCTGACTAGATGTCTCTAGGTTCAGATCTATTGATAACTATGAAGAGATTAGCTGCTTAGAACTGTGGACAGTGGTTTTAGTCTATTTCATTTCAGAATATTTTTGTCCATCTGACAATAAATGAGACTAATCAGAAGTGGTAGTGAATTAGAGTTAGTGACATCAGCTCTGCAATCCAGTGATGGCACCAAGTGGGCTGTACATTATCAATCTAAAAGGTGACAGTTGATCAGCTAATTTTTGACTTTGACTACTTTTCCCATCTGGATTTGGAATTCAGGAAATTAGGGAAAATTCAGTTGTTTTAACAGTCTGGTGTTGACACTTTATTATTCTTTCATCCTAAGAAGCCCCTGTGTAAAATCTATCTGGTGATGAAGTAAATACAAATTTGGTTTCAAATGGTGCCTCAGTAGTCATGGCCAAAAGTAGTCATAAAGATTTGTTCCAATTTTGCTTTTCAAAAAAAAGCTTTACAGAATTCATTTCTGGAGGTCACTGTGATGGAATGGAGACAGCTTATGAGTAAACACATGCTTTTGATGAAGGTGTCTGTGGAAAAGTGTGTGGAAATTGTTTAATGAAGCATGACACTAAAAGGGTAGAGGCACGATGTTTTTTCCCCCAGTCTTCCTTCGGATTTGCACTATTGCTATTGGAAACATCTACATAGGATTGGACAGATGATCTCTTGTTTCAATCATTTTGAGTATTGTGTATTTTGCTGATTTTGTGTGAATCCATCAGCAAAGCAAGGCTTTCCTTTTGAAAAAAAGTGTCTTGGAATAAATGTGCTTTGTTATTGTAATTACATGGATATTGTATGCTGACAAGCAGAATCAATAATGTTGAAACAACTTGCATAAGAGGTAAAAACAATATGCTAATAATAATAATAAGACTGATTTAACTGCTCAACTATTAATCTACATAATATCAAATTGAGATGCTATCTCTTCAACTTAGTGTCTTTTAAGCAACTTCTTTAACACAGAGTGTGCAAGTTATTTCTAAAATGAGAAGGTACTACTTTTTTCATGTGAACAATTAACTTCTCTGTGCAGATATTGAAGACCCATATGACTGTCAAAAGTGCCGGATGAGTTTTCCATCTCTAGAAGACCACAAGAACCACATCCAGAAAATCCATCCTCCTGAGTACAATCCCTGCGATGTTTGTGGCAAGAATTTCAGTGCACCATCACTTCTGGAAAGGCACATGGTCACACATGTTGGTGGAAAGCCATATAACTGTGAAATTTGTGACAAGGCTTATCAGGTAAGAGTGTTGGATGCAAATTCTCAAAACCAGGCATTGAGCTGTTATCCAAACTAATGTACTTGTTTATTGTTTTACAACAGTGGCTTTGAAGTTACTATAGATAATAAATATTTAAAATGAATTGGATTATGATTGTCAATATAAAATTGCTTTGTTCCACATTTTTCTTATTTAGTCCAAATTGCTTTCATCAGTTTCCCTCAGATTAAGATATTAAAATAGCTGCCAGTAAGACCATAAGACAAAGGAGCAGAAGTCGGCTATTCAGCCCATCAAATCTGCTCCGCCATTTTATCATGAGCTGATCCATTCTCCCATTTAGTCCCACTCCCCCGCCTTCTCACCATAACCTTTGATGCCCTGGCTACTCAGATACCTATCAATCTCTGCCTTAAATACACCCAATGACTTGACCTCCACTGCCGCCCTTGGCAACAAATTCCACAGATTCACCAGCTTCTGGTTGAAAAAATTTCTTTGCATCTCTGTTCTGTATGGGGGCCCTTCAATCCTTAAGTCATGCCCTCTCATTCTAGACTCCCCCACCATGGGAAACAACTTTGCCAGATCCACTCTGTACATGCCTTTCAACATTCAAAATGTTTCTGAGGTCCCCCCTCATTCTTCTAAACTCCAAGCAGTGCAGTCCAAGAGCAGTCAAACGTTCCTCATATGTTAACCCTCTCATTCCTGGAATCATTCTAGTGAATCTTCTCTGAACCCTCTCCAACGTCAGCACATCTTTTCTTAAAAAAGGGGCCCAAAACTGCACACAGTACTCCAAGTGAGGTCTCACTAGTGCCTTATAGAGCCTCAACATCACATCCCTGCTGCTCTACTCTATTCCTCTAGAAATGAATGCCAACATTTCATTTGCCTTCTTCACCACCGACTCAACCTGGAGGGTATCCTGCACGAGGACTCCCAAGTCCCGTTGCATCTCAGAACTTTGAATTCTCTCCCCATTTAAATAATAGTCTGCCCGTTTATTTCTTCTGCCAAAGTGCATAACCATACACTTTCCAACATTGTTTTTCATTTGCCACTTCTTTGCCCATTCTCCCAATCTATCCAAGTCTCTCTTCAGACTCTGTTTCCTCAGCACTACCGGCCCCTCCACCTATCTTTGTATCATCAGCAAACTTAACCACAAAGCCATCTATTCCATAATCCAAATCGTTGATGTACAACGTAAAAAGAAGCAGCCCCAACATGGACCCCTGTGGAACACCACTGGTTACCAGCAGACAACCAGAATAGGATCCCTTTATTCCCACTCTCTGTTTCCTGCCAACCAGTCAATGCTCTACCAACGTATGTAACTTTCCCGTAATTCCATGGGCTGTTATCTTGTTTAGCAGCCTCATGTGCGGCACCTTGTCAAAGGGCTTCTGAAAATCCAAATACACAACATCCATTGCATCTCCCTTGTCTAGCCTACTTGTAATTTCCTCAAAAAATTGCAATAGGTTTGTCAGGCAGGATTTTCCTTTAAGGAAACCATGTTGAGTTCTGCCTGTCTTGTCATATGCCTCCAGGTACTCCGTAACCTCATCCTTGACACTCGACTCCAACAACTTTCCGACCACCGATGTCAAGCTAACAGGTCTATAATTTCTTTTTTGCTTCCTTGCCCCCTTCTTAAATAGTGGAGTGACATTTGCAATCTTCCAGTCCCCCAGAACCATGCCAGAATCTATTGACTTTTGAAAGATCATTGCTAATGCCTCTGCGATCTCCTCAGCTATTTTCTTCAGAACACGAGGGTGCATTCCATCTGTTCCGGGAGATTTATCTACCCTTAGACTATTCAGCTTCCTGAGTACTTCCTCTGTCATAATTGTGACTGTGCACGCTTCTCTTCCCTGACACCCTTGAGTGTCTGGTATACTGCTGATGTCTTCCTCAGTGAAGACTGATGCAAAATACTCGTTCAGTTCCTCTGCTATCTCCTTATCTCCCTATCTCCCATTACAATTTCTCCAGCATCATTTTCTATCAGTCCTATATCTACTCTCACCTGTCTTTTATTCTTTATATACTCGAAAAAGCTTTTAGTATCCTCTTTGATATTATTTGCTAGCTTCTTTTCATAGTTCATCTTTTCCCTCTTAATGACCTTCTTAGTTTCCTTTTGCAAGCTTCTTAAAAACTTCCCAATCCTCTGTCTTCCCACTACTTTTTGCTTCCTTGTATGCCCTCTCCTTTGCTTTAACTTTGGCTTTGACTTCTCTTGTCATCCTTTTTCCATTAGAAAATTTCTTCTTTTTTGGAATATATCTGTTCTGTACCTTCCTTACTTCTCGCATAAACTCCAGCCACTGCTGCTCTGCTGTCTTTCCCGCTAGTGTCCCTTTCCAGTCAACTTTGGCCAGTTCCTCTCTCATGCCACTGTAATTTCCTTTACTCCACTGAAATACCGACACATCAGATTTCGGCTTCTCTTTTTCAAATTTCACAGTGAACTCAATCATGTTATGATCACTGCCTCCTAAGGGTTCCTTCACCTCAATCTCTCTAATCATCTCTGGTTCATTACACAATACCCAATTCAGTACAGTTGATCCCTTAGTGGGCTCAACAACAAGCTGTTCTAAGAAGCCATCTCGTAGACATTCTACAAATTCTCTCTCTTGAGATCCAGTGCCGACCTGATTTTCCCAATCCACTCGCATGTTAAAATCCCCCACAATTATCATAATACTGCCCTTCTGACAAGCCATAAATGCAAAATTTATACAGAACTAAAGTGTACAATTGGAGATCTGATCTGTCAGTTCTTTAAAAGCATAATTTTGAAGGATTAAAATTTGTGAAAATGATCTCTTGATAATTTTATAATTTTACATGAAACTTAAGCTATTTGAGTTAGCAAGGCATCACTTATGATTTTCACACTGAATCGTTCATCATTTGATTGGTGGTTTGCTTTGATGAAAGGTTAAAAATCAAATTAGTTTCCATTTTGGTCTTCCTGTTTCCATGATTACTGATGACTTGTGTGCTTCGGAAATAAAGGAAGGTCTTGCAGCTGAGGTAACAAAGATGTGCTTTGTGCCAGCTCTCATTTGCTCTCATTGGAAGGTGAACAAGCAAACAGGAAGTGCAGTAAATAATATCTGTTCAATATAGCCAGTTTTCAGAAGTTCGTGTAATTGAAATACTTGGGGTAAAGAAACAAGGCAGTTAGAATTTAAACGAGGGCTTTGTTTAAATTGAAGTTGGAAGAGAGACTGATTGTACAGAATTTAAGATGGCAGTTCTGTGATGGCATGCCCATGCTAATCTTTGACATACATGTAATAAGTACTTCCTATGACCTTTCATCTAGCAATTGTCTGGACTATGGTATCACAATCGAACTCGCCACCCAGATGTCTTCGCAGCACAAAACCACCGTTCTCCAAAGTTTGCCACTCTGATTTGCTCCGCATGTGATAAATCTTTTGCCAGTATAACAGCTCTGAACAAACATATGAAGTCTGACCATTCAGGTAACTTTTCTTTTGCTGTTTGCTGAAGAGGCTCTAGACTTAATTCATAAACTAGAGGTATGGCATGGAATGAAACAATAGGAAAGAACGTTTGATCTTAGTTTAGTGATGACTTGGGAATAATGTCTCAGATAAACGGATCAGAACACACCAGATTAAGATGCAGCAAAATCATTTGTGAGTTGTATGTGGATTCCCCCCCACCTTATAAAAGTTAAGATGTCTTGCTGCAATTAAACAGGATCCTGGTGCATCCACACTTATTTGTCTATGACCTCAAATATTAACTCTTTATCTTTTGAACATGCAGTATGCACTGTTTCCAGTACTTTTGGTTGTACTTCAGATTTCCAACTTCTCCAGTATTTTGACTTACACTTATTCTGGAATATTATGTACAGGTCTGGTCTCCCTATCCAGGGAATGATGTAATTGCAATAAAGATTCATAGGATGGCACTTTGTTGCACAAAGGATGATTAAACACAATGGACCTGGGTTCTTGAGTTCAGAAAAATGAGTGATGATCTCATCAACCAACAACCAAGCCTGACAGTGTAGATGTAAAAAGATGACTATTCAGGGAAGAAATGAGAAGAAATGTTTTCACTTAGCTAATGGTGAATCTTTGAAATGCAGCAAATAATCTTTAATTTTTCCCTTTCTAATATCCATAGACCCAGCCCCTCATTCCAGGTGAAGAAGCAATTCACCAGTACTTCCTGTATACAGTTCTCACAATGGTGTCTTCCCTGTTTTGGAGAAACAAAATTTATGTTTTGTAACTATTTTGCAGGGTGCTTGTTGCTTTAATACTTTATTTTCCTCCTACTATAACCTCTCTTGGTCTTTTATATTGTTCCAGTAATGTGTACATGGCATCACGGTTTGCATCTCTGCATTGAACAGCTTTTGGGGCTCAACATCGAATTGAACAAGTTTTAAATTTCTGGTCTTTCCAGTTTGTATCAAAACTAGCTAGTTAATTGGAAAGATCATTAGATCTGTTTTAAGAGATAGTTTAAGACATTGGAGCAGAATTAAGGACATAAGACCCATTGAGTCTGCTCCACTATTCCATCATGGCTAATTTATTATCCTTCTCAACCCCATCCTCCTGCCTTCTTCCCATAACCTTTGACACCCTGACTATCAAGAGCGCATCAACCTCCGCTTTAAAGATTTCCAATGACTTGGCCTCCGCAGCTGTCTGTGGTTAAAGAAATTCCTCCTCATCTCTGTTCTAAATGGAGGTCCCTCTATTCTGAGGCTGCAACCTCTGTTCCTAGACTCCCCTGCTATAGGAAACATCCTCCCCTCACCATAGGAAACAAACTGAGAAATGCCTTATAAAGCCTCAGTGTCACATCCTTGCTTTTATATTCCAGTTCTCTTGAAATGAATGCTAATATTGCACTTGCCTTCTTTACCACTGACGCAGCCTGCAAGTTAACCATTTAGAAATTCTGTTTGAGTACTCCCAAGTCTTTTTGCACCTCTGAGGTTTGAATTTTCTCCCCTTCTAGAAAATAGTTTATGCCTTTATACCTACCAAAGTGCATGATCATACACTATAATCCATCTGCCACTTCTTTGTTCATTCTCCCAATCTGTCAAAGTTCTTCTGCATTCTCCATTTCCTCAACGCTACGTGCTCTTCCACCGATCTTCATATTATCCGCAGACTTAGCCGTAGAGCCATCAATTCTGTCAGCCAAATCATTGACATATAACATGAAGAGAAACGGTCCCAACACTGACCCTGTGGAACACCACTAGTCATTGGCAGCCAATCAGAAAAGGTCCCCTTTATTTCCACTCCACATCCTGCCAAAAATACCAGGGTTCTTATCTTATAAAGCAGCCTCATCAGCAGCACCTTGTTAAAGGTCTTGTGAAAATCGAAGTAAGCAACATCCACTGACTACTTTGTCTGTTGTGCTTGTTACTTGCTCAAAGAATTCCAACAATTTGTCAGGCAAGGCTTCCTTGAGGAAACATTGCTGACTTTGTCCTGTTTTATCATGTGCCTTCAAGTACCCGAAAACCTCATCCTGCATAATGGACTCCCAACATCTTCTGAACCACTGAAATCAGACTAACTGACCTATAATTTGCTTTCTTCTGTCTCTCTCCCTTCCTGAAGAGTGGAGTGACATTTGTAATTTTCCAGTCCTCCGGATCCATTCCAGAACCTAGAGATTCTTGAAGGATCATAACTGTGCTGTAGTTTCTATGTTTCTATGGTTCTAATGCCTCCACAATCTCCTCAGCTACCTCCTTCAGGGCACTGGGATGTACACCATCTGGTCGAGGTGACTTATCTACCTTTAGACCTTTCAGCTTCCCAAGCACCTTCTCTTGAGTAATAGCAACTACTCTCACTTCTTCCCCTGGCACTCTTGAATTTCTGGCACACTGCTAGTGTCCTTACACAGTGAAGACTGATGCAAAATACATATTAAGTTCGTCTGCCATTCCTTTGTCCCCCATTAGATTATGAGAACACTCAATCCTCTTTTATTGTCATTTAGAAATGCATACATGCATTAAGAAATGATACAATGTTTCTCCGGAGTGATATCACTGAAAACAGGACAGACCAAGGACTAACACTGACAGAACCACATAATTTAACATACAGTTACAGCAGTGCAAAACAATTCCATAATTTGATGAAGAACAGACCATGGACACAGTAAAAAAAAAAGTTTCAAAGTCCCGAGTCGATCGACTCCTGAGTCCCTGATAGCAGGCGGCAAAAGGGAGAAACTCCCTGCCCTAAACCTCCAGGCACCGTCAACTTGCCAATACCTTGGAAGCAGCCGACCACAGCCGACACTGAGTCCATCCGTCCGAAAACTCCGAGCTTCCGACCAGCCTCTCCGATATAGCCTCCCGAGCGCCTTCGACCTCTCCCCGGCCGCTGAAACACGCAAAGCCGAGGATTTCGGGGCCTTCAGCTCCAGAGATTCCGGTTACCACACAGTAGCAGCAAAGCGGGCATTTCAGAAGTTTTCCAGATGTTCCTCCATGCTCTCATCAAATCAGAATTGTGCATGGTCCCCTACTTGACAGATTACAGATATCATCACCGAAATGGCTGCGCGCACTGTCGTCGCGCCGCCATCTTCTCCCCCCTCCCTACCTGGATGAGGAAGTGGTGGGATAGGTTAGTAAGTTTGCTGATGACACAAAGGTTGGAGATGTTGTGGATAGTGTGGAGGGCTGTCAGAAGTTACTGCGGGACATTGAAAGGATGCAAAATTGGGCTGAGAAGTGGCAGGTGGAAACATAGAAACATAGAAAATAGGTGCAGGAGTAGGCCATTCGGCCCTTCGAGCCTGCACCGCCATTCAGTATGATCATGGCTGATCATCCAACTCAGAACCCTGTACCTGCCTTCTCTCCATACCCCCTGATCCCTTTAGCCACAAGGGCCATATCTAACTCCCTCTTAAATATAGCCAATGAACTGGCCTCAACTGTTTCCTGTGGCAGAGAATTCCACAGATTCACCACTCTCTGTGTGAAGAAGTTTTTCCTCATCTTGGTCCTAAAAGGCTTCCCCTTTATCCTCAAACTGTGACCCCTCGTTCTGGACTTCCCCAACATCGGGAACAATCTTCCTGCATCTAGCCTGTCCAATCCCTTCAGAATTTTATAGTTTTCAATAAGATCCCCCCCTCAATCTTCTAAATTCCAGCCAGTATAAGCCTAGTTGATCCAGTCTTTGATCATATGAAAGTCCTGCCATCCCAGGAATCAATCTAGTGAACCTTCTTTGTACTGCCTCTATGGCAAGAATGTCTTTCCTCAGATTAGGGGACCAAAACTGCACACAATACTCCAGGTGTGGTCTCACCAAGGCCTTGTACAACTGCAGTAGTACCTCCCTGCTCCTGTACTCGAATCCTCTTGCTATGAGTGCCAGCATACCATTCGCCCTTTTCACCGCCTGCTGTACCTGCATGCCCGCTTTCAATGACTGGTGTACAATGACACCCAGGTCTCGTTGCACCTTCCCTTTTCCTAATCGGCCATCATTCAGATAATCTGTTTTCCTGTTCTTGCCACCAAAGTGGATAACCTCACATTTATCCACATTAAGTTGCATCCACCATGAATTTGCCAACTCACCTAACCTATCCAAGTCACCCTGCATCGTCTTAGCATCCTCCTGACAGCTAACACTGCCGCCCAGCTTCGTGTCATCCACTAACTGAGAGATGCTGCTTTTAATTCCCTCGTCTAAGTTCAACCCAAATAAGTGTAAAGTGGTTCATTCTGGTAGGTCAAATAGGCAGAATATAGTATTAAGGGTAAGACTCTTGGCAGTGTGGAGGATCAGGAGAATCTTGGGGTCCAAGTCCACAGGACACTCAAAGCAGCTGCACAGGTTGATGCTATGGTTAAGAAGGCGTGTGGTGTATTGGCCTTCATCAATCATGGAATTGAATTTAGGAGCCGAGAGGTAATGTTGCAGCTATATAGGACCCTGGTCAGACCACACTTGGAGCACTGTGCTCATTTCTGGTTGGCTCATTACAGGAATGATGTGGAAGCCATAGAAAGGGTGCAGAGGAGATTTACAAGGATGTTGCCTGGATTGAGGAGTATGCCTTATGAAAATAGGGTGATTGAACTCGGCCTTTCCTCCTTGGAGTGACGGAGGATAAGAGGTGACCTGGTAGTGGTATATGAGGTGATGAGAGGCGTTGATCGTGTGGATAGTCAGAGGCTTTTTCCCAGGGTTGAAATGGTTGCCACAGGAGGACACAGGTTTAAGGTGCTGGGGAGTAGGTACAGAGGAGATGTCAGGGGTGAGTTTTTTATTCTGGGAGCGGTGAGTGCGTGGAATGGGTTGCCGGTGATGGTGGTGGAGGCGGATACGATAGGGTCTTTTGAGAGACTTTTAGATAGGTACACGGAGCTTCGTAAAATAGAGGTCTATAGGTAAGCCTAGTAATTTCTCAGGTAGGACATGTTCGGCACAACTCTGTGAGCTGAAGGGCCTGTATTGTGCTGTATGTTTCTATGTTACTACCTCTTGAGTGTCATTTTCCAGAAGTCTGATATCTGCTCTGTCTTTTACTTTGTAAAAACATTTGGTATCCTTTTCGGTATTGTTGGCTAGTTTTCATACTTTCTCTTAATAGCTTTTTTTGTTGCCTTCTATTGGTTTTTAAATGATTCACAATCTTCTAACTTCTCACTATTATTTGCTATATTATATGTCCTCACTTGCTTTTATGCTATCTTTAATTTCCCTTATCAGCCACAATTGCATCATCCTCCCTTTAGAATACATCTTAATCTTTGGGATGTATCTATTTTGCGCCTTCAGAATTACCCTCAGAAACTCAAGCCAATGCTGTTCTGTCATCCCTGCTAGTGTCCTCTTCCAGTCACCTTTGGCCTGCTCCTTTCTCATGTCTTTGTAATTCCATTTACTATCCATCTGACTTTAGCTTCCCTCTCTCTTGAACTGCAGGGTGAATTCTATCCTATGATTACCACTAACTCCTAAAGGTTCCTTTACCTTAAGCTTCTTAATCAAATCTTGTTTATTACAGAACAACCAATCCAGAATTGTCAGTTTCCCATGTAAGTTGAACCAAAGCTGCTCTAAAAATGCATTTTGTAAGCATTCTACAGATCCACTCTCTTGGGATCCAGCACCAACTTTTGCTGCATATTGAAATCCCCCATGACTATCAGAACATTACCCTTTTAACATGCCTTTTCTATCTTTATACTTTATACTTATACTTTATGGTCGCCAAACAATTGATACTAGAACGTTCAATCATCGCAGCAATATTTGATTCTGTGTTTCCGACTCCCTGGATTACAAATATTAAATATTAAAAATATTAAAATTTTAAATTATAAATCCTAAATAGAAAATAGAAAAATAGGAAGTAAAGTAGTGCAAAAAAAACCGAGAGGCAGGTCCGGATATTTGGAGGGTACGGCCCAGGTCCGGGTCAGGATCCGTTCAGCAGTCTTATCACAGCTGGAAAGAAGCTGTTCCCAAATCTGGCTGTACGAGTCTTCAAGCTCCTGAGCCTTTTCCCAGAGGGAAGAGGGACGAAAGGTGTGTTGGCTGGGTGGGTCGTGTCCTTGATTATCCTGGCAGCACTGCTCCGACAGCGTGCGGTGTAAAGTGAATCCAAGGACGAAAGATTGGTTTGTGTGATGTGCTGCGCCGTATTCACGATCTTCTGCAGCTCCTTTTGGTCTTGGCCTGGACAACTTCCGTACCAGGTTGTGATGCACCCTAGAAGAATGCTTTCTATGGTGCATCTATAAAAATTAGTGAGGGTTTTAGGGTTTAGGTTTTAGTTTCTTCTGTTATAGTTTGCATCCCACATCCTGTCTACCTGTATATAACTCCTGTTGGGGTCTATTTGCCCTTAGTTTCTTAACTCTTCTCACAAGGATTCTACATCTTCTGATCCTGCCACCTCTTTTCAAGGATTTGATTTCATTTTTACCAATAGAGCCACCTGCCTACCTGCTCGTCCTTTCCATACAATGTGTCTCCTTGGATATTAAGCTCCCAACTATGATCTTTCAGCCTCAACCCTCACTGATGCCCACATGTTACTGTCCAGTCTCTTGCTGCACTATTTTGCATACTGCATTCAGTCAAATATAAGACCTTCAGCCCTCTATTTATCGCCTTCAGCCCTCTATTTATCGCCCTTTTCAATTTTGCCCCCATGTTATATCCCACTGAATAAAATTTTATCTTATTTTCTGTTTGTCTTTCCTCACAATTTTGCATCACTGCATCAACTTGTATACCAACTCCCCCATCTTCAGCCCTAGCACTCCGGTTCCCAATCTCCTAGCAAATTAGGTTAAACCCTCCCCAACAGTTCCAGCAAATCTGAGATATTACTAATATCTTTTGTTGTAGTTTGCAGTAGCTGTAGTGTTTTATATTTCATTGATTTTATCTTTTTTTTCATCCTTTTGTATTTGCATCCTCCAGACATATGGTATCAGCTGTGATTAATAAGTCAGCTAGCGACTCCATGACCACTTAGTTTAAACAGTCTCTCGTGGTCTCCACCCGTTACAGAAATTCCCCTTTGTTTTCACTCCGCGTTATTCTCTGCCACTTGACATATGTTTGATTTCTCACTTTTCCTAGTTCTGATATAAGATCTCAGGTCTCAGACGAAATGTTAACTCTGTTTCTTTCTCCACAGATGCAGTATAACTCCCTGACTATTTCCTGCATTCTTCATACTGTACTGTCTTTCTCATTGAGAAGTGGTGCATAGTGGGTCATAATTTCCATTTGCTAGCCCATATTTGCATCATTAAATTGGGTTTAATGCAGAATTCATCAAAGTTGACTATTATCAGTTCTAATGCTATTCTTCTTTTCTGTTATTGTAATATTACACATTAATTTCTCAGATATTAAGATGTTGGAGTGTGAAGAATGCAAAGAGACCTTTGCTTCACAAGCATTATTGCATGTACATACAAAGTCCAAGCATTCAGGTATGTAAATCTGCACCTGGAAAGAGTCAGTCCATCTGGATGGTCCTAACCCTAATCCAGCAAAATGTTCGATACGTGATTGACTTAAACTATCTGTACTTCTGATCATGCCTCTTATGGTAAAATAACTTTGAAATTTCTGGCTAAATTTTAATACAAGTTATCAGAAAATAAGCTCTTGCCAACAGACAAAATAATGTTTTTTCTAATATATCATTGAACATCCATGCAATCTTACTCAGTTTTTTAAATCATTCTATCATTCCCACCACACAAATATCACAGTGATTATTTCCAAATAGTGCCTACTTGCTATTTAAGTAACAAGCAACATTTAGTCTAAGTTATATGCAGTCATCTCTAACAAGAAGGAATATAATCTTTTGTGTCCTTTAATCAGCATATTGTGTCACTGCTGTCCAGAAGATCTACCACATAAATACTCTTGTCTTTAAATCTCGCACCTGCCACTTATTTCTTTCCCTTCAGACAGACTCACCCAGTTGACCTCTGCTAGATCCTGTCTTAATTACCCCCAAAATTAGCCCTGCTCCAATTAAGGATCCTAACTTGTGGACCTGACTTCTTTAAACTAACAGAGTTATGGTGACTAAAGCCAGAATGCTCCCTGACTGCCACCTCAGTTACTTGCCCTGCCTCGTACTCTAAGTGGAGGTCCAGTACTGCAGCCTCTGCATATTGATTCAGAAAACTTTTCTCGATGCATTTCAGAAATTCCACTCCTTCCAGGTCCTAAGTGCTCCCATGGCGCATTAATGCTTGGGTTGTATTAGTAAGAGTAAAATCTCCAACTCTCATTATTCTTATATTACAAGCAGTTTCACTGTGCAACTGCTCCTCAAGTTCCTGCTGACAACTGGGGAGGTGGAATGGGGTGGGAAAAGGGGTGATTGATAAGTGCATGGCCGAAAGTAGAAGGAGTCAATTTTAGAAAACCTAGCACATTTATTTTTCAACATAGATCTCTCCTACATTTACACACTTAGTCCAGCGATCGTGGAGCATAAGGATCTCGGACCTCCAGAAAGTGTCCACAGCAGGGGTGATTGATAAGTTCGTGGCCTAAGGTAGAAGGAGATGAGTTATTAACTTCAAACTTTCTGCATAATCACTCAAAACATTTTGAACTGCATGTGCATGTAACGAGAGCCGTATAACTCATCTCCTTCCAGCAACATTCAAGCATTTGGACACCACCCTGGACAATCCCTTCACCACAGTGGTTGCATTTAATATCACCTAGGAAGTGTGCATCAGCTTGCCGTGTGCTTCTTGACATCAGTAACCAAGGAAGACCAGGACAGCAGAATCACTGTATTGTTGACACTTCCACTGTCTCACTTAGTATTATACTGCAACAGCTGCTTTGTCTTTACATCCAAGTGCTGCAACTGCATATCAGCCATTTTGATTTACCTCTCTGTGTAGGTGTTTTGATGAACTGTCCCTTACCACGTCTGCAACATATATTTACATGACTGGAAGATTATCATAATTGAGCAAGATAAGCAAATACGGACTAGGCTATTATTGTCTTTGAAGATACCATCTAAACGTACAGTGCAAAAGGTGCTAGATGAGGGGTGTGTGGGGGGGGGTGCGGTAACCCATCTGCCTTAAAATTGACATACTTGGAGGTGCAATATTGATTATTCCCAATTCCTTTGAATTTTGAAATACAGATACAATTATGCCAGATAATAATTATAGGCACCCAATGCGTGATAGAAACTCTACTCCATTTGAGGTTTTTCTAAAGGAGGCTGAAATTTCTGGGCAGATATTAAAAAGTGTCTCTAAGCGGGGCTTTAAAGCAAACTTTTTCATTGGGATATGGTCATGATCTATGAAGATCTAACACCAATGCTGTATGACTACCATGAATGCCATTGCAGAAAGTTGGCATTAGCAAGGACTCTGCTTTATGTTGAATCGGAAGAAAAATCTGTAAGACCCTCAAATTAGTCTGAGGACAATGGATGGAATTCAAGAAGGAAATAAAGGGATTTAGGATAAACACATTCCCAGAAAGTCAAAAGGAGAGACCGCAAAATTTTGACCTCATGGGATGGGGTGATGAATATCGGATGTCCTTACTCAAAAAATCCAGAAGCTTATGTTAGTTTTATACAATGGAAAATGTAGGTATAAATTAGAAGGGAAATTAAAAATGCAAAGTGAGGACTTCAGCAACTTTGAAAGGGGAGGAATCACTTGGACTGGATGAAGTATATCCCAGGCTATTAAAAGAAGGAAGGAAAGTGCAGAGGTTCTGACAATCATTTTTCAATCCTTTTTGCTTATAGGATTTTTTTGTTTAAGAAGAGAAGAAAGGATAAAAAGTAAATGAAAGATCACTAGACTAACACTTAGAATGCACAGGTTGTATTATGGGCAAATTATTTCTGGGCCAGGTGTCATTGACCTCCCACGTCATGAAGACCCTGGAGAGACTTGTTCTGGAGCTGCTCCGGCCTATGGTCAGGCCACACTTAGATCCCCTCCAGTTCGCCTACCAACCCCGACTAGGAGTTGAGAATGCCATCATCTACCTGCTGAACCGTGTCTACGCCCACCTGGACAAGCCAGCGAGCACTGTGAGGGTCATGTTTTTTGACTTCTCCAGTGCATTCAACACCATCCGCCCTGCTGGGGGAGAAGCTGACAGCGATGCAGGTGGATGCTTCCCTGGTATCATGGATTCTTGATTACCTGACTGGCAGACCACAGTACGTGTGCTTGCAACACTGTGTGTCCGACAGAGTGATCAGCAGCACTGGGGCTCCACAGGGGACTGTCTTGTCTCCCTTTCTCTTCACATTTACACCTCGGACTTCAACTACTGCACAGAGTCTTGTCATCTTCAGAAGTTTTCGGATGACTCTGCCATAGTTGGATGCATCAGCAAGGGAGATGAGGCTGAGTACAGGGCTACGGTAGGAAACTTTGTCACATGGTGTGAGCAGAATTATCTGCAGCTTAATGTGAAAAAGACTAAGGAGCTGGTGGTAGACCTGAGGAGAGCTAAGGTACCGGTGACCCCTGTTTCCATCCAGGGGGTCAGTGTGGACATGGTGGAGGATTACAAATACCTGAGGATACAAATTGACAATAAACTGGACTGGTCAAAGAACACTGACGCTGTCTACAAGAAGGGTCAGAGCCGTCTTTATTTCCTGAGGAGACTGAGGTCCTTTAACATATGCTGGACGATGCTGAGGATGTTTTGCGAGTCTGTGGTGGCCAGTGCTATCGCGTTTGCTGTTGTGTGCTGGGGCAGCAGGCTGAGGGTAGCAGACACCAACAGAATCAACAAACTCATCCGTAAGGCCAGTGATGTTGTGGGGATGGAACTGGACTCTCTGACGGTGGTGTCTGAAAAGAGGATGCTGTCCAAGTTGCATGCCATCTTGGACAATGTCTCCCATCCACTACATAATGTACTGGGTGGGCACAGGAGTACATTCAGCCAGAGACTCATTCCACCGAGATGCAACACAGAGCGTCATTCCTGCCTGTGGCCATCAAACTTTACAACTCCTCCCTTGGAGGGTCAGACACCCTGAGCCAATAGGCTGGTCCTGGACTTATTTCCTAGCACAATTTACATATTACTATTTAACTATTTATGGTTTTATTACTATTTATTATTTATGGTGCAACTGTAATGAAAACCATTTTCCCCCGGGATCAATAAAGTATGACTATGACTATTAAGCCATCATTTAAAAATACACCAATTAATCAAGACCAATCGTCATTGGTTTCTTAAGGGAAGGTCATGCCTGGCTAACTGGATTAATTTTTCTAGCAAGTTAATAAGGAGAGATACATGGCAGACTGGTCAAAAAATAACTGCCCATGAGGTAAAAAGCAAATTGAATCTAAAATTGACCTAATGGCAGAAGATAATAATTGACCAGGTTAACCAGAAGGGTATTATAAGCTGTGTCAACAGATCTCCGATCTGAGCTCTTGCATTTTGGAGTCCATGTTTGTATTTCGTAATTGGGCATTGCCCTTGGGAAATCAGCACTGTTATCATTCTGTTCCCCAACATTCCTCCTCTGCTATTCACCCCAAATTTGAATCTAGTTGATCCTTCTGTGTTCTTAAAGTTTGTGGATTAATCTACAGGAAGAATCAAGTAGTAATAGAGGGAATTCAGAAGAGATTCACCATGATGTTGTCTGGAATGGGTGTTTATAGATATAAGGAGAGATAGGATAGACTGGGTTTATTCTCACTGAGGTGGCCTTATTAAGATTTGTAAAATTATGAGAGGCATAAATAAGATCGATAGCATCATTTTCCCAGGCCAAGGAAATCTAGAACTAGGGGGCACAGACTTGAGGTGAGAGGGGAGAAATTTATAGGAGATCTGAGGGGTAAGCTTTTCACACAAGATGCTGTTTATGTGGTACCAACTGTGAGAGGAAGTGATAGAGGCACATATAAATAGGTTTTAAATGCATGTGGGTACATTGTACAGTAGTTGTGTCTTATAGGCCTAATGCAGGCAAATTGAATTGGCATTCACAATCAGAATGGGTGTGGTCTGAAGCGGTCCATTTCTGATGTCTAAGTTTCTGCAATTCTATGAAGGTTTATATTCCAAATCTATAAAATCCAGTTGTTCGTGAGTTGTTGCTGCTACGTACAATTTCTGGGGAATACTAATCACTTTATTTTTCCTTGTTTTCTCTCAATTTTGATTTTTTAAAGCTAAAATGCTACCACATAACACCTATTGATTACATGATAAATAAAGTGGAACCAGAAATGAAAAATTGAATAAGTGGGAGTAAGCTATTTGGCCCTTTGCCAGCTCCATTGTTCAAAATCTTTACCTCATCACCATCGGATCTTACTTGGTTATCTCAAAAAGCTTAAAAAAATGTTGATTGGTGTTTTGAATGTCTTGAGCAACTGAGCCTCCACACCACTGAGGTAGATAACTTCAAACATTCATTACATCCTCAATGAAGAAATTCTTTTCTCATTTCAACCGTCAGTGATTGACACCTTATTTTTGAGACCCCGTGCTTCTCGGCACTTCTATCAAGGGAAGGTTCATTCCTGTGTCTAGCAGACAAGATCACATGGGAATCACTTCTCACTCTGCTAGATTTGAGAAAGTATAAGTCAGTCTATTTAACCTTTCATGCAGTAATCCTGAAGTACTAGGAGTCAGTCTGATGAGCTCCAAGTAAAAGATCCTTTAAAGAAACTGCTAAGATTTCTGCTTTCCAGTTGCATGAACACAGTGGACCAAATTGTCTCCTCCTGTGCAGTAAGCCTCAATTTGCAATTGAGTCTTTCAGTCTTATTTAAAAAAATCATGGAGTAGAAAAATCACTGGTGTGAATAACTGTCAAACATTGAAAATTTTAATGTTTATTTGATTGGTTTGTAGTTTCTGTTACATCTTTGTGCTGCCACCAAGTTGTTAACCAAGAGGGTAAGAAATGTTAGAGCAAGTCTTTGACGCTGAATATTTCAATATACTAAATATTGTGGCGTAAATTCTTTGGTAAAAGGAATATGACAGAATACTCTATTTCTTAAAATTTACAAAATGGTTAAACAAATAGAAAATGTTGGTAATGCCCAGGTCAGACCAGAAAACTGATGAACCTGAAATAATTGGTTTTATTTCTCACCCTTGAATATCTATAGTGCAATGCTAGTTTAATGCCATTAGAATGATGTAAAGTGCAATTATTTAAATAAAAATAATGTGATATTGTGTGTTAAATTTTTCTATTGGGCTTTTCTGTAAAATAGAGCATTTAATTTGTTTCCATTGTTTTTATTCAACTCATCAGACTTGTGGATTTTTTTTATTAGGGATTCACCCATTTAAATGTTCGTACTGCCCGTCAACATTCAGATTTCCTGGAGCACTGCAGCATCATTTGAGCACAGAACATTCAACTCAGCAAAACAGCACTATTCTGTTGGGGGATTGTGCCCAACTGCTCAGTTCTCAGCTTGATTTGGACGAATATCAAAGGAACAAGCATGCCAAAATACTGGTTGCTAATGTTCAGGAGGCAACTCAAATGGTAAATATTCACGAAAACTAAGTTCTTGCTGTTGACTGGTTTTTGTTCTTGACTGTTGAGTGTGCACCTTGTCCTTGGCTTTCTGTCAACTATTTTCACTACAAATGGTTATCAGGAGATTTATCATTTTGCTTTTTTGTGAGCTTGCTGTGATCAAATTGACTGCTAACTTCCCTACATTACAGCTGTAATTACATTCAGAAATAACACCATAAGACAGGAGCAGAATTAGGCCATTCAGCTCGTTGAGTCTGCTCCGCCATTCTATCATGGCTGATCCCAGATCCCACTCACACCTCACACCTGCCTTCTCGCCATATCCTTTGATGCCCCGACCGATCAGGAAACTATCAACTTCTGCCTTAAATATACGCATGGACTTGGCCTCCTCCATAGCTCTGTTCTAAAGGGTCGCCCCTCAATTTTTGGGGCTGTGCCAATAGTTCTGGATACCCTTACTGTAGGAAACATCCTCTCCATATCCACCCTATCTAGTCCTTTCAACATTCGGTAGGTTTCAATGAGATCTCGCGCATTCCTCTAAACTCCAGTGAGTACAGGCCCAGAACTGCCAAGTGCTTCTGATATGTTAACCCCTTCATTCCTGGAATCATGCTTGTGAACCTCCTCTGGACTCTCTCAACACAACCTTTCTGAGATATGGGGCCCAAAACTGTTGACAGTATTCCAAGTGCGACCTGACTAGTGTCTTCTAAAGGCTCAACATTATCTCCTTGCTTTTATATTCTATTCCTCTTGAAATAAATGCCAACATTGCATTTACCTTCTTTACCACAAACTGAGCCTGTAAATTAACCTTCTGGGAACCTTACCCAAGGACTCCTAAGTCCCTCTGGACCTCTGATGTTTTAACCTTCTCCCCATTTAGATAATAGCCTGCACTTTTGTTCCTTTTACTGAAATGCATTATCATATATTTCCCAACACTGATTTCCACCTGCCACTTTTTTGCCCATTCTTCTAATTTGTCTAAATCCTGCTGCAATCGCATTGCATCTTCAACACTACTTACCCCTCCACCTATCTTTATATCTCTGCAAACTTTGCCACAAAGCCATCAATTCCATTTTCTAAATCATTGACAGGCTTTTCAACATAATTGTATAAGGGCTAAGAGTGTTGTAAAAGCAAGCCTGAAGGCTTTGTGTGTCAATGCAAGGAGCATTCGTAACAAGGTGGATGAATTAAAAGTGCAGATTGTTATTAATGAATATGATATAGTTGGGATCATAGAGATATGGCTCCAGGGTGACCAAGGATGGGAGCTCAACATTCAGGGATATTCAATATTCAGGAGGGATAGACATGAAAGAAAAGGAGGTGGGGTGGCATTGCTGGTTAGAGAGCAGATTAATGCAATAGAAAGGAAGGACATAAGCCGGGAAGATGTGGAATCGATATGGGTAGAGCTGCATAACACTGAGGGGCAGAAAACGCTGGTGGGAGTTGTGTACAGGCCACCTAACAGCAGTAGTGAGGTTGGGGATGACATTAAATAGGAAATTAGAAATGCGTGCAATAAAGGAACAGCAGTTACAGTGGGTGACTTCAATCTACATATAGATTGGGTGAACCAAATTGGTAAGGGTGCTGAGGAAAAGGATTTCTTGGAATGTATGTGAGATGGTTTTCTGAACCAACATGTTGAGGAACCAACTAGAGAGCAGGCCATTCTAGACTGGGTATTGAGCAATGAGGAAGGGTTAATTAGCAATCTTGACGTGCAAGGCCCCTTGGGTAAGAGTGACCATAATATGGTGGAATTCTTCATTAAGATGGAGAGTGACATAGTTAATTCAGAAGCAAAGGTTCTGGACTTAAAGAAGGGTAACTTTGAAGGTATGAGACGTGAATTAGCTAATATAGACTGGCGAATGATACTTAAAGGGTTGACGGTGGATATGCAATGGCAAGCATTTAAAGATCACATGGATGAACTACAACAATTGTTCATCCCAGTTTGGCAAAAGAATAAACCAGGGAAGGTAGTGCACTCATGGCTGACAAGGGAAATGAGGGATAGTAGCAATTCCAAAGAAGAAACATACAAATTAGCCAGAAAAACCGGCACACCTGAGCACTGGGAGAAATTCAGAGTCCAGCAGAGGAGGACAAAAGGCTTAGATTGGAAAGGGAAAAAAGATTATGAGAGAAAACTGGCAGGGAACATAAAAACTGACTGCAAAAGCTTTTATAGATATGTGAAAAGAAAAAGATTGGTTAAGACAAATGTAGGTCCCTTACAGTCAGAAACAGGTGAATTGATCATGGGGAACAAGGACATGGCAGACCAATTGAATAACTACTTGGTTCTGTCTTCACTAAGGAGGACATAAATAATCTTCCGGAAATAGTAGGGGACCGAGGGTCTAGCGAGATGGAGGAACTGAGGGAAATACATGTTAGTAGGGAAGTGGAGTCAGGTAAATTGAAGGGATTAAAGGCAGATAAATCCCCAGGGCCAGATGGTCTGCATCCCAGAGTGCTTAAGGACGTAGCCCAAGAAATAGTGGATCCATTAGTGATAATTTTTCAAAACTCTTTAGATTCTGGACTAGTTCCTGAGGATTGGAGGGTGGCTAATGTAACCCTGCTTTTTAAAAAAGGAGGGAGAGAGAAACCAGGAAATTATAGACCGGTTAGCCTAACATCAGTGGTGGGGAAAATGCTAGAGTCAGTTATTAAAGATGTGATAACAGCACATTTGGAAAGTGGTGAAATCATCGGACAAAGTCAGCATGGATTTATGAAAGGAAAATCATGTCTGACGAATCTCATAGAATTTTTTGAGGATGTAACTAGTAGAGTTGATAGGGGAGAACCAGTGGATGTGGTATATTTGGATTTTCAAACGGTTTTTGACAAGGTCCCACACAGGAGATTAGTGTGCAAACTTAAAGCACACGGTATTGGGGGTAAGGTATTGATGTGGATGGAGAATTGGTTAGCAGACAGGAAGCAAAGAGTGGGAATAAACGGGACCTTTTCAGAATGGCAGGCGGTGACTAATGGGGTACCGCAAGGCTCAGTGCTGGGACCCCAGTTGTTTACAATATATATTAATGACTTGGATGAGGGAATTAAATGCAGCATCTCCAAGTTTGCGGATGACACGAAGCTGGGTGGCAGTGTTAGCTGTGAGGAGGATGCTAAGAGGATGCAGAGTGACTTGGATAGGTTGGATGAGTGGGCAAATTCATGGCAGATGCAATTTAATGTGGATAAATGTGAAGTTATCCACTTTGGTGGCAAAAACAGGAAAACAGATTATTATCTGAATGGTGGCCAATTAGGAAAAGGGGAGGTGCAACGAGACCTGGGTGTCATTATACACCAGTCATTGAAAGTGGGCATGCAGGTACAGCAGGCGGTGAAAAAGGCGAATGGTATGCTGGCATTTATAGCGAGCGGATTCGAGTACAGGAGCAGGGAGGTACTACTGCAGTTGTACAAGGCCTTGGTGAGACCACACCTGGAGTATTGTGTGCAGTTTTGGTCCCCTAATCTGAGGAAAGACATCCTTGCCATAGAGGGAGTACAAAGAAGGTTCACCACATTGATTCCTGGGATGGCAGGACTTTCATATGATGAAAGACTGGATGAACTGGGCTTGTACTCGTTGGAATTTAGAAGATTGAGGGGGGATCTGATTGAAACGTATAAAATACTAAAAGGATTGGACAGGTTAGATGCAGGAAGATTGTTCCCAATGTTGGGAAAGTCCAGGACGAGGGGTCACAGTTTGAGGATAAAGGGGAAGCCTTTTAGGACCGAGATGAGGAAAAACTTCTTCACACAGAGAGTGGTGAATCTGTGGAATTCTCTGCCACAGGAAACAGTTGAGGCCAGTTCAGTGGCTATAGTTAAAAGGGAGTAGATATGGCCCTTGTGGCCAAAGGGATCAGGGGATGTGGAGAAAAGACAGGTGCAGGGTTCTGAGTTGGATGATCAGCCATGATCATACTGAATGGCGGTGCAGGCTCGAAGGGCCAAATGGCCTACTCTTGCACCTATTTTCTATGTTTCTAATGGGAAATACTAAACTTCTGAATTGCATCCTGAAGGAATGAACTCAGAAGGTAACATATAATAATATAAATTGAAATCTTATTTTATTATTTTTGCTTGCTACCTATTGAGTGTCAGTAGTTCCTTTCGTACTTCATAATTTCCTGGCAATTTAAAATTGCTGGAGAAACTCAGTGGGTTGAGCAGCAGCTGTGGAAACCAAGGGATATCTGATATTTCGAGTGGAGATCCTGCATCGAGACTGAGAGTATCGAGGAAGGATAGCCTTTAATTTGAAGACAGGTAGAGACTGGTAGATGAGGTGGAACTGGATGAGGAACGAGTGATGGGCATAAGGAAGATGGGGAGGGTTATTGGGGGGGCGCGAGCTTGGAAAATGTGAAGAGAGGGAGAGAGTAACATTGAATTTACCAGTTTCAGGTTATTTCCCACCGGTTGGGCTGTGTTCTCTCCTACCCTTCAGCTTTTCCCATCTCTTTCCCACTTTCTTGTTAGTGTATAGTAAATTATTACTATAAACTCTCATTTATCTAGTACTTATCTGGAATTTTTATGGCAAAGGTTTCAAAGGCCATTAAGAAATGTTACTTTTTTTCAAAAACAATGGTAATCTGAGGAAAGATAGAAGGGGCAAGAGAAGGCCTTGGCAACTAAGATTAAGAAAAATCCCAGGGCATTCTAATCATATGTGATGAACATCAAGATGACTAGAGTTGAGATTAGGATTGATCAGGGATAGAAGAGGAAACATGCTTGGAATTGGAGGTGGTAGGGGAGGCTCTTAATGAATTCTTCAGTATTCAATGGTGAGCGGGGCCTTAATGTTTGTGAGGACAGTGTAAAACAGGCTGATATGCAAGAACATATCAACGTTAAGAAAGAGAATGTGCTAGAACCTTTGAAAAACGTTAGGATAGACAAGTCCCTGGGCCGGACAGGATATACAGCAGGTTACTATGGGAAGCAAGGGAAGAGATTCCTGCTCCTTTAGTGATGAACTTTGCATCATTACCGGCCACAGGAGTAGTACCGGATAATTGGAAGCTAGCAAACGTTATTCTTTTGTTAAAGAAAGGGTGTAGGAATAACCATGGGAATTAATGACCAGTGACTCTTACTTGACTGCTGAGCAAACTATTGGAGAAGATTCTTAGAGAAAGGGTTTACCAGCATTTGGGGAAGCATAGTCTGATTAAGGATATTCAGCATGGCTTTGTGCCTAAGACTTTTGCACAGGACTGTTCATGGATCTTAATAAGGTGTTTGATAAGGTATTCCATAGTAGGCTCATTCAACAAGTTAGGAGGCATGGTACCGGGGAAACTTGGCTGTGGATTCAGAATAGGCTTACCCATAAAAGGCAGAGGGTGATTGTAGATGGTGCATATTATACCTAGAAATCAGTGACCAGTGGTGTTCCTGAGCGATCTGTTCTGGGACCTCTACTCTTTGTGATTTTTTAAAAATAACTTTGATGAGGAAGTGGAAGGGTGGGTTATGAAGTTTGCAGAAGACATGAAGGTTGGTGGAGTTGTGGATAGTATGGAAGATTGTTGTAGGTTATAACAGGACATTGACGGGTGCAGAGCTCGGCTGAGAAGTGGCAGATGGAGTTCAGTCTGGAAAAGTGTGAGGTGATACACTTGAAGGAAGAATACAGGGTTAATGGCAGGATTCTTGGCAATGGGCTCCACGTTCATTGATCCCTCAAAATTGCCGCATGTTGACTTTACTTTATTGTCGCCAAACAATTGATACTAGAGCATCAGAGCGATATTTGATTCTGTGCTTTGCGCTCCCTGGATTACAAATTGATAGTAAGTATTAAAAATTTAAATTATAAATCATAAATAGAAAAGGGAAAGTAAGGTAGTGCAAAAAAAAAACCGAGAGGCAGGTCCGGATATTTGGAGGGTATGGCCCAGATCCGGGTCAGGATCCATTCAGCAGTCTTATCACAGTTGGAAAGAAGCTGTTTCCAAATCTGGCCGTACGAGTCTTCAAGCTCCTGAGCCTTCTCCCAGAGGGAAGAGGGATGAAAAGTGTGTTGGCTGGGTGGGTTGTGTCCTTGATTATCCTGACAGCACTGCTCTGACAGCGTGCGGTGTGATAAGGTTGTTAAGGAGGCGTACAGTGCTTTGGCTTTCATTATTTGGGGGAATCCATTTCGAGGTGTAAGGTAATATTGTAGCTCTATAAAACCCTAGTTAGAACACCTAGAATATTATATTCAGTTCTGGTTACCTCATTATAGGATGGATTGGAAGCTTTAGGATGGTGCTGAGGAGATTTACCTGGATGCTGCCTGGAGAGCATATCTTATGAGGATAGGTTGAGTGAACTAGGGCTTCTCTCTTTGGAGCAAAGGAGGATGAAAGGTATTATGTTAAAGGTATATGAGTTGATAAGCTTAGATCAGGTGTATAGCCAGAGACATTTTTCCCCAGGGTGGAAATGGTTAATATGGTTAATTTTAAGGTGATTGGAATAAAATAATGGGGGGATGTCAGGGGTATTTTTTTTTACCACAGAGTGTTGGCTGTGTGCAATACTCCACCGGGGTGATGGTAGAGGCAGATACATTCGGGACATTTAAGAAACTCTTAGATAGGTACATGGATGATAGAAAGATGAATAGCTACGTAGGAGGAAAGGGTTAGATTGATCTTAGAGTAGGTTAAAAGGACAGAGCAACGTCATGGGCCAAAGGGCCTATATTGTGCTGTCGTGTTCTATATTGTATAAACAAATTATATTTCAAATGTTGTGTAAAATAAGCCTGAGACTCTGTTAGTTTAATTCCATCCATTCAGTAGGGCAGTGCAATTGTAGCAGCAAAGTACTCTTTGAAGACTTGCCATTTCATGCGATGGTGAGTACAGTAGCTTGATGTTTGCTGTGCTTTACATTAATATTGTTTAGACATAAATACAGAATTAGTGTAAAAGATTGTTGTTTCAAAGTGAAAGCAAATGACATACAGTTCAGTAATTCAAAGGTCTATGCATAGAACATGTGTGTGACATACAGTAATGTTTTGTCTTCAGCAGTTCTCATGTAGCCCCCCACCCCCCCAACCCAATTCCCCATGGATTGCTGTAGTCGAGCGCATACCAGAGGCTATTTGGCCATACTCCACCAAATAAGTTCTTTTTGCGGATTCTATTTTCCCTTTGTGTTTCACACCTTGGTGTGCGGAACAATGCAAAGTTTTTGTAGTGCTCCCTACAACGGAGCACTGTCGGTGAGCTGGGCTGCCGTTGCATACAGCATTCAGCATATTCAAGAGCATGCTCAAGGATTAAGTGCCAGAACATAAAGTAAAACACTTTATTTTTCCTTGTTAGAAGTCCAGTGGAATGGGTTTATGTTGGCATGGATAAGCAGGCAATAATCTCAGCAGCAACAGGAGGGCAGGATAACTTCCATTATCGTTGGCTATAATGGAGGCAGCATGAACAGCTTTACTCAGCTTAAGCTGGCAGATGCTTTCTTTTCAGTCATGAAGTGAAAATAAGTTCTCATATCTAGTACATGCTGTAAGTCACTATCTCATTCACAGCTGCAGAGTGTGGAGCCATGTATGAGATTTATTGCCTTGAAATGGTTGTTTTGCAAAGCCCATGTTGCTCCTTGAAAGAGTGCTTGCACATTTTATATAAAACCCATAAGTTCACCATCCGTGATGCCTGTCCATGTCCCAGGTAAATTTATTATTATGTAGTGTGTACTGGATTCTTACATGACATTAGAATGGGGTGGGGGGAAGTTAGTAATTCCTCTCGCTAGGTCATTTACCCATTAATTCAATTGCATGACCTTTTTTATTCACACATTTGCCAGGAGAATTTGTTTTGCTCCATCAAAAGATTCCTATCATCAAGGGAAATTCTTGGGTTGTGTTTGTGTCAAGACATAACTTTCCCAATCTCTCCTTGCTACTGATAATTTCCTGATAAACCCTTGCTAAGTTCTTTCTAAGTCTTTACATCTTTTGCAGAATTGTCATTGAGAAGAGAATTGCGAAGACTGGCCATCCTCTGGATGAAGGTCTTCTTTCAAATTCTGATTTGCAGCACCCTTATTTTGAGACTGGTGATCCCTAAGGAAGTGTCAACTGTGAATCAGCCCTACCAATCTCATTAAGAATGTTTCTTTGTTTAAGGAGGTCACCTCTCATTCTTCAAAACATAAGACAGAATTGGTTTAGTTTGCATAAACTCTGGTTTGAACATGGTTCAACCTCTCCATCCAATGAATCAATATGGGGAATTTTTGGTGGCTTCTGATTTGACCGAGGATTAACTAATGATTGTTAAGTTCTCCCAAACTTTACAAAATGTTGTTAGTTACAATTTATCAGTGCAGCAAAAGAGTATCATTTCATGCCTTTGCACATTCTGCTCCATCTGGCATCCTTAAATCCATAATTATCCTCATCACCATTTGCCATTTTGCCAACTTTTATATAACAGACTTTTTAGATGCTGGTTGTCATATCCTGGGCTAGACTTTTTCAGAAGCTAAATAAATTGATGATGCCATAACTGATCTCTGGGGAACACCACCACAGTCTGAAATATATCCAACCACTGCCATGCTTGTTTTTTGTAAACTTGGTGAGGGTGCAGATAGCAAAGAGATACAAGAAATTGTGTTTTTTGTGAAGTTAACACAAGTATTTGAAGAGAGAAAGAGTGTAAGGAAAGGCAAGTTGGACAGTACATCTAACGTTCTTAAATTTTTATGTACATAAGTTGAAATTGTCTTATAAAATATTGAAATTAAGAACAAGTAAGTAGCCAAGGAAGGCATCTGTGCCAAAGTTTGATGTTCCCTCTTTGAATTAGATTTTGTCATGACTTTCTTCTTCTGTTCATTTTGGACATTTTCCAGTTCTGATGAAAGGACTTGACCGTGAACCTTAACTCCTCTGAGCATGAACTGCGGAGTATTTCCAGTGCTTTCCACTCTTACTTTTGACTTCCAGGATCTGAAGTATTTTCCAATATGCACTTAGTGGCCATTTTGTTAGGTATAGGAGTGGAACTTGGTGTGGTCTTCTGCCTCTGTAGCTCATCCACTTCAAGTTCTAAATATTGATTATTCAGAGACGCTCTTCTGCACACCATTGTTGCAATGCTGGTTATTTGAGTTACTGTTGCATTTCTGTCAGCGTGAACCAGTCTGGCTATTGGCCTCTGACCTCTCTCATTAACAAGCTGTGTTCTCCCACGGAAATGTTACTCACTGAATGTTTTTTTTTGTTTTTCACACCATTCTCTGTAAACTGTAGAAAGTACTGTGTGTGAAAACCCCAGGAGATTAGTAGTTTCTGAGATACTCAAACCACCCTGTCTGGCACCATCAATCATTCCATGATCAAAGTCACTTAGATCACATTTTTTCCCTATCCTATCCGAGTCTCTTGACCATGTCTACATGCTCTTATACATCGAGTTACTGCCTCATGATTGGCTGATTGGATTTTTGCATTAATGAGCAGGTGTACCTAATAAAAGTGGTCACTGAGTGTGTGTAAATTCATAAAAATTTAATTTGTCATACTGATTTTTTTTTTGTTTTTTTTAACGTAGGTTATCCAAACATCTGAACAGTTGACAACTACCCAGCAGGTAATATCTGTAGAGGAGACTCACCTGACTGGTGTTGAATCACAGGTATATGTGGCATTGCCTGATTCACAGAGTGGTTCATCAGGACAACATGAAATTGTGGCTCTGAAAGTGGACGATATATTAGATGGGACTGTGACACTCATCTGTGGAGAGACCCCATGAGAATGTATAAAGATGATTGTCCAAAGCATGACTGGAAGACTTCAGGAATGTTACCAGAGCATTGTCTTTTCAACTTGCCTAAGATCACACATCATTTCAATTGTAGATCTCAAGTGAGTGCTTTTTGCAATGATTTTAAGGTTTTGAAAACTGTTAATGCTAACGTCTTGCAACTCCTGAATGTTTGTAGAGACACGGTATCCTTCAGTGGAAAGGTGGTTGGGCTGAAGCTACAGTGAGCCTAGTAGCAGTAGCACTGTGTGATCTCCTAAAGACCTGTTCGCTTTAAACAGTTCAGTATCTTGGGCAATAGTGGAGGATGTTTTAAAAAAAAATGTTCATATTGACAGTATGAGGAATGAATCACCTGGACCAGAAGTAATCAGAGGTTCATCCTAAAGTGGTGTAGCAAAGAAGGGGAATATCTGAATTTGTCCAGGTGTTCCAACACAGGAACCCTAACCCTAGACAGAGTTAAGCAAGGCCAGAGTTTTTCCCTGCTTATAGGCTGACTACCTTTGTCCATGAGCACTGGATGTTCTTTGATTAAAGAAAAGATGACTGTAGGCTCAAGAGTAAGTTATCTTGGGTACAATTAAATTACATTAAAGCATGAGGGTCGTTGTGTTGCTGATTTACAAGATAGATTTGAATACTCTACAGAAAAACCTCTGGATTATTCAGAGTGGCTTCTGTTATTACTCACACTTAGAGAATTAGTTCACAGCAGGGGCCACATTTGAATCAATGCTTCTGCCTTGCAACTCTGGTTTATGGTGGCCAGCACGTGTAACATAATTTGAAAAATGTTTCAGGTTGGTGGTATTTACAACTAGTCCATTGAATAAACAAAGGGTTATCCAAGTGTTATTGATGAATTACGTACTAAATGGATCAGGTTTTTTTTTTGAAACCAGTTTTAATAGACTGCTCTTTTAACTTTAAAATGACTGAATAGATTTCTTCATCACTTGATGCCCTGAAGTAAAGGGGAATTGGGCTACCATTTTGTGTTCTCTAAAAATATTCTTTCTATACTAGTCTATTTGAATTCATGCTGGATGCAATTACATTTCCTGTCTTGTGTCAATTCACTGCATGTACATTTACCTCAAAGTTTAAAAAATGCAAGTTTGAGAGATGTAGTGTCTTAACACGTTTTCTGATAACCACCACCAATCTTTCTGACAGAATATAGACCAAAGAGCCTCAGCCCATAATGTCCCAATCAATCAAATTAATAATCAAATAGCCAACTAAACAAATCCCTTCTCCCTACAGAATGTCCATATCCTTGTATTTCCCTCACATTCATGTGCCTGTCTAAAAGTCTCTTAAATAATCTCTATGTACCTCTAGAGTACTGTGGAAAGTCTTAGGCCCCAGAAAAAAATATTCTGTGAAACAAAGATGCTGCCAAAAATCATGAAATGCAAAGTTTCTAAATAACAAACATTTTACTATAAAGAGCAGTGTTACGTACCCCGTAACTGGGTTGCCAAACCAGCAGAAATGGATCACTCAGTTGGAGTCTGGAGTACTAGAACTAAGAAAGTTTTATTAAAGAAACAAGCAACACAGTAATCGAAAGGATAATAAATACAACAGTTCAGCAATGATAAACACACATGTGCACAGAATTAAGATAACAGCATCAATCAAGCTCTATCGTTGTCTAGGGGTAAATGACCAAATTTCAAAGTGACTCAAAGTTCAGTCCAATTTAGTAGTTCAGTTCGCAGTAATCGTTGCCATGGCGATGGACAATGTGGGGGGAGAGAGAGAGAGAGAACGGGAACAACTGATCATTCAGACACGGCTTCACTCACAGACCGGCGATATGGCTCACAAGCAACTTTTGGGCAGGTCCTTGGTGATGTCACCTGAGGTCACCGACTGTGACCCCTCCTCCAGATGCGGTCGATCCTCTGCAGTGAACCCGGCACCCAGGCAAGGGCGGACACAGACCGGGTTCCCGCTGATCGTACCTTTCCACCCTGTGCGTTGTCCGGTACTTCCCACCTACTTGTGAGAGGCGCACTGCTTCCAGGGTCTCGTTACCTCAGGTGTCGTGTGTGTCTGCCTGAGCGAACCGGTCCCTTTTTATCCCCCTGCTGGGGTATCGCCTGTCCATCACTTCAAACAGTTCAAGGTTCAAAGGGGGGAGCAGCTCCAGACAGCTCTCTCTCCCCCGTCCCTTCATTACACATCTCCAGACGCTGCTCCATTGTTCCTTATCTCTCCTTCCCCTGGGGACAGGTGGCAGACCACTTGCTGATGTCACTGATGCTAACCCAGGCCAGCAAACATCTTAATTTTATGTGTATTCTCGTCACACTTCCCCCCTTTTAAGGATTTTTACCGGGAGGTAAAAATTACAAACATGACTACATTATTTGATACACACACAATTATACATCTTTATCAGTTACTTGGCTAATACAGAGACTTTGAAATTGTCAACACCTTGACAGACAGTCATCACATTTTCTATTCCTTTTATATGTGTTATTAATAATCCCTTAGACCAGGCTCCAACTCAGCAAACTTCATAGTGGCCAAAAACACTGATGAATTGCGATCAATGTAACCTCTCATTTGGCTTTGTCCCGGACCACAATAACAAGGGTCGTCCCATTCCGACTCAGTTTTCTCTCGCAAGGGCTTAGTAGGAGGGGGACGGGTATTGACCGCAGAGTTATTGCAAAACTTCCTGCAGTACCCCACCATCTCCAAGAGCCTTCTGAGGGCCCTCTTGTCTGTCGGGGTTGGGAGGTCAGCGATAGCCTGCACTGCAGCTTGCATCGCTGCCAGCTGCCCCTGTGTCACCACAATTCCCAGGTAAGTGACCCTCGTGTGGCCGAATTCATTTTTTTCAAGGTTCACTATGAAGCTGGCTTCAGACAGCCGTATTAAATTGCCAATACACACCTCTGTGTTCCTCAGCCCTTTAGTCACTGAATTACTCATTATATATGGGTGTTGTTTACTAGGCTGACCTATTGTAACAGACATCACCCAACGTCCCAGTTCTTTGCATTGCCTCGGGACAATCAAACACACGGGTGCGAGTCGTTTAATTACTTCTTCTAAAGATTCGCTTTGTTCGGGGATTAAGGGAGAGACCTTATCAGTAGACCTGGCCAAAACAATAGCCTTCTCCCATCTGATCGATCCCATACTAATCTTTTCAAAATGGTTTTTTCCTCTTATCAGGGGGCCCCTAGCTTCATTGATTTCCACGCTAACACCGACTAGGTTTGTTAGCATATCAAAAGCCGGTGACCGTCTCAGTTCGCGTCAGTCATGATCAATAACATTCTTCCCCCTGGGCAGCCGGTAACTCTCTTTCATGATTCCACCAACTGTTTCCTCCAGCACCGCAAAATGTCCACCGGGGGGTACCTCGTGGGCCATGTTAAAAACCTCATCCCCATAACTCTTTTGCACCACCCCCCATTCCTCATCTGCGGGTTCTGTACTTGATTTCCCTTTTTTCCTTAGCACTTCCTCCTCCACACAATAGCCTACTAGTTCCCTTGTTAAAGCTGTGTCAGAGAGAGCTGTCTCTGCCAAAACCATCAGCCCCTCGTCTCGCTCCTGCGTCTGCACAAATTCTTTCCTGGCTACTGCTACGTCCGTCCCAGCTCCCTCACTACCTCTTGTCTCACTACACCCCGTCTCATACAAGGTTGGCAGAAACGTTTCAGATAAATTTACCACCGCAGCTAAATTCACTACCGCAGCCCCATGATGAACCTGTGAGTCCATGGGCGGGGCCTCACTGCTGGCAGGCTGACCTGTCAATCTCACGACTGGGAACACGATTCCCCCGGCGATGTCATTACCGAGCAAGACTTCCATGCCTTTCATCGGTAATTCGGACCTCACCCCGATCGTGACTAGTCCAGAGACCAGGTTGCTTTGTAAGTGTATCTGGTGCAAAGGGACTGACTCTGTCCCTTCCCCAACACCTTTGACCTCTACCTCCCCAGTCTGGGTCTCTGAGCTAAACTTTAATACACTCTTCAGTATTAGTGACTGACACGCTCCCGTGTCTCTCCAGATCTGCACTGGAACCGGTTTTAACCCCTCCTTCACTGACACCAATCCGGCCGAGATAAACGTCTCGCGCCCTTCCTGGACTTTTTCAGACCTGTCCTTCCCTAGCGGTTCGCTTAACAGCTCGATACAGCCATTCAACATTGCCGTTTTTCCTTTTCCCGTCTCCTTCTTTGGGGCAAAGCACCTGGACGCAAAGTGTCTGACTTTCCCGCAATTATAACAGACGATCCCAGGAGACTTCGTACCAGACTGCTCCCGGTCTACCTTATCCTTTTCACTAGTCCCCGGCTTACTTTCTGACTTTTCCGGCGGACTCTCCCCGCCATCCTGACTACCCTTCTGGTAGCCTTTACTTGGGGCAAACTTCATTTTATGCGTCAACGCATACTCATCCGCTAACTTAGCAGTTGCGGCTAACGTGGCTGCCTCTTTCTCATCGAGGTAGGGTCTCATACCCTCAGGGACACAACCTTTAAACTGCTCAATCAGAATCAGCTGCAGCAGTCTGTCATAATCCCCCTCTACCCCCTTCGAGGCGCACCAACGCTCACAATATGTCTGCATCTCACTGGCAAACTCCAAATACGTGCGGTCCCACTGCTTCCTCGCATTCCGGAACCTCTGCCGGTATGCCTCCGGGACCAACTCATAAATCCTGAGGATGGCCTCTTTTACCACCTCATACCTCTGGGCATCTTCCACGGACAAAGTGGTGTAAGCTTCTTGGGCTTTCCCTTTCAGTACACTCTGAAGTAAAACAACCCACTTATCCCTCGGCCAGTCCTGACTTATAGCCACTTTTTCGAAGTGGAGAAAGTACCGATCCACGTCGGTATCGTCAAATGGGGGAACCAGCCTAACCTCCTGGGTCGCCCGGAACCCTCCACCTTGGTTCGGCACGAGCCCCTGCTCGGCCCTTATCTTTAACTTCTCCAGCTCAAATTCCCTTTCCCTCTGTTTCTCCTCTCTCTCCAACTGTCTGTCCCTCTCTTTCTCTTCTCTCTCCAATTGTCTTTCTCTCTCTTGCCTTTCTACCTCTTTCTCTTTCTCCCGCCTTTCTAACTCTCTCTCCTGCCTTTCTAACTGCTTCTCTTCGTGTTCTAACTGCCGTACCCGGAACTCGTGCTCGAGTCTCAGTTTTTCAAGCTGTACCTGTACCGCGTCTCCAGCAGGTTTTTCAATAGACACCACCCCCAGCTCACCTTGGGGAAACACACCTTTAGATACATAGTGCTCTACAATAGCTCTGTGTATCTCCTCTCTCCTCATTGTCGACTTCACCTTAGCAAGATTCAACCGTTTGGCCACAGATATCAATTCCAATTTCCTGGCATCCTCTAATGCCTCCAAGGTCGGCGCCTTTATAAATTCCTCAGCCTCCATTTCTGCTGTTTGTCTTTTCTTTCTTTCGGGAATTTTAACCCAATCAATTTACTCCGTCCCAAATTTAGCATTCAAAATCGCGGACGAGAACCCCACTTATGTTACGTACCCCGTAACTGGGTTGCCAAACCAGCAGAAATGGATCACTCAGTTGGAGTCTGGAGTACTAGAACTAAGAAAGTTTTATTAAAGAAACAAGCAACACAGTAATCGAAAGGATAATAAATTCAACAGTTCAGCAATGATAAACACACATGTGCACAGAATTAAGATAACAGCATCAATCAAGCTCTATCGTTGTCTAGGGATAAATGACCAAATTTCAAAGTGACTCAAAGTTCAGTCCAATTTAGTAGTTCAGTTCGCAGTAATCGTTGCCATGGTGATGGACAACGTGGGGGGAGAGAGAGAGAGAGAACGGGAACAACTGATCATTCAGACACGGCTTCACTCACAGACTGGCGATATGGCTCACAAGCAACTTTTGGGCAGGTCCTTGGTGATGTCACCTGAGGTCACCGACTGTGACCCCTCCTCCAGATGCAGTCGATCCTCTGCAGTGAACCCGGCACCCAGGCAAGGGCGGACACACACCGGGTTCCCGCTGATCGTACCTTTCCACCCTGTGCGTTGTCCGGTACTTTTCACCTACTTGTGAGAGGCGCACCGCTTCCAGGGTCTCGTTACCTCGGGTGTCGTGTGTGTCTTGCCTTAGCGAACCGGTCCCTTTTTATCCCCCTGCTGGGGTATCGCCTGTCCATCACTTCAAACAGTTCAAGGTTCAAAGGGGGGAGCCGCTCCAGACAGCTCTCTCTCCCCTGTCCCTTCATTACACATCTCCAGACGCTGCTCCATTGTTCCTTATCTCTCCTTCCCCTGGGGACAGGTGGCAGACCACTTGCTGATGTCACTGATGCTAACCCAGGCCAGCAAACATCTTAATTTTATGTGTATTCTCGTCACAGCAGTAAACAATAAAAAACTTATCAAATCAGCAATTGGTGTGACTACCCTTTGTCTTTAAAACTGCATCAATTATCTTGGGTACACTGTAGTGCAGTTTTATAACAAAATCGGCTGGTTGGTGGTTTCAAGCTTCTTGGAGAACTTGTTATGTTTTTTCTGCAGACTTTGGCTGGCTGCCTCACTGCTGTCTCTGCAGGTAATCCCAGACAGCCTTGATGATATGGAAATCAGGGCTCTGTGGAAGCCATACTACCTGTTGCAGAAATCCTTGTTCTTTTCGTTAACGATAGTTCCCTACCGTAACTATGCAGTAGGGAAATTCTAGGCAGTTTCTAGAATAGGTTACATGGTCAGCACAACATTGTGGGCCAAAGAGCCTGTAGTGTGCTGTAGATTTCTATACTTCTGTAGCACATGCCATCTAATGCAGGCAGCATCCTGGTAAACCTCTTCTGCACCCTCTCCCAATCCTCAAGATCCTTCCTATAGTGGGGCAACCAGAACAATATGCGGTACTCCAGATGCAGCCCAACTGGGGTTTTGTAAAGTCATAGTTATAGAGTCATAGAAAAGTACAGCACAGAAACAGACCCTTCAGCCCATCTGGTTTGTGCTAAACCACTTAAACTCTCTAGTCCCATTGACCTGCACCCAGGCCATAGCTGTCCATACCCCTCCCATCTATGTTATTTATCTAAACTTCTCTTAAACATTGAAATCGAACTTGCATGTACCAGTTGTACTGGCAGCCTGTTCCACACTCTCACCACCCTCTGAAGAAATTTCCCCTCATGTTCTCCTTTTCATCCTTAACCCATGACCTCTAGTTATACATCCATCCATCCTCAGTGGAAAAAGCCTGCTTGCATTTATTCTATCTAGAACCCCTCATAATGTAGTATACCTCTACCAAATCCCCCTCAATTTTCAACATAGCATCCCATCTCCTGTACTCAATATTTTGGTCAGTGTGGCATAAGCTTTCTTTACAACCATGTTTACCTGTGCTGGCGCTTTCAATGAATTAGGGACCCGTATTCCCGGATTGTTTTCTTCTACCACACTCCTAAGTGCCTTACTGTTCAGCGTGCAAGGCCTACCCTGGTTGGTCTTCCCAAAGTGAAACACCTCACAATTTGCATTAAATTTTCACTGCTATTTTTCCAGCTATCCTGATCCTGTTGCAAGCTCGGATAGTCTTCCTCACTGTCCACTACACCTGCGATCTTGGTGTCATTTGCAAATTTGCAGATCAAGTTAACCACGTTATCATGCAGATTGGTGATTATAAATGGCAAACAACAATGGACCCAGCGCCATTCCTGCAGTGCTCCCATTAGTCACAGGTCTCAGGTCTCCAGTCAGAGTGGCAACATCTACAACCTTGGCTTCTCCCACAAAGCCAATGTCTAATCCAATTTACTACCTCATCTTGAATGCCGAGCAACTGAACCGTCCTGACCAATCTCCCATTCAGGTCTTGTCAAATACCTTGCTAAAGTCCATGTGGATAACATCCACTATCTTGTCTTCATCAGCTTTCCTGGTAACTTCCTCAAAGCTCAGAGAATGGTTAGCCATGATCTACCATGCACAAAGCCATGCTGTCTATCCCTAATCAGTCCCTGTCTATCTGAATACTCACATATCTGGTCCCTTAGAATACCTTCCAATAACTTTCCCACTACTGACGTCAAGCTCATCAAGATATAATTCCCTGGTTTAATTTTAAAGCCTTTCTTAAGCAGTCCATTAGCTATCCTCTAATCCTCCAGTACCTCATCTGTCGCAAAGGATGATTTAAATATCTCTGCTAGGGCCCCTGTAATTTGTGCAATTGCCTCCCTTAGGTCCCATGGGAACACCTTGACAGGCCCTGGGAATTTATCCTCCCTGATTTGCCTAAAGACATCAAACATCTCCTGTGTAATGTATTTAGGGTCCATGACCTCACTGCTGCTTTACTTCACTTCTATAAACTCTGTGTCTGTCCCCTGAGTAAATGCAAATACAAAAAATCCATTTAAGATCTCCCCCCATCTCTTTTGGCTCCAGGCTTAGATTACCATTCTGATTTCCCAGAGGACCAATTGTATCGCTTTTAAACTTTTGCTCTTAATATATCTGTAGAAGCTGTTAGGATTCTCCTTCACCTTGTCTGCTAGGGTAACCTCATGCCTTCTTTTAGCCCTCCTGATTTCTTTCTTAAATGGTTCTCTTGCATCTCCTATTCTCCATAAGTACTTCATTTGCTCCTACCTGCCGATACCTGCAATGTACCTCATTTTTTTTCTTAACCAGGGCCTCAATATCTCTTGAAAACCAAGGTTCCTGAAACCTGTTATCTTTACCTTCTATCCTGATAGGCACGTACAAGCTTTGTACTCTCAAAATTTCACTTTTGAAGGCCTCCCACTTACCAAAAGTGCCGTTACCTGAAAACAGCCTGTCCCAATCCACACGCCAGATCCTTTCTGATACCATCAAAATTGGTCTTTCTCCAATTTAGAATCTTAACCCGTGGACCAGACTATGCCATATTTAAACGCAAACAACAGGAATTCTGCAGATGCTGGAAATTCAAGCAACACACATCAAAGTTGCTGGTGAACGCAACAGGCCAGGCAGCATCTGTAGGAAGAGGTGCAGTCGACGTTTCAGGCCGAGACCCTTCGTCAGGACTAACTGAAGGAAGAGTCCTTCAGTTAGTCCTGACGAAGGGTCTCGGCCTGAAACGTCGACTGCACCTCTTCCTACAGATGCTGCCTGGCCTGCTGCGTTCACCAGCAACTTTGATGTGTGTATGCCATATTTACTTTGAAACTAATTGTATTGTGATCATGAGATGCAAAATATTCCCCTACACAAACTTCTGTCACCTGCCCTGTCTCATTGCATAATATATCAGATATCACACACTCACTCTTTCGACTTCTATGCATTGATTAAAGAAATTTTCCTGAACACATTTTACAAATTCTATCCCATCTAGTCCTTTTACAATATGGGAGTCCCAGTCAATATATGGCAAGTTAAAATCAACTATAACAACCTTATGTTTCTTGGAACAGTGTCTAATAGTTAATTGTTAGCCCAATTAACATGATTGTACCTTCCTTATTTCTCAGTTCCACCCATTAAGCCTCAGTAGACAAGTTCTCCAGTCTGTCCTGACTGAGTATTGTCATGACATTTCCCTTAATTTGTAACACCACCCTTCTCCCTTTACTCCCTCTTGCCCTGTCGCATCTGAAACAATGGAACCTGCCAGTCCTGTCCTTCCTGCAAACCAAGTCTCACCTTTGGCTGACAATATCATAACTCCATGAAGTTTCAACATCCTGATTTTTGAACTCAGTGCCATGGTTAATAAAGACAAGCATGCACTTATGCATTCTTAACCACCCTATCAACTTGGAAGCTATGAATCTGGATTCAAGATCCCTCTGCTTATCAACATTGTTGAGGGTCTTGCCCATGTCTACAAGTGATCTATATTTTGCTGTTTTTTTTTCCAGTTTTCTATGCTATCTACAACGCTACGAATCTTCGCATCGTCTGCAAGCTTACTAACCTATCCATCCAGGTCATTTATATAGATCACAAAAATCAGAGGTCCCAGTACAGATCCCTGTGGAACACTGCAAATTGTGGTCCTCCAGCTTGAATAAGTCGCTTCAACTACCTTCCTCTGTCTTCAAGCCTGTTCTGTATCTAAATGGCCAATTCACCATGGATCCCATGCATCTAAATCTTCTGGATGAGCCTCCCACAAAGGCCTTGTTAAACACCTTACTAAAATCCATGTTGACAGCATCCAGAGGTCTACCTTTATCAATCACCCTCGTCACTTCTTCAAAACACTCAGTCAAGTAAGAAAGACGTGGCTTGCCCCACAGAAAGCCATGCTAGCTCTCCCTAATTAGGCTACGGTTTTCCTTGAGAGTTCTCTCCAGTGACTGGTGTGAGAATTGCTGGTGTATAGTTTCCAGGGTTATCCCTGGTTCCCTTCTTAAATAATGGAACACTTTGTTTAAGATTAAGGAATAATAAAACTGAAATATCGCCAATAGCTCAAAATTTTGGGCAGGTTAAATTTGACCTAGTCAACAGGTGCTAAATGCTAAATCTAACAGTAACATTCCAGTGTTTAATCCTATTAAAGAATGAAGAGTTTATTTCTGGCATACCTTATAGTCTTTGATGAAAATACTATTAATCTCTGACCAGAATTTTGGTTAAAATTCTCATAATTGATCTGATCTGTTTTCTGTCTTGTTTAATTTCACCAAATTGTTAGTATTAAGATTTCCTGAGATCTTTTCACACCTTATGTATAATGAAAATATATTCTTTACTAAATTTCTATCTGTTCTCACAAATTCCTTTAAAGACTATCATTGGGGCTTGCCTTAGTATCCCAAAGTTTTCTAGTGTGTCTGCAATCATCTGTACAGAACTATCAATAACTTTTAAAAAGTATTATTAGCAAGACAGTAGCACAATAAATTTATCAATGATGGCCTTATTATTGCTTACAGCAAACCTATTCCTAACATGGGCTTCTAAGTTCGAAGTTCAAAGTAAATTTATTATCAAAATACATATATGTCACCATATACAACCCTGAGATTTGTTTTCTTGCAGGCATACTTGATAAATGCAATAGCCACAGTAGAATCAATGGAAGACAGCACCCAATAGGGCGGACAACCAGTGTGCAAGAGACAACAAACTGTGCAAATACAAAAGAAAAAAATGAAATAATATTGATAATAAATAAATTAGCAATAAATATCAAGCACATGAGATGAACAGTCCTTGAAAGTGAGTCCATAGGCTGTGGGAACAGTTCAGTGATGGGGTGAGTGAAGTTATCCCCTCTGGTTCAAAGGCTTGATAGTTGAAGGGTAATAACTCTTCCTGAACCTGGTGGTGTGAGTCCTGAGGCTCTTCAACCTCCCTGGTGGCAACAACGAGGAGACAGCATAACCTGGTTAGTGGGGATTCCTCATGATGAATGGTGCAACAGTGCTTAGTGGCGGGGAAGGCTTCACTTGCTACAATATTCATTGTTGGTGGAACCCCGCCATCAACTGCCTGGCCAAGGCTCTATCATTCTCCATGCAATCTTTGGAGCATCACTTACTCTCCTTTGCACCTCATATCTTCTCTTGATATCAGATTTCTTTTTGTCTCAACCACTCGTGTCAGCATTACCTGCCCTAACTCACTCAGTTGTTCTAGTGTACTCACCTTTCATCTCCAAGACTAGAAATTTTATGAATTAACACGACCTCTTACCAGCAGTATCACTTTTATCTGCATCATTAAGCAAATATTCAAGACAAATCTTCGTATCACTAATGTTGCCATTATCATTACTCAAAAGATGCACAATTTTAGTCATATCAGAAATCCGAGCGCTAACTACATTCATAACAACCATGTTTTTGGGTTGATCACTATTATTTGCAACCTCATAGCCTCCGTCAGTGAAACAAGATAATTAACATCTACTCCGTTCACATCCACTTCATCAATGTTCCTCTGAGTTCCTAAAGAATCCATCTGCGACCTCCCGCCCCAATGAATTCTGCGGTGTGACGCTTATCTGAATTTTGCTTATTTGTGTTGGTTGGTTGCTTCCCTTCAGTTAATTAATTGAAATTAGAAGTAATCCTTTTATACATGGCAAGTTTTACTCCCATTAAATGTGAGTTTCAGTCCCGTACTTGGTAGAGAGTGACTCCATTTCAGGTTTAGAATATCATTTTACATATTCAACCAATCAGATATATACTTTTCAGTAATCTTCTAGTACATTCCAGTACTTAAAAATGTTCTAACTTAAAGATACATATATAAAACAGTTAGAATTTGATTAGCAGCGTGATCAGACTTTACTTCCAATTTATTAGTATTCACTCCAAAAGGGCTAATGAACTCCTAATAATAAACATTTTGATTAATTTTAATTCCATCTAGTGTAGGGTGAAATCCAGCTAGGTACTGAAAAGAATGAATATCGATTTGTCCATGCCTGATTGTGTAAAAGTCTCATTTATGTTATTGATCATCTGCTTTCAAAGCTGAATGTATGTAATTGTTTAGGTAAATTTCTTAAAAATGATTTAATTCCTGCTCACACTTTTAACATACCAGATGTAAATATGTATTCCATGGGCATCAATTAATGTCCAGTGATCCAATGTTGATGGTTTGCTCTATATTTTATCTATAAAACAAAGCATTGCATAGATCTCGGTGCCCTCTCTCTGCTCCTACGTGACTGTGCATGTGAACTTTCCTAAAAACATTTTTATAAGCAAAGTAACTAAGTTCTGGAAACAGTCACTGAAGGTCCTTCACACCATTTTCTGTTTATCTCTTTCCATAGCTGCTTCATGTTTCTGGCAAGTTTCATTTCTAGTTTCCTGCGTTGTTGGCATTTTGCTATTGTGGTCTATTAACCATATAACAGTATTAACACACTATGTGTCATTCCAATGCATATATTTATTTAATAGGGAGCTACAGAACCATTGGTCAGAGAAGGCCATTACAAAGTAAGAAAATAACTTCAATTGATTCATGGTTTATATACTCTATAGGGGAGAGAATGCGTGCGTTAAATATATTTGCCATAACGTTCAACATTATAGTGCATACATAACACCATGCACTATAAGATAAAAACAAATGGTGCAAATACATTCCAATATATATATCTTTTTTGAAAACTGAAACAGATGAGAAAGCCTCCAGATAAAGTCACCAAGAATTGTGTCAAGAGAGAAGCCGTACTAAATGTTCGAGGGAACAATGCAGCATGAATATACTTCACAGCTTCAGTCTCACAGGACAACCAGTTAGTGAGTTTAAATGTTCTCAGTCAGTGGCCGAGTTTAAACCTGTTAAAGGCAATTAGTAGGTTTTACTTCTGAATAGGGAAATTGAGCTGTAGCTGGACATACTTGCTCAAGCTACGGCATAAGCTTTGTTTAAGAAAACAAGAGCTATAAAGGCAAGACAGGAAGGTCAGCTTTTAAGGAGTGTTGACATCAAATGAGGTGAAGAATTTTCTTCCCTGGAGTCTGTGACAGTTTAGGTAGATTTGTCCTCTATCAGATTGAAATGCAACCACGTTTGAGATTTTTAAAAATTCAGTTCAGTTCTCAGCAGACACAGCTTTGAGGTCTGAGCTCTTTTTCAGAAGTGTTAAATGAATATACAGTGTGGAAGTAATTCACTGTAGGAGTGTTCACCTGCTAAGAATGGGGAAGAAAATTGAAATACTGAGCCTTGATGGCACTTGGCTGACCAACTGACAGCTCGTCTTAACTTATGCTCAAATCAGTTTTGCTTACAAACCCTTAAAATGTTCTGTTTCCTCTGTAATGTCATTTGACACTCTGACCAGATTTAAATTGAGTTACTAAAGCAATTTGAATGCTCGATACTCAAGTAGTTAAATAACTTGGTAGAAATGTGGATGTAACTGTATATTCTATCTGTTTAAGATTTTAATATGCATAACCGAGTTAGCCGAATTTACCATCTATGGTGCAGGTGCTACTGGATGTGAAAAATAGAAAGATAATTAAAAAGACAGGTCTTTAATGATGTCATGAAATAATACTTCATTATGGCAGACAATTGCAACTGGAGTTGTAAATTTGTCGCCTTTTAACTGTCTGAACCAAAAGTGTTAACATTGAACAAAGTAATGAAATTTCATCTGTCTCCTCTATTAACCTTGTAAAAGGCAAGAATATTGATATAACTTAAAAAGCGAGATTGCTTTTTATAGCCAGATCCATTAAAATCTCCTTACCACCTCAGAGTGCCCTCCAATGCCTCCTGAATCATAAACCCACTGAGATTTTGTTTTTTTTACTCTATAGCATGATAGAATTGATTTTATTTTTGCAATGGAATAAAATTAAGGATTCCCAGAAGATGGGCAATGAGAATCCATATATATTATAACTTAAAAATATTCCCAGTTTAGCTTTGAAATAATTTAAGATGTTTTAAATGTAGCTTTATTTTTGAAAAAAAAGGAAATAAATGTCCTTCATAATGAAGGGACCATCCAAGGAATCTGGCAACATCTACTTGCTAATTTTGTTCTTTCATATTCCAGTGAACAATGTAATATAACTGGTATGTATTAAATGTTAATTTTAAATTACCTTTATTATAGCATGTTTGGTCATTGTGATCACTTGATTTAAATGGAACTTTTCACTGTAGCCCTGTTCATCAATTTCAGCTTAATGAGTGGTGGGGTGGCACAAGTGGAAGCAAGGAATGAGGGCAAAGTGAAAGAGTTCCAGATGAACATGTAGAGTGAGTTGTGAACCCTAGAAAATATTGCACAGTTTAAACTGGTTCACTTTTCAAAATATGCCCTGTGAGAACTATGCAGAATGCAAGTTAAAGTTTGCAACGTGAATAAAAACTGATTTAGACCATGTCCTGTTTTCTGAACATTTATTATGCATATTATATTGAATATATGGGAATTCTTTTCTATTTATCCCATAGCTACACTGAGATCTCTTTAAGTTGTCTGGTGATATATTTTAATACAGTGGGTACACTGTGGAGAATTTACCCAAATTAACTGCTGTGTTGAGTTTGCGGTAACTTTTATGAAAAAAACAAGTAATTATCTGTATACTGTACTGTATACCACTGTTGGATTCTGTATTTAAGTCTGAGATTATTTTAGAAGTCAGGAATGAGGCATAAAATCTGCTGCTTCGCAGTCATTTCATTAAGAGATGATAGAGCAAAGAACAGGAACAGAACAATGACAGGGGTTCACTGCTACTTGAAAAGAGAGGAACTGAAGATTGTGCCTAGCATAAAACAACTATTTTTATAGCTAAACGATATGAACACTCCATAAATAATCAATTAAAAATAATTATTTAATACTGTGGTAATATCAAACGACAAGAAAAAGTCTTGTCATCTTCAGAAGTTTTCAGATGACTCTGCCATAGTTGGATGCATCAGCAAGGGAGGTGAGGCTGAGTACAGGGCTACGGTAGGAAACTTTGTCACATGGTGTGAGCAGAATTATCTGCAGCTTAATGTGAAAAAGACTAAGGAGCTGGTGGTAGACCTGAGGAGAGTTAAGGCACCGGTGACCTGTTTCCATCCAGGGGGTCAGTGTGGACATGGTGGGAGATTACAAATACCTGGGGATACGAATTGACAATAAACTGGACTGGTCAAAGAACACCGAGGCTGTCTACAAGAAGGGTCAGAGCCGTCTCTATTTCCTGAGGAGACTGAGGTCCTTTAACATCTGCCGGACGATGCTGAGGATGTTCTACGAGTCTGTGGTGGCCAGTGCTATTTTGTTTGTTGTTGTGTGCTGGGGCAGCAGTCTGAGGGTAGCAGACACCAACAGATCAACAAACTCATCCGTAAGGCCAGTGATGTTGTGGGGATGGAACTGGACTCTCTGCCGGTGGTGTCTGAAAAGAGGATACTGTCTAAGTTGCATGCCATCTTGACCAATGTTTCCCATACACTACATAATGTACTGGGTGGGCACAGGAGTACATTCAGCCAGAGACTCATTCCACCGAGATGCAGCACAGAACGTCGTAGGAAGTCATTCCTGCCTGTGGCCATCAAACTTTACAACTCCTCCCTTGGAGGGTCAGACACCCTGAGTCAATAGGCTGGTCCTGGACTTATTTCATAATTTACTGGCATAATTTACATATTACTATTTAACTATTTATGGTTCTATTACTATTTATTATTTATGGTGCAACTGTAACGAAAACCAATTTCCCCCGGGATCAATAAAGTATGAGTATGACTATGACTATGAAAATACTAGCCACTTAATGAAAGACCAAAGAAGCTTTATAACTATACTTTGTATTGTTACGAGAATACACATAAAATTAAGATGTTTGCTGGCCTGGGCTAGCATCAGTGGCATCAGCAGTTGGTCTGCCACCTGCCCTCAGGGGAAGGAGAGATAAGGAACAATGGAGCAGCGTCTGGAGATGTGTAATGAAGGGATGTGGGAGGAAGAGCTGTCTGGAGCGGCTCCCCCCTTTGAACCCTGAACAGTTTGAAGTGATGGACAGGCGATACCCCAGCAGGGGGATAAAAAGGGACAGTTTCGCTAGGACAGACACACACGCCACCCGAGGTAACGAGACCCTGGAAGCGGTGCGCTTCTCACGAGTGGGTGAGAAGTGCCAGACAACGACAAGGGTGGAAAGGTACGATCAGCGGGAACCCGGTGTGTGTCCGCCCTTGCCTGGGTGCCGGGTTCACTGCAGAGGATCGACCGCATCTGGAGGAGGGGTCACAGTCGGTGACCTCAGGTGACATCACCAAGGACCTGCCCAAAAGCTGGTTGTGAGCCATCCCGCTGGTCTGTGAGTGAAGCTGTGCTGAATGATGAGTTGTTCTCTCTGTCTCTCTTCCCCCACCTTGTCCATCGCCATGGCAACGATTACTGCGAACTGAACTACAAACTGGACTGAACTTTGAGTCATTTTGAAATTGGTCATTTAACCCTTAGACAACGATAGAGCTTGATTGATGCTGTTATCTTAATTCTGTGCACATGTGTGGTTATCATTGTTGAATTGTTGCATTTATTATCCTTTCGATTACTGTGTTGCTTGTTTCTTTAATAAAACTTTCTTAGTTCTAGTACTCCAGACTCCAACTGAGTGATCCATTTCTGCTGGTTTGGCAACCCAGTTACGGGGTACGTAACATAAGTGGGGTTCTCGTCCGCGATTTTGAACGCTAAATTTGGGACGGAGTAAATTGATTGGGTTAAAATTCCCGAAAGAAAGAAAAGACAAACAGCAGAAATGGAGGTTGAGGAATTTATAAAGGCGCCGACCTTGGAGGCATTAGAGGATGCCAGGAAATCGGAATTGATAGCTGTGGCAAAACGGTTGAATCTTGCTAAGGTGAAGTCGACAATGAGGAGAGAGGAGATACACAGAGCTATTGTAGAGCACTATGTATCTAAAGGTGTGTTTCCCCAAGGTGAGCTGGGGGAGGTGTCTATTGAAAAACCTGCTGGAGACGCGGTACAGGTACAGCTTGAAAAACTGAGACTCGAGCACGAGTTCCGGGTACGGCAGTTAGAACACGAAGAGAAAGAGAGGGACAGACAGATGGAGAGAGAAGAGAAAGAGAGGGACAGACAGTTGGAGAGAGAGGAGAAACAGAGGGAAAGGGAATTTGAGCTGGAGAAGTTAAAGATAAGGGCCGAGCAGGGGCTCGTGCCGAACCAAGGTGGAGGGTTCCGGGCGACCCAGGAGGTTAGGCTGGTTCCCCCATTTGACGATACCGATGTGGATCGGTACTTTCTCCACTTCGAAAAAGTAGCTATAAGTCAGGACTGGCCGAGGGATAAGTGGGTTGTTTTACTTCAGAGTGTACTGAAAGGGAAAGCCCAACAAGCTTACTCCGCTTTATCCCCGGAAGATGCCCAGAAGTATGAGGTGGTGAAGGAGGCCATCCTCAGGACTTATGAGTTGGTCCCGGAGGCATACCGGCAGAGGTTCCGGAATGCGAGGAAGCGGTGGGACCGCACGTATTTGGAGTTTGCTCGCGAGATGCAAACATATTGTGAGCGTTGGTGCGCCTCGAAAGGGGTAGAGGGGGATTATGACAGACTGCTGCAACTGGTTCTGATTGAGCAGTTTAAAGGTTGTGTCCCTGAGGGTATGAGACCCTACCTCGATGAGAAAGAGGCAGCCACGTTAGCCGCAACTGCTAAGTTAGCGGATGAGTATGCGTTGACGCATAAAATGAAGGTTGCCCCGAGTAAAGGCTACCAGAAGGGTAGTCAGGACGGCGGGGAGAGTCCACCGGAAAAGTCAGAAAGTAAGCCGGGGACTAGTGAAAAGGATAAGGTAGACCGGGAGCAGTCTGGTAGGAAGTCTCCTGGGGTCGTCTGTTATAATTGTGGGAAAGTCGGACACTTTGCGTCCAGGTGCTTTGCCCCAAGGAAGGAGACGGGGAAAGGAAAAGCGGAAATTTTGAATGGCTGTATTGAGCTGTTAAGCGAACCGCTAGGGAAGGACAGGTCTGAAAAAGTCCAGGAAGGGCGCGAGAGGTTTATCTCGGCCGGACTGGTGTCAGTGAAAAAGAGGTTAAAACCAGTTCCAGTGCGGATCTGGAGAGACACGGGAGCGTGTCAGTCACTAATACTGAAGAGTGTATTAGAGTTTAGCTCAGAGACCCAGACTGGGGAGGTAGAGGTCAAAAGTGTTGGGGAAGGGACAGAGTCAGTCCCTTTGCACCAGATACATTTACAGAGCAACCTGGTCTCTGGACTAGTCACGATTGGGGTGAGGTCCGAATTACCGATGAAAGACGTGGAAGTCTTGCTCGGTAATGACATCGCCGGAGGAATCGTGTTCCCAGTCGTGAGATTGACGGGTCAGCCTGCCAGCATGGAGGCCCCGCCCGCGATGGTGAATTTGGCTGAAACATTTCTGCCAACCTTGTATGAGACAGGGTGTAGTGAGATAAGAGGTAGTGAGGGAGCTGGGACGGACGTAGCAGTAGCCAGGAAAGAATTTGTGCAGACGCAGGAGCGAGACGAGGGGCTGATGGTTTTGGCCGAGACAGCTCTCTCTGACACAGCCTTGACAAGGGAACTAGTAGGCTATTGTGCGGATGAGGAAGTGCTAAGGAAGAAAGGGAAATCAAGTACAGCATCCGCAGATGAGGAGTGGGGGGTGGTGCAAAAGAGTTATGGGGATGAGGTTTTTAACATGGCCCACGAGGTACCCCCCGGTGGACATTTTGCGGTGCTGGAGGAAACAGTTGGTGGAATCATGAAAGAGAGTTACCGGCTGCCCAGGGGGAAAAAGGTTATTGATCATGACCGACGCGAACTGAGACGGTCACCGGCTTTTGATATGCTAACAAACCTAGTCGGTGTTAGCGTGGAAATCAATGAAGCTAGGGGCCCCTTGATAAGAGGAAAAAACCATTTTGAAAAGATTAGGATGGGATCGGTCAGATGGGAGAAGGCTATTGTTTTGGCCAGGTCTACTGATAAGGTCTCTCCCTTAATCCCCGAAGGAGTAATTAAACGACTCGCACCCATGTGTTTGATTGTCCCGAGGAAATGCAAAGAACTGGGACGTTGGGTTATGTCGGTTACAATAGGGCGGCCAAGTAAACAACACCCATATTTTTTGAGTAATTCAGTGACTAAAGGGCTGATGAACACAGAGGTGTGTATTGGCAATTTAACACGGCTGTCTGAAGCCAGCTTGATAGTGAACCTTGGAAAAAATGAATTCGGCCACACGAGAGTCACTTACCTGGGAATTGTGGTGACACAGGGGCAGCTGGCAGTGATGCAAGCTACAGTGCAGGCTATCGCTGACCTCCCAACCCCGACAGACAAGAGGGCCCTCAGAAGGCTTTTGGAGATGGTGGGGTACTGCAGGAAGTTTTGCAATAACTCTGCGGTCAATACCCGTCCCCCTCCTACTAAGCCCTTGCGAGAGAAAATTGAGTCGGAATGGGACGACCCTTGTTGTTGTGGTCCGGGACAAAACCAAATGAGAGGTTACATTGGTCGCAATTCATCAGTGTTTTTGGCCACTATGAAGTTTGCTGAGTTGGAGCCTGGTCTAAGGAGTTATTAATAACACGTGTAAAAGGAACAGAAAATGTGATGACTGTCTGTCAAGGTGTTGACAGCTTCAAATTCTCTGTATTAGCTAAATAACTGTTAAAGATGTATATTGTGTATGTATCAGACAATGTAGTCATGTTTGTAATTTTTACCTCCCGGTAAAAATCCTTAAAGGGGGGAAGTGTTACGAGAATACACATAAAATTAAGATGTTTGCTGGCCTGGGCTAGCATCAGTGGCATCAGCAGTTGGTCTGCCACCTGCCCTCAGGGGAAGGAGAGATAAGGAACAATGGAGCAGCGTCTGGAGATGTGTAATGAAGGGATGTGGGAGGAAGAGCTGTCTGGAGCGGCTCCCCCCTTTGAACCCTGAACAGTTTGAAGTGATGGACAGCCGATACCCCAGCAGGGGGATAAAAAGGGACAGTTTCGCTAGGACAGACACACACGCCACCCGAGGTAACGAGACCCTGGAAGCGGTGCGCTTCTCACGAGTGGGTGAGAAGTGCCAGACAACGACAAGGGTGGAAAGGTACGATCAGCGGGAACCCGGTGTGTGTCCGCCCTTGCCTGGGTGCCGGGTTCACTGCAGAGGATCGACCGCATCTGGAGGAGGGGTCACAGTCGGTGACCTCAGGTGACATCACCAAGGACCTGCCCAAAAGCTGGTTGTGAGCCATCCCGCTGGTCTGTGAGTGAAGCTGTGCTGAATGATGAGTTGTTCTCTCTGTCTCTCTTCCCCCACCTTGTCCATCGCCATGGCAACGATTACTGCGAACTGAACTACAAACTGGACTGAACTTTGAGTCATTTTGAAATTGGTCATTTAACCCTTAGACAACGATAGAGCTTGATTGATGCTGTTATCTTAATTCTGTGCACATGTGTGGTTATCATTGTTGAATTGTTGCATTTATTATCCTTTCGATTACTGTGTTGCTTGTTTCTTTAATAAAACTTTCTTAGTTCTAGTACTCCAGACTCCAACTGAGTGATCCATTTCTGCTGGTTTGGCAACCCAGTTACGGGGTACGTAACATAAGTGGGGTTCTCGTCCGCGATTTTGAACGCTAAATTTGGGACGGAGTAAATTGATTGGGTTAAAATTCCCGAAAGAAAGAAAAGACAAACAGCAGAAATGGAGGTTGAGGAATTTATAAAGGCGCCGACCTTGGAGGCATTAGAGGATGCCAGGAAATCGGAATTGATAGCTGTGGCAAAACGGTTGAATCTTGCTAAGGTGAAGTCGACAATGAGGAGAGAGGAGATACACAGAGCTATTGTAGAGCACTATGTATCTAAAGGTGTGTTTCCCCAAGGTGAGCTGGGGGAGGTGTCTATTGAAAAACCTGCTGGAGACGCGGTACAGGTACAGCTTGAAAAACTGAGACTCGAGCACGAGTTCCGGGTACGGCAGTTAGAACACGAAGAGAAAGAGAGGGACAGACAGATGGAGAGAGAAGAGAAAGAGAGGGACAGACAGTTGGAGAGAGAGGAGAAACAGAGGGAAAGGGAATTTGAGCTGGAGAAGTTAAAGATAAGGGCCGAGCAGGGGCTCGTGCCGAACCAAGGTGGAGGGTTCCGGGCGACCCAGGAGGTTAGGCTGGTTCCCCCATTTGACGATACCGATGTGGATCGGTACTTTCTCCACTTCGAAAAAGTAGCTATAAGTCAGGACTGGCCGAGGGATAAGTGGGTTGTTTTACTTCAGAGTGTACTGAAAGGGAAAGCCCAACAAGCTTACTCCGCTTTATCCCCGGAAGATGCCCAGAAGTATGAGGTGGTGAAGGAGGCCATCCTCAGGACTTATGAGTTGGTCCCGGAGGCATACCGGCAGAGGTTCCGGAATGCGAGGAAGCGGTGGGACCGCACGTATTTGGAGTTTGCTCGCGAGATGCAAACATATTGTGAGCGTTGGTGCGCCTCGAAAGGGGTAGAGGGGGATTATGACAGACTGCTGCAACTGGTTCTGATTGAGCAGTTTAAAGGTTGTGTCCCTGAGGGTATGAGACCCTACCTCGATGAGAAAGAGGCAGCCACGTTAGCCGCAACTGCTAAGTTAGCGGATGAGTATGCGTTGACGCATAAAATGAAGGTTGCCCCGAGTAAAGGCTACCAGAAGGGTAGTCAGGACGGCGGGGAGAGTCCACCGGAAAAGTCAGAAAGTAAGCCGGGGACTAGTGAAAAGGATAAGGTAGACCGGGAGCAGTCTGGTAGGAAGTCTCCTGGGGTCGTCTGTTATAATTGTGGGAAAGTCGGACACTTTGCGTCCAGGTGCTTTGCCCCAAGGAAGGAGACGGGGAAAGGAAAAGCGGAAATTTTGAATGGCTGTATTGAGCTGTTAAGCGAACCGCTAGGGAAGGACAGGTCTGAAAAAGTCCAGGAAGGGCGCGAGAGGTTTATCTCGGCCGGACTGGTGTCAGTGAAAAAGAGGTTAAAACCAGTTCCAGTGCGGATCTGGAGAGACACGGGAGCGTGTCAGTCACTAATACTGAAGAGTGTATTAGAGTTTAGCTCAGAGACCCAGACTGGGGAGGTAGAGGTCAAAGGTGTTGGGGAAGGGACAGAGTCAGTCCCTTTGCACCAGATACATTTACAGAGCAACCTGGTCTCTGGACTAGTCACGATCGGGGTGAGGTCCGAATTACCGATGAAAGGCATGGAAGTCTTGCTCGGTAATGACATCGCCGGAGGAATCGTGTTCCCAGTCGTGAGATTGACGGGTCAGCCTGCCAGCATGGAGGCCCCGCCCGCGATGGTGAATTTGGCTGAAACATTTCTGCCAACCTTGTATGAGACAGGGTGTAGTGAGATAAGAGGTAGTGAGGGAGCTGGGACGGACGTAGCAGTAGCCAGGAAAGAATTTGTGCAGACGCAGGAGCGAGACGAGGGGCTGATGGTTTTGGCCGAGACAGCTCTCTCTGACACAGCCTTGACAAGGGAACTAGTAGGCTATTGTGCGGATGAGGAAGTGCTAAGGAAGAAAGGGAAATCAAGTACAGCATCCGCAGATGAGGAGTGGGGGGTGGTGCAAAAGAGTTATGGGGATGAGGTTTTTAACATGGCCCACGAGGTACCCCCCGGTGGACATTTTGCGGTGCTGGAGGAAACAGTTGGTGGAATCATGAAAGAGAGTTACCGGCTGCCCAGGGGGAAAAAGGTTATTGATCATGACCGACGCGAACTGAGACGGTCACCGGCTTTTGATATGCTAACAAACCTAGTCGGTGTTAGCGTGGAAATCAATGAAGCTAGGGGCCCCTTGATAAGAGGAAAAAACCATTTTGAAAAGATTAGGATGGGATCGGTCAGATGGGAGAAGGCTATTGTTTTGGCCAGGTCTACTGATAAGGTCTCTCCCTTAATCCCCGAAGGAGTAATTAAACGACTCGCACCCATGTGTTTGATTGTCCCGAGGAAATGCAAAGAACTGGGACGTTGGGTTATGTCGGTTACAATAGGGCGGCCAAGTAAACAACACCCATATTTTTTGAGTAATTCAGTGACTAAAGGGCTGATGAACACAGAGGTGTGTATTGGCAATTTAACACGGCTGTCTGAAGCCAGCTTGATAGTGAACCTTGGAAAAAATGAATTCGGCCACGCGAATGTCACTTACCTGGGAATTGTGGTGACACAGGGGCAGCTGGCAGTGATGCAAGCTACAGTGCAGGCTATCGCTGACCTCCCAACCCCGACAGACAAGAGGGCCCTCAGAAGGCTTTTGGAGATGGTGGGGTACTGCAGGAAGTTTTGCAATAACTCTGCGGTCAATACCCGTCCCCCTCCTACTAAGCCCTTGCGAGAGAAAATTGAGTCGGAATGGGACGACCCTTGTTGTTGTGGTCCGGGACAAAACCAAATGAGAGGTTACATTGGTCGCAATTCATCAGTGTTTTTGGCCACTATGAAGTTTGCTGAGTTGGAGCCTGGTCTAAGGAGTTATTAATAACACGTGTAAAAGGAACAGAAAATGTGATGACTGTCTGTCAAGGTGTTGACAGCTTCAAATTCTCTGTATTAGCTAAATAACTGTTAAAGATGTATATTGTGTATGTATCAGACAATGTAGTCATGTTTGTAATTTTTACCTCCCGGTAAAAATCCTTAAAGGGGGGAAGTGTTACGAGAATACACATAAAATTAAGATGTTTGCTGGCCTGGGCTAGCATCAGTGGCATCAGCAGTTGGTCTGCCACCTGCCCTCAGGGGAAGGAGAGATAAGGAACAATGGAGCAGCGTCTGGAGATGTGTAATGAAGGGATGTGGGAGGAAGAGCTGTCTGGAGCGGCTCCCCCCTTTGAACCCTGAACAGTTTGAAGTGATGGACAGGCGATACCCCAGCAGGGGGATAAAAAGGGACAGTTTCGCTAAGACAGACACACACGCCACCCGAGGTAACGAGACCCTGGAAGCGGTGCGCTTCTCACGAGTGGGTGAGAAGTCCCAGACAACGACAAGGGTGGAAAGGTACGATCAGCGGGAACCCGGTGTGTGTCCGCCCTTGCCTGGGTGCCGGGTTCACTGCAGAGGATCGACCGCATCTGGAGGAGGGGTCACAGTCGGTGACCTCAGGTGACATCACCAAGGACCTGCCCAAAAGCTGGTTGTGAGCCATCCCGCTGGTCTGTGAGTGAAGCTGTGCTGAATGATGAGTTGTTCCTATTCTGTCTCTCTTCCCCCACCTTGTCCATCGCCATGGCAACGATTACTGCGAACTGAACTACAAACTGGACTGAACTTTGAGTCATTTTGAAATTGGTCATTTAACCCTTAGACAACGATAGAGCTTGATTGATGCTGTTATCTTAATTCTGTGCACATGTGTGGTTATCATTGTTGAATTGTTGCATTTATTATCCTTTCGATTACTGTGTTGCTTGTTTCTTTAATAAAACTTTCTTAGTTCTAGTACTCCAGACTCCAACTGAGTGATCCATTTCTGCTGGTTTGGCAACCCAGTTACGGGGTACGTAACAGTATGTCCACTAGAGGCAAATTAAACTGCTGTGTATTTAAAGGCTACTTAAAATACAAGCAAATAATTGATTGTTGAATTGCAAAGAAAATGATAATTAAAATTAAGCAGTCAGATTCATCGTTACGTGTTCAGGTTATGAAAAACATCTGAAACAAAGCCTTCCAACCTTTTTCTTTATGCCGTAGACCTCTACCATGAACCGAGGGGTCTGTGGACTCCAGATTGGGAACCCCTTCTCTGAAACATTGCCTTCATCTTAATGATGCTTTTGAACTATTTGAGCATCCTCAGTTCCTGATACCAAGTTCAGTGAACCAAAAACATTTACAGCCATATCAGCAATTGTTGAAAATACTGAACCATTTGGGTACATCACAAGAGAGAGGAATGGAGGTGACATTTTAGGCTTGAGATCTGCCATTCCATGATCTGTTTAACTTTTAAGATACAAGTCAAATATTTAAATTTATTCGCGACTCTGTTTTAACTGTTATACTGCCAAATTTGTACCTTGACTTGAACAGTCAGCAAGAATTAAATATAACTGTTCCAGCAGATTCTTTGCATACTTTGACCTACATGGCCATCATGGTTTGCTTCTTGGTCCTGCAATATGTCATTTGCTGTAATTTTTGAGGGAGCACATTAGCATAGTGGTTAGCACAATTCTTTACAGTACTAATGACCAGTTCAATTCCCACCGCTGTTTGTAAGGAGTTTATATCGTCTCCCTGTAAACACATGGGTTTTCTCTGGGTGCTCCAGTTTCCTCCCACTGTCTAAAGATGTTCTGGTTGGTAGGTTAGTTAGTCACTGTAAATAGGACTGTGATTACGCACGAGTTAAATTGAGGGTTCATAGGGCCAGAAGGGCCTGTTCTGCACTGTATCTCCATCAATCAGTCAATAACTAAGCTTTACAATGCAGTAATAATATTAAATCACAAAAAAACCCAGAAATACTTGATAAATAAATTGGGTTGTACATTTACAACATTTCAGTACAGAGCCATGCAGTGCAGAAGTAGGTGTCAGATTACAGTGGTCAGTTAAACCACGTACTTGGGATAGAGTCACAGAGCAATGCAGCACAGAAAAAGACCCTTCAGTCCAACTGGTCCATGCCAACCACAGCATCTTCCCTTTTAGTCCCACATTCAGCCTATATTCCTCCAAGCCCTACCACTCCATTATCCTATCCGAATACCTCAAATGCTGTAATTGTACCCACCTCAACCACTTCATCTGGCAGCTAATTCCAGGTACTCACTACCCTCTGTGTAAAGAAAGAAATAAGTTACTTTTTGTGCCTCTGAAATCTCTCCACTCTTATTTTTATTCTGCCCCCTCTAGTTTCAGACTCCCCAACCCTGGGGAAAAGACTACGACCGCCCACCTTATCTATAACCTTCATGACATTATAAATCTCTATGAGGTTGCTCCTCACTCTCCTGCATTCACAGGAATAAAGATCCAGCATAGCCAATTTCTCCCTCTAACTCAGGCCCTCCAGTCCAGGCAGCATCCTCGTAAATCTCTTCTGCACCCTCTCCAGCTTGATCTATTTTAGAATCTAGTCAGGTTGACTATCACTGGCGTATAAGACCATAAGAAACATAGAAAACCTACAGCACAATACAGGTCATTCGGCCCATGAAGCTGTGCCGAACATGTCCTTAACTGAGAAATTACCTAGGGTTACCCATAACCCTGTATTTTTCTGAGCTCCATGTACCTGTCCAGGAGTCTCTTAAAAGATCCTATCGTATCTGACTCCACCACCTTCACCAGCAGCTCATTCCACGCACCCTCCACTCTCTGCGTTAAAAAACTTACCCCTTACATCTCCTCTGTACCAACTTCCAAGCACCTTAAAACTGTACCCTCTTATGCTACCCATTTCAGCTCTGGGAAAAAGCCTCTGACTATCCACACGATCAATGCCTCTCATACACCTCTGTCTGGTCACCTCTCATCCTCTGTTGCTCCAAGGAAAAAAGGCCGAGTCCACTCAACCTATTCTCATAAGGCATGCTCCCCAATCCAGGCAACATCGTTGTAAATCTCCTCTGCACCCTTTCTATGGTTTCCACATCCTTCCTATAGTGAGGCAACCAGAACTAAGCACAGTATTCCAAGTGGGGTCTGACCAGGGTCCTATATAGCTACAACATTACCTCTCAGCTCTTAAACTCAATCCCACAAGTGATGAAGCCCAATGCACTGTATGCCTTCTTAACCACAGAGTCAACCTGCGCAGCAGCTTTGAGTGTCTTATGGACCCAGACCCCAAGATCCCTCTGACCCTCCACACTGCCAAGGGTCTTACCATTAATACTATATTCTATCATCATATTTAACCTACCAAAATGAACCACCTCACACTTATCTGGTTGAACTCCATCTGCCACGCCTCAGCCCATTTTCGCATCCTATCAATGTCCCGCTGTAAGCTCGGACAGCCCTCCACACTATCCACAACACCCCCAGCAAATTTAATAACCCATCCCTCCACTTCCTCATCCAGGTCATTTATAAAAATCACAAAGAGTAGGGGTCCCAGAACATCCCTGAGGCACACCACTGGTGACTGACCTCCATGCAGAATATGACCCGTCTACAACAACTCTTTATCTTCTGTGGGCAAGCCAGTTCTGGATCCACAAAGCAATGGCTGCTTGGATCCCATGCCTCCTTACTTTCTCAATCAGCTTTGCATAGGGTAACTTATCAAATGCCTTGCTGAAATCAATATACACTAGATCTACTGCTCTACATTCATCAATGTGTTTAGTCACATCCTCAAAAAATTCAGTGAGGCTCGTAAGGCACGACCTGCCTTTCACAAAGTCATGCTGACTATTCCTAATAATATTATGCCTCTCCAAATGTTCATGAATCCTGCCTCTCAGGATCTTCTCCATCAACTTACCAATCACTGAAGTAAGACTCGCTGATCTATAGTTTCCTGGGCTATCTCTACTCCCTTTCTTGAATAAGGGAACAACATCCGCAACCCTCCAATCCTCTGGAACATCTCCAATCCTCATTGATGATGCAAACGTCATCGCCCAAGGCTCAGCAATCTCCTTCCTCACCTCCCACAGTAGCCTGAGGTCCTGGTGACTTATCCAACTTGATGCTTTCCGAAAGCTCCAGCACATCCTCTTTCTTAATATCTACATGCTCAAACTTTTCAGTCTGCTGTAAGTCATCCCTACAATTGCCAAGATCCTTTTCCATAGTGAAAACTGAAGCAAAGTACTCATTAAGTACCACTGCCATCTCATCTGGTTCCATACACACTTTTTCACTGTCCCACTTGATTGCTTCTATTCTCTCACATTTTATCCTCTTGCTCTTAACATATTTGTAGAATGCTTTGGGATTTTCCTTAATCCTGCCTGCCAAGGCCTTCTCATGACCCCTTCTGGCTCTTCTAATTTCATTCTTGAGCTCCTTCCTGCTAGCCTTATAATCTTCTAGCTCTCTATCATTACCTAGCTTTTGGAAGCTTTCATAAGCTCTCTTCTTCTTGACTAGATTTATAACAGCCTTTGTACACCACTGTTCCTGTACCCTACTATCCTCTCCCTGTCTCATCGGGACATACCAATGCAGAACTCCATGCAAGTATCCCCTGAACATTTGCCACAGTTCTTCTGTACATTTCCCTGAGAACATCTGTTTCCAATTTATGCTTCCAAGTTCCTGCCTGATAGCCTCATATTTCCACTTACTCCAAGCAAACACTTTCCTAACTTGTCTGTTCCTATCCCTCTTCAATGCTATGGTAAAGGAGATAGAGTTGTGATCATTATCTCCAAGATGTTCTCCCACTGACAGATCTGACACCTGACCAGGTTCATTTCCCAATACTAGATCAAGTACATCCTCTCCTCTTGTAGGGTTATCTACATATTGTTTCAAGAAACTTTCTTGAACACACCTAACAAACTCCACCCCATCTAAACCCTTCGCTCTAGAGACATGCCAATCAATATTTCGGAAATTAAAATCTCCCACCACAGCAATCCTGTTATTATTACACCTTTCCAGAATCTGTCTCCCTATCTGCTCCTCAATGTCTCTATTACGATTGGGTGATCTATATAAAAAAAAACACCCAGTAGTTATTGACCCCTTCCTGTTCCTAACTTCCACCCACAGAAACTCTGTGGACAATCCCTCCATGTCTTCCTCCTCTTCTATGGCCGTGACACTATCTCTGATCAATAGTGCCATTCCCCCACCTCTTTTGCTTCCCTCCCTGTTCTTTCTGAAACATTTAAACCCTGGTACATGAAGTATCCATTCCCGCCCCTGAGCCATCCAAGTTTCTGTAATGGCCACAACATCATAGCTCCAAGTACTGATCCACGCTCTAAGCTCATCCGCTTTGTTCATAATAATCTTTGCAATAAAATAGACACATCTCAAACCATCGGTCTGAACGTGTCCCTTCTTGATCACCTGCCTATCCTCCCTCTCACACTGTCTCCAAATTTCTCTATTTGTGAGCTAACCGCCTCTTCCTCCGTCTCTTCAGCTTGGTTCCCACCCTCCAGCAATCCTTGTTTAAACTCTCCCCAACAGCCTTAGCAAACCTCCCCACCAGGATATTGGTCCCCCTGGGATTCGTGCAACCCATCCTTTTTGTATATATCACGCCTGCCCTAAAAGAGGCCCCAATGATCCAGAAATCTGATCCCTGCCCTCTGCTCCAATCCCTCAGCCACGCATTTATCCTCCACCTCACTCTATTCCTATACTCACTGTCATGTGGCACAGGCAGTAATCCTGAGATGACTACCTTTGTGGTCTTGCTTTTCAACTTCCTTCCTAACTCCCTGTAGTCTGCTTTCAGAACCTCGTCCCTTTTCCTGTCCATGTCGTTGGTACCAATATGTACCACGACCTCTGGCTGTTCTCCCTTCCACTGCAGGATATCTTGGACGTGATCAGAAACATCCTGGACCCTGGCACCTGGGAGGCAAACTAACATCCGTGTTTCTTTCCTGTGTCCACGGCATCACCTGTCTGACCCCCAAACTATAGAGTCCCCTGTCAGTGCTGCCATCCTCTTCTTTTCCCTACTCTTCTGAGCAACAGGGCCAGACTCTGGCAGAGGTGTGGCCTCTGTTACTTCCCCCAGATAGGCCATTCCCCACCAACAGTACTCAAACAGGAGTACTTATTGTTAAGGCAGATAGCCACAGGGGTACTCTCTAGTATCTGACTCCTGCCCTTCCCTCGCCTGACTGTTACCCACTTATCTGTCTCCCCAGGCCCCAGTGTGACTACCTGCCTATCGCTCCTCTCTATCACCTCCTCACTCTCCCTGACCAGACAAAGGTCATTGAGCCGAATACCCAGTTCCCTAACACGGTCCCTGAGGAGATGCATCTCGATGCACCTGGTGCAGATGTGGCCGTCTGAGAGGCTGGGAGTCTCCCAGACCCCTCACATCTGACACTGAGCACACAAAACCAGCCTCACACATATACTTCCTGTCTGTATTCTACTCAGGCAACCTACCTCACCTCGACCTGTTAACACCTAAGCCCCATTGAGCCAAAACTTTCCTACTCTTGTCTTTTGCTCCTCCTGTGCCTGCTCTATAAGGCTGTCTCCTTTTAAATCTTCTCGTAGTTCTCACTGGCTGACGTTCACGCGCTTGCGCAGTTGTGCCCCGATGAAACCGCGGAAGAAATAACTGTCTCCCTTTAAACTCTTCTTGCTGTTCTCACTGGCTGACGTCCACGGACCTGTGCAGTCGTGCCCCGATCTAACCGCTGAAGAAATAACCGCTAAGATATACAAGTAGAAGAATTAGAGCAACTCACACAAAAAATGCTGGCGAACGCAGCAGGCCAGGCAGCATCTTTTGGAAGAGGTACAGTCGATGTTTCAGGCCGAGACCTTTCATCAGGACTAACTGAAAGAAGAGATAGTAAGAGATTTGAAAGTGGGAGGGTAAGGGGGAGATTGGATATGATAGGAGAAGACAGGAGCGGGAGGGATGGAGCCAAGAGCCAGGAAGTTGATTGGCAAAAGGGACACGGGGCTGGAAAAGGGAGAGGATCATGGGATGGGAGGCCTTGGGAGAAAGAAAGGTGGAGGGGAGCCCAGAGGATGGGCACGGAGTATAGTGAGAGAGACAGAGGGAGAAAAAAGAAAGAAAAAAAATAATAATAAAAATAAATAAGAGATGGGGTATGAAGGGGAGGTGGAGCATTAATGGAAGTTAGAGAAGTCAATGTTCATGCCATCAGGTTGGAGGCTACCCAGATGGAATAGAAGGTATTGTTCCTCCAACCTGAGTGTGGCTTCATCTTTACAGTAGAGGAGGCCGTGGACAGGCATATCAGAATGGGACTGGGATGTGGAATTAAAATGTGTGGCCACTGGGAAATCCTGCCTTCTCTGGTGGACGGTAGAAGAATTAGGCTATTTGGCCCAATGAGTCTCCATCACCATTCCATCATGGCTGATCCAGTTTTCCTCTCAGCCTCAATCTCGTGTCTTCTTCCCGTATCCCTTCAAGCCCTGACCAACCAAAAATCTATCAACCTCTGCCTTAAATATACATACAGATTTGGCCTGCACAGCTGCCTGTGGCAACGAGTTCAACAAATTCACCACCCTCTAGCTAAGGTAATTCCTCCTCATCTCCATTCTAAAAGGATGCCCTCTATTCTGAGGTTGTGCCCTCTGGTCTTACACACACCCACCATGGGAAATATTCTCTCCAAATCCACTAATCAAAGCCTTTCATGATTTGATAGGTTTCGATTAGGTCACCACCCCCACCCCCCCGACCCATTCATCTGAATTCTAGTGAATACAGGCCCAGAGCCATCAAACAGTCTTCATATCCCAAGCCATTGAAACCTGGAACCACTATCGTGAACCTCCTTTGAGCTCTCTCCAGTTCAGCACATCCTTTCTAAAATAAGGGGCCCAAGCTGCTCACAATACATCCTTACTTTTATATTCTAGTCCTGTTGAAATGAACGCTAGCATCACATTTGCTTTACTCACTGCAGACTCAACCTGCAAATTTACCTTTAGGGATTCCTGCACAAGGACTCCCAAGTCCCTTTGCACCTTACTTTTTTGTATTTTCTCTCCTTCTAGAGAGAGTCAACCCTTTATTTTCTTCTACCTAAGTGCATGACCATACACTACCCAACACTGTATTCCATTTGCCACGTTTTTGCCCATTCTCCTAATCTATCTGTCTGTAACCTTTCTACTTCCCCAAAACTACTTGCCCCTCCACCTATCTTTGTATTGTCTGCAAACATTTCAACAAAACCATCAATTTCATCATCCGAATAATTGATGTAAAATGTACGAAGTATCGGTCCCAACACAGACCACTGTGGGACACCGCTAGCCACCAACAGCAACCAGACAAGGCTCCCTTTATTTCCACTCTGTCTCCTGCCAGTCAGCCAGTGTTTTTTCCAAACTAGAGACTTCCCTGTAATACTATGGGCTTGTAGCTTGTTAAGCAGCCTCATGTGTGGCACCTTGTCAAAGGCCTTCTGAAAATCCAAATACACAACATAACCAATTCTCCTTTGTCTGACCTGCTTGTTAGTTCTTCAAAGAATTCCAACAGGTTTGGCAGGCACTTGAGGAAACCTATTTTATCATGTGCCTCCAACTATCCTGAAACCACATCCATAACAATCGACTTCAGCATCTTCCCAACCACTAAGGTGAGACTAACTGGCCTATAATTTCCTTTCTACTGCCTCTTTCCCTCAGGACTGTGTCCTAAGCCCCCTCCTTTACTCTCTGTATACCCATGACTGTGTTGCCACCCACAGCTCCAATGTGCTAATTAAATCGCTGACGATACTACATTGGACTGACCTAACCTCAAGTAACGAAGCAGCCTACAGAGAAGTCATCACTCTGATACAGTGGTATCAAGAAAATAACCTCTCCTTCAATGACACAAAAACAAAGGTGCTGGTTGTGGACTATAGGAGGAATGGAGACATGCTAACCCCTATAGACATCAATGGATCTGGGGTTGCGAGGGTGAACAGCTGTAAGTTCCTCAGCATACACATCACCGAGGATCTCACGTGGTCTGTACATACTGGCTGTGAGTTGTAAAAAGCACAACAGTGCCTTTTTCTCCTTGGACGGTTGAAGAAGTTTGGTATGGGCCCCCAAATCTGAAGGACTTTCTACAGAGACACAGTTGAGAGCATCCTGACTAGCTGCATCACTGCCTGGTATGGGAACTGTACCTCCCTTAATCACAGGACTCTGCAGAGAGTAGTGCGGACAGCCCACCACATCTGTAGATGTGAACTTCCCACTATTCAGGGCATTTACAGACAGCTGTGTAAAAGCATCACTGGGGACCTGAGTCACCCCAACCACAAACCTCTAGCTGTTACCATCCAGGAAACGGTACCTCAGCATAAAACCCAGGACCAACAGGCTCCGGGACAGCTTCTTCCACCAGGCCATCAGACTGATTAATTCATGTTGATACAATAGTATTTCTATGTTATATTGACTGTCCTGTTGTACATACTATTTATTACAAATTACTATAAATTGCACATTGCACATTTAGACGGAGACGTAATGTAAAGATCTTTTACTCCTCATGTATATGAAGGATGTAAGTAATAAAGTCAATTCAATTGAAGAGTGGAGTGACATTTGCAATTTTCCAGTCTTCTGGAACCATTCCAGAATCAATTGATTGTTGAAGGATCATTAATCCACAATCTCTTCGGCCACCTCATTCCGAACCCTGGGGTGTACACCATCTGGTCCACGTGACTTATCTACATTCAGACCTTTCATTTTCCCAAGAGCCTTCTCCCTAGTGATGGTAACTTCACACACTTCAAGACCCCTTACACTAGAGTCTTCCACAGTGAAGACTGATGCTTACTCTGCTCCGTCTAGCGGAATTAGTCCTTACTCTTAATAATTTCTCCTTTGGCTCCTCCCACTTCCTCCCGTATGGGTCCTAGCTATGCCTGCCTTTTTGTTGGGTTTGTGGAACAATCCATGTTCCGTGCCTATTCTGGTATCTGTCCCCCACTTTTCCTTCGCTACATCGACGACTGCATTGGCGCTGCTTCCTGCACGCATGCAGAACTCGTTGACTTTATTAACTTTGCCTCCAGCTTTCACCCTGCCCTCAAGTTTACCTGGTCCATTTCCGACACCTCCCTCCCCTTTCTAGATCTTTCTGTCTCTGTCTCTGGAGACAGCTTATCCACTGATGTTTACTATAAGCCTACTGACTCTCACAGCTATCTGGACTATTCCTCTTCTCACCCTGTCTCTTCCAAAAACGCCATCCCCTTCTCGCAATTCCTCCGTCTCCGCCGCATCTGCTCTCAGGATGAGGCTTTTCATTCTAGGACGAGGAAGATGTCTTCCTTTTTTAAAGAAAGGGGCTTCCCTTCCTCCACTATCAACTTTGCTCTTAAACGCATCTCCCCCATTTCACGTACATCTGCTCTCACTCCATCCTCCCGCCACCCCACTAGGAATAGGGTTCCCCTGGTCCTCACCTACCACCCCACCAGCCTCCGGGTCCAACATATTATTCTCCGTAACTTCCGCCACCTCCAACGGGATCCCACCACTAAGCCCCTCTCTCTGCATTCCGCAGGGATCGCTCCCTACACAACTCGCTTGTCCATTCGTCCCCCCCCATCCTTCCCCACTAATCTCCCTCCTGGCACTTATCCGTGTAAGCGGAACAAGTGCTACACATGCCCTTACACTTCTTCCCTTACCACCATTCAGGGCCTCAAACAGTCCTTCCAGGTGAGGCAACACTTCACCTATGAGTCGACTGGGGTGATGTACTGCGTCTGGTGCTCCCGATGTGGCCTTTTATATGTTGGCGAGACCCGACGCAGATTGGGAGACCGCTTTGCTGAACACCTATGCTCTGTCTGCCAGAGAAAGCAGGATCTCCCAGTGGCCACACATTTTAATTCCACATCCCATTCCCATTCTGACATGTCTATTCACGGCCTCCTCTGCTGTAAAGATGAAGCCACACTCAGGTTGAAGGAACAACACCTATATTCCGTCTGGGTAGCCTCCAACCTGATGGCATGAACATTGACTTCTCTAACTTCCGCTAAGGCCCCACCTCCCCCTCGTACCCCATCTGTTACTCATTTTTATGCACACCTTCTTTCTCTCACTCTCCTTTTTCTCCCTCTGTCCCTCTGAATATACCTCTTGCTCAACCTCTGGGTCCCCCTCCCCTTGTCTTTCTTCCCGGACCTCCTGTCCCATGATCCTCTCGTATCCCCTTTTGCCTATCACCTGTCCAGCTCTTGGCTTTATCTCTCCCCCTCCTGTCTTCTCCTATCATTTTGGATCTCCCCCTCCCCCTCCAACTTTCAAATCCCTTACTCACTCTTCCTTCAGTTAGTCCTGACGAAGGGTCTCGGCCTGAAACGTCGACTGCGCCTCTTCCTACAGATGCTGCTTGGCCTGCTGCGTTCACCAGCAACTTTGATGTGTGTTGCTTGAATTTCCAGCATCTGCAGAATTCCTGTTGTTTGCTTATTCAGTTTGTCTATTATTTCCTTGTTCCCATTACAACCTCTCCAGCATTGTTTTCCAGTGGTCCAATATCAACTCTTGCCTCTCCTTCACACTGTATGTATCCAAAGAAACCTTTGGTATCCTATTTAAATATTATTGGCGAGCTTACTTTCGTATTCCATCGTTACCTTTTGCATGACTTTTTAGTTGCCTTCTAATGGTATTTGAAATCTTCCCAGTCCCCTACCTTCCCACTAATTTTTGTGCTATTATATGCCATCTCTTTGGGTTTTATGTTGGCTTTGATTTCTCTTGTTAGCCACAGTAGTGTCATCTTGCCTTTAGAATACTTCTTCCTCTTTGGGATAAATATATCCTCTGCCTACTGAATTACTTCCAGAAATTCCAGCCATTATTGCTCTGCTGTAATCCTTGCTAGTGTACTTTTCCAAACAATTCTGGCCAACTCCTGTCTTCTCCTCAAAATTCAGGTTGAATTCGATCATATTATGATCACTTGCCTCTAAAGGTTCTTTTACCTTAAGCTCTAATCAATTCTTTATCATTGCACAGCACCCACTCCAGAAGAGTTGATCCCCTGGTGGGCTCCACCATGAGCAGCTCTAAAAACCCCTCTCCTGGACATCCTAGAAATTCCCCCTCTTGGAATTAAGCACCAAGCTGATTTTCCCAATCTACGTGCATATTGAAATCCCCTATTACTAATGTAACATTGCCCCTTTGGCATGCATTTTCTATCTCACGTTGTAATTTGTAGACCACATCCTTGCCATGGTTTGGGGGTCTGTATATAACTCCCATCAGGGTATTTTTGCCCTTGCAATGATTCAACACCTTATGACCTTATGTCACCTCTTTCCAATGATTTGATTTCATTTTCTACCAAAAGAACGCCACCCTTTCTGCCTTCCTGCCTGCCCTTTCGATACAATGTGTATCCTTGCACATTAAGCTCCCAGCTATCTTCTTCTTTCAGCCATGATTCAATGATGCCTACAACATCATACATGCTAATCTGTAAATGTGCTACAAGTTCATCTAACTTTTTCCCTATACTGTGTGCATTTGAACATAATACCTTCAGTTCACCCTTTTCGATTTTGTCCACCTTTTAAATTGCAACTCATTCTGTAATGTCATGTAAATTGTTGTTTTTGCGGCAGCAGTAGAATGCAACACATAAAAGAAAACTGAATTACAGTGAGTATTTATAAATTATGTAATGCCCTGGCTAAGATTTATATTGCTCTGCTGCAGGTATTTCAATTCAGCAGTTTTCTGCAAAAGCAGTGCGTCCCGCTGGTAGAATGTTTTGCTTTCGGCTCTGCTGTTCCACTTAGGAATGTTGTGTCAGCCAATCAGGATGGTGGTATCAGGAGAACGTTCTTGAGAGAACAGGGCGGGGAGAGTTTTGGTGATGGACAGTGTGGTTCACGAGTCATTTATTTTTGGCGGGAGCTGCGGAGAGGACAGGAGGGAAGAATGCCATGGGAAGGAACGTCCCCGTTGCATGAAGTGTTTTATGCAGATGACAGGTTCCAAGGAAGAAGGGCCAATACCCCTCAGAGAAAGCCCGTTTGTTGGAAATGAATTACATTTTGAAGTTTAGAACGTGGTGTGTACTTCCACACAGACTGTAGGTTCAGTGCGTGAGTCAAGACAACTCCAGGATAAGCTCCAATTTTATGTGCATAATTGGACTGGTTTAACTGTAATGGGCCCTTCTAATTTTTTCTTCTTTTCTCTTTCCCACTCACTGTTAGGTAAAGTTGAAATTTGTAAATATACTTTTTTTTGTAATTTTATGCGGTGTAAGATTTGTTATTTCTCCCTGACTGACAGTTGTGTATGGGCAGTATTTACACAGAATTCACTCAAATCGAGGTTTCTATTATCGGAACATCACGCTGTTTCTATTTGGTTGAACCCCAAATCATGCCAACCCTAGAAATAGATTGTTTATGAAAGGTGGCCGTCTCACCTCTGAGTCTCGTGACTGTTAGCAGAGATGTTTAACAATCCAAGCTGAGGGGTTTATAATTGTGGGGACCATCGTCCAGGGATTCTCAGATGCTGTGTAACTAGAGTTGATTAAGCAGTCTGTGTATTTAAGCCTGTGTTTAAACTAGCGACGGGGTTGGGGGGGATGTGATTAAGGATGCTGCAGGGATTAAGTTCTGGTACGAGTCAAAGAGATTATCCACAAATAATGCTTGTGTTTCGAGCGGGGTGGATATCCAATCTCCCAGTGAAGGGTTACTCATAGTGCTGACTTCTGTAAAAGTTCTGGGGAAAGTTACGGTGATTGGACGGCACTTTGACCAATCGACTGGTAAGGATGTTGTGTTAGTCCAGATTAGCAGTGAGCTGACTGAAGTCATGCTGCCTGATAGGTTGGGAGACCTTGAAGAGGCGAGCCATGGCAGTTCATATTTTTAGAGAGGGGGGCATGTAGCTGAGTGCGAAGACTTTAAAGACAAGTTCTTGTTTCTGTGAAGGCAGGGAACGAGTTGTCTAATGTGAAAGGTCTAATGAGACCTTCAGCGGTTGTTTTTCTAATTCTGAGCTGATTTTGGCTATTACAGCATCGGTTGATGAATGCTAAGGTGTACCTGCGGAAAGCCAATGTTATTGTAGACTGGGAGCCTTCTCTGGATTCTAGCCCACAGCCAATGGGGAAGAAAAGTATGAGGCTGGGGCTGAGCAGACATTTCAGTTACTGGACGAATGGCTGTACTCAGATAATATGAAAAAAATACAGAGGCCAGTGGAGAACTTACAGGGTCAGACACTGATATAATGAGCTTTCTAAAAGCAGAAAACCCTTTAGCCACATCAGCTAATTTCCTGCAAGCTCTGGAAGATGCTTTTGGCACTGCTGAGAGTGCCGCCAATCTTAGGATGCAGTTTAGGCACACATTCCAGTAGGAAGGAGAGAAGCTGTCTGCCTTCATTTTCAGGTTGAAGAAGCTGCTGCATTGTTTGAGCCACAAAGGGGCATTCAGCTGTCTGAGAGAAATTGCTTGAGGATGGAGCAAGTTGTGAAGGGCGCGTTGTCACATAACGTGATTGCTCTAATATTCAAACGACCCAAAAGATGCACCCTCCTCCATTTTTTACCAAGTTACTCAGAGAAGTTAGAAAGGAGGAAGACATAGTTGGGACATTTCCAAAAGCCGAATAGTGTCTTCAGTTGTAGCCTCTGTTGCTAAAGTGACCCCTGATGCCACAGAGATAGAGCTTTTGAGGAATGAAGAGGAAAACCGCCGAGCTAAGCTGATTCTATGGATGTCTGCTGATAGTTCAGTGAAACATGATATGTCCGTTGGGACACCTAACCCACCTGGAGGACTTGCGATGTATCGGACTGCTGCTGAAAAAAGTCCCTTGATTAGAGATGTGACCAGTATTTTCTATTACAACTGTGGAGAAGCTGGACATGAGGCAAAACTAAGGAGGGATCCAGTAAAGGGACATAGTCAGAGGCTTTTTCCCAGGGCTGAAAAGGTTGCCACAAGAGGACACACGTTTAAGATGCTTGGGAGTAGGTACAGAGGAGATGTCAGGGTTAACTTTTTTACTCAGAGAGTGGTGAGTGCGTGGAATGGGCTGCCAGCAACAGTGGTGGAGGTGGATACGATCGGGTCTTTTAAGAGACTTTAAGATAGGTACATGGATCTTAGAAAAATAGAGGGCTGTGGGGAAGTCTAGTAATTTCTAAGGTAGGGACATGTTCGGCACAACTTTGTGGGCCGAACGGTCTGTCTTGTGCTGTAGGTTTTCTATGAAACAAGGAACTGTGTGGTACAGCCAGTCTAAATCTGTCATGTTACATCCTGGAGGAGAAGCTAGAGTGATGGGAACCCACAAATTTGCCGGTACCGGTATACCCAATGTCCCAGCCAGCCAGGTAGCTGCTCCTGATGCTCAGAAAGAAAAATCACGCTTACCTGCAGGAGTGCTGGTGAGACCTGAACTGCGGTAATCTTTGACTGTGTACCCAAACAGGATGACTGTGATTAGCTGGAACATGTCAGGAAGAGCTGTTACCGTCTGACGTGGATTGCCAATTGGCTCTCTTTTTCCTGTGAGGGTAGTGTCCGGTTTTCCAGAGGAAACGGAAGGAAAACAGTCTCCTGGATTGGGGATGTTGACATCAAAATCAGGCAACTTTAATGACTCACTGATACCTGAGAAATGGAAATGGAGATTAACCGAGAAGATCTTTGAACCCGAAGATTTCTTTTCTACTGATGAGTCTGACATTGGTTGTTCCAAGTTTAATTGCCACATTATTAGAGTAACTGAGGCCACCCTTTTGGAGAGCGGTCTCGCCGATTAGCAGCAGCACGGGTTAAAGATGTTCGGCAGCACCTGCTTAAATGGAAGGAAGCCAAGTTCAGTCATGGAGCAGGGATCTGAGCCGCCAGACTGTACAAGTGGTATCAAGGGGAAGTATCTTCTAGTGGACAGGAAAGATCACAGGGAGTGCCTGAAGCTGAAGATGAGATAAGGAGGTCTCAGGGTGTTGGGAAACCCCTAGCTGGGCAGGCAGAAGATGCACCTGGGTTATGTCCATTCCCATGGTGAGATGTGCTACCTCCAGTTACAGATGGATTGGGGCTCCTGAAGTCATGAACTAATTTGAATACTGTGTTAGTAATAATGGTTTAAAAAGTTACAAAGTCATGAGGATATGACTATTTTTGGTGGGGGGAGGAGGGGGGAAGAGTATAATGCCCTGATTAAGATTTATACTGCAGGTATTTAATTTCAGCAGTTTTCTGCAAAAGCAGTGCGTCCTGCTGGTAGAATGTTTTGGTTTCAGCTAGAGAAAAGAGCCCTGCTGTTCCGCTTAGGAATGCTGTGTCAGCCAATCAGGATGGTGGAATTGGGGGAATGTTCTAGAGAGAGCGGGACAGAGAGAGTGTTGGTGACAGACAATGTGCTTGTGGGTCTTTTTTTTTTGGTGGCAGCTTGTAGAGAACAGAAGAGAAGATGGCTGAGAATGCCATTGGAAGGAGTATCTTCATTGCATGAAGTGCTTTGTGCAGATAAACGGCTGCAAGGAGGAAGAGCCAATACTGCCAAGTGAGAGCCTGTTTGTCCGAGATGGATTTCAAGCAAAGTTCGGAGTGTGCTGTGTGCTTTCACGTGGGTCCACTGCGTGAGGAAAATGTCAACTCAAGGATGAGCTCCAATGTTTATGTGCACATTTGGACTGTAATGGGCCCTTTTATTTATTTTTTTTTCTTTTCTCTTTCCTACTAACTGTTAGATAAAGCTGAAATTTGTAAATATACTTTTTTACAATGTTACACAGTATAAGATCTGTTATTCCTTGCTGATTGACAGTTGTGTATGGGCAGTATTTATACAGCATTCACTCAAATCCAGGTTTCTTTAATTGGAATATCATGATGTTCTTGTTTGGCTGAACTCCAAATCATACCGACCCTAAAACTATATTATTTATGAAAGGTGTTCATGGGTTCAGTGTCCATTCGGAGGGTAAGAAGCTGTTCCAGAATCATTGTGTGTCTGCCTTCAGGCTTCTTTACCTCCTTCCTGATGATGCAAGGAGAAGATTGACCAAAATTGTGTACACAATACTCCAAGTGTGGCCTCACCTGTGATTTAAACTGCAACATTCAGTAATATCTTTAACTGCTAAACTCGATGCCCTGACCGATAAAAGTCAGCCTGCTAAAATCCCCACCTTCACCACCCTTCTGGTTAGGTGGCTGCTTTCAGCAAACTGTGCACTTGTACTCTCAGGTCCCTTTGTTCCCCAACACTCATCAGTGCCCTGCCAGCATATAGATCCTATTCTGAGCTGACTGTCCAAAATGTGTCACTTCACACTTACCTAAGTTGAAATTTGCCATTCCTCAGCTCGTCGTCCTATCTGATCAAGATCTCTGCAACTTATTGTAAACTCATTCACTATCAACAAGACCCCCTCATTTAGTGTAATCAACAAACTTGATAATCATACCGTGCACATTCATGTTCAAGTCATTTACATAAATAATGAATAACAGAGGTCCTAACTCTGACCCCTGGGCACCCCAAAGGTCACAGGTTTCTAGTTGGAGAATCAACTTTCAATCATCACCATCTGCTGTTTAATATTGAACCAATTCTGAGTCCACATTGTTAGCTCTCCAAATTCTATTTGACTTAACCTTTCAGATCAGCCTGCCATGCAGAACTTGGTGTAAAAGCCTTACAGAAATCCATATTGTCAACATCCACTACACTACCCTTAACTATTCCCTTAGTTACCTCTTCAAAAAACTCCAAATAATTTGCCAACCATGATGTCCCATGCACAAAACAATGCTGACTATTGCTGATCTGGCCTTGACTATCCAAGTGATGGTATATCTGGTCCCTCAGCATTCCCTTCAGTACCTTCCCCACAAATGAAGCCAGGCACAGTGGCCTGTAGTTTCCTGATCTACTTAGCAACCTTCTGGAAAATGGAGCAACATAAGCCACCCTCCAGTCTTCTGGGACGTTGCCAGTGGCTAACACTACGCAGATATCTCTACAAGGGTCTCTGTGATTTCCCCTCTGGTCTTCCATAAGGTCCAGGGGTGCAGCTGGCCCTGAGGATCTGCCCAATTTAACACTGCAAATACCCCCTTCCTCATAATTTGCATATGATTCAAGATCTCATTACTTAATACTCTCATTTCTTTGGCATCTGTGATATCCTCCTTAATAAACATAAAGAGAAAAAGACATCAACAATCTTGACCATCTCCTGCAGGTCCATACATAGCCTGCTCTGCTAATCTTTAAAAGGGCCTAATCTTTCCTGAGTCACCTTTTTGCTATTAATATAGTTGAAGAAACACTTGGGATTATTTTTAATCCTACTTGCCAAATCCATGTCATGCCCTCTTTTTGTTCTCCTGACTTCCCTCCTAAGCCTAGTCTTGATATTCATCAAGGGGAAACTGATGTGTTTACATGCAAACTCGACACAGAGGGCATCCACGACCAGGATTGGACCCTGGTCGCTGGAGTTTGGGGGAACAGCTCTGTCAGCTGTTCCACTCAGATGCCTCATGCAGGTTGATGTCTGTTTGAAAATACTGAGAACATTTGCAAAGCAGTCACGCTTTTAAGTTTCAGACTGTGGATGGGTGGGGAGAACAAAGGAGCGAGTGTGGAAGTCTGGAGATGCAAGTGAAACCCCGAATGGCACAGGTTGGTGAAGACTTAAGAGGGGATGGGGAACATGTACTAATGGGAGCTAATCTGCCTGGAGGAGACAGGCAAGAAACAGCAAAAATCATCTGCTAGGTCTCTGAGATGCAGAGCACTGCATGTATTGGAAATGAGATAAAGGGAAGAGTTGAGATAGGTGAGGAGGCCATGCAGCATCTGTGGAGAGAGAACAACTAGGACACACCAGAACTAACCAGAAGATGAGCAGTAAAAAACTGCAGTTATTAGAAATTTAAACCAAAACTAAAATTTCTGGAAGCCATCAACAGATGAGGTGGCATCCAGGGAGAAATGTATAGAGCTCTAGTCGCAGACTCATCCATTATAGGAAACATCCTCTCCATACCCATTCTCTCTAGGTCATTTAATATTTGATGGGTTTTAATGAGATACCTCTTCATTATTCTAAACTCCGGCCAGTACAAGCCCACAGACATCAAATGCTCCTCAAATGTTAAAACTTACATTCCTGGAATCATTCTTGTGAACTCCTCTGGACCATCTCCAATGCCAGCACATTTTTTCTTAGATAAGGGGCCCAAAGCTGCTCACAATACTCCAAGTACAGTTGGACCAATGCCTTATAAAGCCTCAGCATCACATCCTTGCACTTATATCCTAGTCCTTTCAAAATGAGTGCTAACATTTGCATTTGCCTTCCTTACTCAACCTGCAAATTAACCTTTAGGGAATCCTGCATACGAACCCCCAAGTCCCTTTGCAGATGTGAATTTTTAATTTTCTTCCTGTTTGGAAGATAGTCTAAACTTTTGTTCCTACTAACAAAATGTATGACGATATGCTTCCCTACACTATATTCTATCTTATAATTCTTACAATCGAAGTATTTGTGCAGACTCCCTGCTTCCTCAACAGTACTCACCTCTCCACCTATCTTTGTATTGTCTGCAAACTGGGCCAGAAAGCCATCAATTCTGTCATCTAAATCTGACATACAGTGTGCAAAGAAGTGTCCCAATACCGACTCCTGCGGAACACCGCTTGTCGTCTGCAACCAACAAGAATAGGCCACTCTCATTTCCATTCTTTGCCTCCTGCCATTCAGCCAATCTTCTACCCATCTTTCCTGATAAACAACCTCATGTGCAGCACTTTTTTAAAGGCCTTCTGAAAATCCAAGTAAACAACATCCACTGACTCTCCTCTGTCCATCCCGCCTGTTATTTCTTCAAAGAATTCCAACAGATCTGTCAGAGAAGATTTCCCCTTAAGAAAACGAGGTTGACTTTGGCCTATTTTATCATGTGTCTCCAAGCACCCCAAAGCCTCATTCTTAATAACGGATTACAATATCTTCCCAACCACTGACGTGAGAAATTTCCTTTCGTCTGCCACCCTCCCCTCTTAAAGAGTGGAGTGACAGCTGCAATTTTCAAGTCCTCTGGAACTATTCCAGGTTCTAGTGATTCTTGAAAGTTCATTATTGATGCCTCCGTAATATCTTCAGCTATCCATTTCAGAACCCTAGGGTGTAGTCCTTCTGGTCCAGGTGATGTATCTACCTTCAGACCTTTCAGCTTCCCAAGCATCTTTTCATTAGTAATAGCGACTAAGCTCCCTTCTGCCCCCAAAACTCTCTAATTTCTGGTATACTGCTAGTGTTTTCCCACAGTGAAGACAGACACAAAATGCTTTTCAAGTTTGTCCTCCATTTCTTTGTCCTCCATTACTACCTCTACAATGACATTTTTCCAGTCCAATATCCACTCTCGCTTCCCTTTTACTCCTTATATGTCTGAAAAAGCTTACTTCCTTGATATTATTGGCTAGCTTATCTTCATATTTTACCTCTTCTCTCCTTATGTTTTTTAGTTGCTTTTCATTGGTTTTTAAAAGCTTCCCAATCTTCTAACTTCCCAGTAATTTTTGCTATATTATGCCCTCTCTTGCTTTTATGCTATCTTTGACTTCCCTTGTTGCCTCATACAGTTGCCTCATACTCCCTTCTTCATCCATGGGATGTATCTATCCTGTTGCTTCTAAATTGCCCCCAGGAACTCCAGCCATTGCTGTCCTGCTGTTCTGCCATCATCCCTGCTAGTGTCACCTTTCAATCAGCTTTGGCCAGCTCCTTTCTCATGCTTCTGTAATTCCCTTTACTCCACTGTAATACTGATATATCTGACTTTATCTTCTCCCTGCTGCAGGGTGAATTCTATCATATTGCGATCAGTGTTCTTTTACCACAAGCTCACTAATCAAACCTGGTTTGTTTCACAACCCCCAATCCAGGATAGCTTTTCCTCAACCACAAGCTGTTCTAAAATGCCATCTGGTGGGCATTCCGCAAATTCTTTCTCTTGGGATCCAATAATCAGCACCAACCTGATTTTCCCGATCTAGCTGCATATTGAAATTCCCCATCACTATCACTTGCCCTTATTACATGCCTTTTCTATTTCCCATTGAAATATTACTCCCATCGGGATCGTTTTACCCTTGGTTGGTTTTTATCCTTATCTATAACTATCCTGAAAGTTAAGGAGTTGTGATCACTGTTCGCTAACCACTCCCCCACTGAAAGGTCAGTAACATGTCCAGGCCCATTATCCAACACTAAGTTCAGAAGAATCTCTCTTCTCTTTGGACTGTCTACATACTGATTTAAGAAACCCTCCTTGATACACTAACAAATGGACCTTGGATGTCCAGAGTGGTGATGAGTTTAGTCAAGAAGGAAAAGGAGAAGTATGTAAAGCTTCAGAAGTTATGATCAAACAGACCATATAAGGATTATAAAGAAGCCAGAAAAGAACTAAAGAAGGGAATAAGGAAAGCCAGGAGGGGCTGTGAAAAGTCCTTGGCAGGTAGGATTAAGGTTAATCCCAAGGCACTCTATACATACATCATGAGAAAGAAGAAACTAGGGAGAGGGTATCACCACTCAAGGATAAAGAGGGGAACATTTGCTTGAATGCAGAGGATGTGTGTGAGATCTTTAATAAGTACTTTGCTTCAAGGAACGGACATGGAAGGCCAGGAGAACTGTGCTGAGTGCATGAATATGTTTGGCCATTTAGAGAAGGAAGTGTTGGGCCTCCTCATGAGTATTAAGGAGGATAAGTCCCCAGGGCCTGATGGGGTTTACCCCAGGTTACTGAGAGAGGCAAGGGACAAGATTGCTGGAGCCTTGATCAGTATCTTCGTGTCGTCTCTAAACAAAGGTGAGGTCCTGGAAGACCGGCAAGTGCCTAATATTGTACTTCTATTTAAGAAGAACAAGGGAAAAATCTTGTAAACTATAGACGTATGAGTTTCATGGAAATTGTGGGACAATATTCTCAGGGATAGTATATATGTGCATTTGAAAATCCATGGACTAATTAGGAAATGCCAGCATTGCTTTGTGTATGACAGTTCATGCCTTACCAACTTGACTGAGTTTTTTGATAAGTTAATGAGAAAGGTTGGTGAAGGCAGAGAAGTCTACATGGATTTTAGTGAGGCATTTGACAAAGTTCCTCATTGGAGGCTACTCCAGATGATGAAGATGCATGGGGTCAGCGACAAATTGGCTGTATGGACTCAGAACTGGCTTGTGCACAGAAGACAGAGGGTAGTGGTCAAAGGGGCTTATTTGATCTGGAGGTCTGTAATTAGTGATGTTTCACAGGGATCTGTGCTGGGACCTCTGCTGTGTGTGATGTTTATAAATGACCTGGATAAAAATGTAGATGGGAGGGTTAGTAAGCTTGCAGATGATACCAAGGCTGGTGGAGTTGTGGATATTGTAGATATCATTAGTAGAACCTTACCAAGATGCTGCCTGGTTTGGAGGGCATGTACTATCATAAGAGGCTGGATAAACTTGAGTTGTTTTTTTTTGGAGTGGCGGAGGCTGATGGGAGATTGAAAGAAGTTTATAAGATTATGAGAGGCATAGGTAGTCAGGGAGTATATTTTTCTCTAAGTAGAAATGTCTAATACCAGAGGGCATGCATTGAAAGTGAGAGACGCTGGGTTCAAAGGGTATGTGGGAGTGGGGGTAAGTTTCTTACTCAGAGAGTGGTGGATGCCTGGAATGTGGTGCCTGCTATGGTGGTAGAGACAAATACATGAGAGGCTTTTAAGAGACGTTTAGATAGGCACATGAATATGAGGAGGGATATGGACACTGTGTAGGTAGGTGGGATAGATCTGTGAGATTAATTTGATTTACTTTTTAGCTAGTTCAGCACAACACTGTGGGCTGAGGGGCCTGTTACTGTGCTGTACTGTTCTATGAATCATCAAGGACTCTCACAAATTTCTAGATGGACTGTGGAGAACATTCTCACTGATTGCATATAGAGGGGCCACTGCACAGGATTGGTACAAGCTGCAGAAAGTTGTAAACTCAGTCAGCTCCATCATGGGCACCAGCCTCCCCAGCACTGAGAACACCTCCAAAAGAAGAAGCCTCAGAAGGTGACAGCCATCATTACGGACCCCCATCACCTAGGACATGCCTCCTTTCCATTGCTGCCCTTAAGAAGGAGGTACAGGAGCTTGAAGATGCACTCTTTATTTTACAGGAACAGCTTCTTCCCCTCTGCCATCAGATTTCAGACAATGAACCTGTGAACAGTACATCAGTATATTTTCCTCCCCTTTTGCAATACTTATTTATTTTAATTTTGAGGTTGTTATAGCCAGCGGTGGTAGTGGGGAGAAGCTCCCACTGCCTATTAACTGCTTCCAATTTCATGCCTCTCAAATGCCCTCTGACAACGAAGTCCAGCTCCTGGTCTTCACGTGTGGCTAAGCCTGGTGGAACCATTTCTACCGACAGGAGAAGGGGCAAAAGCGGGTTACTGGCACTTTAAAACCAGTCGCTTCGGGCAGATGGGACTTGTTCGCCATGGTTGGCAGCTCATCTAGGAGAAGGAAAACTCTAATCTCAAACCTTCGCTACCTTGTGGCTATACCCACTCTCAGGGAGGGCTTCAGGTTTAAACCCAAAGGAAAAATCTGGAGTTGGGATACTTATGGCAGTCCTACACTGAGTTCAGTGTAGACGAGCAACTCCTGTATCGGTCTCTGAGTTCATTCTGATTCATCAACTGCCTAGAGAGGGGGAACTTGCTATATGAACCACAGCTTCCTCTCCATAACTTACTGCCCTTGTTTGCTTACATATCATGTAGACAGCTGGGATGCAACATTCATGGCTGACCCAACCAACGGACGGCTCTGTACATACGTTACAGTTTTTATTATTATGTATTGCAATATACTGCAGCCACAAAACAACAAATGTCATGACCTACGACCCGGCTGGTGGCGTAGTGGCATCAGTGCCGGACTTCGGGACGAAATGGTGCTGGGTTTGAATCCAGCCAGCCGGCCCCCCTTCACGCTTTCCATCCGTGCTGGGTTACGAGCTGGTGATCTCTTTGGAAACTCTCCCGGCAGAAGGCAATGGCAAACCACTGCTGTAACTTGCCTCGTACGTGGTTCCCCGCTATGTCAGAGAGGCGCGGAGGGAAATCGTCTGCTAACCGGAGAAACTCCAATGCGACATGCCTTTCCTTGACTGTATACCAGTGATATTAAACCTGATTCTGATTAGTAGAGATAGGCATAGTAGATCAGTGTGTCTGTTTCTACATGTACAGTTCTGAATGTTTGCCTCTCTCCCACAACACAAAAAAATGGCAGTTTCCTAATTATTCTCAGTTTTAGCAAAACATTATCCACAGATGCTGCCTGACCTGGTCAATTTCTGTATCTGTTACAGATTTATGCCATCTGCAGTTTTGTGTGTGCCTTTTGATGTGACTTAAATAACAGTTGAGCGAGATAACACTCTTGTCCTTTATCTACCTCTCTTCTCACCCAACCTCAACACACTAGAGTAAAGCTTTGAAATTGACTCACCACTTTTTTCAAAATTAAATGAAATAAAATGTTGTAATTGAAAATTTGAGAGGAAGATATTTTCAGTGTAGCAGTTCAAATAGAATATGTATTAATTGCTGGGAATGTTGCAGATCCAAATACAATGTCTAAATTTAATCAGAATTAACAGAGTTTTGAGAAGCTGCGGCCTTCAAATAAAAAGACCTTGCTCAATTAAAAGGCACAGAAATCAATTGATGAAAATTACAGATCATTTAGCTGTGACATCATTGAAAAATAAGTCATTTTGACATTTATCTCAATCCAGAGGTACAATTATCTGCCTGAAAAATTTTGAACTATTTTGCATTTGGTTCCTTTTATGTTGTTTTGCATTGATGTCATTTGACTTTATGATTTTGTCACTGATTAGTACAGATAGGCATAGTGGGCCAGTATGTCTGCTTCTCTGTGTACGGTTCTGACTGTTTGCCTCTCCTACAACCTAAAAAAAGTAGGACATAAAATGAATGAAGATCAGAAAAATTTATTCACGAAATACTCTGCAGATGCTGGGGTCAAAGCAACACTCACAACACACTGGAGGAACTCAGCAGGTCGGGCAGCATCCGTGGAAACGATCAGTCAATGTTTCGGGCCGGAACCCTTCATCAGGACTGAAGAGGGAAGGGGCAGAGGCCCTATAAAGAAGCTTGGGAGAGGAAAAATCTATTATTCCTTACGCAAGCCTCCAACCTGATAGCATGATCATCGATTTGTTGAATTTCTGGTAATGTTCCCCCTCCCCTCTCTTTCACTGTTCCCCATCCCCTTTTCCCTCTCACCTTATCTCTTTGCCTGCCCATCACCTCCCTCTGGTGCTCCTCCCCACTTTTCTTTCTTCCATGGCCTTCAGTTCTCTCCCATCAGACTTCCCCTTCTCCAGCACTGTATCTCTTTCACCAATCAACTTCCCCGTTCTTTACTTCATCTTTCCCCCTCCCGGTTTCGCCTATCACCCTATGTTTCTCTCTCCCCTTCTCTACCTTTTAAATCTATTCCTCAGCTTTTTTCTCCAGTCCTGCCAGAAGGCGTCGGCCTGAAATGTCATCTGTACTTTTCTCCAGAGATGCTGCCTGGCCTGCTGAGTTCCTCCAACATTTTGTGTGTGTTGCTTGGCTTTCCAGTATTTTCATGTTTTCTCTTGTTTGTGATTAGTTACAGAATGTTGATTTAGATAATTTCTAATGATATTTATAAACACTTTCAACTGTTTGGGCATTTTTTTTTTACCCAGTCTTAAGCATTGAATAAAACTTTGTGACAATCAGTAAACATTGTGGCTGTAGTCAAGCAGATTTCATCGAGCAGAGTCAATCACTTTACTGCTGTAGAATCCACCTGATTTAATTCCAGTGAAATAAATGGATGAATTTCACAACAGCAAAACGTGTCAGGTGTGTTCCCCTCAATGTAATGTGGAATTGTCTTTCTCTTTTCTGCTACTTGACATATGGAATTAGAGAGCATATTTCCTCACTGAAAATGTCATACTTCTTACGCATTTGCCCTAAAATACTGACAATGAGTTTGGCTAGGTGTCTGGCAGTAGGTGTTAAAATGCAAGTATCTTTTGTTGGGATTCTGTGCATCTTCTTGATTGACATTTCTTTTGGCACTGCAGAAACATATGTAAATTTCCTGTCCACCACATTATGTCTTGAAACATATTCCCCAGCCTGTCTTGTTATACCTTCTGAGGTCTACACACAAAGATTCTTGCATGACAGAGAGAGGTAAATGGTTAGGAAAAAAAAGACTTGTAAAGATTGTGAGTTATCCAGTATATGTTGTCATTTGTTTTGGTGGCACTGGTGTTTTCCAGCACTATAACTTTGCAATATGTTCACTTCTTTGTTAAAGAAAAAAATAATTTACATTTACCTCAAAGTGCTCTGCAGCCAATAAGTTACCTTTGAATGAGAACTGAAACAGCCAGTGTGTACACAGCAAGCTCTCATGAATGTTAAGTGAATGGCGGACCAGAGAATTTGCTTTCAGTGTAATTATTTGAGTAAGAAATCTTCTAGTATTATGAAGGAAATGTCCTGCTTCCTGACAATGACACCATCTTGTACATCTGCCAGAGCTAGCAACATAATATAAAATTTTATGCAGAAGCCAATGCCAACAATAAAGATTCATATTTTTCAGTTTTGCACTGAAGTCCCAAGTAGGAAGCATTAAGTGATCAAGTGTGAGGAACCATTTATCCCTTCATACTTGCTCTGCCATTTAATGAGATTACAGCTGTCTTCCTACCTCAATGTCAAATTGCTTTGATATTGCAGCGATTCAGATTGACGGGTTCACTATACACCATCAGGATAGATCTATAGCGTCCCTCAAGAGCAGAGGTGGAGGAATATGCCTCATGATCAACTCCTCTTTGTGCACAAACGTATCAGTACTGTCCCAATTCTGCTTTCCAGACCTGAAATATCTAGCAGTAAAGTGCCATCCTTTTTACCTACCACGGGAGTTCTCTGGGGTCATTCTGGTAGGAGTTTACATTCCACCTCAGGCCAATGTCAAGCAGGCTTTAGATGACCTGAGCAATGGGATCAACATGCGTGAAACAGCGCACCCTAACCATTGTTTTGGGGGATTTTAACAAGGCCAGTCCGAAAAAATCACTAAACAATTACCATCACTAGATCACTTGCAATACCAGAGGAAACAACATACTGGACCATTGCTACACCACCATCAAGAATGCCTACCATGCTGTTCCACGCCCTCACTTCGGGAAGTCTGATCACCTGGCTGTACTTCTACTCCTTGTGTATAAACAGAGACTGAAGACTGTAGCACCAGTAGTGAGGATCAAGAAGGTTTGGACAAGGGAAGCTTACAGGACTGCTTTGAATCAGTGGACTGGACTGTATTCAGGGATTCATCTTTGAATCTGGATGAGTATGCTGCAGTTGTTACCGACTTCATTAAAACCTGTGTGGATGAGAGTGCACCTACAAAGACTTACTGTACATTCTCAATCCAAAAGCCATGGATGAGCCAGGAGGTACATCATCTGCTGAAAGCTAGATCTGTGGCATTCAGGTCTGGCAATCCAGGCCTGCACCAGAAAACCAGGTATGATTTGCGGAGGGCTATTTCAAGGGTGAAGAGACAATTTCGAATGAGGTTGGAGGCGATATCAAATGCAGAGCAACTCTGGCAGGGACTGCAAGACATTGCTTTCTACAAAGTGAAACCCAATAGTATGAATGGCAATGATGCTTCACTACCAGATGAACTCAACGCCTTCTGTTCATGCTTTGAAAGGGAGAACACAACTACAGCTGTGAAGATCCCTGCTGCACCTGATGACCCTGTGATCTCTGTCTCAGAGGCCGATGTTAGACTGTCTTTGAAGAGAGTGAACCCTTGCAAGGCAGAAGGCCCTGATGGAGTAACTGGTAAAGCTCCGAAAACTTGTGCCACCCAACTAGCGGGAGTATTCAAGGACATTTTCAACCTCTCACTGCTACGGCAGAGGTTCCCACTTGTTTCAAAAAGGCAACAATTATACCAGTGCCAAAGAAGAATAATGTGGGCTGCCTCGATGACTATTGCCCGGTAACACTCGCATCGATAATGATAAAATGCTTTCAGAGGTTGATCATGACTAGACTGAACTCCTGCCTCAGCAAGGACCTGGACCCATTGCATTTTGCCTGTCGCCACAAGGAAGGGGAGGGAAGGGAAGAGGGAAGGGGAGGGAAAGGAGTACAAATTGACACTAAATTGACGGGCGATAGGTGAGTGGGTGGGGGTGGTTGATGATTTAGGAAGCTGAGAAGTGTTAGGTGGAAGAGGTAAAGGGCTGAAGAAGAAGGAATCTAATAGGAGACAGCAGTAGGCATGGAATAAAGGGAAGGAAGAAAGGAACCAGAGGGAGGTGATGGGTAAGTCATCAGGGTAATTGTAGCCTTTGCAGTTTGCAGTTTTATTTTGTAGTTCTATTAATGAAACATCACAAAATAAAATCATTACTGAACCTTATGTCGTGTAAATTACACCATGTTAGAATTGTCACATATTTCACCACATTAATGCCTGAAGTCACAGCCAACCCCTTACAGCATTGACATAACACTGGCTCCTTCAAAGTGCTCTAAGAATGCCAGTCAATCTCTTTCAGCAATACTCATTAGGTGTGAAGTGACTACAGCAATTATCATCAAGTGATTAATAACATTTTGCTCTATTATGTTGGTCAATAGGACATTTAGTGATAAGTTGCTCCTCTTCCTTGTGTATGACAACTGATGTTGCACTGCAGTGGCTAATCATGTTACTGCTGTAATACTATAATTGGGAACTTGTCTCAAGTGCTGATGAATTACCTCGGTGTTCCTGCTGTTTCTGCGGTGGAAGTTGTCAGATCACCTGCCCAAAGTGAAGCCAATAAGCCCCTGTTGTACAGAATGGAGTAACTGCTCTCTGTAAAATACACATTTTGATGAGTTTCTTTTGTGAAAGGCAGCTGCATTATTTTGGTAAAATACGTTGCTTGGTTTCTAGTTAATTGTGCACACCAGCTTGATGGGCAGATCAGGTTCTGTAAATGTATTCACACTGGAGCTGATAGCCTGCCTCACTTTTCCCAGGAAAAACCTGGACGATCTGTGTGTTAGGTAAGTTCCTAGGTGGGTGATTGACTGCTTAGCTTGCTGGCTTCTTGAGAAACAGTTCACCCGATAACAAGCCATTCTTCAAAATGCATTTTTTTCACTGAATTATCCAGAGAAGTTGGCACTGTTGTTTTGCATATATACATAGAAACATAGAAACATAGAAAATAGGTGCAGGAGTAGGCCATTCGGTCCTTCGAGCCTGCACCGCCATTTATTATGATCATGGCTGATCATCCAACTCAGAACCCAGCCTTCCCTCCATACCCCCTGACCCCTGTAGCCACAAGGGCCATATCTAACTTCCTTTTAAACATAGCTAATGAACTGGCCTCAACAGTTTGCTGTGGCAGAGAATTCCACAGATTCACCACTCTCTGTGTGAAGAAGTTTTTCCTAACCTCGGTCCTAAAAGGCTTCCCCTCTATCCTCAAACTGTGACCCCTCGTTCTAGACCTCCCCAACATCGGGAACAATCTTCCTGCATCTAGCCTGTCCAATCCCTTTAGGATCTTATACGTTTCAATCAGATCCCCCCTCAATCTTCTAAATTCCAACGAGTACAAGCCCAGTTCATCCAGTCTTTCTTCATATGAAAGACCTGCCATCCCAGGAATCAATCTGGTGAACCTTCTTTGTACTCCCTCTATGGCAAAGATGTCTTTCCTCAGATTAGGGGACCAAAACTGCACACAATACTCCAGGTGTGGTCTCACCAAGGCCTTGTACAACTGCAGTAGTACCTCCCTGCTCCTGTACTCGAATCCTCTCGCTATAAATGCCAGCATACCGTTCGCCTTTTTCACCGCCTGCTGTACCTGCATGCCCACTTTCAATGACTGGTGTATAATGACACCCAGGTCTCGTTGCACCTCCCCTTTTCCTAATCGGCCACCATTCAGATAATAATCTGTTTTCCTATTTTTGCCACCAAAGTGGATAACTTCACATTTATCCACATTAAATTGCATACGAGTTCAATTCTCCAGACTAGTTGCCTTTTTATCATTGCAGTTTCCTGTCATTACATCACTCACTTGATGCTCTGTATTAAGCTTCCCCTAACTTCATAGTAGTGGTTTAAAGCTGTAGAGTCATTGAGGCTGAGTCCACAGGTTCTGCAATTAGTACAGTGTTGGGGTGAGTGAAGTTGTCTCCTCTGGTTCAAGAGCCTGATGGTTGAGAGATAATAGCTGTGCACAGTAGCATGGTGGTGTGGGAAATGAGGCTCCTGAATCTCTTTCTGGGTGGTGGCAGCGATAAGAGAGCATGGCCTGGATGCTGGGTGGTAATACTGACCCCTAGTGGCACTTCACTTGTTATCCTCCATTTATGCCGACAGTCGGCTCTCCAGTCCTCGATCCACACCAAGATGTTACCTCTTACAAAATGAACTTTTATTTTGCATAACAACCTTACCAAATACCTTCTGAGAATCTAAACATCCACCTATTCCCCTTTACCCAAAGCAATGTGAGCAGTAAAGATGTCAGGAAAGACAGGCAGGTGATGGGGCAAATTTGTAGCCATTGGGATGAGTTGCAGTGCAATAAAGTTGCAGTGAAATCAAAGCGAAAAGTACCAATTACTGGTCTTAAGGTGTTATACTTAAATGCACCCAGCATAAGGAATAAAGTGGATGATCTTGTCATACAGCTACAGATTGGCAGGTATGATATTGTGGCCATCACTGACACCTGGCTAAAGGATGCATGTCTCTGGGAGCTGAACGTTCAAGGATACACAGTGTATCGGAAGGATAGGAAGGTAGGAAGAGGGGGAGGCATAGCTTTATTGGTAAGAAGTGATATTAAATCATTAGAAAGAGGTGATATAGGATCGGAAGGTGCAGAATCTTTATGGGTTGAGCTAAGAAATCGCAGGGGTAAAAGGACCCTGATGGCAGTTATTTATAGGCCTCCAAACAGCTGCAGTGATGTGGACTACAAATTACAACAGGAAATAGAAAAGGCTTGTCAGAAGGGCAGTGTTATGCTAATTGTGGGGGATTTTAACATACGAGTGGATTGGGAAAATCAGGTCGACACTGGATCTCAAGAGAGAGAATTTGTAGAATGTCTGCGAGATGGCTTTTTAGAACAGCTTGTTGTTGAGCCCACTAGGGGATCGGCTGTACTGGATTGGGTATTGTGTAATGAACCGGAGGTGATTAGAGAGATTGAGGTGAAGGAACCCTTAGGAGACAGTGATCATAACATGATTGAGTTCACTGTGAAATTTGAAAAAGAGAAGCCGAAATCTGATGTGTCGGTATTTCAGTGGAGTAAAGGAAATTACAGTGGCATGAGAGAGGAACTGGCCAAAGTTGACTGGAAAGGGACACTGGTGGGAAAGACAGCAGAGCAGCAGTGACTGGAGTTTGTGCGAGAAGTAAGGAAGGTGCAAGACAGGTATATTCCAAAAAAGAAGAAATTTTCGAATGGAAAAAGGATGCAACCATGGTTGACAAGAGAAGTCACAGCCAAAGTTAAAGCAAAAGAGAGGGCACACAAGGAAGCAAAAGTTAGTGGGAAGACAGAGGACTGGCAAGTTTTTAAAACCTTACAAAAGGAAACTAAGAAGGTCATTAAGAGGGATAAGATTAACTATGAAAGGAAGCTAGCAAATAATATCAAAGAGGATATTAAAAGCTTTTTCAAGTATATAAAGACTAAAAGACAAAAAGACAGGTGAGAGTAGATATAGGACCAATAGAAAATGATGCTGGAGAAATTATAATGGGAGATAAGGAGATGGCAGAGGAACTGAATGAATATTTTGCATCAGTCTTCACTGAGGAAGACATCAGCAGTATACCGGCCACTCAAGGGTGGCAGGGAAGAGGAGTGTGCACAGTCACAGTTACGACAGAGAAAGTACTCAGGAAGCTGAATAGTCTAAAGGTAGATAAATCTCCTGGACCAGATGGAATGCACCCACGTGTTCTGAAGGAAGTAGCTGTGGAGATTGCGGAGGCATTAGCGATGATCTTTCAAAAGTCGATGGATTCTGGCATGGTGCTGGAGGACTGAAAGATTGCAAATGTCACTCCGCTATTTAAGAAGGGGGCAAGGAAGCAAAAAGGAAATTATAGACCTGTTAGCTTGACATCGGTGGTTGGGAAGTTGTTGGAGTCGAATGTCAAGGATGAGGTTACAGAGTACCTGGAGGCATATGACAAGATAGGCAGAACTCAGCATGGATTCCTTAAAGGAAAATCCTGCCTGACAAACCTATTACAATTTTTTGAGGAAATTACCAGTAGGCTAGACAAGGGAGATGCAGTGGATGTTGTATATTTGGATTTTCAGAAGGCCTTTGACAAGGTGCCACACATGAGGCTACTTAACAAGATAAGAGCCCATGGAATTACAGGAAAGTTACATACGTGGATAGGGCGTTGGCTGATTGGCAGGAAACAGAGAGTGGGAATAAAGGGATCCTATTCTGGTTGGCTGCTGGTTACCAGTGCTGTTCCACAGGGGTTTGTGTTGGGGCCGCTTCTTTTTACATTGTACATCAACGATTTGGATTATGGAATAGATGGCTTTGTGGCTAAGTTTGCTGACGATACGAAGATAGGTGGAGGGGCCGGTAGTGCTGAGGAAACGGAGAGTCTGCAGAGAGACTTGGATAGATTGGAAGAATGGGCAAAGAAGTGGCAAATGAAGTACAATGTTGGAAAGTGTATGGTTATGCACTTTGGCAGAAGTAATAAACGGGCAGACTATTATTTAAATGGGGAAAGAATTCAAAGTTCTGAGAGGCAACGTGACTTGGGAGTCCTCGTACAGGATACCCTTAAGGTTAACCTCCAGGTTGAGTTGGTAGTGAAGAAGGCGAATGCAATGTTGGCATTCATTTCTAGAGGGATAGAATATAGGAGCAAGGATGTGATGTTGAGGCTCTATAAGGCGCTGGTGAGACCTCACTTGGAGTACTTTGGGCGTTTTGGTCTCCTTATTTAAGAAAGGATGCGCTGATGTTGGAGAGGGTGCAGAGAAGATTCACTAGAATGATTCCGGGAATGAGAGGGTTAACATATGAGGAATGTTTGTCCGTTCTTCGACTGTATTCCTTGGAGTTTAGAAGAATGAGGGGAGACCTCATAGAAACATTTCGAATGTTGAAAGGCATGGACAGAGTGGATGTGGCAAAGTTGTTTCCCATGATGGGTGAGTCTAGTACGAGAGGGCATGACTTAAGGATTGAAGGGTGCCCTTTCAGAACAGAAATGCGAAGAAATTTTTTTAGTCAGAGGGTGGTGAATCTATGGAATTTGTTGCCACGGGCAGCAGTGGAGGCCAAGTCATTGAGTGTATTTAAGGCAGAGATTGATAGGTATCTGAGTAGCCAGGGCATCAAAGGTTATGGTGAGAAGTTGGGGGAGTGGTACTAAATGGGCGAATGGATCAGCTCAGGATAAAATGGCGGAGCAGACTCGATGGGCCGAATGGGCAACTTCTGCTCCTTTGTCTTATGGTCTTATGGTTCTTCATGGAGTCATACCAGACCAAAACAGATCGTGTAGACCATTATATCCATGCCAACCTGCCCATACTAATCCCATTAGCTGCTTGAACTGTAGCCTATTTTGCCTTGTCAATTCAACTGCTTGTCCAGATGGTTCTTATATATTGTGAAAGTTTTACCTCCACCACTCTCTGAGGCAGTGTATTCTTGATTCCACCCCTCATCTGGGTGAAGTAAATCTTCCTTCGATCTTTTACTCCTCCACTTGTATTACATACAAGCTGGTGCCAGTGATCATCGGCAACATTCAATAGTTCCAAATACTCTAAAGTATACCTCTCTCGAATTGCTCTCACTATAACCTGCAGCATGTAGCTTCCCTCTAGGCAATGGACTTTTAAATCAACTTGATACTCTTCAGGTCTCACGACCATCTGAAGGACTTGGCGGACCTGGCAGTGCGGCATCCTTAAGAGGATGGAGGTTCATTGCCATGGCCAAAAACGAGGCAGAGGGATGAGGCCTCCTCTACCCAGTATCTTGTTGGCAAATGTGTGGACCCTGGAGAACAAAACTGAGGACCTGAGGGCGAGATTGCTGTACTGGAGAGAAATGAGAGCCTGTTCTATTTAAAGCTTGACCTAAACATGGCTGGTTCCCAGCACGCCAGATGTAATGATCAGACCCGAAAGCTTCTCGATTTACCGAATGAACTGGACTGCTGTTTCGGAGAAGGCAGAAGGTGGAGCTGTGTGTTTCATGAATGAAAGGGTTACCGTATGAGGAATGCCTGGCAGTTCTTGGGCTGTATTCCCTGGAACACAGGAGAATGAGGGGGGGATCTGGTAGAAACATTCCACATGTTAAAAGGCCTGAACAGATTAGATATGGCAAAGTTATTTCCTATCATAGGGGAGTCTAGGACAAGAAGGCAGGACTTCAGGATTGAAGGATGTCCATTTAGAACAGAGATGCAGAGAAATTACTTTAGTCAGAGGGTGGTAAATTTATGGAATTTGTTGCCACGAGCGGCTGTGGAGGCCAAGTCATTGGGTGCATTTAAGGCAGAGATAGAAAGGTTCTTGATTACCTAGGCCAACAAAGGGTATGAGGAGAAGGCAGGGGAGTGGGATGACTGGAAGAATTGGATCAGCCCATGATTGAATTGCGGAGCAGACTCGATGGGCTGAATGGCCTACTTCTGCTCCTATATCTTACGGTCTTATGATTTTATGATAAAATCTCAGTGGTGCTCCAATGTGGTGGTTTTATTGAACTTGTGTTCCCTTGACCTCAAACAACTAACGATCAAATGCCATCCATTCTATTACCTGGGGAGTTCTCACCCACGATCTTGACCACAGTTTACATACCACCAGTAGCCGACTACAATCAAGTGCTTGAAATACTGCACAAAGCTGTCTCCAAACAAGAAACAGACAACCCTGACACATTTCAAATTATAGTTGGAGGTTTCAACCAGGCTAGTTTGAGGAAAACCCTGCCTAATTACAATTAGCATATAACCTGTTGTACCAGAGGTGTCAACATATTCAGCCACTGTTATACTAAGATGAGGATTGCCTCCCATTGCTCAGACCACATTGCGGGAAATCTGATCACCTGGCTGTCCTTCTCCAGCTGCATACAGACAGCGGCTAAAGAGCAAAGTTCTAGAGATTACACCAACAGCGAGATGGTTGTGGGAGGACAAGGAGCTACTCGGGGATTGCTTTGAGTCAGTCAACTGGGACGTGTTCAAGGACTCATCTATGAATCTGAATGGATACACCATAGTTGTAACAAACTTTATTAAGACAGTTGTAGACGAGTGTGTCCCCACAAAATCATTCGGAGTTTTGCCCTGGATAAATGCTGAGATCTGAAATCTGCTGAGAGCCAGATCAGAGGCATTCAAGTCTACTGGCCAAGAAAGATTCAAGAGGTCCAGGTACGAACTCCAGAAAGTCATCTCATGGGAGAGGTGGCAGTTCTGGACCAAACTTGAATCAACGAAGGATGCTGGACAGTTGTGACAGGGCTTTAATAGTTATAAAGGTAAATCAAGTGATGTAGGAGACAGCAGGGCTTCACTTCCAGATGAGCTCAATGCCTTGTATGCTTGCTTTGACCGTCAAAGCAGGGAGGAGCCATCATGAACTCTCACGTCCCTCGATGATTTCAGTCCTTGAAGCCAATATACGAGCAGCCTTCAGAAAGGTAAACCAACAAAAAGCTTCTGGCCGTGATGGGGTACCTGGCCAAGTACTAAAGACCTGTGCTGATCAACTGGCTAGTGTGTTCACTGAGATCTTTAACCTCGCTTCAGCAGTGTGTGGTACTCACCTGCTTCAAGGAGGCTTCAGTTATACAGATGCCCTAGAAGAGTGGTGTGACCTGCTTCAATGACTATCACCCAGTAGCATTTGCATCTACAATTCCACAGTGATGAAGTGTTTTGAGATATTGGGGACGAAACATATACATGCCTGCCTGAGAAGTGATTTAGATCTACTTCAGTTTGCCTACCAGAGCAGCAGGTCTACAGCAGATGCCATCTCAGCCCTGGAACATCTGGACAGCAAAGATGCAGGATGCTCTTTATTGACTACAGCTCAGCATTCAATACCATCATCCGCTCAAAACTCTTCAATAAGTTCCACGATCTGGGCCTCAATACCTCCTTGTGCAATTGGATCCTGGATTTCCTCACTTGCAGACGCCAGTCAGTTCAGATTGACAACAATATCTCCTCCACAATTTCGATCAGCACAGGTGCACCCCAAGACTTGGATGCTCAGTTCACTGTTCTACTCACTTTACACTTATGACTGTGTGTCCAAGCACAGCTCCAATGCCATAATTAAGTTTGCTGATGACACCACTGTCGTAGGCTGACTCAAATGTGGTGATGACTCAGCATACAGAAGGGAATTTGAAAATCTGGCTGAATGATGTCATAACAATAACCTCAATGTCTCAACGTCAGCAAGACCAAGGAACTGATTACAGACTTCAGGAGGGAGAAACCAGAGATCTATGAGCCGGTCCTCATTGGAGGATCAGAGGTGAACATAGAACATAGAACATAGAATAGTACAGCACTGTACAGGCCCTTCGGCCCACTATGTTGCACCGACCCGCAAACCCTGCCTCCCATATAAGCCCCCACCTTAGATTCCTCCATATACCTGTCTAGTAGTCTCTTAAACTTCACTAGTTTATCTGCCTCCACCACTGACCCAGGCAGTGCATTCCACGCACCAACCACTCTCTGAGTAAAAAACTTTCCCCTAATATTCCCCTTGAACTTCCCACCTCTTACCTTAAAGCCATGTCCTCTTGTATTGAGCAGTGGTGCCTGGGGAAGAGGCGCTGGCTATCCACTCTATCTATTCCTCTTATTATCTTGTACACCTCTATCATGTCTCCTCTCATCCTCCTTCTCTCCAAAGAGTAAAGCCCTAGCTCCCTTAATCTCTGATCATGATGCATACTTTCTAAACTAGGCAGCATTCAGGTAAATCTCCTCTGTACCCTTTCCAATGCTTCCACATCCTTCCTATAGTGGGGTGACCAGAACTGGACACAATACTCCAAGTGTGGCCTAACCAGAGTTTTATAGAGCTGCATCATTACATCGCGACTCTTAAACTCTATCCCTCGACTTATGAAAGCTAACACCCCATAAGCTTTCTTAACTACCCTATCCACCTGTGAGGCAACTTTCAGGGATCTGTGGACATGTACCCCGAGATCCCTCTGCTCCTCCACACTACCAAGTATCCTGCCATTTACTTTGTACTCTGCCTTGGAGTTTGTCCTTCCAAAGTGTACCACCTCACACTTCTCCGGGTTGAACTCCATCTGCCACTTCTCAGCCCACTTCTGCATCCTATCAATGTCTCTCTGCAATCTTTGACAATCCTCTACACTATCTACAACACCACCAACCTTTGTGTCGTCTGCAAACTTGCCAACCCACCCTTCTACCCCCACATCCAGGTCGTTAATAAAAATCACAAAAAGTAGAGGTCCCAGAACAGATCCTTGTGGGACACCACTAGTCACATTAGGTGGAAGAGAGTTAGGAATTTTAAATTCCTAGGTGTTATTATTTTAGAGGACCTGTCCTAGGCCCAGCAAGCAAGCGGAATTATGAAGAAAGCATGGTAATGCCTCTACTTCCTTAGGTGTTTGCAGAGATTTGGCACAACATCTAAAATATTGACAAACTCTATAGATATGTGGTAGAGGGTATATTGACTGGCTTCACTCAACTTTATCTGATGTTTTCGATATTTATTGTTTATTTATTTATTGTTTCTTCTTTCCGTATTTGCACAGTTTGTTGTCTTATGCACTCTGGTTGAATGCCCCAGTTGGGGTGGTCCTTCATTAATTCTGATATGATTATTATTCTATAAATTAATCTCAGGACTGTATTTGGTGACATATATGTACTTTGAACCTTGAACATCAGTGGCATTTGGTCTTGGGCATCTTGGGCCTGGGGAAAGTTTCTAACCATCCACCTTACCCTACCTGTGTCTGTCATAACTTTGTATTCCTCAATGAAGTCCTCCCCTCAGCTTCCCATGTCTCAAGCAAAACAAACCCAGTCTGTCCGGTCTCAATGAAACATTCCATCTTAGGCAACACCCTGGTGAAACTCCTCTGCACCCTCTCTAGTGCAATTGCAACCTTTCTGTTGTGTGGTGACTAGAAATACATACACCTGCGATCTAATTGATGCTTTATTAAGTTGCATTAAGACCTGCATGCCCCTGTACACTGTGCCCTGGCTACTGAAGGCCAGCAACCGTATACCACCTTCTACCACTTTTGGGAATCTTTGGGTTTGTACACCAAGGTACCTTTGTTCCTCTGTACTTTCTAGGGCCCTACCATTCATAGTATGTGTCCTACTCTTATTAGCCTTCCCAAAATTTCCCTGTCCTACTTACCAGCTGATCAATATCATTATGGAGCCAAAGGCCATCTTCTCTGTTATCTACAACCCCACCAATTTTCATAGCTTCTACCTCTAACATTCACATCCAAACCACATGGAATTGCAGAGTTGTGAACGTAGCCCAGTCTGTCACAAAAACCAGTCTACCCTCCTTTGGCTCTGTCTACACTTCCTGCTGTCCCTTATATGGTAAAGATGAACTCTTAAGCTCTTAATCTATCCCAGCATGGAACTTACACTTTATCTGTCTAGCTGAACTGCACTTTCTCTGGAGGTGTAAGACTATATTCTGCATTCTGCTGCTTTTTTTCTTTTGTATTACCTCAAAATGCTAATGCATGGAATAACTTATCTGGATGGCATACAAACAAAACTTTTCACTGTATCTCGTACATGAGACAATAATGGACCAATTACCAATTACTGTATTGTTCACGTATACTGTGCCTATAAAAAGTATTTCCCCCCACCCCAGGAAGATTTTGTGTTTTATTATGTTACAGCATTGAATCACAAAGGTTTTAATTTGGCTTTTTTGACAATTATCAACAGAAAAGACTCTTACATGTCAAAGTGAAGACAAATTTCTACAAATTGGTCTAAATTTATTTCAAACACAAAATATTACTAAACACAAAATAATTGATTGCATAATTACTCCCCCCCCTTCAAGTCAGTATTTGGTAGATACATGTTTGGCAGCAATTACAGTCTTGAGTCTCTGTGGATAGGTCTCTATCAGCTTTGCACATCTGGACACTATAATGTTTCCCCATTCTTTTCTTACAAATCTGCTCAAACTCATGCATGGGGATCGTGAGTGAACAGCCCTGTTCAAGTCTAGCCACAAATTCTCAGTTGAATTGAGGACTCTGATATGGTCACTCCAGAACATTAACTTTGTTGTTTTTAAGCCTTTCCTGTGTAGCTTCGACTTTATGCTTGCAGTCATTGTCTTGATGGAAAACAAATCTCCCAAGACACAGTACTCTTGCAGACTGCATCAGGTTTTCCTCCAGGATTTCCCTTACTTTACTGCATTCATTTTACCCTCTACCTTCACAAGTCTTCCAGGGCCTGCTGCGGTGAAGCATCCCCACAGCATGATGCAGCCACCACCATGCTTCACAGTCGGGATGGTGTGTAATCGATGAGGTGTGGTGTTTGGTTTATGCCAAACATAGTGTTTAGTCTGATGGCCAATAAGCTCTATTTTAGTTTCATCAGACCATAGAACTTCCTTCCAGATGACTTCAGGGTCTCACACGTGCCTTCTGGCAAACTCTAGAATGATTTCATGTGAGATTTATTCAATGTCTGCTTTCTCTTTGCCTCTCTTCCATAAAGCTGTGACTGGTGAAACGCCTGGGAAACAGTTGTTGTATGCGCAGTCTCTCCCACCTCAGTCTCTGAAACTTGTAACCCCTCCAGAGTTATCATAGGTCTCTTGGTGGCCTCCCTGACTGGTCCTCTTCTTGCCTGGTCACTCAGTTTTTGAGGACGGCCTACTCTAGGCAGATTTACAGCTGTGCCATATTCTTTCCATTTCTTGGTGTTTGACTTAACTGTTCTCAGAGGGATATTCAGTGACTTGGAAATTTTTTGTATTCATCTCCAGAATCATGCTTTTCAATAACCTTTTTCTGGAGTTGCTTGAAGTGTTCTTTTCTCTCCATGGTGTAGTTTTTGATCGACTCAAGTAGCAGCAGTACTCTCAATGGATATGATTAAATATTCCTCTTTCAGCCTGTTACAGCTCAAAAGCACAACTATTTCCAAGGTCAGTACAGTCAACAAAGATGTCTTAATGCATTTAAATGAACTATCACTGTTTAAAACCGACGGAAACAACACAGTCTGCGGTTGGAAGGGCCCACGGAGAAAACCTTGGAGGAAGTGTGGGCGTAGATCAGGATTACAAGTGCGTTTAAGGAAACGGAGTTTTAAACTCCCTATACCGATGATCTTGCTGGCGAACGTGCAGTCCCTGTTGAATAAAATTGATGATCTCAGAGCCACGGTGCTGAATCAGAGGGACATTAGGACCACATGTGTCCTTTGTTTCATGCAATCTTGGTTAACCCCTTCCGTACCAGATGCAGCGATTCAGATCGACGGGTTTACTATACACCATCAGGATAGAAACATAGAAACATAGAAAATAGGTGCAGGAGTAGGCCATTCGGCCCTTCGAGTCTGCACCACCATTCAGTATGATCATGGCTGATCATCCAACTCAGAACCCTATACCTGTCTTCTCTCCATACCCCCTGATCCCTTTAGCCACAAGGGCCATATCTAACTCCCTCTTAAATATAGCCAATGAACTGGTCTAAACAGTTTCCTGTGGCAGAGAATTCCACAGATTCACCACCCTCTGTGTGAACAAGTTTTTCCTCATCTGGTCCTAAAAGGCTTCCCCTTTATCCTTAAACTGTGACCCCTCGTTCTGGACTTCCCCAACATCGGGAACAATCTTCCTGCATCTAGCCTGTCCAATCCCTTTAGAATTTTATACGTTTCAATCAGATACCCCCTCAATCTTCTAAATTCCAGAGAGTATAAGCCTAGTTAATCCAGTCTTTCATCATATGAAAGTCCTGCCATCCCAGGAATCAATCTGGTGAACCTTCTTTGTACTCCCCCAATGGCAAGAATGTCTTTCCTCAGATTAGGGGACCAAAACTGCGCACAATACTCTAGGTGTGGTCTCACCAAGGCCTTGTACAACTGCAGTAGGACCTCCCTGCTCCTGTACTCGAATCCTCTTGCTATGAATGCCAGCATACCATTTGCCTTTTTCACCGCCTGCTGTACCTGCATGCCCACTTTCAATGACTGGTGTACAATGACACCCAGGTCTCGTTGCACCTCCCCTTTTCCTAATTGGCCACCATTCAGATAATAACCTGTTTTCCTGTTCTTGCCACCAAAGTGGATAACCTCACATATATCCACATTAAATTGCATCTGCCATGAATTTGCCAACTCACCTAACCTATCCAAGTCACCACCCTGCATACTCTCAGCATCCTCCTCACAGCTAACACTGCCGCCCAGCTTCGTGTCATCCGCAAACTTGGAGATGCTGCTTTTAATTCCCTCGTCTAAGTCATTAATATATATTGTAAGCAACTGGGGTCCCAGCACTGAGCCTTGCTGTACCCCACTAGTCACTGCCTGCCATTCTGAAAAGGTCCCGGTTATTCCCACTCTTTGCTTCCTATCTGCTAACCAATTCTCTATACACATCAATACCTTACCCCCAATACCGTGTGCTTTAAGTTTGCACACTAATCTCCTGTGTGGGACCTTGTCAAAAGCCTTTTGAAAATCCAAATATACCACATCCACTGGTTCTCCCCTATCAACTCTACTAGTTACATCCTCAAAAAATTCTATGAGATTCGTCAGACATAATTTTCCTTTCACGAATCCATGCTGACTTTGTCCGATGATTTCACCGCTTTCCAAATGTGCTGTTATCACATCTTAGAAACATAGAAACATAGAAAATAGGTGCAGGAGTAGGCCATTCGGCCCTTCGAGCCTGCACCGCCATTTATTAGGATCATGGCTGATCATCCAATTCAGAACCCCGCCCCAGCCTTCCCTCCATACCCCCTGACCCCTGTAGCCACAAGGGCCATATCTAACTCCCTCTTAAACATAGCCAATGAACTGGCCTCAACAGTTTCCTGTGGCAGAGAATTCCACAGATTCACCACTCTCTGTGTGAAGAAGTTTTTCCTAATCTCGGTCCTAAAAGGCTTTCCCTCTATCCTCAAACTGTGACCCCTCGTTCTGGACTTCCCCAACATCAGGAACAATCTTCCTGCATCTAGCCTGTCCAATCCCTTTAGGATCTTATACGTTTCAATCAGATCCCCCCTCAATCTTCTAAATTCCAACGAGTACAAGCCCAGTTCATCCAGTCTTTCTTCATACGAAAGTCCTGCCATGCCAGGAATCAATCTGGTGAACCTTCTTTGTACTCCCTCTATGGCAAAGATGTCTTTCCTCAGATTAGGGGACCAAAACTGCACACAATACTCCAGGTGTGGTCTCACCAAGGCCTTGTACAACTGCAGTAGGACCTCCCTGCTCCTGTACTCGAATCCTCTCGCTATAAATGCCAGCATACCATTCGCCTTTTTCACCACCTGCTGTACCTGCATGCCCACTTTCAATGACTGGTGTATAATGACACCCAGGTCTCGTTGCACCTCCCCTTTTCCTAATCGGCCACCATTCAGATAATAATCTATTTTCCTATTTTTGCCACCAAAGTGGATAACTTCACATTTATCCACATTAAATTGCATCTGCCATGAGTTTGCCCACTCACCCAACCTATCCAAGTCACCCTGCATCCTCTTAGCATCCTCCTCACTGCTAACACTGCCACCCAGCTTCGTGTCATCCGCAAACTTGGAGATGCTGCATTTAATTCCCTCATCCAAGTCATTAATATATATTGTAAACAACTGGGGTCCCCGCACTGAGCCTTGCGGTACCCCACTAGTCACCGCCTGCCATTCTGAAAAGGTCCTGTTTATTCCCACTCTTTGCTTCCTGTCTGCTAACCAATTCTCCACCCACACCAATACCTTACCCCCAATACCGTGTGCTTTAAGTTTGCACACTAATCTCCTGTGTGGGACCTTGTCAAAAGCCTTTTGAAAATCCAAATATACCACATCCACTGGTTCTCCCCTATCCACTCTACTAGTTACATCCTCAAAAAATTCTATGAGATTCGTCAGACATGATTTTCCTTTCACAAATCCATGCTGACTTTGTCCGATCTTTGATAACTGATTCTAGCATTTTCCCCACCACTGATGTCAGGATTACCGGTCTATAATTCCCCAGTTTCTCTCTCCTTCCTTTTTTAAACAGCGGGGTTCATTAGCCACCTTCCAATCCTCAGGAACTAATCCAGAATCTAAAGAGCTTTGAAAATTATCACTAATGCGTCCACTATTTCTTGGGCTACTTCCTTAAGCACTCTGGGATGCAGACCATCTGCCTTCATTTCCTTCAATTTACCTAACACTACTTCCCTACTAACATGTATTTCCCTCATTTCCTCCATCTCACTGGACCCTCGGTCCCCTACTATTTCCGGAAGATTATTTATGTCCTCCTTAGTGAAGACAGAACCAAAGTAGTTATTCAATTGGTCTGCCATGTCCTTGTTCCCCATGATCAATTCACCTGTTTCTGACTGTAAGGGACCGACGTTTGCCTTAACCAATCTTTTTCTTTTCACATATCTATAAAAGCTTTTACAGTCAGTTCTTATATTCCCTGCCCGCTTTCTCTCATAATCTTTTTTCCCTTCCCTAATTAAGCCCTTTGTCCTCCTCGACTGGACTCTGAATTTCTCCCAGTCCTCAGGTGTGCCGCTTTTTCTGGCTAATTTGTATGTCTCTTCTTTGGAATTGATAATATCCTTAATTTCCCTTGTCAGCTATGGGTGCACTACCTTCCCTGGTTTATTCTTTTGCCAAACTGGGATGAACAACTGTTGCAGTTCATCCATGCGATCTTTAAATGCTTGCCATTGCATATCCACTGTCAACCCTTTAGGTATCATTTGCCAGTCTCTCTGAGCTAGTTCACGTCTCATACCTTCAAAGTTACCCTTCTTTAAGTTCAGAACCCTTGTTTCTGAATTAACTATATCATTCTCCATCTTAATGAAGAATTCCACCATATTAAGGTCACTCTTACTCAAGGGGCCTCGCACCACAAGATTGCTAACTAACCCTTCTTCATTGCTCAATACCCAGTCCAGAATGGCCTGCTCTCTAGTTTGTTCCTTGACACGTTGGTTCAGAAAACTATCCCGCATACATTCCAAGAAATCCTCTTCCTCAGCACCCTTACCAATTTGGTTCACCCAACCTATATGTAGATTGATGTCACCCATTGTAACTGCTGTTCCTTTATTGCATGCATTTCTAATTTCCTGTTTAATACCATCTCCGACCTCACTACTACTGTTAGGTGGCCTGTACACAACTCCCACCAGCGCTTTCTGCCCCTTAGTGTTATACAGCTCTACCCATATCGATTCCACATCCTCCCGGCTAATGTCCTTCCTTTCTATTGCGTTAATCTCCTCTCTAACCAGCAATACCACCCCAACTCCTTTTCTTTCATGTGTATCCCTCCTGAATATTGAATATCCCTGAATGTAGAGCTCCCATCTTTGGTCACCCTGGAGCCATGTCTTTGTGATCCCAACTATATCATATTCATTAATAACTATCTGCACATTCACTTCATCCACCTTGTTACGAATGCTCCTTGCATTGACATACAAAGCCTTCAGGCTTGCTTTTACAACACTCTTGTCCCTTATACAATTATGTTGAAAAGTGGCCCTTTTTGGTTTTTGCCCTGGATTTGCCTGCCTGCCACTTTTACTTTTCACCTTACTACTTTTTGCTTCTACCCTCATTTTACACCCCTCTGTCTCTCTGCACTTGTTCCCATCCCCCTGCCACATTATTTTAAATCCTCCTGAACAACAGTAGCAAATGCTTCCCCTAGGACATTGGTTCCAGTCCAGCCCAGGTGCAGACCGTCCTGTTTGTACCGGTCCCACCTCCTCCAGGATAGATCTATCGATTCTCTCAAAAGCAGAAGTGGAGGAGTATGCCTTATGATCAACTCTTCTTGGTGCACAAATATATCAGTGCCGTCCCAATTCTGTTCACCAGACCTGGAATACCTAGCAGTAAGGTGTCGTCCTTTTTACCTACCACGGGAGTTCTCTGGGGCCATTCTGGTAGCGGTTTACATTCCTCCTCAGGCCTTTAGATGATCTGAGCAGTGGGAGGAACATGCATGAAACAGTGCACCCTAATGCCTTCACCAGCATTTTTGGAGATTTTAACAAGGCCAGTCTGAAAAAAATCACTAAGCAATTACCATCAACAGATCGCTTGCAATACCAGACACACTGGACCATTGTTACACCACCATCAAGAATGCCTACCATGCTATTCCACACCCTCACTTCGGAAAGTCTGATCACCTGGCCGTACTTCTACTCCCTGTGTATAAACAGAGACTGAAGACTGCAGCACCAGTAGTGAGGACCAAGAAGGTTTGGACAAGGGAAGCATAGGAGTGCCAACAGGACTGCTTAGAATCGGATGTCTGGACTGTATTTGGGGATTCATCTTTGACTCTGGATGAGTATGCTGCAGTTGTTACAGACTTCATTAAAACCTGTGGGGATGAGTGTGTGCTTACCAAGACTTACTGTACATTCCCAAACCAAAAGCCGTGGGTGAACCAAGAGGTACATTGTCTGCTGAAGGCTAGATTTGTGGCATTCAAGTCCGGCAACCCAGGTTTGTACCAGAAAACCAGGTATGATTTGCTGAGGGCTATTTCAAGGGCAAAGAGACTATTTTGAACAAGGTTGGAGGCGATATCAGATGCACGACAACTCTGGCAGGGCTTGCAAGACAATACTTCCTTCTAAGCGAAACCCAATAGCATGAATGGCAGCGATGCTTCATTACCAGATAAACTCAATGCCTTCTATGCACGCCTTGAAAGGCAGAATACAACTACAGCTGTGAAGATCCCTGCTGCACCTGATGACCCTGTGATCTCTGTCTCAGAGGCCGATGTTAGACTGTCTTTAAAGAGAGTGAACCCTCGCAAGGCAGAAGGTCCCGATGGAGTACCTGGTAAGGCTCTGAAAACCTGTGCCAACCAACTAGCAGGAGTATTCTAGGACATTTTCAACTTCTCACTGCTATGGGCAGAAGTTCCCACTTGCTTCAAAAAGGCAACTATTATACCACTGACTAAGAAGAACAATGTGAGCTGCCTTAACGACTATCGCCCAGTAGCACTCACATCGACAGTGATGAAATGCTTTGAGAGGCTGGTCATGACTAGATTGAACTCCTGCCTCAGCAAGGACCTGGACCCATTACAATTTGCCTGTCACCACAATAGGTCAATGGCAGGTGCAATCTCAATGGCTCTCCACACAGCTTTAGACCACCTGGACAACACAAACACCTACGTCAGGGTGCTGTTCATTGACTATAGCTCAGGATTTAATATCATCATTCCCACAACCCTGATTGAGAAGTTGCAGAACCTGGGCCTCTGTACCTCCCTCTGAAATTGCATCCTCAACTTCCTAACTGTAAGGCCACAATCTGTCCAGACAGGTGATAACATATCCTCCTCGCTGACGATCAACACTGGTGCATCTCAGGGGTGTGTGCTTAACCCACTGCTCTACTCTCTATATACACATGACTGTGTGGCTAGGTATAGCTCAAATATCATCTATAAATTTGCTGATGATACAACCATTGTTGGTAGAATCTCAGGTGGTGATGAGAGGGCGTACAGGAGTGAGATATGCCAACTAGTGGAATGGTGCCGCAGTAACAACCTGGCACTCAACGTCAGTAAGACAAAAGAGCTGATTGTGGACTTCAGGAAGGGTAAGATGAAAGAACACATACCAATCCTTTTAGAGGGATCAGAAGTGGAGAGAGTGAGCAGCTTCAAGTTCCTGGGTGTCAAGATCTCTGAGGATCTAACCTGGCCCCAACATATTGATGTAGTCACAAAGAAGGCAAGACAGTGGCTATACTTTATTAGGAGTTTGAAGAGATTTGGCATGTCAAGAAATACACTCAAAAACTTCTACAGTTGTACTGTGGAGAGCATTCTGACAGGCTGCATCACTGTCTGGTATAGAGGGGCTACTGCACAGGACGAAAAGAAGCTGCAGAAGGTTGTAAATCTAGTCAGCTCCATCTTGGGTACTAGCCTACAAAGTACCCAGGACATCTTTAGGGAGTGGTGTCTCAGAAAGGCAGCGTCTATTATTAAAGACCTCCATTACCCAGGCCATGCCCTTTTCTCAGTGTTACCATCAGGTAGGAGATACAGAAGCCTGAAAGCACACCCTCAGCGATTCAGGAACAGCTTCTTCCCCTCTGCCATCCGATTCCTAAATGGACATTGAAGCTTTGGACACTACCTCGCTTTTTTTTAAATATACAGTATTTCTGTTTTTTGCACATTTAAAAAAAAATCTATTCAATAGATGTAACTGATTTACTTGTTTATCTATTATGTTTTATTTTATGATTATTTTTTCTCTCTCTGCTAGATCATGTATTGCATTGAACTGCTAGTGCTAAGTTAATAAATTTCACATCACATGCTGTTGATAATAAACCTGGTTCTGATTCAGATACTGACTTGCCAGCAGTTGGACCTTCCAGATGCAGGTGTATTTTTACTACTATCAATAGAAACACTTTGACTGCACACAGGTCTCCAAAAACAGATCTCCATTTAACTAATCACTGGACTTCTAAAGCCAGCTGATGACATGAGTGATGATCTGGTGTGTCATATTAATGAGGGTGAATACTTATGCAATCAATTATTTTGTGTTTTATATTTGTAATTGATTTGGATCACTTTGTAAAGATGTTTTCTCTTTGACATGGAAGGGTCTTTTTCTGTTGATCAGTGTCAAAAAAAAAACCAAATTAAATCCACTATGATTCAATGTTGTAAAACAATGAAACATGAAAACTTGCAAGGGGGTTGAATACTTTTTATAGGCACTGTATAGCACACAGCAAGCATTCCATCACCAATCCCTGTGGAACACTGCTGGTCATAGCCTTACAATCACAAAAACATCACCATCACACTTACTCTCTCTCTCTCCTATTATCAACACAATGATTTTCTAAACCAGGTTAACTTGCCTGATTATTTTAAGTTTTCCACTGTAAGTGCCCTGTTCTAACTTCATTAATATAAGGTTCTAGTAGATTTCCTGTGACAAATGTTAAGCTAACTAGTCTTTGTCAATCCCTCACCTAACCAGCTATTCTAAATGCAGGTTGACAAAAGAGGTTTGAAACAAGGAAAGTAAGGTTTGCATTGATGTGCTGCCTCTTCCCACCTTCAGATACCCTCATTCACTTCACAGTGCCGTAACTGCAATATTGGAGACAATCAGAAATGTTAACACTGAGGGAATGGAAATGATGGTCAGAGTGAATTAAACTGCTTTTATTTTAATGCCTCAATGCAATCAATAGCAAACTAGTGAACCGTATAGTCTATTACAATGTACAGTGTGTTTTTTTTTACAATGGCTTGAGCTATTTTCATCAACATACAGGTGACAATGGCATCAAACCCATCTGGTCCTCAATCCAACCAACACACATCAAAGTTGCTGGTGAACGCAGCAGGCCAGGCAGCATCTCTAGGAAGAGGTACAGTCGACATTTCGGGCCGAGACCCTTCGTCAGGACTAACTGAAGGAAGAGCTAGTAAGGGATTTGAAAGTGGGAGGGGGAGGGGGAGATCCAAAATGATAGGAGAAGACAGGAGGGGGAGGGATAGAGCCAAGAGCTGGACAGGTGATTGGCAAAAGGGATATGAGAGGATCATGGGACAGGAGGCCCAGGGAGAAGGAAAAGGGAGTGGGGGGGGAATCCCAGAGGATGGGCAAGGGGTATATTCAGAGGGACAGAGGGAGAAAAAGGAGGGAGAGAGAGAATGTGTGTGTATAAATAAATAACGGATGGGGTACAAGGGGGAGGTGGGGCATTAGCGGAAGTTAGAGAAGTCAATGTTCATGCCTTCAGGTTGGAGGCTACCCAGATGGAATATAAGGTGTTGTTCCTCCAATCTGAGTGTGGCTTCATCTTTACAGTAGAGGAGGCCATGGATAGACATATCAGGAGGTGTTCAGCAAAACGATCTCCCAGTCTGCGTTGGGTAGCAAAACGATCTCCCAGTCTGCGTCGGGTGGCAAAACAATCTCCCAGTCTGCGTCGGGTGGCAAAACGATCTCCCAGTCTGCGTCGGGTAGCAAAACGATCTCTCAGTCTGTGTCGGGTAGCAAAATGATCTCCCAATCTGCATTGAGTAGCAAAACGATCTCCCAGTCTGCACTGGGTCCTCAATCCATTCAGATCAGAGTGAATCCCTTCCCTTTGAATTATGTGGTTCCTTTGTCACCTATGATCCTAATATTTATGAACTTATCCATTCACATTAGAATAATTGAAGTCGTACATAATGTTCAGAGCATCACAGAGAGACGGATATTTTAAAATTAGTTTTACAGTGACATTTTTAATGAAGGTTGCTCAAATTCATCAACAATTTCATTTTTTTAAGAAGTGCTTATCTATGTCTTACTGTCTTATGAATGTGTTATTGTGGTTAAAGACAGTGTGCTCTTCCAGTAAACAACACAATCCATAGTGATGTACCTTGATCAGTCCCTGAATAAGTTTGTGCTAATGTAGCACCTTCATATCCACATCCACAAATCTTTTGACATTCAGCAGCTTATATGAGCAAAGCAGGATGCTACGGCGGGGTGGGTGGGGGTACTAATGAGATAATAACTGCATAATCTGTTTCAGTGGTTTTAATCAAGAGATTAATGCTGGGTAGCATTCATGGAGAATACTGCCAGGGTACCTTTCACATCTACCCAAGAAGACAGTTTAGATTTTGTTATAATTCAAAACACATTTGCCACCACATGGGAGTATCAGTCCAGAATGTGTTTTAATGGAATCTCAGAGCAGACAACACAAAACCTCATGGAGTTGTAGACAGTGAAAAAGCTGGGCTGAGGATACATCAGGATATATTGGCACGTGGCCAAGTGGTTAAGGTGTTCGCCTAGTGATCTGAAGGTCGCTAGTTCGAGCCTTGGCTGAGGCAGCGTGTGTGTCCTTGAGCAAGGCACTTAACCACACATGGCTTTGTGATGACACCAGTGCCAAGCTGTATGGGTCCTAATGCCCTTCCCTTGAACAACATCAGTGGCGTGGAGGGGGGAGACTTGCAGCATGGGCAACTCTTGGTTTTCCATGCAACTTTGCCCAGGCCAGTGCCCTGGAAACCTTCCAAGGCACAAATCCATGATCTCATGAGACTAACAGACGCCTATTAAGATCAACTAGAAACATGTTAGAACAGTGGCAGTTGGAATGTAAGCCAGACAGATGTTTTAGAAAGTCCACTCTAGAAGGACATATGGAGTATATTTCAGAGACCCTAGGAGTTTTGATGCACAGAGCCCTTGGCGTGCAAGCTCAAAGTTCCCTGAGAGTGGCAACACATGTGGATAGCATAGTGAAGAAGGTATTTGAAATGTTTGCCTTCATAAGCCAGGATATCGGGTATAAAGTTTGAGGCATCATGTTGCAGATGCACAATGTATTAGTTAGAACACACTTGGAGAATTGTGCACTGTTCTAGTGCCACCCTACATGAAGATGAGAGAGTGCAAAAAAAGATTCACCAGTAAGTGGCTTAGAACGGAGAGCTGTAGTTATAAGAAGAGATTAGACAGGGCAGGTTTGTTCTCTGGAATGTAGGAAGCTGAAGTGTGACATTACAGAAGTTTAGAAAATTAAGAGGGAATAGATAGCATAGTGAATCAGAGTCTTTTCCCAAGGAAAGGGAGACTGGAACTAGAGGACGTGAGTTTAAGGTGAAAGGAGATCAGAGAGGTAGGTTTTTCAAAAAGCGGACAGTGGTTATCTGGAATGAGCTGCCGGAGGATGTGGTAGAGGCTGGCTCAGTGTCGGATTCTGATGTTTTAATCCAAGGTTCATTTAGAAGTCAGGAAAGAGACACAAAACCTGTTGCTTTATGATTGTTTAAATTAAGATTTGATAGAAAAGATGAAAGATGGACAGACAGTGACAAAGGTTTACTAGGTGGAGAGAAAGCTAAGGTTAAGATGTTGCTATTTTATACCACAGAAATGGCGAAAAATTTGATTTGGATTTTTAGATAAGTGATTTCTGAATGGTTGACTCTTATTTAATGCTGCAGAACAAAGATGCTTCCAGAGATTTTCAGAATAGTACATTTTATGGGCACTACAGATATATTAAACTGTTATATGTGAATCCCCTTTTTTAGATGCAGCTCTTTTGCCCCCTGCTAACAGCCACTGGACTGTGGTGAGAAAACTACCTTTTATCAGACTTCATATGTCTAGGGTCGCTATGACTTGGGTCCCACCAAAACTGGGAAGTTGGGATGTCTCGCCCATCCGAACCCCTGTGTGAATACTGTGTAACTACTGTGCCCTTACAATTGCCCGTCTGCAAGAATAACAGATCATACAGAGCATACACTTTATAAAGAAAGTATATTTATAAATGTTATGTTATGTACCCCTAGGGGTCATATTTTTTATGGACTCGACCTTTAAAAAGAGAGAGAGAGAGTTGTACACCACAAACACCTTATTATTAAGAGAGAGAATGGCGAAGACTGCTTTGAGATGTTGTTATGGTTTCTCTGCAGCATGTTTACACTTTTGCAAGGACACTGGCAGCTTCCAAGTTCTTACAGAGAGAGAAAGGAGGAGCTGCTTGATGGACAGTTGGTATTCAGCACGGTGAGATAAATAGAAGGTCAGCTGATAGACTCACAGACACATGATTTTGGACACTGGATGAGCTTTGTTGTGCCCACAGAAAGGTGGGTTTTCTGATGATCGATCAGGAGAATCGATCAGTGGCTCTCGCAGTGTGGAAAAGGTGTGACCGGTGGGGAGTTATTAGTGTGTCCAACCCTCTCCTGGGTTGATAACTCCAGCACAGAAGATGGTCTCCTTTTGCGGTCACATTCAGTGACTCTAAAGGAAGAGAAGAGGGGAGAGGAAGGTTTAAAATAGAAGAAACCTAGTGACAAAGAGGTCACTGTTTGGACTCTCTCTCTAAGTAGCCTGTAAGGGTGAGTTTGAGTTCCATTTGAATACGAAGGTGACTGTCATGTAGTTAATCCACAAGAGTGGGTTCTCTGGTGAGGGGAGTACCTTTGTGAATACTACTTGTGTGTTACCCTTGTTTGTGTGTGGTAGTTCACTGAAGAAAGTCACCCCTGTGGCAAATCACTGTTGGAGTTATTTCATATGTCGTGGAACTGGATAAGTGGCTATCACGTTGTGTGTTTGGGTTTGGTTCCCTTGAAGAGGGTCCCCTTAGTGATAAACTACTGTTGGTGATAATCCATATGTGGATTCTGTTTTAATATCCTGTGGCCACCACTTTGGAATGACCCGTAGCTGAATTTGGGTGTGGTACCACTTGTGTTGAAGATCACTGTTGGTGATACTTCATGTGTGGAGTGGAACAACTTCGGAGATAAAACCTACTACTATTGTTATTTTGTATTGCTGTCGTGGAATCTGTGGAATATCGACGTAATTGCCTTCTCTCGACATTGACCCTGGATTACAAATATCTCTCTCTCATCACCTATTCTGTGGATGAACTGAACTTTCATACTTTACCATCTCAAGACTCTAAGCTTTGTTTCCCTCAAACTCAATAGTTTGGGAGTTATATTTGCACACATATATAATCATTGCTAACCTGTCTGATATATCTGAATTTAGGTTACTCTATTGCGTAGTTACTAGTAAATAGTATTAGTGAATAGCAATACCAGACTCCAAGGTGTTTTCCATTTCTGCTGGTTCTTTAACCCGTCACGGGCTACATGAGGAAATTGGGGCCTGCGTCCAAGATTTGAACAAATTGGTTAGAGGGGCTCATTTGAATTGATTGGGGAAAATCCCTTTTGATTTGGTTGTGTGCAAAAACAGCAGAAATGGATGTTAGGGATTTTCTGAAATCGCCAGACCCGTGGAACTTTGAAGATAGCTAAAAAGGATGATGTGTGGGACATTGCTAAAGAATTGAGAATTGAGGTAAAGAAAGGTTTGTCAAAGGCATAAATTCAAAGGAAAATGGCAACGTGAAGATCATGTGGCAAACAAGCAGAGGGGGTTCGAGCTGGAAAAGATAGAGAAGTTGCAGCAAGATGGCAAGACTGTGCAGTAGTTGAAGTCCGAGGTGTAAATGGTGAAGAGAAAGGGTCAATAGTTTTAGTGAATAGCAGTACCAGACTCCAAAGTGTTTTCTATTTCTGCTGGTTCTTTAGCCCGTCACGGGGTACATGACAGTTAACCTAACCAAACCGTTAAAGAAGAAACAAAAAAAACCAAAATGACCAATCATAATTAAAACAGTCAAATGTTCACAAGCTGGAGTTCAAATCTTCAAAAGCTGCTGTGTCTGGTGTACTCACAACGCCAACTCCTATTCACCAATCACGTTTGATTTGACCTCTTGGACTCCATTGAATCACGCATCCCTGTTGGATTGAATCCTACGGCTGGTTCTCTTTAGATTCTTCTGTCTCCATCTCCTGCTGAAAATGACCTCAATTCACCTCAGTGTCCGTCATAAAAACCTCTCTGCCCAACCTTCTCTAAATTCCACCATTCTGATTGTATGACACGGCATTTCTAAGCATGAATACCACAACCTACTATCTTTAACAGTAACCCAAACACTATCAGCAGAACACACAGAAAGCCATTAAATGAAATACCCTACAACATTAGCAGTAAAATCTTTGCCAGGGTGTTACATATGCATATAATAACTACTTAAAATACAAGCTGATAATTAATTGTTAAACTGCAAAGAAAGTAACAATTAAACAGTCTAATCTAAGAATTAAACAATTAGATCCAATATCAGGTAGATAGCTGGACAGGAAAGATATAGAGGGAATAGGGCCGAGTGAAGGTAAATGTGATTAATGTAGATAGTCATCACGGTCTACATAGACAAGGTGGGCCGAAGCTTTCTGTTTCTCTACTGCATGATCCTATGATTTCATAGGCTCCTCGGTCCATCTAGTCCATGCCGAAACAATTCCATGATTCAGGCCGCTGCATTTATGTCCAAAACCTTGCCCATATGCACGTATCCCATTTTCGCACATCACCCGCTGACTTTAATCTGCATCTTAGACCATAAGACATAGGAGTGGAATTAGGCCATTTGTCTCATCGTGTCTGCTCCATCATTCAGCCCGGCTGATTATTTTCCCTCTTAACCCCATACTCCTGCCTTCTCCTTGTAACCTTTGATGTCCTTACTAAACTAGAATCTATCAATCTCTGTTTTAAATATAACTTGGCATCCACAATGAACTAGGACAATGAACTCCACAGATTCACCATCCTCTAGGTAGAGAAATTCCTCCTCATCTCTGTTCCAAAGTGACATCCTTCTACTCAGAGCCTGTGCCCTCTGGTCCTAGTCCCTCTCACTATTGGAAACATCCTCTGCATGCCTTCTCTGTCTAGACTTTTCAATATCTGGCAGGTTTCAATGAGATCCCTTCTCAATCTTTTAAACTCCAGTGAATACAGGCCCAAATACATCAACATTTTTTATACAAAATAAAGTACATCCATAATAAAGAAAATATTATTGAGAATAAACCATGCAATGTCTTTTCTTTCTTACATGCATAGCCGTTCACGGGTTCATTTCTTTTCAAAGTATGCAACTCTGAAATTCTTCCACACCAGATCGCCATGAAATCAAGAAGGAAAAGAACAGTAACATGATCATCAACCCCAAATCTGACCTCCCTGCAAACAAAAATTATCAAAAGCAGTACAGGCAATCGATCACCGAATCTCCCTCCACCGCACACAAAAAAAAAAGAGAAAGATCAGGCGAAAAACACAGAATATAGATTGAAAAAGAAATCTATAATTTAACTCCATATCCAAAATGCAGAAAACCTGGGTAACATTCTCCAGGTACAGAGGCAGGCCTTACACTCTCTGGCAGCAAGTGATCCCACCAGCATTCAAAAGGCAGACTCCCCTCTCCGGTAGCAGAGAAACTCTTCAATGTTCAAAAGGCTGTTTCCCCGCTCTGGCAGCCCAGAGATCTCACCAGTGATCAAAATTGGCGAGCAATAGAAGCTTTGATTGATGAAATGGAGTCGAACACCGGCTCACGCCCAGTCCTGTAGCCTTCGCACCATGAGGCTCCCACACGTCTGCCTCCGACCATTCTCTCAGCGACAGCAGAGCACTGAAACACCCACTCTCCAAACTGCAAATCGCAGGCTCCAACAGCTCTTCAACCACATTCAAGGTGAAAAGCAAACGTAAACAAAATAAATTATATGGTTTCATGATCTATCCAGAAGATGATGACCGAAGGAGCATTGTACACAAATGCCATCTTGACCAGAAGTCTATTACATTCCTTAAAATCAATGGTACTCTTGTCACTCATGTGGGCCCTGGGGTGGTATACTACTACAATTGGGTGAGGGGCTTCCTCTACTAACCAGGCCCTTCCCTTTCTGGTAGTGGTAGCGGAAGAACACTGTTTACTTCTACACTGAGCCCTTGTGGTGACTGAACCAAGTTTTAGTGTGTCCCTCAGCATGTACTACTGCTGCCTGGAATGTGCCAATCAGGAGTATTCTCTGAAGAGGTCCTGATGTCTCAATAGACCGAAGGACATCTTTCACCAAGTTGATGATCTTCTAGCAGCACTCTGTGTGTGTGACTCTCATAGAGCAGAGAGTCCTCTGTCAAGCAGTTGACTGGGAGGAACCATCACACAGGCTCTGCATCTTTCTCCACACCCTCTTTGTAAACCCACAATCTGCAAAGACCCCACCAAGTCATCCTGTGGGCAGTGGCGGTGGAAGTGATGGTCTAAGAATGCAGGAAGGATCTAACTGGGAAGGTTTCTCTCACCACCAGCCAGGCAAGGACCTGCTGACTGTTGGTGAGGTCTGATGATGAGGCGGTCTGCTTGATAATCTGGACAATTTGCTCAAGAAACCACTCCACAACATCCATCGAGTCCTTTTCCTGCAGTGTCTTCAGGATGTTGCATGCTGACCACTGCCTGATGGATATGTGGACCAAGGTGTTGGTGCAGAGGAACTTTCCCACAAAGGACAGGGAATGTGGCAATGTTCAAGTACTGCTCATGCGTTAACCCTTTCATTCCTGGGATCATTTTCATGAACATTCTCTGGTCCTTCTCCAATGCCAGCACATCTTTTCTTAGATATTGAGCCCAAAGCTGCTCATAATACTCCAAATGTTGACTGAGGCCTTACAAAGTCTCAGTATTACATCCTTGCTTTTATATTCTATTTCTCTAGAAATGTATGCTAACATTGCATTTGACTTCCTTACTTCTGAAACCTGAAATTTAACCTTTAGGGGATCCTGCGCTAGGACCCAAGTCCCTTTGCACCTCCGATCTCTGAATTCACTCACCGTTTAGAAAATAGACTATGGCTTTTTTGTTAATGGTCTGATGTTTCTCCTATCAACATAAAAATGCACCTGAACTAACTCTGAGATATCTGTGGGATGTCCTTTGATAAACAAGGATATCAGGCATAGTTGGCTTTAGGCAATCACTTTGTGCTCTCTGCAACCAATGTGGAGAGACCCTCACACTCTCTAGCCATAGTAAACTGTAGAATGAGATTTGAGGGAGGTAACAAAATATATCCAAGGACTACTGACAAGGTTCTCTTGATAGAGACAAAATGTTAGGGTTGATGCCTGGGATATTTCACACTTTGTCCCTTCCATGCCCACAAATGTTATGGAATTATTTACCTCAATGGGTCTTTAATTGGTCTTGCTACCTGTAAGCTAAAGCATGTAGGGTTTGTGCCATTTATAGATCTTACAGAGGTATGAAAAATTATGAGGGGTATGGATAGGATGAATGCATGCATGCAGACTTTTTTCCCTCAGCTTGTGGGAGACCTGAACTAGAGTTTATAGCTTTAGGGTGAAAGGTGTAATATTTAGCGGGAACCTGAAGGGGAATTTTTTCACTTAGATATTGGTGTGATTGTGGAATGAGCTGCCAGTGGAAGTGCTTGATGCAGATTCAATTCTGACATTTAAGAGAAGTTTAGAGAGGTACGTGGATGGGAGGGGTATGGTGGGCTATATTCTGGGTGTAGGTAGATGGGACGACAGAAAACCTAATCAACATAGACTGGATAGACAAAAGGGCCTCTTTCTGCGCTTTAGTACTCTATGACTCTATTATCCTTCTGTCTTGCCAATTTAAATGCCTGTCCAAAGGCCTATTAAATAGTGATTATACTGTACCTCATTCCTCCACCTTTATGGCAGTAAATTGTACTTATCAAGCTCACTCTGAATTATAAATCTCTCCTCATATCCCCTTTAAAACTCAGTCCTCCCACCTGAAACTTGTACACTCATGGTTTTGATTCAGCGATCATTGGAAAACAATTCCAGCTATCTACATTATCTATGTTCTCATATTTTTATTGAGTGCTTTTTGGTTATCTTCTTTATTCCAATTAAAGCTAGTGTGGTCTAACCAAACTCTCTTGCAACTAAAGTCTTTCAATCTTGCTGAGTCTCCTCTGAATTATCTCCAACATAAGAAAGGTGGAGATCTGATACATAAGGGAGCCAAAAGCTGTGTCACAAGGATGTGAAAGTGCAAGAAAATTTACCGAAATTACCACACAATGTGGATTGACCGGGAACACTCAGCTGGTCAGGCAGCATCTATGCAGAGAGAAACAGTTAACATTTGAAGTCTGGAACCTTTCATTGGAAGTAGAAAAAAGAGAAGATAAAGTTAGTGTTAGTTAGCAGTGGGTGGGGTTTGAGCTATTTCACAAAGCTGTCATACAATTTTGTCCTCCCCACAGTCAAACAAATCACATTGTGATCTCATGGTGATCTATGATTGTAATCAGATGGAGAAAGCTACTGTGAGCCAATATCCCCACCTGGGTAACTCCCATTTCACGTGGGGCAACTGGGGATCAGATCAGCTATTGGTTGGATATCCTCAATTTTATATCCAATGGGTTGAGAATCAGGTGGTTTGTTTTAAAATCATATTGAATGTCTTGGACTGGTGTTTATGGGCATCTCTTGAATTAAACGATCAGGTGGTCCGGGATGGCCTTCATCGAGCTGTGGAGTTTTGCAGCATGGAATCAAGGCCATTCAGCCCATGTCAAACAAGATGCTCCATCCAAGCTCATTCCATTTGCCAATGTTTGGCTCATAACCTTCTAAACCTTTCCTGTCATATGGCTGCTAACTGTCTTTTCAAAGTTGTTATTATGCCTGCCTTAACCACTTCCTCTGGCAGCTCATTCCACAGACATATCACCAATTGTGGAAAAAAAAGTGTTCCTCAAGTTCCTATTGAATCTTTCTCCTCTCTCCTTAAACCTAAGCTCTCTGGTTCTTAAGTTCCCAGTCATGGGAAAAAATTTAATTGAATTGACTTTATTTCTTACATCCTTCACATACATGAATAAAAATCTTTACATTACGTCTCCATCAAAATGTGCAATGTGCAGTCATAGTAATTTATAATAATTTATAATAAATAGAACAGTCAACATAATATAGAGTACACTCAAATCAGCGTGAGGTCATCACTCTGATGGCCTGGTGGAAGAAGCTGTCCTGAAGCCTGTTGGTCCTGGCTTTTATGCTGTGCTACTGCTTCCTGGAATTGGCTTGGGTCCCCAGCGGTCCCACGGGCCCTTTTTACACACCTGTCCTTGTCAATGTCCTGAATCATGGGAAGTTCACAACTACAGATGCGCTGAGTTCATTCACCATCTATGTCCCTCGTGATTTTATACTCCTCTATAAGAACACTGCTGAGACTCCTACACTCTAATGATGACAGTTCCAACCCATCCAGTCCCTCAAATCCTAGCAACATCCATGTCAGTCTTTATTGAACTCTACAGTTTAGGAACATGTTTCCTATAGCAGGGTGACCAAAACTGAACATAAAATTCCAAGTGTAGCCTCACTGGCATCCTGTGAAGCCTCAACATGACTTGCCAATGTTTATATTCAGTATCCTGACTTATAAAGGTCAGACTTCTTCACCACACTGTCTAGCTGTGACTCCGCTTACAGCAAACCATATTCTTGTATTCTTGTATTCCTAGTTCTCTTTCTTCTACAACACTCCCCAGGGCCCTGCTGTTCACTGTGAAAGTCCTACCTCGAAAGTTCAAAGTAAATTTATTATCCAAGTACAGTGCATATATGATTCATTTTCTGACAGGCATTTACAGAAAAATAAAGAAATACAATAGAATTTATGAAAAGCTATACATAACAAGACTGACAACTGTCCAATGTGCAGAGGTCAAATCATGCAAATAATAATTTTAAAAAAAATAAATACTGACAACTTGAGTTGTAGAGTAACACACACAAAATGCTGGAGGAACTCAGCAGGTCAGGCAACATCTATGGAAATGAATAAATATCCAGTGTTTTGGGCCAAGATCCTTCAGGTAGTCTATGGGCTGATGGCAGTCCTTCATGATTGATGTTGTTTAGTTGTGGCAGCACTCCTTGTAAATGTACACAATGAAAGGGAGGGCTTTGCATGTGATGGACTGGGCTGTATCCACCTCTTTTGTAGGCTTTTCCATTCCTGGGTATTGGTGTTTCCATACTAGGCCATGATGCAACCAGCCAATATATTATCTCCACCATGTATCTGTAGAAGTTTTTCAAAGTTTTAGATGGCATATCAAACCTATGCAGACTTCTTTGTGATGGCACTTAATTGCTGGTCTCAGAACAGATCCTCTGATATGGTAACATGAAGGAACTTAAAGTAACTTCCCCTCTCCACCTCTTAGACCTAATGTGGACTGCTTCTGGACTCCTGTTTTTTTCCTCTTGTAATCAATATTCAGCTCTTTGATTTTGGTAATGTTCAATGAGAGGTTTTCATTTTGGCATAATTCAGCCAGATTTTCAATCTCTTTCCTACATACCAATTTATCACCACCTTTGATTTGGCCAACAGCAGTGGGGTCACCAACAAATTTAAATACGGGATTGGAGTTGTATTTAGCCACACAATCATAGACATGAAGTGAGTAGAAGTAGTACTAAGCACAGAGCCTCGTGGTGCGCCTTGCTGATTGTAGAGGAGATTATTTTGCTGATCTGTACTGACAGGCATCTGCAAATGAAGAAATCGTGCATCCAGTTGCACAGGGAAGTATCAAGGACTAGGCTTTGGAGCAGAATAATTAGTTTCAAGGGGATAATAGTGTTAAATATTGAGCTATATTCAATAAAGAATATCGTGAAATACACCAACACACATAAAAAGTACTGGTGAATGCAGCAGGCCAGGCAGCATCTATAGGAAGAGGTACAGTGGACGCTTTGGGCCAAGACCCTTCATCAGGACTCCTGACGAAGTCCAGGACAGAGTCCTGATGAAGGTTCTTGGCCCGAAACGTTGACTGTACCTCCTCCTACAGATGCTGCCTGGCCTGTTGCGTTCACCAGCAATTTTTATGTGTGTTGCTTGAATTTCCAGCATCTGCAGATTTCCTCGTGTTTGCGTCGTGAAATACACCTCATTGTTGTCCAGATGTTCCAGAGCTGAGAGAAGATCCAAAGAAATGGTATCTACTGTTGGTCTGTTGTGACAGTAGGCAAGTTGGAGTGGATCCAGGTCACTCCTCAAGCAGAGGATGATAGGTTTCATGTCCAACCTCTCAAAGTACTTCAACACAGGGTATATCAGTGCCACTGGATGATAATCTCTGAGGCAGATTACCACATTCTTCTTGGGCCTTTTTGAAACAATTAGGTACCTCACACTGCCAAAGTAATAGGTTGTAGATGTAGTAAACACTCCAACCAGTTGATTATCACAGATCACCAGTACTTGGCCAGGTTCACCCTCCTGAAGGATGCTCTCACATTGTCCTCAGAGACTGAGATTGCACAGTTATCGGGGGCTGTGGGGTTTGTGGATCCTTCAGCCAAAGTGAGCATATAAAATGCATTGGAGATGAAGCCTTGATGTCATTTATGTTGCTTGGTTTTGCTTTGTTGGAGGTGATGGTATTCAATCCCTATTACAGATGTCGAGAATCCTTCCGTGATTCCAGTTTGCCCAGAATTGCCACTTCACATGCGAGATGACTTCTGGAAGTCATATCTGGACCTCTTGTACTTCCTTGGATTGTCAGTCCTGAATGGCACCAATATAGCCCTCAGCAGATTGCAGATCTTTTCATTCTTATTGGGAAATTTTCTGAATGAATTTGTGGGTACACAGTCATCCACAAGAATCTTTATAAAGTCCCTAACACCTGGATTTGGTTTTCCATAATGCAACACACTGCACTTATCTGAATTAAACTCCGTTTACCTTCCCTTGGCCCACACATGCAGTTGATCATGATCTCCCTGTAATTATTGATAATCTTTATTATGCACTGTACCATGTATTTTAGTGTCATCTAAAAACTTGCCAATTATGATTTGTACATTCTTATCCAAATCATTGATATAGATAGTGAACAACATTAGGCCCAGCATAGAACGCTGGGGAAACCACTCATTTTGCGCCTCCAGTCCAAGATACAGTCATCTACCTTCATCCTCTGTTTTCTATCATCAATCCAATTGTGTATCCATTTATCACCTCTCCCTGATTCCATGCAATCTAACATTCTTGGGAAGGCTACCATGCGGAACCTTATCAAAGGCTATCTGAAGTTCATATAAATCATGCCTAAAGCTCTGAAAGTAATGATTAACTTTCTTGATTATATCATCAGAAAAGTCCATCAAGTCATGGGTCACTGTTCTATCAATCGCTAAAGGCAAATGTTGAAGCTTTCATTTATCACCTCAAGTAAAACAGGAAGCAAAGGAATATATATCTTATATTCACTCCAATTGGTTCAATTATAACTTGAAAATAATTTGTTAGATATGATTCAAGAAATGTATATTAATTATGAATTATTGACTTCTGTATTTACATAATGTGACATTTCCTTTTTATTTGTTGCGTGCATGCTGCAGGTGATTGTATGCATAGAGCCAAGATCATTTCCCGGGCTGAATATTCAGCTCTGGCCGAGAGTGAGTACTGGGGTGGTTCTTATGGGAACAGTGCAATATTTCAAAAGCACTTTGGTGCCATGAAGCCCTCTGCAAGGTCTTGAAGATGTGAGAAGCACAAAATGAAACCAGTGCTTTGGAATAACCTTGCAAAACTCTAAATTGTTTCCAATAATCAAAATCCCCAAACATAATTAAATATGTTGAAGTATATGAAAAATTCCAAGTTTTTTTGCATGCTATGAAAGGAGTATTTTTAATGCAGAGAACAATCAGAAAACTTTACACACCAGACCTTAGGAAAATCAAATGAAAAATATCGCTAACTTTTGCTTAGGTTCCATTTAGGGAGTAAAGAGACTAAAAGACAAATATATAAGACTAAGCCTCTAAACTACTCCTACTGAATGCATTGATACTTACCAGCATGGGCTTTGGAGGAGCAACTGTGTGAAGAAAGACCCTCTCTATTACAGTAGCAGGTGTGACGTTACAGAGCAAGTGGCCACATGATACAGTGACTTGTTCAATAGTTCCACTTAATAGCAGAGAATGTATATAATATACAACCTGAAATTCTTGTTCTTTGCAGACATCCAGGAAAACAGAAAGTATCCCAAAGAATGAGTGACAGTAAAAACATTAGAACCCCAAAGCCCTCCCTACTCCCCCTCCCATGCACAAGCAACAGCAAAGCAATAATCGTCCCCTTTCCCACTTACTTCAGCAAAAAAAAAGCATCAGCCCCTCATTCCATCATGCAAGAAATAGTAAAGCCCCTAAAAAAGACCATGATCTGCAGTACAACAAAAACTGATCATTCACCTGACAATTTAACATACCATAGGCTCTCTCTTTCCCTAATAAAGGGACAGAGACGTGTCACCTTTTAACAGTGAGAGGGAAGACCAACAAGGACAAACAACTCATTGATTTATGGTGTGAAAATCTGCCGTATCGCTTTTTCTCCCGAGTTCTCTGATTCGAGAATCGGCAACCAACTCTCCCCGACCAACAAGGGAAAGACAGAGAGCACACGATTCACTGAGTACAGAGCCCCCAACAGCTAATTCGCTGTTCCCAATTTTCCAGTTTCTCCCATGACACCTCAGTCAGTGGTAATGGTATAGAACTGGCTCGTCCCTAGGGCCACAAAACCTCAGAACCCCAAAGCCGTGCTTGTCTTCTAGGCTGTATTCTTGAGATATTGAAAAAAGGCCAGTTAGTGAGCCCCGGGAGTGGGTCCCATCACTGCAAAGAACTGAAGTTTGAGTGTAGCTGTAGGTCATGATCTTCAACAGAACCTCATCCACCTTGAAAAGGAAAAAGAGAGACATTCAAGGTAGGAATTAAGCTGTTTCTGCAGATGAGCTTGAAGAAGTCACTGTCAGATGCCATCATAGTACCTCAACATATATATATGAAACTGTATTGAGATACAGCAAATGTGACTTGGCATCCTTGGATGTTTAGCCAGATATACAAGAAGCATTATGTCCCATGCTGACATAGTTGAGGCAAAGACATGTTGATTGGATTTCTACTTTAAGAGACACATTGAAAATCCAAGCTAAGATGAGATCAGGATACTGGGGGTGGGGAAAGAAAACATGAATGGGTTATGCAGTGGGAGCAGTATATATTTTAAAGTCAAGGTATTTGGCAACATTGAAACACAAATGTACTTTGTCCAGAGATTATAATAGTACTCTTGGAAGTCTCAGATGGCTGCCACCCTAACTAGTCCCTTAACCAGGTAGCCTCACCAAAAACCATCACACTGGATTGTCAGTCAGATGGAATGTATTATCTTTGTACCATATCAGTGTATTGTCGTTGTGTTGCACTTTGGGAGATCAGATGTAAAGGGACAGTATACTGTTAATGGTAAGCCACTTACAATGTTGATGTAAAGAGGGAACTTGAAGTCCAATCCCACAGCTCCCTGAAAGTGACAGCACCGTTGATAGGGTGGTAAAGAAAGCGAATGGCTTGTTTGCCTTTGTTAGTGAAGGCAGTGAGTACAAGAGTCAGAAGTCATGTTGTAGCTTTATAAACTCTGCCTAGGCTGCATCTGGAGTATTGTATTCAATTCTGATCTTTCCGTTATAGGAATGATGCGGAGACTTTTGAAAAAGTGCAGACAAGATTTACCAGGATGCTGTTTGGATTTGAGGACATATTTTATAAGGAGAGGTTGGACAACCTTGGGTTGTTCCCTAGGCTGAGGAGAGATCTGATAGAACTTTATAATATAGTTTAAGAGAGCCATAGACAGACGGTTCCCAGTGTTAAAATGTCTAATATTAGAGGGCATGAATATAAGGTGCAGGGGATGAATTCAAAGGGGAAGTGCAGGGCAATTTTTTTGCACAGAGTGGTGGCTGCCTTAAATGTGCTGCCAGGTGTGATCATGGAGGCAAACATGATAGAGGCATTTCATAGGTTTGTTTAGTTTCTACTTGTAAGAGGAAGTTAGTTTTCAGTTCTTAATATGTAAATAGAAAGCAGTAATCAGCTTTAATTAAAAACAAGCACATTCTACAGAGCAGCTTCACAAATAAGCTCTGTATTTTTCACACACTGTGTCTGTGAAAAATAGATTCTAGCTCACAGCACCTTGTCTTACTGCTGTTTAATTGGGCTTATTTCAAACAGACAAGCTGACTCTCAAGTTGCTTAGTTTAAGGGAGCTCACAGAACAGATGGATATCATTTAGCATATCAACAACTGATGTGTTTATAGTTGGAAGGTTTATGTACTTGACGAAGTTAGCACAGCATTTACAGTATTAATTGTGGAACTGTGTCTCAATGATGCTTTAGATCATTTAGTTTAGATTAGATTAGATTATGAGGACACGCAGTCCTCTTTTATTGTCATTTAGTAATGCATGCATTAAGAAATGATACAATATTCCTCCAGAATGATATCACAGAAACACATGACAAACCAAGACTGAAAAACTGACAAAAACCACATAATTATAACATATAGTTACAACAGTGCAAGGCAATACCCTAATCTGATAATTTGATAAGAAAAGTCACGGAGTCTATTGTAAGTCCCATCATCTCATGCAGACGGTAAACCTCAAGCGCCGCAAACTTGCCGATGCAGAATCCCGGAAGCATCCGACCACAGTCTGTCTCCGAGTCCGTCCGCAAACTCCGAGCCTCCGACCAGTTCCCCGACACCGATGCACCAAGCACCATCTCTGCCAAGCATTTCGAGCCCGGCCACGGCAACAAGCAATAGGCAAGGTCGAGGATTTGGGGCCTTCCCTCCGGAGATTCTCGATCGTGCAGTAGCAGTGGCAGCGAAGCAGGGATTTCAGAAGTTGCTCCATTTGTGTTAAAAGGTTATCTGAGGAAATATCACGTGTGTGAAGTCATCGAAGTAGGAGAAAAAGGGTAAAAATGTAGACTGCAGTTCAGGCTTATTAGGCATGGAGTAAGGAACATCGAGAAGAAACATGAGGATAACTAGAATCTATTGGTTTCTGTGATGGATGACTTGCTTTTCTGCATTTTTGTATGTCTTTTTAGTTTATAGGAATTGTATCTGTGTTTTGTACCTTTGTGATTTATGTTTAGGAAATAGTTTATGTTTTAGAAATAGTTGTACTTTGGAACTGTTTAAGGTAGAAATCATCAGTGAGTTTTAAATGTGTATTAAGAGTGTTGCTTTGGATTTAAACATGTTCAACTAAAAATAAATTAACTTTATCAGCTGAAAGTATCTTCTCCTTGGAAGGGAGAGGTGACCCACCACTCAAATAGTGGGTATTGCCAGTTACACCTGCCATGGAGAATAAACAGGGAGGTGAAATAGCTTTTGAAGATTGGGTAGTTACAGTATAATCTTTCTTTAGTGAGAGTTTTTGTGGCTATTTATATCCAATAGGGCTTAAAGTCTTCATTTGTGTTTAGAACTCTGCTGTCAGCAAACCCAACACCATCACAACTTGTACTTGATTGAATGAAGCCCTTTCACATCCATGACTCCAGATTCTGAGAGGTTCTTCAACTACAACATTGAGCATAGCTCAAACATGAGGAAATCTGCAGATGCTGGAATTTCAAGCAATACACATAAAAGTTGCTGGTGAACGCAGCAGGCCAGGCAGCATCCCTAGGAAGAGATACAGTCAATGTTTCGGGCCGAGACCCATTGAGCGTAGCTGATGGTATACCTAACAAAGACTCATTAAATGACAATCTAACCAAGAAGGCTGAGAAGGTGGGTGTTTTTAAGTCTATATGGTAGGTTGCTTATGTAGTCAGTGGATGCTGTTTACTTGGATTGACAAGGTGCTGCATACGAGGCTGCTTAGCAAGATTAGAGCCCATGAATATGAGAGTGGATAGAAGATTGGCCGACTGGAAGGAGACAAAGATTGGGAATAAAGGGGGCCTTTTCTGGTTGGCTGTTGGTAACTTTTGGAGTTCCACAGGAGTTACTGTTGGGACCACTTCTTTTCATGTTATATGTCAATGATTTTGATGAATTGATGACTTTGTGGCCAAGTTTGTGGACAGTACAAAGATAGGTGGAAGGGCAGGTATTTTTGAGGAAGCAGGGGGTCTGCAGAAGGATTTAGACAGATTAGGAGAATGGGCAAGGAAGTGGCAGATGGAATACAATGTTGGGAAGTGTTTGGCTATGCACTTTGGTAGAAGAAATAAAAGCGTAGACTATAGTCTAAATGGAGAGAAAATTCTGCAATCAGAGATGCAAAGGGGCTTGAAAGTTTTGCTGCAGGATTTCCTAAAGGTTAACTTGCAGGTTGAGTCAGTGATAATACAAATGCAATGTTAGAATTCATTTCAAGAGGACCAGAATATAAAAGCAAGGATTATAATGCTGGGGCTTTATAAGGCATTCAATAGACCGCACTTGGAGTATTGTGAGCAATTTTGGGCAGTTATCTCAGAAAAGATGTACTGGAATTGGAGAGGGTCCAGATGAGGCCTATGAAAATGATCCTGGGGCTGTATTCATTGGACTTTGGAAGGATGGGTTATCTCTTTGTATCCTATCGAACATTGAAAGGCCTAAATAGAGTGGACATGGGGACGATATTTCCTACATTGAAGTGTCTAGGAGCATCAGGCACAGACTCAGAATAGAAAGACATCGCTTTAGAACAGAGCTGAGGAGGCATTACTTTAGCCAAAGGGTGGCAAATCTGTGGAACTCATTGCCATAGACTACTGATGAGGCCAGTCACTGATAATATTTGATATGGAGGTTATTAAGTTATTAATTAGTAAGGACATCAAAGGTTATGGAGAGAAGATAGGAGAATAGGCTGAGAGGGATAATAAATCAGCCCTGATGCAATGGTGGAGCAGAATTGGTGGGCCCAATGGCCTAGTTCTCTTACTATGTCTTATGGTCCTGTGTTCTCTTGTTTTGTTGACATTGAGGGAAAGGTTGCTGTTATGACACCCATTACTAAACTCCCTTTCTCTTTCATATACTTCAATTCAACATCATTTGAGATGTGGCTCCTAGGACAGTATCATGTGCAAACTCGTAGATGGGGTTTGAGCAAAATCTGACCACACAGTCATGAGTGTAGAGGGAGCAGAGCCGGAAGCTAAGGGTGCAACCTTGTGGTGCATAAGTGCTCTCACATTGGCCTCATCGTCCACCTTTGCCCCACACTGTGGTGTCAAGCACATCACCCTGTGTCCCCAGGGCCTGCCTGAGAAGGGAAGAACTCTGTTGTGATGATTCAGACCGCTGGATGCGAGGATTCAAGGTGGATTGAAGGATTCGTTTTTATCAGTAGGTGGCAGTATTGTAACACAGATGACTTACAAACAGCTGGAAAATTTAGAGCAAAATCTCCCTTCAGGTGAGGTCACGTTGTAATGTTCCATCACTTTGATGTGCTTCATTTTCAGGATTTATAAGGTATGATTGAAATAATTATAACACAATATAACTATGATAAAGAAATAATATGTCTTCACACTTTTGAATTTGAATGAGCTGCATTTTTGTAAGGAAATTTAAATCTGATGTGCAAATGGCACAGAAACACGATCTTGACAGAAAGACTTGAGGGCAGTTTTGAAACGATCAACCTTACAGAAGGGAAAGGAGGCTTTCTATTGATGTTGTTTATTGGGGGTCTGAAGCAGGAGGTAACCGAGATACCCAGTTAAAGGGACACACACCAGGGGCTTACACTGATATCTTTCTGCCTGAAGCAATAAATGCTGGTGTCAAACCTCAAAAATTTGTCTTAAAATTAATATCTGCAAACCTGTTAATGTCCACAGGGATCGTCATCATGTGGACTAGGAGGCAAAAGGGAAGTTGAAGTTGTTTTAAAAAACTCTATTTACTGTTTACTTTTCTGCAGAGAGACTTGGATAGATTGGGAGAATGGGCAAAGAAGTGGCAAATGAAATACAATGTTGGATAGTGTATGGATATGCACTTTGGCAGAAGAAATAAATGGGAAGACTATTATTTAAATGGGGAGAGAATTCAAAATTCTGAGATGCAACGGGACTTGGGAGTCCTCGTGCAGGATACCCTTAAGGTTAACCTCCAGGTTGAGTCAGTGGTGAAGAAGACGAATGCAATGTTGGCATTCATTTCCAGACGAATAGAGTATAGGAGCAGGGATGTGATGTTGGGGCTCTATAAGGCACTGGTAAGACCTCACTTGGAGTATTGTGGGCAGTTTTGGGCTCCTTATTTAAGAAAGGATGTGCTGACGTTGGAGAGGGTGCAGAGAAGATTCACTAGAATGATTCCGGGAATGAGAGGGTTAACATATGAGAAACGTTTGCCCGCTCTTGGACTGTACTCCTTGGAGTTTACAAGAATGAGGGGGGAACCTCATAGAAATATTTCAAATGTTGAAAGGCATGGACAGAGTGGATGTGGCAACATTGTTTCCCATCGTGGAGGAGTCTAGTACGAGAGGACATGACTTAAGGATTGAATGGCGCCCATTCAAAACAGAGATGCGAAGAAATTTTTTTAGTCAGAGGGTGGTGAATCAGTGGAATTTATTGCCATGGATGGCAGTGGAGGCCAAGTCATTGGGTGTATTTAAGGCAGAGATTGATAGGTATCTGGGTAGCCAGAGCATCAAAGATTATAGTGAGAAGGCAGGGGAGTGGGACTAAATGGGAGAATGATAAAATGGCGGAGAAGACTCAACGGGCCAAATGGCCGACTTCTGCTCCTTTGTCTTACAGTCTTGTGGTCTTTGCAGAGTATGATCTGACTTCTCATTATTTGGGAATCCTGATGTTTGGCATCTGGATCATTGGGTCCTGGTCCCATTCCTGCATTCCTTTTAAACTCACTGGGTTCACTGGAAAATTTATTATACCACTGTCTAATATTGAAGAACAGGTGGGTTAACCATACCAGAGGACATCCATTTCAGGTGAGAGGAGGAAAATTTATGTAGGTGACAGAGATAGGTTTTTTACACAGAGAGTGGTAAGGGCTAGGACACACAGTGGGTGTGATGTTAGAGGCTGGTGCAATAGAAACATTTTAAAAACACTTAGATAGGCATGCAGATGTAAGAAAAGTGGTGAGTTATGGCCTGTGACGGAAGGAAGAGTTAAATTGATCATGAAGGACCTGAGCTATGATCTATATTCTACGTAAACATGTGCTGCTGCTAACAGGAGTAGCCTTCAATAGTCCAAAAAAATCTCATCTTCCATCACCAACAAAGTCTGGATAATTAGAATTTTAGTGCACCTCTATTTACTTCTGTGTCTCCATGTAATGTTAGCATCCTTTATGGATGAGGAGCAACAATAAAAATATTGTTATTGCACTATATACCAGTATATACTAGTGCACTAATACACTATAACAATATCCAAAAACAGTAACTGCCCTGTTGAGAGCGGGGAAATATCAAGTTACTCCATTCCATCCCCTGCAGAGGGCCAGAGTGGGTTTGAGTTTTCAGGGTTCCTTTGGTCAACATAAAAGCCCCAGTCATGGACTTTTCATCTTCCCGAGAGACACACTTCACTGGCAAAGACAAACTTGGTGCAAATTCACAGTGGCAAAGGATCCCACTGAGCAATGTTGTGCACGTACATGTGTGAGGAGGGTATGTACCAGAAGTATGCAGACATACCAATCTGGAACAAACTAATTGTACGTGTTCTTGCAACTCTCCATATCTCCTCGTACTCCATCTTAATCAGATGCAACACAAGCCTGCAACACACAAGTGATCAATAAAAACAAAAGAAAGGGTTCGAACTGATCGATGAGCATGAGTGAAAAGGTAAATTAAAGATTCTGGGAGCCCACGACCATTTATTTTAGCTTTGACCCTGCACAAGGATTGGTTTCAGTCCTATCAAAGTACTGAACGAAACAATGCTGTGATTAACTGCACAGGAGAAATAGCAACATTGGAGTATAAGATCCTGCAGTAGGAACTGTTGCGGTTAGACTGGGGATAGGACAAAATGCCTGCTATATTTCATATTGGTGTGTCAACACTCAGTCTATATGCTGATTATATGGGAACATCTTGATAGCTAAGAACACGGTGACTATACAGCATTTGGTTAATGGGGAACACAAGATCTCTATTCTTCTAACTGAAAAGTAAGAATCTCAGGTGCTAAAAACACTCTGCAGATCAGGCAGTGTCTCAGGAGAGAGAAGCAAAGCAACCTTTTTCGAGTTACAGAGTCACAGAGTCATAGAGCACTACAGCAGAAAAGCAAGACCCTCAGCCGATCTAGTCCATCCTGCCTGGCCCCATCGACCTGCACCTCGCTCATAGCCCTCCAATCTCCTCCCATCCATGCACATATCTGAAACTTCTCTTAAATGGTGTAAATAAACGCACATCCACCACGCCCGCTGGCAGCTCATTCCACACTTACACCATCCTTTGTGAAAAAGTAGAAAAAGTACCCTTTCTAGTTCCCCTTAAATATTTCACCTTTCACCCTTAACCTACATATGACCTCTAGTTCTGATTTCACCCAACTCAGTGGAAAAAACCTGTTTGCATTTACCTTATCGATACCCTCATAATTTTCTATACCCCTACCGCCTATCCCCTCATTCTTCTACACTCCACTTCTAATTAATTCAACTTTTTCCTATAGCTCAGGTCCTCACGTCCCAGCAACATCCCTGTAAATGTTCTATGTTCTCTCTCAATGTTATTCACTCAGGTCACAGGTCATCAACCCAAACTGTTAATTCTGTTTATAAGAACAGAAGAAGTGGGACCAATGTAGGCTCTGTAACCCTTCAAGCCTGTGCCCATTATTTGTTACAATCCTGGTTAACCTTCCACGTCGGTGCCATTTTCTTGAGCATTAAAGATTCCTTTAACACTCAGGCTTAGTCTTTGTGTTATATAAATACAATAACTGAGCTTCTATTGTCCTCCAGAGCAGATAATTCCAAAAGTTTGTCACTGCCAAGTGGCAGAGGAGTGCAACTCCATTAAGAGTCAGACAGTGAAACATTCTCTCTACACACGTTGATCAAGCCCTTGAAAATTCATTTGAGTTTTGTACAAGATTTGCTCTCATTCCTCTAAACAAGGAATATAATTCAATCTAATTTATTTCTTCTTACATGGCAAGCTTGCCATTCCCGTAATCAATCTGCTTAACCTATGTTGCATCCCTCTACCACAACAGTACCAACTCTTAGGGAGAGAGACCAGACCAATGCACCAATCCCATTATGGTCTCATCAGGACTTGCATGGCTGCAATCAGATATCTTTATTCCTGCAGTCCAATCCTCTTGCAGTTAAGGACAGCGTGCTCTTTGCCACCACAATCACTTGTTATATTTGTACAAAAACTTCCAGTCACTCATTTATAAGGACATTGAGATCTCTCTGAGCACCAACACTCTCCAATGGTTTTATATTCTCCTACCAAATGGGTGACATCACACTTCTTTCACATTACTTTTCGTCAGTCATTCCTTTGCCTCTACCTATTATTCTGAACATTTTCTCTGTCTTCTTCTCAAACTCCACATGTCATCCTGCCTTGACAGGTGGTCCTCTGGTTGAGATCACTGATGTGGAATCTGAACAGTAGGGGTCTTGGCATTGACCTCATGGTACATATTTACGTATCATAAACATGAGAAATTCTGTAGATGCTGGAAATCCAAAGCAATGCACACAAGATTCTGGAGGTACTGAGCAGGTCAGGCAGCATCTATGGAAATTGATAAACAGTCGACGTTTCAGGCCACGACCCTTCTTCAACTGAAAGATCAGTGAGAGATGTCGAAGAAGCACTGAAATAAAAATTTTAAGGATGCTTAAGTTTAATATTTGGAGTATAGGGAGCATTGTTGGGCCTCTTATCTAAGAAAGGATGTTATGGCATTGGAGAGGTTCTGTGGAGGTCCACAAGAACGATCCTGGGAATAAAAGATT